>NC_081255.1:3242500-3890000 GCF_030490865.1 Poecile atricapillus | reverse complement strand
CACTACAAAATACAATCTCCACTGCACTTCTATTTTTTCACAGGCACCAGCTGAGGTACCACTCACATTGTCATTGCTGTAACCCCTGAAGTCTAAACCCAACACAAGAAGGATGTGGACCCATTGGAATAAGTCCAAAGGAGTTGGAGTCCAACAAAGCTGATCCCAGGGCTGGAGCCCCTCTGCTCTGGAGCCAGGCTGGGAGAACTGGGGGAGTTCACCTGCAGAAGAAAAGGCTCTGGGGAAAACTTAGGACCCCTTTCAGAGCATAAAGGGGCTCCAGGAGAGATGGAGAGGGACTTGGGACAAGGGATGGAGGGACAGGACACAGGGAATGGCTTCCCACTGCCACAGGGCAGGGTTAGATGGGATACTGGGAAGGAATTGTTCCCTGTGAAGGTGGTGAGGCCCATCCTCACAGAGTGCCCAGAGAAGCTGTGGCTGCCCCTGGATCCCTGGAAGTATCAAAGGCCAGGCTGGATGGGGCTTGGAGCAACCAAATAGTGGAAGGTGTCCCTGCCCATGGCAGGGGATGGGACTGGATGAGCTTTAATGTCCCTTCCAACCCAAGCCATCTTGTGATTCTGTAAGTGAAGCAGCCTTGCTAAAACTGGGCAGGGCTTTCTCAGGACTCACTGAGAGCTGTCTGTCAGCCACAACCTTGATGTAAGAAGATTGAAGGGCTGTGGGAAGGCAGGAAGAGTTCAGTCTTCAAACTTCTTCAACCCTTGTCCTTTTTATTGAACTTTTTGGGAGAAGAAATCCTTTCTCTCTGGAATAGAACAGAAATCACATCTATCTGCCAGCCCAAATTGTATAGTTTTTAGCCCATTCCAAACCTGAGTGTACACTGACAAGTTTATAGATGAAAATAATAAAATATCATCCTCCAAACCAGTGATTCCTTACCACTGAACACTACACAGAATTAAATCATTGTGGTCTGCACATATCTGCCTACAGCAACTTCAGGTTGTGGCACTAATGCTGATCTGTGATTCTACTGTTTTACAAGTAAAAATTTAAAAAATCTTCATGATACAGTACAAGAATTTCCAAATCAGCTAAAAATTATGGACCTTTGTAGGAGTAAAAAATGTCACTTCAGAAAAAAAAATTACTTACTTGACAATTACTGCTGAATAAAGCAGAGTAAATAGAGGAGACCTAGTACACTGTACTCCTGCATAAACACTTCTCAATCAGGTCTGCTATTTCCCAAATACATGGATAGTATTTACATCACAGATTATCTGTCCTTGGAGAGAAAACATGAAACCTTGTCACTAAGTAAATATCTTTAAGCTAAATGTTCGAGTTAAATCTCAAAATCCTTTGTCCAGTTCATTGTATCCTAATGGACAATGCTTTTCTGTTAAATATCTTTCTGAATTGGTTTTGCTCTTGTATTCTTGTATTCTAACTCAACAGCTTGTTCATGGTGGTCCCTTCTTTGCAGTTTCTAAGGGGGATTTAGGGGAGTTCATTATTCCTAAACAATCTCTTGAGGAAGTTCACAGGATAAAGACTTAGCATGTCTTTCCAAATAAAAATCCCTCTCTTAAACTGTGCTGTCATAACAGTCACGAGGTCTCCCAGCCCTGTTAATGTGCATGTGGTAAGAAACAAGAAAAATATTGTACTTACAAGTTCTGGAACTTAAAAATAGAAGCAGAGCTGATCACAGGCTCTCTTAATTCAATTACCCCACACACCCTGCCTAGAAAAGACTTGCTCTGTCACAGGAAAGTGCATAGACCTATGTCAGAAGCAGACATAAAGTACCTTTAGTTCCCTTCATCTTCATGTGGAGTCACCTGACCTCCTCAAGAGACCACTTAATACTCCTTGTGTACAAAATATGCTCATGTTGACCTAGAGTTTGCTGTCTTGTAATATAACCTCCTCAAGTCATTAAAGGAATGAAAAAAAAAGTTGACATAATGAGGCAGAATCCTTTCTGTGATAGAAAGACCTAGCAAGTTTATATAACTTCATCAATATAAGATAGCATGGACTCAACTAAAACTTTTGTAACCCAATCTACTTTCATGAGGTGTGTTTGTCCTGGAATCTGACCCCTTCAGCCTGTCACAGATCTGTTTTATCAACATAAAATTCCATTAGTAATTAGATACCTCACTCCTCTGACCATGGGAACTAAATTATGTGTACTACATAACATCCTTCTTGCTTCAGAAATCTTTTCATTTCTGTGTTAGTTATCTTTTCATCACTGCCCTTATAAAAATGGATATAGATTTGAAAATGGGTCATGCAAAGAGAAAATATTCCAGAAATTATGCCCCAGGACATAATCAGAACCCTTACATCTTTATATTTCACTGGGTTCAGTGGAGCTATAGTGACTGAAGTAATTCTTTTCATGGCAGTCAGTGATCAGAAAAGACTTCTGCATATTCAGTAATGCTTCATCACTCATTCTTTACAAGCTACAGTAGTTTATTTTTCAATTTATACTTACAAGTTTGGTCTCAAGAGGTTAGTGGCACTTTCACATATTCATATAAGCTCTCAGTTTCATAAAAATAGTGTAGTGAATAATCATCATCACCCAAGAGGGATGTAAAGCCTACAAAGATTTTTTTAAAAAATTGAATAACCCTTATCTCACACCAGGGTTTTCTTGGTTTTAAGTGTCTCCAATTAGTTACTGCTGCCTTGTAGATTCATCAGCTATCCAACATTTCCTGGAGAGACATAGAGGCAGAATTCCTTCAGAGAAGCACATCCAGAAAATATCACTCACTCACTAAAGAGAATGCTCCCAGCTGACTGTGCTAACAGCTAATGCTTCTTACATCTTCAGTAGCTACAGTCTTGAAAATATTTACAACTTTTTTATCTTCCCTTTCCCCCCCCCCCCTTTCTCATGGTGTCATGAAAATTATGAGATTTGACTGTGTATCATTAACTTTTTGAAATGTTCTGAGTATCATTTGGAGCTGGGCTGTTCTCGTGTGAAGTAATTTTAAAAGAATTTGAGTAAGAAGCTCTTACTCCATCTACTAAATCTGGTTTGTTTTAGCTTCACCTTTCAAATTGCCCAAATGCATGATGTCTCCCAAAAATTTACAAGGTATATACTATGAGGTAACACCTAGCATAGTTTGTGCTATGGAAGTCTTCAGTTCCCATAGAAATAGATTTAAAACATTGTGTTGACTTAGTGAAAACTGAATTTGGCCCCAGAAGAGTGAGACTCTGCTTATATGAACATAGAGAATAAGGTATTTTTTTCATCCACTGTTTAAAGAGAGAATGAAAATTCAGGAATCTCTTAGAGAGGACAGTGATAAAGACATAATTCCAGTGAAGTAAGCAGAGATAAACTGATAAAACTGTTTTCAAATGAAATCTGATGAATGATGCAAAACCAGAGTAGCTGTTACAGCCTCAGGTTAAAACCAAGACACAAAATAGAGATGTTTCACAAGATAGAGACACTGCTGCATTTATGAACATAAGGACATATATTCAGCTCAGCATTTTCATCTTATTCCTTTCATTCTTGCATTTATGATCCCATCAGGGTTTACTGCTCTTGATTTCTTAGCAGTCACAACCTGCAGTACTCTGACCTTAGGGACTCTGTGAGTTGCTCTGGATTGTGCTTGGAGAGATGATGTTTCAGCTCCTGTGGGGCACTGCAGCAGCACTGTCACCTGGATTTATTAAACTCTTATACTACAATGTTCCTACTTAGCAAACCGTACTTCATGCAGGGCTAAAGAGTTCCCTGAAATACAAGCTTGCTGACCTCAGTCAAGGTTCAGAGGTCTTCTTGTGCACTGCATAGTCTTTCTGAAGTTTCTGACATCTCCCTTGGATCTTCCAGAGGGAAGGATAGCAGCTGAAAAAGCTGAATTAGTCTGTGTGTGACTGGGCATTTAGGGGTTCCTGCAATGAGCTCTGAAACCTGTGGATGCTAACTCTGAAACAGAGAGCTATAGAAATTGCAGGCCACACAACTTCTCAGCCTTGCCTGAGAAAGTAGCCTGAGAATTCATGGGGAGGATTTAAAACAACCCTCAGAGACAGAAAACAGCCTTGCAGGTGCTGTTTGTCTGTTCCTTGTTTTCTTTGCAGGAGAAAGTCAGGGGGTGGTGTGCCCCACTGACCAATGATGGTGATGTAGTAGTTTACTAACCAATAAGAGTTTCCTTTCTGTACTTTTCACATATCGGTCTATAAAAAAGACCTGAAGTAATAAACGAAGAGAAATTCTCCTGATCGACTCCATGAGAGTCTGTGTCGTTCTTCCCAGCCGTTCCTAATAGAGTGACAGAAACCCTTTCTGGAGGCTTCCACGCAGCAAGGACCAGGCTGAAGCTGTTACCACCTGGTGGGTGTGAAGTGAAGCGGCACCCACTGCTTCTGTTCTTACCTAAAACTCGGCAGCATTCACTCTAGTAGAATAATTCCTATGTAGCTACATGTCATGGGGTGACTTTACCTTTAAGATAGCTTTGGGAGCTAAGGAGGTTGAAGCCACTGGTGGCTGATGGGAGTCTTTTCTCCTGTTATCAGTCATTTCTGAGAAATGACAGCAGTTTTGACCATTGAAAAGTGAGATCAATTTGCAAACACCACCTTAAGACATAAAGCCGGAGTTCTCTTGCTCTCTTTGGTTTCCGGCTTCTGAAGAGGTAACAAGGCTCTGTCTCGGCCTCCTCCCCTCTCTCCAGGCCGGACAAGGCCACAGAGGGCGGGGGGAGAAACGGAGCCGGCCAGCCTGGCTTGGTTTGCAGTTTCTGCTGCTGGACTGAAACCTGACACCATCAACATCTGCAGCTTTCCAAGACTTTAATTCTTTAACTACCCGGATGAGACGTACAGATTACTCATTTTTCCCAGAGTCAGAGAGAGAGAGACAATCAACATGAAAGAGACATCATAAAACCATCAAAGACCGTGAAGAAAAGAGTTAAGTTTTAGATGGGGAGAGAATAAGGAGATGCTTTATAAGCTGAAATATTTTTCTGTTAAAGCTATGGAGATGGACAATAGTGTTCTGAAAAAAACTCCTTTAATTCATGACAGTGTATTGGGAGGAATGGAGTGTTCAAAGTGTGGATTTTGAGCAAAAAGTGGAGTAATTGTGATACAGTGAGGTGCTGGAACAGAGGGGGGAGAAGTAATAGTTGAAGATTTGAGTCCTTGAGAGGCAAAGAGAAAAGTTCTGTTTCCAGGGAAGCTCACAGAGACAGATGAAGAGAATTTTTGCCTTTGAATAACTCATCCTTAAAAATGACATCCCTAGACTCATTGACCCTAGACTCATTGACCCATACACATCTCAGAGTGATGTGAAATGGGAGGAGACATCTGATGACAGATTTCCGGGCAGCTGGCATCAGAGAAATTGAAAGCTATAACAGAAATAATTTTCTTGTGAGAAACTCCATAGATTAGCAGAGGAAGACTTCTGTTTCTCTACAAAGGCTGATGGAAAGACTCTAGCAGGAATTGGGACTGTTTTAAACACCAAAGTTCCAAGGTTTTTTGTCTTTATGTTGTCATGTGGACAAGGGAATGATTGAGTAGTGGAGGATAAAGGGGTTTTCTGGAAGTTTATTCTGGTGTTCTTATTCTTGTAGTTTTGTTGATAAACTTTCTTTATTCCTTTTAAGCCTGTTTTGCTCTTGTTCTAATCCATATCTCACAGCAAGAAATAAGTAAGTTTTCTAGTAATTTTTTAGTTACTGCTTTAAAACCACAACATTTATTTGGTGCGTTGGCCAGGAAACAGAATTGACAAATCTAAACCACTACACTACACCAATCTTGGAACAGAGCTTGGCCTTTGGATGTGACCAATCATCACTATGAAATGCTGAAGGAGAATTTCTAAAAGCTTTAATTATTTTATACTTAAAAAAGAGCTGTAAACCCATGCAGAATCTGGATTTTTGGAAAACCATAGAGTTGGACAGTCATGTCATTCCACCCTCTGCCATGGGCAGGGACACCTTCCACTATCTCAGGTTGCTCCAAGCCCAGTCTCACCTGGCCTTGGACACTTCCAGAAGCGGCAGCTTCTCTGGGCAACCTGTAATTGTGCCTAAAGATGAGTAACCTCCACTACTGAAAATAAAGTTGCTGAGCCTCCAACCAGATTAAATGCTTTGTCTGTTTAATTGATCTGGTTTTGCAAGTGAAAAAGTATATTGGATGTTAAAGCCCAGCTGCTTTTTGGTGGGACAGTTTCCCTGAGTGAGAACTACAAAGAGAGAAAAATATCCCATGTTCATTTCAACAATGAGGTTCTTCATTAAAACAAAAAATACATTAAGCATGTAATATAAATATTAATTTTAGAACAAAGGGCAAATAAGGCACTGTTAAGACAGTAAGTAAAGAAACATAGCTGAGATGGATTTGATTAATACATTAGAAATGACAAAATAACCCAAGCAATATTCAGATTCCCAGCATTAAGTAACCTTAATTACTTTCTACTTCTCTAATATGTGTTTGCCACAGGGCATCTATCCACCATGTTGAACAGTAAATTTATGTATTTATGTAAGTCAGCAGCCTCCTTTAAAAAGCAAAATTAAGGTCATGCAATGTTCTATATTTACAGTCTGCAGCTCACTGGAGACAGATTCAGTCTCCCACTGAATCCCCAACCACCAGCCTGAGCCTGGTATGTGAGATTTTCTTTACCCTGGGGAGTGTAATTGCTTTCTGGTCTGTTTGCCACCCACTGCAACAGTGCATTTACCTGGCGTCCACCCGGTTTCACAGCTGTATATATCTTTATGTATGAGCTTTTGTCTGCATTTTCCAGGGGCAGGTAGTGATAGAATGAGGGATAATGACTTTAAACTGAACAGGGTAGATTTAGATTGGATATTTGGAAGGAATTCTTCCCTCTGAGTTTGCTGAGACCCTGGGACAGGGTACCCAGAGGAGCTGTGGCTGCTCCATCCCTGGAAGTGTCCAAGGCCAGGTTGGACAGGGCTTGGAGCAACCTGGGCTAGTGGAAAGTGTCCCTGCCCATGGCAGGGGGGTGGAAAGAGATGAGCTTTAAGGCCCCTTCCAACCCAAACCATTCCAGGATTCTGTGATATTGCCAGGAGGCTGTTGAGAGCAACAATGATGAGGCAAGATTTGCTGCTGCCCAATCCTCATCAGCCCAGTATCAGTCAAACCTAAAGCAAGGGCAAAGTGCTCTGCATTCTCCTCCTTGCCTGTGGCTGGCAATGATTTTTGTGCCCATGGATGTCGTGTGTGGAGGAGCCAAGGGCTGCAGTGGTGCTCCCCAGATTTGCTGTGTCTTTTCCCCCTTCCCAGAAGGGTGGCCAGCCCAACACTGCTATCAGAGCTTCTGCATTGGCTCTTTAGACACAGCCTCCTGCCAAGTGGTCAAATGAACTCTGAAAGGATAAGGAGTGATAAAGGAAGAGTTAACACGAAACATCTGAAACTATATTCCCCTATTTTCAAATTCTCCATATATTTTTCTCAGTGTAAATTATCTGTGGAGGGAAAGAGATAATGGCTGTTTATAGAAGTGCCACTATTTGTTATCACTGTGAAATAAGAGCAAATTCTGAAAAATGTAAAATTATCTAAATTATGAGAGAGGTAGTTAAACTTCACAGTGGTGACATTTCAAACTGTAAATATTTGAATGAAACAAGCAAATGAATAATCCCTTTCCATAAAGCATTGCTTGCAATAGCTGACATTTTCCAGGCTCTGTTTTAGCACTTTGCTGTATATCAAATACTACTGCCACATTAAAATATAAATTTCAACTTTGAAATGTTCCAGAAATAACTCCTAACTAACTTGAGGAAAGATGTCAAAGCAAACCAAAATAATTCACTAGCATAAGCCAGCTTGTCTTCTGGTATGAATGGATTGCAAAGAAATAGGATGACATTTGTACAGAGACAAACAGAATTGGAGTAGGGGGCCAGAGTACCTTTCTGGAGGAATCTGATGGATTATTATATTACATTACATTTTGTCTGTGTTGTATTGAGCCCATCAACCACTGTGCATCCAGTTTTGGGCAGGGAACATCTGAGTTTTATTCATCAGAAGCACTTTTAATATTAACTCTGCTACAAACAAAAGCAGTTTGCATTTTAAAGGAATTCCTTCTATTTATTCCTGCATTCAGCAAGCTATTTTTCAGCTGGACACAGGTTTCATATAGTGAAGTGTTAATATTTAAAACTAACACCTTCTCATGTTGAAGATGTTACCTAATGATTAAACGAGGGATTCAGCTCAGCTGGGCAAATTACTTCACATCTCTGAGATGTCAGCACTCATGGGATCAGATTGATAGCCGTCTCCTCCGTGGAAAAATGGGGCAAGGTTTATTAGCGCTTTGTAAAGTTTAAATGAAGTACATTAATCCTGAGATGTGAGGACGGTCTTGCTCTTCCTCCCAGCCCAGCATAAAATCTAGGTCTCACAGTCTGAGCCTGGGGTGGCTGGGCTGTGGCCTATTGACCGACTGATAAGCAGTATGTAGGTGAGCATTTGAACATCAAAGTCCTGCCCAGGAAGGGTGAGATGATCTAGGTTAAGCAACTTCCAGGAAGTTTCGCTTTAGGGCTGCACAAGGTCCCTTACATACAAGGTAGAGTAGCTCAGTTGGAGCTTGGCAGTCAAGGGTGGCTCCCCTCAGTCTGTCACCACACTGAAGGTCAAGGTCCTGCTTCTCTGATGCTTTTAGGGCTTAGGAGAATACTTCACTTTTGCATTTGTTCTCAGGAACTATATGCACAAGAGTTTATGGGCATGGAAGTGTACAAGAAATATCTGAATGTGGTACTTAGTGCTCTGGGCTGGGTGACATGGTAGGGGATCAGTCACAGATTGGACTTGATGACTTTGGAGGCCTTTTCCAACCTGAATGATTCAAAGATTCTGTGTTGTTTTCCACAGATGAAGTTTCACACAGATGTGTGAGTTTATTCTCACATTGCTTTTGAACCTAGGAGATCTTTTCCTGCTGACCAGTTACACCTGTTATCTGGGCTACATTCTCAGTCTCAAGCTCAAGCAGAACAAGCTAATTGCTAAGAGACTTGCTGTACACAGAGCTACTAATTGCAATTAGAATACAACACACAAGAAGGCTGACATTAAATTTTGCCATCTGACCTCCATCAGCTTACATGGACTGGGGTTGTACACTTTATTTCCCACCACATTACATCTCCCTGTGTATGCCATGGTAGTCAGCCTTGAAAGAACCAGTTATAATCTACAAGCCCCATTAAATTTTAATAAATATTCATCTTTGGTGGTGATCTCCTGAACACTCTGTACCTGATGTTGTCTTTCACCAGGGAATAATTTCATGACATGGATGAAAATGCAGCCAAAGTTAATTGATATAATTTCCATTTTTCACTCTGAGCATAGTTCCTCTTGGGTTTGCTCTGTTTGTGCGTGCCAAGGATCAGTTGTCTTAGAGAGAGACTTACTATGCCTGACTGACTACAGTATCTTCCCACAGGCATTTGTGTGATGGTCTCCTACAGTCAGCCAGAAGTCTTTTGCCAGACATTTTCAGACTCAAGGGTAGCATCAATCTCATGGTGGGAAACCTTATGAAACTGAAAGCTGCTGTCACCGTCAGCAATCCAGACACCGTTCCTCCTGTTCATGCAACAGTATGATTTCTCCCTGAAGAGATGTTTCCCAGAAAACAGATATTTCTGTTTGAACCAGAATTATTTTTAAAAGGTACTTTTTAGAAGCTTAATTTATCTTTTAGGGGCAATGGTATCAGAAGCATCATCACTATCAGTGTCTTCCATGTCCCCTAAACAGAACTGATAGCACTGTACTGCCTCTAATCAAAGCCCACTTGAGATTTAGTGACAAAACCACCTTAACGTGCTCAAAAATAACAGCATAAATTCATCAAGGTTTTTACAACATTTGATATCATTAGTTCAAAACAGGAAGGTAAACAGCAAATATAGATGTGTTTTTGTATTGCTTATTGCTTCCAGTGGCATCATGTCCACACACTGCTTTCTGCAGACATGCCTTCAGCTTACAGATCATTTCCTTGCTCAAAGATCTACAAAAATTAGTGATTATGTCAGCATGTGTTTGTACAAGAGCAGCCCTCAGGGCCAGAGCACGACAGTTGCAAGGTGGAAATGCTACAGCAAAAATGCCTTAAACATATGAGTGTGTCACTCTGTTCTTAGTGGAAGTTAAAAAGTACCATCATTATATTAAGAATTCCAAATGTTTTCCATTCCCTACCATTTTACAGGAAAATTGTCACCCAGCTCCTAAAGATTCAGCAATTTCCAAAAGCTTCTCTGCCAAATTTCCTGTTTTTTTCTTGTCCATTTGCCAGGCACCTTTTCTGTTTCCCTTTTCCTGCTCTTGCTGTAGCTGGAGGAGCCAATCCGGTTGTGTTTACTTTGCATGAACGAGACTGTGCAGAGGTAATCAGACACACAAACCTGCTGGGGAATGGGCAAAGTCAGAAAGCATCAGGAAGATCTGAGGATTCAGTTACCTGATCTCATCTTCCAGCTCATGGATCACTGCAAGGCCAGCTCGGCTGAGCTCCTCCTACTTTGGGAATTAGGAGGTCTGGGCACCTCACATCACTGGACTCCTCATGTGTGGGTTACCTGTGATCAAAGCGGAAGGGAAATCATCCCTGAGGCACATAAAGGGAAGTAGAAAGACAATTTATCTTTTCATTCCTGTTACTGGAATTGTACAGCAAACCAATCTATTTCCTATTCTCTGCTGTGAGGGTGATGAGGCCCTGGCAAAGGGTGCCCAGGGAAGCTGTGGCTGTCCCATCCCTGGAAGTGTCCAAGGGAGGTTGAACGGGGCTTGGAGCAACTTGAGATAGGGGACAGTGTCCCTGGCCATGGCAGGGGAGTTGGGTGAGGTAATCTTTAAGATCCCTTCCAACCCAAACCAGTTTGGGATTCTGTGATTCTGTTGATTCCATTTTCAAAGCAAAGACACAATAATAACACCCAAAGTTGATTAATTTACAATTAAATCCTTAATACCAGGTGCTTGGAAGTATTTAAGCCTTAAACAAAAGAAAAAGCTTCAGGTGCTTATGAAAAGGCTCTATTTCTCACAAGTTATCCATCAGCCTTTTTCATTGGAAAAGGCACAGAGTTCAGTCTCTTTGTCCTAAAATTTCCAGATCAGGATATGCAAATAGTGGTGCTTGTCTGGCTTGTTCATCATTTGGGGAGAATTTATGCTACTTTACAGTAGTAAATCATGATATTTTACAGTATTATACTGGGCCATGATGAGGTATATTGCACTCAAAAAATAGAGAGATGCAAAGAGATCAGTCCCTAGGGATTTACCATATAAACAGAGTGGGATGTCAGTTAGGTGCCTAATGGGATTTTCAGAAGTACTTCATAGATTCAGCATTCAGTTGCACTGAGATTTAGGCACTTCGTTTTCTTTTCATTAGATTTTCCCTTGAAAATGTGATGTCTAACTGCCAACTGCATTTCTATGGATACAACAATCTCTGGAAATTAGGCTTTAAGCAATTTGCCAAGCAGCACGTGGTATGTCAGTGAGCAAGTGCAAAGCTCTCCAGGCTCCTAGCTGTGGCTCTGTTTGAAGCTCATCCTTGAGCATTAATGACGTTTCAGTACATGAGAATATCTGACTGACTTGAACAAAAAATACCTGTAAATAAAGATATTGAAATACACCCTTATAGAGATATATCATGAAATAACTGTGTATATATGTAATATAGATATATTGAAAAATATATCCTTGGCCTCTCCATTATACATTAAGTTTTATGGAAGAAATAATACGTATTTGTAATTTCATCCATGGAGGAAAAAAAGGAAAATTTTAAATGAACTTAAATTTTGGCTCTAAAAGACTGAATTAAATTATTTTTATCTCCTCTGCAGATCTTATTTGTTTCCTGTAGTGACTGAACTCTTCCTGTGCCTCATATTATTTCCTATTTATTTATTTTTAAATCCCTGCTTTAGGACCCTGCATCCTACATTTCCTCTTATTTTCACAGAAATTTTTACCATGAAAAAGGAGGACCAGACAGAGTTAGGGTAAAGAATACTTTATTTTACTTGGCCTCTTCCTGGACCTACATATTTTTTTATGATTTGCAAGGTTCCTGCTTTCATCCAGGCAGAAAACAGTTGCTAAGCAGCAGCATTGCTTTATACAGGGCAGAGCCAGGGCTTGATCCTGCCCTGACTTGTGCTTGTGGCTACTCCCTCCCTTGGGGAGGGAACTTGGATATACCTCCCACCTATGCACTAATCTATGTCTCTGTACAGCTCACAGTGTCCTGGTTTGGGCTTGGATAAAATTTGACACACACATATATATACAGAGATGAAAATAAATTATACTTGTGTTCTTGTGTGTATTTCTGGGTGTACTGGTACAGATCAACTTAAAACTTAGTGTCTACCTTCTTAAATGCATGAATTTATCTAAACTGTACTCATATGAAGCTGGTCCACTGATTTTGTCTTGGAAAAATCTGTCTTAAAAACCTTGCATCAGATTTTTGATTTCTTGCCAGATTTCAAACACAAAAGCGAAAAGCTTTGAAACAGAGAGGTTTGTAATATATACAAAAACTGTCAAGTCATGTCTCAGCCTTTCTTGCATTGTCACGCCTCTGCCATTATTTTTTACTAAAAACAACTCTTTTGTTGAAATTAATGCAAGTATGTGAGGTGCATAAAAATCTAGAAATGTTTGGAGATTTTATTCATTAACTCTCACTGTATTTTTATATTTGATCTTGGACACAGCAGCCAGTAGGTCGCTTGTTGCTTCTCAGCTCATAAAACAAACCAAAAGCCTTAGAGGAGATGAGTGCAAATATATGGAGTTTATAAATTTGTCATACAAATGTAATGGGATATGAGATGTGTATATCCTGTAATCAAAGATGTGACTTCAGCAAATACAACCTAAACTGCTGTAAAGCCACCAACCACAAAGACGCAGAACTTAGACTCACGGAATCCTTCAGGCTGGAAAATCCTTTTAAGATCCTCATTCCCCCAGCACAAGGCCACCACTAGCCCATGTCCCCAAGTGCCACATTCACACATGCTCTGAATGCTCCCAGGGACAGTGACTCCACCACTTCCCTGGGCAGCCTGTTCCAATGCTTGATCAGCCTTTCCATGATGGAATTTTTCCTAAACTGCAGTGCTCTTAATCTTCAGAGTGCTTCAAACACATGACCTGATTCCCAGTATTGCTCCAGTACCAAGTCCAGTACCTGGGTGCTGGAACCACATGTAAGAAGCCACCCAAAGCATTGCAGTGGCTTCTTTAAATCCGGAAGTGAGTTGGATTGAGGAGAGGTGCCATAAATTCCTGATTTGATAAGCCTGATGGTAAATAGGCCGGACTTCAACCCGTAAAACTAACTCCTGAAATTCCCCAGGCATGGCATGGATTGGCAGGTGATTTGGGGCAATCCTCAGGGATTCTCCACACTCTGTGTGTAATGCAGAGGTCTGGCTCAGCTGGGAGATGCTGTGATCACAGAAAAATACACATGTGCTCAACTGCTCATCCTTGGGATCATGGCAGAGACCCAGGAGAGAAATGAGAAGAGGTTACTTCAGGAGTGCACAGAGTTCGCTTGGGCGGCACAGCCAGCCCAGGCTAGATACCTGACACAGAAGTCAGGAAAAATAAAGCAAGGTTCAAAAGCAAGTACACAGAGACCAGATTGTTACAGTTCTGAAACACCACAGAGAGGCTGAGGAAAAGCTGGGTTTAGTCATCAGTGGTTGTTTTGCTGATCCAGCTGGGATTACACAAGGTACTTCAACAAGAATTTCACTTGTACCCTCTACCTGTGTTTATTATTTTTTTGGCTTACCTACTTTCATAAGCTTTACTATTTAATTCAGTATAAATTAACACAATTCCCAGAAAATGAGAGTGTAGCCTGTGTTTCTCATTTTTTCCCACTGCTGTTAACATTAATTTGTTTCACTACTGCTTAAATAGGACAATTCTAGTACCTTCAAGATGAACTTTTGATGTATATAATCAGATATTCATCTCCCATATTCTATAACATCACCAGAGTTTAACACTACTTCTCAGCATAACTTGCTTAGGATAGGAAGACTTAATGTTTTGTCCAAATCTTCAGTTCTCACAGAAAGTTACTGCTTTCTCTCTTTGGTGTTGAAAAGCAAAACTGATTGAAAGTGTATTTTTAAAAAGCCAGTGGGAAGTTAAAAAGAGAAGTCACACATAAGACTCGTGGTCCTGGAAACAGCTGTGCTGCTTTTGGTGACAAAGGGCTAGGCTTAGGCCTTATGTAACTCCAGGAAAATCAATATGCAGCAAACGTACTGAGCCAGAAAGGAATCTGAGCCTAAATTTTAAAAATCATTCAGGCTGTCTCCTCTCATATCTTTAAATGTGGGTTCTCTGTCCCCCAAATACCTTATTTGCTGTCATGAGCAATGCGTTGGCAGGAGATTGAGCCACTTGTAGGTGACAGGTTCAACGTTAATCACTGAGGTGTCTTGAGTGCTTGACAAAATGAGGAGTATGTTGATGCATAAGAAATTGCCAAAATCCAAACTAACTAACTAACTAAAGATCCTAACTGCAGGCATCTTTAGAAGAGATAAAAAGGGCTGCATGGTACAGCTGCACCATTCCTCTGGAAAGCCAGTCTCTAGAGATCTCTGCAAGTTCTCACAAAACTTCCTTTCCATACCTAGAAAATACCCAGGAAACCAAAGCAGGAATGCTAGGTGTCTCCTTAAGGCACAAATTCTATTTGATACCAAAAATGCTGGACCTTCAAAGAATAAACTCCTCCCCAGCATGTACTTGAAATGGATATTGTTGTGCCCAGCTGTTTGTTCCCCAATATTCCTGGCAATGATTTATCTCTGTTTATGTTCACAGTAGTCTGTTCACAGCTTTTTGGGTACTTACTACTCAAAGGTAAAGTAAATCCAAATACCTGGGATACATATTTAGCAACCCCAGGCCTATTTATATAGAACACTGGTCCATCTCACAGACAACTGAGAACAGAAAATGCTGGCTCAGGTAAGCCCATGAGCCACTTCCTGTGGTGTCTCCTAATGCCCCCAGTGTGAGAGGATACATCTCTGTATCACTGCTCATAGCACTGCAATCCTCACCCCATGGCCCATCGTCTGTAGTGGCAAAAGTAGGTACAAGAATCAACAGCCCCAGCCCATTCCCATGCAAAATCAACCTGCTGAATTATTCAGGTTGAAAACAAAAAAAAGTCCTCAGAATGTTGATTCCTAGGTTAGGTGATTTCATTGTGTATTAGAGTGTGTCCCAGCACATAACTGCAGTGGTACGAGGGGTGATAAAAAGCACGTGAGGCTGTAGGGGTTGCTCTTCCCAACCCTTTGTTTCTTCAGTTGGATTTGCAGATCTACAGAAACAGTGCTAACATGTAATGCCTGTCATATTTCTATTTTCATAGAAACAGATCTAGATCCTCCAAAAAACTCTCTCCTCTCTTTGTTGTGAACAGAATTACAGATGACTGTAGAATCCATCCACTTTGCTCCCTTTTTACCTTAATTTGCAGAACCCTGTAAATCTGTGTCTAACTGAAGTGTCTGTTGAAGCACTTGTCCCATCAACCTTCCGAAGTTACTGCATGATTTGGATTTTTTTTTCCTCTGGTTTGGCTTGGCTTTTTAATTCTGAAGTTCAAAATCCTGAAAAGCTTGAGAATATTTCCTTCTTCCATTTGCTTCACTAAACTTTTCACTATGACCATGCCATTACCCATTCTTTCCCCAAATACACAGTTTCTCCGTCCCAACATTTTATTTTTCAGAGGTAGCTAGGAAATATAGGAAGAGACCTGCAGCCAGCCAGTTACTTTGGCCATCAGCCTCTATTGATGACTTTAAAAAGCTCAAGTTTTTAATCTTATCTAAATTGCAATAATCTTTCGGGATATTTCCTCCCTGAGATCATATAGCAGATCAGATGGTTAACCATATTCATAAGGTGGGCCTCTTCTAAATGGTCATACAGAAAAGAGGTCATGTCACATGCACGAGTCATATTGTTCTTTCCTTCACAACAGAAGAGCTTTGGGGTGAAAGTGTTAATACAGGACTTGGATAATCCCAATTTAATTCACAGTTTTTCTCAAATCAATGATGAGGCCTTTTTGAGCCTCAACTTCTTAAGCTGCAAAATGAGGCCTATAAATCTCTCCAAGTTGCTGCGAGACTACAGTCATTCTTCTTGGTGATGAAATCAGAGATTACAGCGGGAAAAACTTAAAGAAAAGCAACCATAGTAGAATTCCAAATATCAACAGGGCATACTCCTGATTCACTCATAAAAAGGAAGTGACCGCAAAACCAAGATGGATTCAGGTTTCACTTACAGATTTTAAACTGGAATTTATAAATGGTTCTGCCATTTCCCCTTTACCATCAAACCACATTCAGACACCCTTCATGTATACACAAAAGGAAAGGTAAGGCATCCCACAAAAGCATCACAAGGTTAAGACACAGGAGATTGTTCTCTCTACTGAAGAGGTGGTAATTTATCAGCTTGGGGTTTGCCAAATGGCATAAAAACTGGCAATGGAAATTTCTGAAGAAAGTAAAAGCCAGAAATTACTGAAGAAAGGACATTGAGAAGACAAGCCATAAATGAACAAAAGGCAAAAATTCAAGAGATGAATTCTTCATCCTTTGAATTTTCTCTCTTCCTCTTCAAGAGAGGAAGAGAGATTATCAGTATTGGGGAAAAGCAAGACAACATTCTCCATTTCTTTATAGAACTTTGGGTCTCAGCAATAAAAAGCAGACTGATATGATATGAACATCTGTTTTGTTAGCTCTAGTGCTTACCAGAATTGACAAAAACTGAATACATACTCTGTTTTATGGAGTGGATGTGTGACTTTTTGGGTCTGTGTGTATTATCTGAACACAGCCGGTAGAAAACCACTAATGCCTTTTTCTCTTTTCCCTAAACACTTATCATTCCTAATATTGGAGACTACATGGTAATTAGGATTGTAAAACTGTAAGTAAAACCTGCTGCAATTACCTGAGTAATTTGGTTCAAATCAACTCAGAGATGAATGAAGTAAATGTTCCTGCAGTCAATTATTTCCCACGGCTCCACATTTGGGCAAGTTCTTGTTCTAACCAAGTTCAAAGGTAAACATGCCTTTAGCTCTGACAGGAGTAGGAACTTGCTGTTCACTGGTAGGGATGGATGGCTGCGGAGCTCTGAAGCTGAAGCAAAACACACAAGGCTACCACACACCAGCAATTGTCTTGGCACCACAAACATTTACATATTAGCATGTTACACACTCTTCATTTTACATGTGACAGTAAAATAACTGAGACCTTCATGTGAGGGTCAATACAGAGTATTTCATCTTAATAAAAATGGAGTTTATTGTTTAACTTCCCCTCCTGACTATCCTGGTATGTACAACATGTAAGAAGGGCACAATGAAATGCACAGACACATATATATATTTTTAAAGAAATAAGCTGGGCATTTCCTCGCAGTGTTTGGGCAGCTAACAGCACTATTAATACTCCAATGTAACATGAGGCAGCCTGTCATGGTTCTCCCTCTCTGTGATAAAAGGATGGAGCCAGAAAGTGAGATGCATGACCTTACGGTGGAATTTGCAGTCCTCAGGAGAGCAGATGACATTGCATGTGTGTCAAATACTCCTGCTGCATCTAGTCCATCCACACTGGCAGCCATCATGCTGAAATTTTAAATCTCTCCAGCCTTTTTGTCCCCTCTCAAGGCTGGGCAGTAATTCAGATTCTGGAAGGGACACTGATGCTGCAGGGAAAATATTTCCCAAATATGTTCCTTTCCACTTTCCCCCTGTGCTGCTCTACCTTCCATAACCCTTCCAGTGCTTATCCTGTTTGCACTAATGTGCATATCTTCAAAGTGCACTGCAGTTTCATTATGAAGATGTTCTGTGACTGCATTACAAGGTGTTGCAACTTGAGGCTTCTTCTGTGCAGCTACTGATTCCTGATGATATAAAAATATGCACCGACTAGCTCTAAAATAAGACCATTTTGTTCTTGTTTACTTGTATTTAAATGGAATATTCTTGTTAAGGAGAAACTTGCAATTACTCATGTCCTTTTATTTTAATGATGATGATTTCCTTAGTGTAAACAGGTCATACTACAGATATTATACACAAACCTCTCCTACTTAAATTGTCAGAGATTTGCTCGAATTAACATTGCAACCAGAAGCTCCCAGCAGAATATGAAACAGGAGCTGGAAGCAGTGACGTGCTCTGTTTTCAAAGGCAACATGCACACAGAGTGGCCTCAGCTGCCCTGGCTCTCCTTTTACCCAACCATTAAAGCAAATCCTGCTGCAATAGGGAGTAAAACAAAGTCCTTCTCGCATTCTTTGCACAACCCCTGTCCCCTATATCTCTTTTGGTGAGCCCTAGCCTCTTCTAGGCTCCAAGGACAGCAGGCACAGGCAGTTAACTCACTGCACTGAGGGGGAGAGGTAGGCACCGAGAATCCAGCCCCCGCACAGATCTCATGAGGGAGCATTTGGGTTAAAGCAGTTCAGCTAAAAATCACAGGTAATTCTGTAACCTGCCCTTAAATAGCATTCACATTATCTGCTTTCTGCTGCAGCTCCCTCTCTTTACTCCCTCCCAGATATTGTGGATCATCCCACGCATCAGGCACACCATATGCTGCACTTGCAGAAGTCCCCCAAAAATTCTGAGGAGTGCAGACAGCCCTGATCTTCCTTTCTAGTCTCTCTAGATTCAAGAGCTGGAAAACTTAATTTCTGTCAGTAATGCCAGTCCTTGCACTTCGGTGCTGTCAGCTCAGTCATCACCGCAGTCCACTCAGCTGTGGAAACAAACACCACTGAAAAATGAAACATAAATATGAAATAGTTATCTTCTATGCATTTCTGTTCTTCAGAATTAATTTACATATAACTGTGAGGTCTTCAAACAGAAAGTGTTACAGAAATGCAATGTATTGTGAGTTATGTGAAGGAAATAATTTCAACACAAACTGCCTTCAGTTCAAAGGTCTTATTTTCATGGAAGCTTTCCTCAGCCCTATCAAAACCTACAGCCTACAACAAGCTGGGTGTGGCACTCACCAATGCTTCTGGAAACAAATCACACCAATAAAAGACACCTGTCCCAGATGTTAGGTATAACCCCACCCCCAGAGCTGAATGTCCTCCTGACATTGGTGAAATCAAAGAGGATCCATGTATCAGAAAGTTATTTTTGCAGACACTGTCAAACTGCAGCATAATACAGAGTGAGCACACAGTTACAATAAATTTCTTTGTTTTGTGTTCTTCAATAAATTTCTGTGTTCTTTGGAATGAATTATAAGGCTTAAGATTAATTCATTGCTTTTGATCAAGAAAGAGCACAGTTCATCTTTGACTTGCTCCTGTACTCATTGGAAAACCAACCCTCAAGGTGGGGTTCTCATTAACCTCCTGCCTTCATGCTAGCAGGGATATACCTGGGAACAGCTTTCCTTTCATGGGACATAAAGGTTCTTCTATATTTTTCTTCTCTTTTTAAAATTAAGTTACTCATAACAATATTATGGCTGGAATACATTAGCAGAGTTAAAGTGACATCAAACCTATTCTTCTGCTCATGCAGAGATTACAAATGCACAGTCCAACTCAAATAATTTTGTCCTCATAGCCTATAATGTTAGTACTAATTAAAAAACCAAAACTGAAGGATGCTGGATTCTTCTGTAAAAGCAGAAATAAGAGTTTTGCTTGAAAAAAAGCCCCGCCACAGGAGCTATGGACCTCTCAGTATAAATTTTCAGTCATTTTCTAGAACACTTTCTGAGCTGATGCTAGAACAGGATGCTTCATTCTCTGTTACTTTCCCAATAGAGCAGCTAAATCCCTACGTGGTCACTCTTTATGTTATTTTAAAAGTTCACCTGTCTCACAGCAGGGAGGACAGGCAGTGTATCCCTCACAGCCATGGGATGTGTGGAATCAGACCTGTGCCCCAGGCTGTTGGTGCCTTCAGCCTGCTGCTGATGCTGTGTGTGTTCCTAATTACAGCCATCCCTTAACGACCACAGCAGGGATGCAGGAGGCTGAAGGACACACTGCTGTCAAGGAGCACCCTCTTCCAGCTGTAGTGGCCTAACAGCAATCTCTTTCACAAGAGACTGGGATTTACAGCTCTCCCTTTCCTTCTCTGGCATGACCCAGCACAGCTCTTCTTTGGGATAGAGGCAATCAGAGGTCTCTGTTCATTTGTCTTCCAGAGATTTCCTGAGATTTCCCGAGATTTCCAGAGATTTCTGTTACCATTCTTAATTGTCATTCTGATTTTTCACTAGAACCATGAGTGAAAGTAACGATACAGCTTCAGAGGGAGAAAACTGAAAAGAAGAAAAAGCAAACTGGGAGCTACCAGGCTCCAGGATAGCCAGCAAACACTTAGTGAATGCAGCCCCAAGGACAAATAGTACAAAGCTCTTACTTGCATGCAGTCAGAAGCTGGCAGAAAGCTGAGGGGTCAGGAAGACAAATAATTCAAGTGCAAAGTGTTTTATTGTAACCCTCTGAACAGGGTGTTTCAGCCAAAGAAACTATTGTCCTTACAGAAGAAAGAAAGACAGGTGTATGAAATGAGTCAGCGTTTTTGTAATCTACAACTAGAATATATTTGCAAATATCACCATCCAGCAACCATAAATTAATATAGCTGAAAAACTTTTAATATAAACTAGGCCTCCAGTCCTAAGGAACCAATAACAAAATTTCAAGTTCTATAGGAAAGCCACAAACTACAGAATTTTTTTTAAAGGCTTATTCCTGATCAGGAGCTCTTGAACATGCATGCAAAGTCAAAAGGATCAGATTTTAGTACAGTCTCCTTAAAATCATAGAATCCCAGAACAGTTTGCATTGGAAGGGACCTTAAACCTCATCTTGTTCCACCCCCTGCCATGGGCAGGGACACCTTCCACTGGCTCAGGTTGCTCCAAGCCCCTTCCAACCTGGCCTTGGACACTTCCAGGGATGGGGCATTCACAAATGTGCCACCGCAAACATTTGGAATCAGATCTGAATATCCTTGGAATTGTTTGCTCCAAGAACAACAACGGGACAGGTGCTGCTTTGTGAACACATCCATACTTCTGAAATGATTTTACATCTGGGTTAAATACTGTCCCAGGCCAAGGAAAAATAAGTTGTAATACAAGTAAAGGTAGTACCTCCATGCCCAGAATGGATCTGTTGACAGGAGATCGGGGGAGAACAGTCTTGAAAGAGTGTCATGGTTTAATGTAGTTTGGGTTTTAGCTGGGTAGGGAGTCCATGAGCTATGGGAATGGTTCTCTGTGAGGACTGCTAACAACTTCCTCCAAATTCAACAGAACAAATCAGCTGGCTAGTTTTGAATATTGACACCCTGTTAAACCACTTAAGAAAGCTGAACACACCTGTGTGAAATCACGTTTAAAAATGAACAAACTCTGGAAAGAGCTCTTTTGTTTCTGGCCTTTGAACAGGTAACCGGACGCTGGCTGGGCCAGGCTTGCTCCGTCTTGTGGCCAGGCTGGCCAGCAGTTTGGCTCAGCTCAGGTGAGATTCTGTTGCCGCTAAGTTCCATCAAGGTTCGGTGGGCTTTCGGTGGGCTGTGCCAGCTCCACTCAGCTTTGGGTGGAGCCAAGCTGGGCTTCACTCTGGCTGCCGAGCCACCCTGCTGGCACCACGGTAAAATCATGCGGCAGCCCTGTAGCCCCATGCAGAAAGCAGCCCCGGAGCTGGAACTGATCGCAGTGGGGGCTGCTAAACAGCCATGCAGCCACAGCAGCTGCCACCCGGCAGAGATCACATGGACCATCCACAGGCCCAGGCGAGATATTAAGTCTTTTAGTGCACAGATGAAACTTGCAGACATCAATCCTCTCGAGTGAGAGAAAAGGAAACTGTGAAGACACATAAAGAAAGCAAGATGGAGACACCAATGTCAGTGAAGGACTCCAATCCCAGATGGGAGAAGAATGAGGAGACGCCTTAGTCTTGGGCTGACATTCTCTTGTAAGGCTATGGTGAAGATATAATTGATACATCAGACTTTTTTTTCCCCTGTAACTCATGGAATGCATTGGAGGGACATAGTGTTCTAACCACAGCTATGAGCAGAGGCACCTGTGTTGAAGCAAGCAGATGTTGAAGTAGCCATGATCAAATGAGAAGCTTGAACAGAGAGAAATGAGAGAGATTAAAAACCTTGCCCCAGGAATAGAAGAAGAAAACTTCTGTTCACAGAGATAAAACAAAACTTTTTGTTTCTATATTAGAACAGCTCATCCTTAAAATTGTACCCCAGTAAGCCTGAAATGACCCATGGAGGTAGTTGCGGGAAAACTATCAAACTGTGGGAGGGACTTCATGACTGCAAATTTGTGGGCAGCTGCTAGTTGTGAAAATTAAAAACACTAGAGGACTGCTTCTTATGAAAAAGTCTCCATGGCATGGCAGGAGCAACTCCTCTCCCTAAGTGAATTGAAGAGAGATTATTTTAGAAGAGCTAAACTGACTGAAAATACCAAATTTGTATCTTTACGTTGTCAGTGAGAAAAGAAAGAAGAGTGGGGGGGGGAGGAGAAGTATTCTGAAGGTTTATTCTGATTTCTTATTATTTTTCTTCTAGTTTGGTTAATAAAGTTTTCTTTATACCCTTTAGAGTTTTGAGCCTGCTTTGCACTCCTCCTAATCCTTATCTTTCAGCAGAAGACGAGTAAATAATTCTAGTGGGTGCACTGGCATCTGGCCAGCACTAGACCCACTACAAAGAATTATAAAAGCTGTAATTTTTCTAAAATTGTAGCCCTTTTCTCTGTGCAAGATATATCTGCAGCTGGAAGTTCACATGAGGCTTCATCCCAAAAGCTGTGTCTTTGAGATGGAAAGATTGATCCTTGAAGGACAGGTAGTCAGAAGAAGTTTTTTTGGTTTTTTTATTATTTTAACTAGTGGCTCTATCAGAATCTCTGAACATTTCCTATGGACTTTATTCAATGGAATTAATTAAGGAGACTTCTGTTTGCTTAATGGAAATGAGGCAAGACATAATTTATAGCCTTGGTATGGCAGTCTCTGGCTTTGTGTCCAACACAAATCAAGGAAGCTGACTGTGGTGGAAGAATGGTGTCTCCTGAAATGAAGGAGGGAAGTTGTTTATATTGTTCAAGAAAGGTGAACAGAGGTTTGATAGAAAACCTGTCATTAAAATGCAAGGCCATGGTTATTAAACCTGCGTCTTTTAACACTCCTTCATAGTACTTACAAATATCCTACATTCTTTGCTCCTATGTAAAGAATTTATCTAAGACTATCACTGCTTTGACACAGGGAAGGAAAGGAGATGGATTGCCCTGCTCAGAGTACCTCTTATCAGCCAGCCAGATGGCAAATGACGTGCCAGAATGTACAGGGAAGAGTCCAGCATGGACCATTAATCCCAACCCAGCCCAAACACCATTAAAATGTCACTGCTAAGAATTCTGAGAGCCAAGGCATTGACAAAACGTGTTCTACACAAGTACTTCTGCAACCAGAATGAATGATGAAAAACCCTTCCAAAGTGCAAGAAGGAAAAGTTATGGAAGGAGTGGATTGGTCTAAGTGAAAAATTACACAGAACACAAGCAAACTTCAATGGCAACACATATCTCTCTACATATATTTTAAATATATACATGAAAAAGGATATTGAACTAAATTCATTCAGTTTCAGAAAGCATTCTGTTCATTCATAAAAACCATTTTCTATTTAAAACAAGAGCAGGGACTGGATTCTCTGGCTGATGTGCTGCACTGCATTGACCTGTGCTAGTCTGTGTCCACAGAGAAACACATGTGACCCTGAATTTAAAGACATTTTGTAGAGCAAATGATGAAGGAAAAAAAAAAAGGCCTTATACTCACTTCTAGGAGTATACTTTTAGTATACTTTTTCTATACTTCCTCCAATTTTAATGCAGCAATCCAAATACAGTATTTTTGCTCTAACCAAATACAGTATTTTCCCCTCTCAGGTGATTTTAATGACAAAGCCCTATAGGAAACAGAATTTGATGTTATGACATTAAATCTCTGCAATACCCAGAGACATCAGATTTTTGGACAAGACATGCTGGAGATCAGCAGAAGAGTGACATCAGGGACACCTACAAACACCTGACTTAGGGGGAACACACCATTTGGAAGACAAGCAAGAGGGCTTTCCAGGCATTAGAATGTATTTTCCATGGCAGGAGACAATAGGTATGCAGGACATCCAGAGCCTCCAAAAGCATAACAGTTCTGGTTCAGCTCCTGGTAACTCAATCACTTGGTATCAGCTGAATCCTCCAGCCCTTTTCCATAATGTGTTCTTTTTTACAAATCAATTAAGATTTAGCACAAGTTACATTGGGAAGTGTTGCAAAGCTTCTAGTCATTTGAAATGAAGGTATTTGCATATCATAGAAGTACCTTCCATCATCATAGGATTTCATACAGAGTAAGGGTATTTTAATGGTTTAAAATAATTTCATGTTGATTGCACAGCAAGGAGCAGAGGAAAAAAACCTTTTTTTTCAGTGTGAGTGAGTTTGGGTCATCAGAGCACAATTGGGCCAAAGGAGAACTGAGCTCCTGGCCTAGACCCCTGCTTTGCAAAATTCCAGAAGTATTCCCTGTCACAGGGGTTCATGGGAAAAGAACTGCTAACTGTGTTGTAGGGAAGCTGCTGCTCCTGCTCTCCAATGTCACATGTGGTGGCTGACAATGAAAATTGATGGTGATTCATAAAGGCATCTCCATCCCTAAGAAAACTGGAAGAGCAGCTTGTGTAATCTTGAGATTTACTTAATTAAGTAACATCCCAACACCGTTCTATTTGATCATCATTCCTTTACCTCCCTCTCCCTCCCAGCTTTGCCTTTGATTAACGAAGCCCTGATAAGAAACTTCATTCAAAAAGAAAGCAGAGAGTTGGAACACAGCCCTGAGGTGTGGCTGGTGATTTAAAAACTGAAAAGAGGCAGTAGGAGTGTCTCAGAGAAGTGGGAAGTTGGAATTGTCATTTGCTGCAGGCAAGGTGAGAAGCTTGAGAAGGCTCAGCTGCATCTGAGATATATGTGCACCTAAAGAATATCCCTACAGCTTAATGCTTCTGCCTGCTTCTGGTGAGACAAGGTCATTCTTTTCAGTAATTTAAAGCACTTTCTTCATGAATCCTCAGAATGGCCCAACTTGAGTGTTTTGAAACATGCTTCTCCACTGGGATTCTTGAAGAGTGTTGGAAAAATGAGTAGATTTTGTAATAGATGACAAAATATCACGTACATTGCGCAGCTGAGACAACTGAAGGTGTATCTAGCGTAATCTACAGGTTTCCTATTTCCTTACTAATATGACTTCTGAATCCGGAGGAAGCACTCAGGGAAGATGCATGGGGAAGTGCACGCTGCCTTCCAGGTGAACTTAGCACTTTAAATCAGGAAGCAAACATGGATCCTCAGACTTCACCCGGCCCATGGATTATTTATGATTATCTTGTAGCAGCTCTCAGGCCCAGCCATGCATCAAGAGCTTGCATGGAAACATGTAACAAGCACACAGGGTTTCAAATACCCCTTGTTTATCAACAGGGATGTTTAAAAATGAATTTCCCTGGAAAGGCAGAATTTATCCTGAGGAGTGTGTGGGTATATTTCTCATGCAGCTGGGAAAATGACGTTCCCAGAGGGATTCCAGGGTGAGGTGGGATGGAGCTATCACGGTCTCACACGGAGGGCAAGCTGCCAGGGAGAGTTCCCAACATTAAACATGGTATTTTTTGGTCTAACAGATACGATGCCTTGAACTACGGCCCAGACTGGTGAGGGGTCATGGCTGAAGGAGTGTTGTGGCTGAGGGGATAACATGGCTGAGAGGGAGTAATGGCTGAGGTCAAACGGGTGAGGGAGAGCCGTGGCTGAGGGGGTGTTATAGCTAAGGAGGAGAAATGACCGAGGGAGACTTGTAGCCGAGGCGTTGACACGGCTAAGGGAGAGTCACGGCTGAGAAAGTGTCACGGCTGAGAAAGTGTCACGGCAGGGCGGATTTCATGGGGGTGTCGTGGCTGAGGGGAGCAGATCTGAAAAACAAAGGTTACAGAACCAGTTGCGCTCGTGGCTGAACGCTGCGACCAAAGCTCGCGGCGGAAGCCGCTACCAGCAGAAACGGGCACGGTACTTCTGGCCCGACCACCGCCTCCGCCCCAGCCCCCACGGGCACAGCGCCTCTTCCCGCCGGCCCTGAGGCGGAGGGGCCGTGCAGGGCGGGGCGGCCGGACTCGTTTCGCGGCCGAGCGGAGCCGAACGGGGCCGATCGCAGCCTCCTCAGCACCGCCTCCTCTCCTCCCCGCTCTCCTCCCGCCTGGCGGAGGCGGAGGGTCTGGGGCGCAGCGCTGTGCGTGTGTCTGCAGTTCCCGCGGCCGCGCTTCTCCGCTTCGCTCCCGCCGTCTTCCCTCGGCAGCGCCGCGCCCTCCGCTCTCTCCGCTTCCTCTGTTCCTGCGCTGCCCCTTCCCGGCCAGCCGGGGCTGCGCCTGCGAGTCTTCTTCCCCCGCATTCTGGAGGCTCCCAATATGTTCACTGCCGTCCGCGCTCAGAGGCACCAGGTACGGCGGGCAGGGGCCGTACGGTCGCGCTTTGTTCGGCGCTGGGGAGCGCGTGGAGGCGGCGGCCCGCGCCGGCGGCCCGCGCTCGCCGAACTGGAGCCCCTGCGGCCCTGCGGCGCTTTGTTGCTCGTTCGGGGCCCGTTTTCTGGGGCCGTGGAGTTGCCCGCATGGCCTGAAGGGCTTGAGGCCTCTCCCTCCGTGCCGGGGGAACGAGGGTGGGCCTGGCGGCCGGGGGTGCAGTGTAGCCCCCGGCTGGGAATTCCCGGGTTCCCCACGCGTTCGGGTGCGGTGCCAAGGTCAGGCGCTGCCTCTCCAAGCGCCACGCTGCAGCCGCGGAGCGGCATCTTCCTAAACCCTTACCGTGAGTGGGGAAAAAAGAAAAAGAGTCGCGGGAATCCTGGACTTTGAAGGAAATAGCCACTCCGGGATGAGCAGCGTGTGCTGACAGCTGTTTGCCAATGTCATGACCCTCCCTGTCATCTATCCCAGTTCTTGGAAGTGGGCGATAATAAAGCAAAGACAGTGGCTGTCAGCCCACATTAGTGCTTCGGGGGAAAGCTGATGAGGGTGAATGACCACAGCGGTTTGTTTTTGGTGTTTTAGGGTTTTTTTGGGGGGTGGTTGGGGAGATATACAGTATTTTCTGCCTGCATGCACCAATTTCGAGAGCTTTTTAGAATTTTCAGAGATGCTTCAAGGTAGAAAATGCCTTTGCATTGGCACTTTTGCTGTTTCTTCACCCAGCATTCCCACAGACAATAAAACCTGAATTGGCTATAATTTCATGCAGGGGAGAAGTATACTGACAGTGAGAGGCGAAGCATCCGAATTCTTTCCCAAGGAGATGGGTGGTGATAGACTAATGGAAATACAGTCTCATGTCACTCCTTATTTTTTGTGAGGTTTGTGAAGGGAGGACTTTTTTTAGTTTGCAGTGATGGGTATGTAGACATCACATTGATTCCCATTCTGTCAACGAGCTATAGGATAAGAAAGCAAACAGGATGTGGTGCTTTGATGGTGAGATTGGTTTAATTTTAGAAAACAGATTTTGTAGCCACAAGCCTTACTTCTGGAGAACAGGATGAAACAGTCAGGGAATACTTTCCAGTTAGGAAGCTGTGTGTTTGCTGCTGCAATTAAGTCTAATTTTGTTTTTATCAGCTTGAGTTCTTAAGAAGCAGGAGATGGTAAAAAAGGCAAAACCTGCCCAGAATGGGGGTGGAAGACAAGAAGGACATACAAGTAAAAATCGCTGATTTGGTTGTGTGACAGATGTTTGGATAACTGTAGGAAGTGTGTGTTAGTAGAAAAAAATCCTGGGGGTGGGGAAAGGGGAGGAAAGAACTCAGATTTTAGTAGAGTGAATGTGAGGCAGAAGGTTGAAAAACGGAGATGTCGATAAAGACTTTGACTACAGCAGCAAAAGTATAAAATGGGAAAGGAGAGGAAAGGCAGAGCCAGTGTGAAAAAGGAACTAATGACCAGAGCTAGGGTTGAGAAAGGTGGGAGGCCAGTCCTGGAAGCCAGTGCTGAATGGGCAGCTGAAGTGTTACAGCTGAGGGTTGTCGCTGGAACAGCAGTAACATTCAAGTATGAAGCCTGCTGCTTATAAATTTTTAAAGTCTGCATGCATAAATGTCTTTGGAAGAGCTCTGTGGGTTTGCTCTCTATAGAGAGTCCAAGCATTTCATCTTCCAGGGCTGCATGTATGAGATTGTGGAAAATGTTCACAGTACTTTGTCCTTCCTCTTCAGTTCCTAACCAGTGATAGCAAATATTCCATCTTTAATCTCTCTCTCCTCACTGTTGGCATAGGAGAATAACTGAGGTTGATGTGCAGTGAAATAGAGCAATTTTTTGTACAAGTCATAGTTATCAGTGGGATTAAATTTTTAGTGGAAAGCAACTGAAAAGTGAATAAGGAAAATAAAATTGTTGCAAATTCAGAGTCTTACTTTAGATTACTGGTATAAAGAGGTTGAGTGGTGTAATGTCAATAAATGTCTTGGTCTTAGGTGTTTTGCCCAAATGCAGACTCAGACATGAAAAGACCATTTTTTTTACCATAAATAAATGCTAATGTATGAAAGAAATGTTTTGAGGACGTTTGGTTTTATCTTCTGATACAGCGAATGGACTGTGAGCAGTTGTAGGAATGACCTACATTTCCTCTGAGCTGGGCTGTCACAAGCCAGAAAGCTTCGACTAGGTGTTAAATTCCATTTCTGTTCACAAGTGTCAGTCAAGTGTCTGTCATTACATCAGCAAGTATTGGTTTTAAATCAAAATATTACCAAGTATCTCCCCAAAAGTAGTGCTTTTTATCTGTGAGTTGAAAAAGTAATACCTTAATTTGACTACAAGGTTTGTGCAGAATTGGCACAGCAAACACTGCGCATGGACGATGGGCCTTATTAAAGATGAGAGGTAAAATAGACGGTTCCTGTGTTGTTAGGTCATGGGCAAGGTGACTGCTGCCTCTTGGGGTGTCTTCGTGTTCTCCTGAGACCACAGCTCCTGCAAAAGAGGCTCTGCAGGGGAGAGGCCTAGGATCACTGATCAGTGATCCTTGAGGATCACTGTTTCTCAGTATCGTTATTTAGGTGAGTTTTCTCAAATGTACCTTTAAATGGCAATACAGTGAAATAGCGCAGTTTAAAAGGAGGGAATCTCCCTTCTGAAAGTCAGGATGTGCAGCCAGTTTATTTCTGAGTGCATTATGAGCTGTGATTCACTCATGGTCCTGTGGTACATGTACGTGGCAAAGGAAAATCTCAGTCTTCGCACAACATCAGGTGTCAAGAAACACAATTACTACAACAAGGTTGTGTTTAAAATCAAGCAGCTGGGCAGACATTTGAGTCCTGGCATTCCTGTGCCTGGGAGCTGCCAGTGTGCCAGAACACACCATGTGGATGTTCTGTGACTTCAGGCCTGCCTGAGCCCAGTGTAGTCAGCTTTTGATCCAAGTGCGTCTCCAGCCCCAACACTAGTGCCAGTCCTTACTGTTAAAGCTACAACAAAAATCCAGAGTTTACGCATTACTTTTTTTTTTTTTTTTTTTGCATATTTCAAGTGCAGGGAATAGCTGCTCTCAAGTAGGAGTTTTCTCCAGTGGAATGTGTTGCTCCCATTCTGGGATGATAATTCTGTAGTTTTAATGTGTTTAAAGAAATGCGTTTGGGTGGAGCTTGAATAGCCATCAAGTCAGAGGCACCAGGCTTTAGCTGGCTGAGAATCATCTGGGAACATCTCACTTGGCTTAAAAAAATTCTAAATCCTGGATAATTATAAAAAAAGCCAGAGTTCTTGATAGGCTGAGCTAAAAGGGAATATAAGCAATGAGGGGAGGGTAATGACAAAATGATTTTGACTTTTAAAAATAATTTAAAGGAAAAAGTTTGTTTGCAGTACCTGTTTATAGTCTTTAATGCAGTATAGGCAGTGTTCTTGACTTTGTAGTGAGTTTTGGCTGATAGTTTGGGTTGTGTTCTACAAGTAGTATTCCAAAATATGGAAAGTTGTGAATCTGCTTGTGCTGTTTAATGCTGTTTTGAGTAATAATATTATCCATGACACACACAACAGCGTTGAAACTCTGTGGCAGTAATCAAGATGTTCAAATTCCTACGTATTCAGATTGGACAATACCATTAGGGACATAAATGCATCTGCATGGGATTGGTGTCTTGCACAAAGAAGGAGTTTAACAGATCTTCCATTTCAATCCAGAACTATTTTGAATGACCTTCTTATGTCTTCAAGGTCCCAAGTGAATACGTGTGGCACAGTTAGAACTTTGAAAATAAAACGTATGTGTTACAGCAGAATGTGACAACACATGCCCAGAGATGTAAATTGAGTGAGGCTTATCTTGGGATTTAGTTAGAATAGTTTGACTAGCTGTCCTGTGACTTGAAATGTTTTGGTTGTGGTGGATCTTGGGGGAAGGTGTGGACATCAGGCTGTTGGGTTCTGTTTTGAGAAGCTTGCTCTAAAAATTGCAGTGTTTATGCCAGTTTACCAATGGGGGAAGTGTTGACTGCCAAATGCCTAATTAAACAATATTTGTTAAGAAGCTGACACCAAGCTCTACTTAACTTGCTTGTCTTGCTTTCTTAACTTGTAGGATTATAAAAAGAATACACCTTAGTTTATTATTATTTAATCTCACCTATATGTGAGACTCCTTTTCCCAGCAAAGCAGGCTGGCATTGCAATGTATTGAAGGAAGTTGTGTCCAGGGCTGCTGCTCCTGCAATGCCCCAGCAGTCTGGGGTGCTGCATTCCCGGCGGACGCTGCTGTGCTGGGGAGCAGGTGTTCCCTTCTCCGGGCTGTGTGGCTGTGCCTGCTCCAGCAGCCAAGCTCAGCCAGCGTTCACTCTGCCCGCGCGGTTCTCTGCTGGAATATTCTGTGTGTCCGGCTGTGGCAATGGGGGCAGTGTCCCGTGGAGCTGGTACGTGGTGGGATAATGCCCTCTGCCGCTCCTGGGAATCAGCCTCCTGCTGGTTACCGCGGCACCAGGCAGGTCCTGCTCCTGCCAAAGTCACTGCCGGACTGAGTGCTGGCCACGCACCAGGGTCACATGGTTCTCTTCCCTGTAACGGAGGGCACTTTTAGTTTTTGACAAGGAGAAATGAGCTGCACCTATTTTTAGGAAACCCAGTTCCCAATGTGGCATTTATTCTGTAGATACAAATATAGTGTTGGAACCGAAGTGATTGATGTTTTCCTGAGGTGGCACCAGGGTCATGGAAAGTTCCAGAGTGAGTGTTTGTTGCCTGTTCCCTCCCCGCTGCTGCTGGAGGGAACAGGCAGCAGCTCCTCCTCCTCTTCCCTCCCCAAAAAAATCCCAGCATAAAGAGCCCACCAGCATGTGAATTCCCAGCAAAGCCACGCCAGTCTGCAGTGCAGAGCTCAGTCAGAACCCAACAGATTCTGTTCCCAGTGTGACAAAGAGACATTTTACCAAAGAAAGCTGTCATACAGATAGTGATTCCTGACTTTATTAATCTGTCTGGAAGTAGCGGAGACTGGAGACATGCCCAGTCATTTCAGACATGTCCTTCATCCATCTTCAGACAATTTTAGGCGTTTGGTAGAAGAAGGCTATAAGTAGATGAGCACAAGAAGAGCCAAAGGTAGGAGGCTTGTGGATTGGGTGCTTTTAGAAAATGGAGTAATTTGTGTTGCATTACATGTGAATTACCTACTTGTGGAAGCAGTAATGATAATAGGACGTGCTGAAGGGCAGCGTTTGTAAGGGATTGGCTAAAATGGGATTCAGCTCTTCTGACTTTTTCTCCAAGCACTGATTTAGCCCTTTTCTTGTCTCTGGAGGTATAATGATGATGTGGTTTATCTCTTACTAGGCATGAGGACATATTGGTGTCAATATGGAATTTTTCAGGCTGCTTGCTTTTTGTGGGAAAAAAAAGCCAAACAAAGCCACACCAAACTTGTTTGTAAAGAAAAACTTGTTCATTTGGGTTAGGAACATGAATCAAGTTTTATGTGAAATACGTGGCAGCACTCTGTCATCTTTACTTGATACCTTCTCCTTTATTGCAGGTTATGATGCATGATTATCACAGAAGAAATTCATGTCTATAGCTCATAAGGACTATATTACATCATCTTCAAGCCTGATAGTTTTGGAATCCATACTGCAGCTGCAAACACACGTCTGCTTTTGCATTTCCACAAACATCTTCCCTGTCAGGAGATCCTGAAACTCAAGTGCTCTAACACAGTGATACCATTGGGCTGTTTTAAATTTATAGTCATATATTTGCTTGGTAAGTTGTACCATTAATTGTGTATACAGTAGTTAATTCTTCTGCTGAAATTATGCAAATTTAAAATCTTGGTGTCTTTTCTTTAATAGAACACAACCAGTGGATGTTTGTAAGTAAGATTATTGCTGCCAGTTTAGGGTTAAATACTCGCAGTAGTAAGTGAATTTAAAACAGATGGATTAACACTAAGTATTTTGTGGGAGCCTTGGTATTTTTGTTACTGATTTTTGCAATCCAGTTTTTCTGGATTTTTTTTTCAGTTTTCTTATTTAGTGTGATCTTCAGAATTTTCTTAAACTTGAGATGGAAGTACAAATCGTTGGTGGTAACATTAGTAGAATCCCACATTTATTTTACTCTAAGTTTTTTAAGGTAACTGTACTTTTGTGTATGTTAGCAGCTCAAACTTACAAATCTGATTTTTTTTTTCAATTACTATTTCAAATTCATTAGGTCACCTAAGGGTAATAGTTTAGCATTCTTAATTAGGTTTTTATTTGGAAAGTGGTTAACTAAAAAAATAATCAATTAAAGGAGCTATAGAATAGCTTCCAGATTAAAAAAATTAACGTTTCCTGAAGTTATTTTTTCAGTCGAGGACTGATCACCCTGAGGTGATATCTTTGTATATGGCTGAAGTCTTCAGAGGAAGTTGTTCTAACTTTGAGATTACTGAAAATACATGATTGTTTTTCAAAATTTATTAAATTTTGTCTGTTTTGTTGGTCATGATGTTCTTTCATGACTTCCAGCTGCTCTGAAATACTGAGTCATTACTCATAAAATTAAACGGAAAATGTTGATCTATCTATCTATTCTACTTCACTAGCTATTTTAAATTCTCTTTAAGTTCTTACTTTTCAGTGTAGCTGGTTTCATGTCTGCAAAAAATGCAGCTGGACCAGGATGGTAGGGAACGGAAAGTGGCGATGAATAATGATAGCTGGGGATGGATGTACCAGAAAAAGATCTTTAGGGTGGGGAACATGTGTAAACCAGTGGCTCCCAGCTTGCTCCCACAGAGCTGGCACATATTCAGCCTGTGGTTTTGAACCCAGTACCTGCTGAAGTGATGTGGATGCATTAAAAGCTGCAGCTTCAATCCCTGAATATCATTAATCCATTAATGCCCCCTGCATGTTTGTTTGCAAACAGTGTGTTGCTAGTACTGCTGTACTGAAGTAAAATGCTGTAGATGTAACCTTTGCCCACTGTGTGTGCAGCCAGACCAACACCAAAATGATTCCCAATGGATATTTGATGTTTGAGGATGAGAACTTCATCGAGTCATCTGTTGCCAAACTCAACGCCTTACGGAAGAGTGGTCAGTTCTGCGATGTCCGCCTCCAGGTACCTGTGCCCTGCCCCAGTGGGGTGCCTGGAGGGATATGGGATTACACCATGTGAAGCTGTTGCCTTACTGACTGGGAGATGTGAGATTTTTAGAATTTTTTTTAGAATTTTCTGCATTTTCTGAAAAATGCATACTAAAAAAAAGCAAATGGGGTGCACTTTGAGGGAAGTGATGCTAATTTTCAGCTGGAGACAGTTGATTTCAAAATTGATTTGGACTGTGGCACTCACCTGAGTAGGCTTTCATATTGTTATAATACAAAAGTAGTTACAAAAAATCCTCACCAGCACGTGGGCTTCTTGTTTGTGTTTGACATAAAGGTGTGTGGACATGAGATGCTGGCGCATCGAGCCGTGCTGGCATGCTGCAGTCCCTACCTGTTTGAAATCTTCAACACTGACAGTGACTGTCATGGGGTTTCCCACGTGAAATTCGATGATCTCAACCCAGAAGCTGTTGAAGTTCTATTGAATTATGCTTATACTGCTCAGTAAGTAGTTCTCTCAGTTACTAGAGAGAGGATAAACTTTGATTTGAAAAATCAGAATAATAGAGGTAAATTTCTCTCCTTTATAGGTTAAAAGCTGATAAAGAGCTGGTGAAAGATGTATACTCTGCAGCAAAGAAGTTGAAGATGGAGAGGGTTAAGCAGGTATGGTTCTCAGCTCTTCTGGAAGTCTGTTCAGCCTTCCCAGGCTGACAGCATTGCACCTTTTGGTGTTAGTGAGCCAAAACCTGATGCTTCTGTGGAAGAAGTGCTCAGCACAAAGCTGCTGTAGCTGTTCCTTTGCAATGTGTTGATTTGGTGCCAGCTGGATGTGTTGCTTCCACTTGAGCTGTCTTGGTGCCAGGATGTTTGTCCCAAAAGTTACGCTTTGTATTTGTGAACCTGTGTAAGAAACTAACAGCTTTGAATCTTGGTTGATTCTTTACCTTCAGGTCTGTGGCAGCAGTGCTGTGCTTGGTTGTGTTGGGAGCATGAACAGGCATGTAAATCTGTCAGAAAAAGAAAAATTCACACACTCCTGAAGATAAATTTGGCAGTGCTTGACTTTGGAAATACCCTTAGCCACAGATAGGGGTGCCCTTTACAAGGGAATTGGGATTATTAGCTCAGCCGACTGAGAAGTAGTTTTGAATAAGTGTTCAGTAGAAAAGTGTGGGGTCAATGTAGATGTGAGTAGCTTCCAAATGTGTCTGACTTTGTCATTTCAGATGTGCATATTCCTGTGGAAGGCAACATTCCCTTTGCAGCACTGGCATTGCAGAGTCACTGCTCTGCAATTAGAATAACTGCTGCTGCTGTTGTATGTTGGGTTAGATAATTTTAATGTATAAAAACTGTCTGCTTGTACACTAAGTTGCAGCTCTTTCATTGCCAGGTATGTGGTGACTATTTGCTCTCCAAGATGGACACGCAGAGCTGCATCTCATACCGGAACTTTGCCAGCTGCATGGGAGACTCTCGGTTGTTGAACAAGATTGATGGCTACATTCAGGAACACCTTGTAGAGATTTCAGAGCAGGAGGAATTTCTCAAGCTCCCACGGTTAAAGGTTAGCCTAAGTTTGTAGAATTCCTTCTGGTACAGGATTTCCAAAAAGCAGCCTGAGGAGCAACTAGGATTTCCTTCCCTTTTGGGGGCAAGAAAGCTTGGTGTACTGACTGCTGCCAACAATGTGACAATTCCGAATCTGTGTCCTATTCTTACTGCTGTGAACTTTAACTGTAGAGAACAGGTGCTGTCACCCTTTCCAGGTGTAAAAGGTGATTGCATTTAAAAGTGCTTTCTAGTTCCACAGACTGAAAGCTCCTTGTGGTGTTTTCTGGCTCTGTGGTAAAGTGAGAGTTGTGCTTGCTGTGCAAAGTACAGCATGCTACAGGGTAATTCCTAGAGAGTAAATAATCTTTTTGTCTTCTTCCTCAAGCTTGAAATAATGCTGGAAGACAATGTTGGCCTACCCAGCAATGGCAAATTGTACACAAAGGTAATCAACTGGGTACAGCGCAGCATCTGGGAGAATGGAGGCAGCCTGGAAGATCTAATGGAAGAGGTTAGTTCTTAAGAAAATGGGATTATGGCATTAAACATTAAAAAAAAAACAACCCAAAAAAGCCAATATGAAGGATGATCCCTTTTTACTATTTTTTTTCTTCTTCACTTTTTTAAACTATGACCCTAAAGAATTTAAATTTTGCTGTAGGTACCCCTAAGCTGAGAAACTGGGGGGGTGTTCAGGTGAGCTGAATGCACTGTTCAGTCTGGTCTTCACTTTCCTTTTTGCTCCCTGTTGCTGTATAGTAGCCTCAGAGTGGCCTGTATCTGCTTTAGTTTGGGGAGGTGGTACTGAGTCTTGTAGATTGGTGATGTTTTCCTTTGCAGGTTTTGCTTGTAAATGCACAGTAGGTAAAAGCTTCTAATGGTTGTTCCTCCCCGTTGGTTTATCTCCCCATAGGTTTATTAACAAAACTAGGATACCAAGGCTGAAGAACCAAGAAGAGCCTCAAGTGTATTGACACGTACAGAAGCAGCAGTCCTGCCCCAGTGCTCCTAAGAAAATCCGCTGTGGGCAGAGAACGATCATGATGATTTAATGGTGTTTACTTACTCCTTTACAGGATGCATTATTTTGAAATTTGTGTGTTGTTAAATGGCTTTTCTTATGAATACTAATGGTAGATGTAGCCTGGGCAGTGTTCAATGGCAAAATTAGCGGGGAGACAAAATTTTTAATTGGCTCCAGCAAACGGACTTTACCAAATCTTGTGAAATTCTTCAAAATTTTTCCAAGTCTGCTAATGCAAGCACAAAAGATCCCCAGAAACACTTGTCTAGGCAAAAGTACATGTTGATGCTGTCATATAATCTGAAGTGTGTATTTCTTCTTGGAGAAGCTAATTTTTTAAAAGCTTTGATCATGTGGAAATTAAGATGTGTTTCATTGGAACAGCTGCATCTGATTTCAGTGGTGAACAACAGTTTCTTCCAGAACTTAAATTTGTGTTGTCTTCCCTCATTCCCATACCTTTCTTTTAGAGTCCACTGTTGGCTTCTCTTGGCCTTTTTTGATGGAGATAAATATGTGTATTTTCATAGCAGAAAACTTGTGTGCAGGGATAAGGAAAATGCTTGCATGAGACTGTGAATTTGTGTAACTCTGCAAATTAATGTGCCTTTTGCTTGTCTAATGTTTCTGTGCTGGGAAAACAGCAGAAGCCTATGGAAAATGAAGATTTCTCTCAAGCTGAGAAAGTAAGGAACCTTCACCCCCTGTTTGAAGATTACCACCATGACATCTGCTTCCTTTTAGTTTTGCCACTGTGTGAGCTTAAGATGAGCTGATGAGCAGTGTCGTGCCTGGGGTAATGTGCCTGTAGCTAAGGAGCACAGAGACAGCAGCCACATGGGTGTTCTGTTGTTGTTTTTGCAGGTGCAAACGCTGTACTACTCAGCTGATCACAAGCTGCTTGATGGAAATCTGCTAGATGGACAGGCTGAGGTGTATGGCAGTGATGATGACCACATTCAGTTTGTGCAGGTACCAATTGCAGACAGTCTCAGGTAACCCCAGGTAGACTGGAGCAGTTTACAGCAGACCTGAAGTCCTCTGTTCTGCTGGCAGAGAAGGCTGCAAGTGCTGTAGGGGAGAAATGCACCATGAGAAGGTGTCTGGCTGGGAGCTGCTGCAGGCTGTGATGTGCTCTCAGCTTCTGTCTCTTTGGCAGACTGGGCTGGCTCTCAGGCTTTGCAAAACAGAGTGCTCTAATTCTGACTTAAAAATCAATCCTGACTGTTAGAAGAAAGAAGAGACAGACAAGCACTCAGCTGTAGGAAGTCAGCTGAGACCTTGTAGAGTTCCCAGAGACTAGAGAAGCAAGGACTGCTGCTTGGCTTGCAGTGGGGAATGTGTCTGGTAAATCTGAGCCCAGAAAGAGATTCCAGATCCAAGTTCTAATACTTCAGCTGCCAGCATCCACTTCTTTTGTTCAGCTGCACTGGTGGTGTAGCTGCCAAATCTCTCTGATGCTTTGACTGAGTGCAAATAACTTCTGTGCTTTTTGAGAGATGTTTTTATGTGTGGTTTGTTTTTTTTTTTTAATTTCTTACCAGGTGTAATCCTTCTGAAATCCAGAAACTCCAAAAAACTACATGGTGTAGTACAAATGCAGGCTAAGATAGAATGAATAAAAAAGGACTAACAGTTGTAAATTATCAGTTGCTTTATACAAATGAACTTGGTTTAAATTTATGATTTTGAAGCAGATACATTATAATATTTTATAACAGTGAAACACGTTCATACAAAAAGTTTACTTCATGAAATTTTTAGCTAATGAGTAAAACACTGGCCATCCCAGAATGTAGATTTTAGAAGTGAAATAAGAGGAAAAGGAAAAGCCAGCTAATTTTCCAGTTTCTTAATTGTTTTTAGAAAGCCTTCACAGGGTTCTCCACATCTGGATACCACTTGTAAAGCATAGAAGCAGACAGGTGAATGTTTTAATTTTCAGAAATAAGACCAGGACTTCTCAACGTTTTTCTACAAATCCTTTCTGATTAGAAAAATCACCAACTTCAGACATCCTAAACAGCTGAGAGAGCTAACACTAAAAAACTTCTAGATGCCAGTCCTGAAAAAATTGTAACTTTTACATTTTAAATTACAAAACTTTGTATTTTGTGTTGGGGTTGAGGCAGTTTAAAGATAGGCACATAAGCGGTTAATTGGATGAAGGTCCAGAAATAACAGAAATGCTCTCTACAAGTGTGCTGGTTGTCACGGTGAGCTGAGCTTAGCAATCCAGATCCTCTGTGTGAGGTTATCTGAGTTAGGTGTGTGTTTCAGAAGTCTTGTGACAGTTTCCATGGAGATAAGGTTGCAGAGAACTGTGCAAGCATGGAAGACTTGGGACTGTGGTGATAAACTCTGCTGCTGAACAGAATACCACAGTAACTTCCTGTGCTTCAGGAAGAGTCTCAACAACCCAGCCAACTGGGCTGAAACTGTTTTGAGTTTTTTCTTAATAGAGAAAAATAATACAAGCTACAGTATAAACTTAATTGGAGATGAAAAGAAAGCAGGAATCTCTTGTTAGTGGAAAGTATCAAGGGAGTAAAATCCAAGAAACAGCTAATCTGAGCACAGAGAGGAATTGAGGAGAAATTAGTTAGTCTTTAGGGAATGAAAAGAATAGTTAATTCACTTCCAAACAGTATTACATAATTAACTCAAGTTCCAGAAGCAGAGCTCGGGAGTGAGGCTCCTATGTGGTAGCTCAGTTCTCTCCAGCTGCGTGTGCCTCTTTCCTTACATTTGTAAATCCTGCTAGAAATGCACACTCACTTCAGGGATTTGCAGTCCAGCACCAGCAGTATAAAACTGCAGTCACAGGATAAAGTGAGTTCCAGGAGAAAAATGTAGGGTGGTTTTTGGCCACTGTTGCTGGGCAGGCAAGATGTTCTGCTGAAAATATAGGTGTGCTATAAATGCTGCTCTGCGGAGGTGGTAGATGAGTGTGCTCTGGAGTAGCTATGCAGAGTCTCAGAAGCAGAGAGGTAGAAGGAGCTGTCTCTGGCTAGGTTTCTGTAGCTGCCTTTTGATTTTGCAGAAGAGGCCACCACGTGAGAATGATCACAAGCAGATCAGTAGCAGCTCCTCTGGAAGTCTTTCTCCAAGTGCTACTGTTCAGAGTCCTAAACACGAGTGGAAAATCATTGCTTCAGAGAAGACTTCAAGTGAGTAACAGGGGCAGGGGTTGTCTAACAGATGTGTCTCGTCTCAGGTACCTGCCACCTTCCACTCCCTGGGGATTTCCTTCACATCTGTGAGGAATGCTGAGGTGTTTTTTCTTACTGATGATACAAGTCAAGTAATTTGTAGGGTGCTTCTGATGTACCTGGGGAAAACTGGGATCACATAGTTCTCAGTTCCTTATCAGCTAAATCCATGGTGAGCCATCGTTTTCCAAGAAAATCCTAATGAGACAGGCAGTCCATAGTTAATTAACAGAGCTGTTTGCTCTGTGTGAGGAGACTCCCAGCACATGTTTCAATTGCTGTCATATGACCTTTGAGCACTCTTTTAGTATCTGAAGCATAGTTGTCAGTAACTAACGCTTTTTCCAACACTTGGAAGCAGTAACCTGAAAAAATTAAGTTTCCGTGTTGCCAAGGGGAGCGGCACAACCAGCAGAGCCCATTTGGCATCCAGCTCAGTCCCCTTTCACGTGGCACCCTGCTTACAGTGGCGGTGTGCTGTCCCCGCAGGTAACACGTACCTGTGCCTGGCCGTGCTGGATGGGGTGCTGTGCGTCATCTTCCTGCACGGCCGCAACAGCCCCCAGAGCTCCCCCTCCAGCACCCCGCGGCTGCTGAAGAGCCTGAGCTTCGAGCTGCAGCCCAGCGACCTCATCGAGAAGCCCATGTCCCCCATGCAGTACGCCCGCTCGGGGCTGGGCACGGCCGAGCTCCATGGCAAGCTCATCGCTGCGGGTGAGCCGGGGCAGGGGCACTGGGCTGGGCCGTGTGCTGGTGCCTCTGAACGTGGGGCCAGTAACCTCTCTCTTGCAGGGGGCTATAACAGGGAGGAGTGCCTGCGCACCGTGGAGTGCTACGACCCCGAGAAGGACACCTGGACGTTCATCGCGCCCATGAGGACGCCGAGGGCCCGGTTCCAGATGGCAGTGCTGATGGTGTGTGGGGTGGGGAGCAAGCCTGTGGGACCTCACCTGGGCCGAGCTGGACAGGATCATTCTAGAAATTGTTTCTCTGTAGTTGCACGGTTACCAGAGCACTCAAGAGCTGACTGGTGTGCTGAGAGGTGACGGGTGTTGGTTTGTTCCTCTCAGGGGCAGCTGTATGTTGTGGGTGGGTCAAATGGCCACTCGGATGACTTGAGCTGTGGAGAGATGTATGAGCCTGAGATTGATGACTGGACCCCTGTTCCAGAGCTGCGGACCAACCGCTGCAATGCAGGTGAGGCTTCTGCAGCGCCCAGACTGGGGGGTGGAAACTCGGCCACTTCTTACTCATTTGCCATTCTTTCCTGTATTGACAGGAGTGTGTGCCCTGAATGGAAAGCTGTACATTGTGGGTGGTTCTGATCCCTATGGCCAGAAGGGACTGAAGAACTGTGATGTATTTGATCCTGTAACAAAGGCTTGGACAAGCTGTGCTCCCCTTAACATCCGTACGTTTGTTGGGGAGTCGGGTAGGGATGGGGAGAAAAGGGCAACTGTAGAACTGCACCAAACCAAAAACTACACCAAAGCAAAGCCCCTATGAGTTGCTGCTGCCGTGGGCTAGTGGCTTACTGTGCTGGCTTTGGTTGCAGGGAGGCACCAGTCGGCTGTGTGTGAGCTGGGAGGGTACCTGTACATCATTGGCGGGGCTGAGTCGTGGAACTGCCTCAACAGCGTGGAGCGCTACAACCCTGAGAACAACACCTGGACCCTGATGGCACCCATGAATGTGGCACGGCGTGGCGCCGGCGTGGCTGTTCGTGACGGTAGGGCTGGGGCTGCTGCTGCCTTGGGGCCTTTCATGTTTGCTCTGTACTCAAACCTTCATGTTTCCTGCTCCTTTTTGGGCAGGAAACAATACAGTAGGAGCCTGGCTAAATGGCCAGTTTTTGTTAAAAAAGCACAAACCTCTTGGTTGTGGGGCATTCACCCCACCTCTGTCCTCTGAAAGTGTCACTGTGCAGTTTCTAGAGCTGCACCTGTTTGAATTTGGACTTTGCCCTTACTCTGGGTCAAATTCCCATCAGCTGTCATGGGCAGGAAACACAAAGCACATTGCTCCTGTAAGTTGAGACCTTGACCAGGCCAAGGTCTGCAGCAGCATCTGGGGTCCCTTTGGGCTTTGTCCAGCCTCCTGGTGGGAACACAGGGACAGCTGGTGCTAAGCAGTGAGTGTGGCTCCGTTTCCTCACACAGGAAAGCTCTTTGTGGCTGGAGGATTTGATGGCACACATGCAGTGAACTGCGTGGAGATGTACGACCCTGCTAGGAACGAGTGGAAGATGATGGGCAGCATGACCACGCCCAGGAGCAACGCTGGCATCACCACCGTGGCCAACACCATTTATGCAGTGGGGGGCTTTGATGGCAATGAGTTCTTGAACACACTTGAGGTCTACAATCCAGAGTCAAACGAGTGGAGCCCCTACACCAAAATTTACAAGTTTTAAGTGAATTAAATTCCCTTTTCAAACTAACAGGCTTAGTGATGTAATTGTGTTTCAGTAGAGGTACACCTGTGAATAGGGGTGGGGAGGGCATAGATGTTGCCAACAGCAACACAGAGCTTTTGCATATTGCATATTAATGTGCTGTATATATTTGTTTTGGAAAGAATATTGAGATGAAGGTTTTTTGTGTATTTTAGAACTTCAAAGGTTTTTGTTTTGTTTTAAGATTTTGATGATAACACAAGAGAAACTAGACTGGGCATATCATTTCAGGAGCTTACCCCAGTGTTTGTCACTTTGCACATTGGATGACTTCCTGGAGGTGTGTTCTTGGGGCAGGAAGGGTAATGTTTGTGGGGGATAATGTTTTTTTCTTTCATCAGGCCTTGGTTTCCTTCAGTAACTGGAACAATCTGTAACAAGAAGCCTTATTTAAATAGATAAAATGGCTATTTTTTTTATTAAAAAAAGCTGACATGCCTCTGCTAATACCTTACCTTTTACAATTGCCTTTTTATAACAGTTTTTATATACTCAGCAGAATATTTTGTCTGTTGAAATGCAAATGGCAGATAAATGGTTATTGAAACAAAGAGACAGCCTTGGAGTTTCTAGAGCCCGAGTGGGACAGTGGATTGCCCCTGCAGGTGAGCTGCTGCCTCTGCTGTAATAGTGTGAGTTAGTCTGCACCACCTTCCTTAGAGCTGCACAGGGTTTCTGGACATGACACACCCAGACTTTCTAGGGTGGGAAAAGGATTCTGGCTCCAAGTACTTTGAGGAGAACGCAGAGGATGCTTTCTGTACAGCAGTTTTGTTACTCTGGGTGAGCTGATCTTTGTACAACAACAGTTTTGGGAGGGGGGTTCTTAGGGGTTTTAAACTCTTGCCAGCTGGCAAAGAAAATGTAGTACCTGTCTTAAGTTTATTTTTCTAATGTTGCCAGCTGGCAGTGTGATAGAACACGAATAACTTGATTTTGTATGTGCTATAGTCTTGTTTTAGTTTACTTTCTCTATTCCTATGGATCAAACATTGGGGTGGGATGACTTGGTGTCTAATGTGTAGTGCTGCACATCTAACTCTGGGTGCCAAAACTAGCACTGACTGCTTGCTGCTGCTGCAAACACATTAAAGGTACCTTTTGGGAAACCCTTGCACCACAGGTGTGCCCTGACCTGGCTCTGTGTCCTTTTCTTCAAGGAGGCTGTGTCGAAAGAGGAGTCTGTGAAACTAAAAGTGACATTTTAGATGGGTGTAGGCACAGGACAGGGGCAGGGGGTGGAGTGTCCCATGTTCCTCATGCCTGCAGTGGAGAGTCAGACTCACTGCTGGAGGGACTGGGGGCTTGGAGCACCACAACCCCTGTGAAGTGTCTGGGCCAGGGCTTTCCCTGCTCAGGGGCTGTGTATAGAAACCACTCTGGAAGGCTGGGTGGTGCCCCAAAAAGTTGTGGGGCCAGGGCCCACACAAACTTGCAAATGCACAACACAGGGGTGCAAAGCTACACCTGGAGCTACTCCTTCACCTGAGCAGCTTTTAGGGATCAGCTACACTGGTGCTGGCACTAAGCCAGGTCCTGTGCAGTGCGGCAGGAGTTGGCTGCTCCAGCTTCCCATGGGACTGGGAAAATACACCAGGCCCAGGAAATCCACTGGCCTCTGCAGGCTGTGAAGCTGCTCCAGCTGAGCAGGGAGAGCCAGAGAATGGGGAACGAAAGATTTGTCCTCTACAACAGCCCCTCCCAGCCAGCTGCCTGCAGAGCATGGCCAGCATGTGCCCCCAGTCAGCACCTTTGAGCCAATGTCCTCACCCCACTCCTGGGGCTGGAGAACCCCCATGGAAACAGACCTGCACAGCCACTCCTGTGCTTCACAGGAATTCCACCCCTGTCCCTGGCACAGGGGCCTGGGCAGGACTGCACTGCACCTGCATACACAGGGACTGGGCAGAGCCAGCACACAGCCACTCAGAATTAAGAACTGTTTAATGTACCAATAAATTACATTTTTTACAAGCAAGAATTTACAAATACATCCAAAAGTTAATATCAAAATAGACTTCATAACTTTGCCAGTCAGCTAATCTCTGTACACATACATACAAGAAGAGGTAGGATTAAAGGCCTTAGAAAATGGCTTTTGGGAAGTTTGATGGACTTAAAGCAACCAAGAGTACAGCCAGAGAGCGCTGACCAGGCCCACCTTCCAGGAGGATGTGGCAAGAGCAGGATAAGGAGTTTCCCCAAGAGCACTGGTACCAGATTTCCACTGTATGAAAATAAAATTCCTGCTTAAACAAAGGAGAAACACCCTTTTCCTCTGAAAAGGGGTCTGTGACAAATGCCTGCATGAGGGTGGGGGGGAGTGTTTTGTCTTTAAGCAAAAACGAGCATCAATCTGCTCCTCTGCCCATTCTACATTCTCTCTTAAACCATCACTGCACAAGACACAGAGGCTGGCTCTGCGGGTCACTCCTTCATTCCTGGCCTTGCACTCAGCTACTTCCTGCCCTCTGAGTCCCTGGGTGACAAAACAGATTCCTTTCTCCAATACAACCCTTAACAGCTCAGCTCCTCACAGGAACACTGAATGCTCAGAGCAGCTGCATCCCAAACCAGCCCTGCTTCCCCTGGTTACCCATGCCTATCCAGCAGATAGGAACCCTCACTCAAGACAAAACATTCTAGCAGTGAATAGAATTCTCAGCAGAAATCCCGACATTTAATGTCCACGTGGAACTGTGTTTTCTCTTCCACCCAAACCAGCACCGTCGAGGAAGGAAAGCCGGCACGTTTTTGACTCCTCCAGCACTTCTCCCTCCTCCCCCTGAGGAGGCGGAGCTCAGGCGGCTGAGCCCGGGTCAGAGCCAGCCCCGGCTCTCGGCCTCCCTTTGCACGGACGCTTGGCACTGCTCCACTGTCTGTTCCAGCTGTGCCAGCTGGCAGCAGCCCACTTCCAGCCTCTCCCTGGGAGACAGGAGAGAAAGGTTAGCAGGACACAACAGAACAGGGATCTTTACAAATACTCCTTAAATTTTCAAGGACGTTTCCATCAAACTCAAGCAGCAGCAGTGACTTTTGCATTACAGCTGCTAAATATGAGGATTTCACATAAAGCTCCTTACAACAGCCAACCCACAGCGGTCGTGTTCCCTTCTAGGGCAGCTAAAGTGGAACAATTGGCAAGAGAGGTCACTGACATCCACTTCCTGGAGAGATCTGGGTTTCTGGAAGGTTCAGTTCAAACCATCCTTCATACACTGATATATCCTGTACTCACACTCAAAATAAGGATCTGGGTACGCCCCCTTATGACTGAGACCCTTTCATAAAAGTAATCTCAACCTGATCACATAGAAACACACCCTAACTTAGGTTTCCAGAAGATTCTTTCTCAAAAGACCATTTAAAAGCTGTTCCTCAAAAAAGGGAGAAAATCCCAATCACTGAGTTCCCCAAGCACAGCCTGAGGGCTGCCAGAGCAGTCTCCAAAGCACTTGTTTTACTCTGCTGAGCACAGATTTCCACACACAGTTTTCTTTATGCCTGTATCAATACAGCTCTAGAGCAATCAACTTGTGGGAGCAAAGCTTTTAAACTGTTTTTTATTTTTATGTTTTTTATTACTGATACAAATATTGAATGTCTCTCTTCCTGATCTTTGATTTCTCCCTGATAACTTTGTCCCCTGATCTTGCACTCCACACACTGAATTTCACAGAAGATTCAGGGACCTAACATGAATCCAGGCAAAGGGAAGCTACTTAGAGTAATTCACCCTCCAGCCTTTCACTCAGCTGACCCTGGCCAGTGACAGCTCATTCATATCCACACAACAGCAAAAAACAATTATCTGGCCTTTATTAGCCAGCTCAGAATTATTAAAAATCCATGATGGCATTTTAGAAACCTCCCAGAGCCTGGATTCACAAACCTTCAGTGACAAATTCATAAAGAAATCAGCCAGAAACCATTGGCAGAGGAAAGAGGGCTCAACACCTCACCTCCAACAGCTGAAAGTCACCATGTACGCACTGATGCCTCATTTCCAATTTAATTTTTGTCCTCTCCTGCTCTGTGTTAATTGGGAATTAAAAAGGGAATTTTAAAAATCCCCCATTTATTTCCCCTACACTGTTCCTACAAAGTGGGATTTTTATTGACCCAGTTTATTCCTCTCATGGTATCCTGGTTAATCCAGCTGAAAAAGCTGCCTTAACCCCCAATGGGGTCAGTAACTGGCTCACCTGTACAGCTCCTGTGAAACACACGCATACAGCTCCTCAGCAGTGAATTTCAGACTGTTATTGATCTAAAACAAAGAAGAAAGAATTAATACAGTCATTTATCAGGTATGACATGTCTACTACAATTACATAGTAGGAATAGCAGATACAGCTCATGTATTTCCTAACAAGCTCTCAAGCTGAGACAGTACATTAGAAAGTCATCCTGCATCTTGTAATAAAATCTAGCATTACAAATTTCAGCTCCATTTTCTAACCACTTCTGCACAAATCTAAAAGACCTTCAGTAATTCTTCCTCCCCTCTTAAAGTTACCCTATAGTTTTATTTATATATACATATATAGACGTATGTGCGTGTATGTCAAATGAAATAAGCTCTGACTTGCATCAATTCCAAAACTGTATGTGAAGGCCCAAACCCCAAATATAGTTCCCTGTACAGCAGAGCACTGCAAGACTGAAATATGTAATATATTAAACAGAATTTTTTAATTTCAAGGCTTTTTACTCAACAGCAAGTCATTCACACCAAGTGAGCACTCAGCAAACCACACAAGCAACTCAAATACCTGTTGAAATCCAACCAAAATCTATCTTTATGTTCAACAATTAACAAACAAGAGCAAAGAATAAAAATTCTTAATGGAAATACAGTGATGCGATGTGACCTCAGAGCTACTTGAAATAAAAGCTGTAAGTGAAGTGATCAAACACCAAAGAAAATGTCATACCTCATGTCTTCTGAGAAAGCTATAGAGGGTCCAAATATCTTGGAAACTGCTGGTTGGGGTCAAAATTCTGAAAAGTAAAAGTTTGGGGATGCTTTAAAGCAAGTACAAAAGGAATCTATGAAATAATTAAAAAACAGGTCAGCAATTTTCAAGGGGAAAAAAAAAATTACTTGAACAAAAAGGAAATTATGAACTTTCCCTTCCACTACTGTAACAGAATTAAAGAGCTTATTATTTCTGTGAAGACTTTTCTGGTGGCTTTTTCTAATTAAAAATTCCTTCCACGTTTCTGTGAGCCATTTCTGTATGAGGAGGGAGGAAACCCAGCACTAACTGAAAGCCCTTTGGTGCCCACCAGTGAGGCCCATGAGCTCACACAGAACCACAGCAAAGGACACACAACATTCCCACCCCAGCTTTAACTCATTCCCTCCACATTCCCATGCGCAGCCCAAATGCTGCAATTCATTTGCCATTTTTGCTGCTTCTAATAATCACCAATTCCCACCCAACATTGCCAAGGGCCAATGGGATGTGGCAGCTGAAGAGAAGTGGCATTAATGAAGCACCTTGATGGACACCCTTTTCCCAAGTGATCCAATAAAGAAGTTTGTTTTTAAGAAAATTAATTATCCTCATCTATTTAGGCAGATACAATTCACTTCCACCTCAATGTAACTTCATTTACATTCACCAGAAAAAGCAGAACCCATCTAAATGCTGCAAAATGTACCTTAAAAACAACATTAAAACACCACTAACACCTTCTAAATATTAAGAAATACTGAAAAAAACTAATTTTTAATTCTTACATAGTTAAATCATGATTAAGATAATGACTGGACTTGGAAAAAGAAAAAAATCTTTTGGGGAAAGCTCTATTTACTTTCCCATGGGAAAGTGCCCAAATTCTCCTTTCCCTCCTCTTTGCAAGCTGTAAGCTTCATTTATAAATGAATTAATTAGGAATGGAAAAAAGCAGGAAAGCAACAGAGTAAGTTTAAAAATCCCAGTTAAAAGACCCTGTGTTTGAAGCAGGCTGGAAGACCGTGACACAGCATAGGATTTATTGTAACTGGAGTGTCCACTGTTTTTTCACATCATTTTTCATAGGAATTATCACCAAAAATTAGTCATGCATTCTTCCACCCCTTCTTAAGTAGCACTACTCAAAATGTTTGCCTTAAACCTGCCAACTACAAGGCAGGAAGGGAACCAACTGGCTGCTCTCCCTAAAAACACCTCAGAGCCTTCCCTGGGCACCTCAGTGACAATTGGCCTTGGCAGCAGAAAACCCTGGCCGAGAGAAGCTGCCAGTAACCCTCCATGGAAATCCTGGGAATCCTGGCAGCTGGAACTGCACAGCAGCTCCCATTCCCATGCAGCAGCTCCAGGCTATCCAGCCCTGCCTACCACACCCAGCACCTGCAGCAGCGGGAGTGGAGCATCCCAAGCCTGGGAGAGGCTGATTCCTCATGGAATCATTTCCTTCCAGTCCAGGCAGAACCTGCCTGACTACTGCCTGGATGCACAAGTGGACACAACACAAAAGCTAAGGTGTTATGAATAACCTCACCCCAAGGCCATCACAAAATTCTGGGCCAAAATCTGTCCTTCCCTGTTCTTCCTGCTATGCCAAGTACACATGGATAAGTGATGGAGCTGCCAGTAGAAAACCTGGCCATGGTAGCTCTCCAGAGGAAGGATGGTGGGAACCATCCAGGTGGATGGGCAAACTCACTGTGTCTCCAATTCTTTGGGGAAAAAAACAAATTGTGTAATTAATTATCCAAGTAACTTAATGTTCAATCCTGTACCTCATTTTATGGCCTTTGCTTGGACAATGACAATGGTTTCTGGGTTTGTATTGTGGAATGAGAAGCCTGACATTTGGCTCCAAGTTTTACAGCAGCTCCCAATAAAAGATTTGTTGTTTTGAGGGTAGAGCCCTTACTCCACACAGAGCTCAGGGAAGCTGCTCAGGGAAGAGCCTGCAACATAACTTACCCCACAGATTCCCAACAGGAATTAAACAGTCTGGTGCTATCTGCAGCTAAACAGGGGCTGCAATACCAGCTCTAGTCTGAGGATATGTTCTTCTGTACAAAACGGACACATTCCTGTCTTCACAGCAATGATTTTTCAGCACCACTGCTCCCTACTGCTTTCATCACCTGTAGCCACCACCATATGCTATGGAAAATGGACATTTTAAGGGAAGGCGTACACTGGGAAATCTGGATCTGTCTGTATGACCATTGACTCTGCCTCTATTACTTCATTAAACCAAGTTGCACTCGTTTCCATGGAAGTTTCTCTGTGATAAAAAGAGAACTTCCTCTACATCAGTAATCCATGAAGCAAAGGGATTTTACATCAAACTGTTCTGAACAGCCATGTGAACCTCAGTATTGTGACCACTACAACACTGACCACTGCTGCTGTTCCTCTCTCCACACTGCTTCAAAAGCAGAGGGTGGAAATCCATGCAATCATTTGGCCTTTCCATCAGCACAACCTTGCAGAACCACACTACACCCCTGCCCCTTTCTGTACTTCAGCTTCAACCTAAGAACTCCAGTGGCTCTACAGAGTTTTCTGAAAATACTGAGCATGTGATGTAAAGAAGAGAATGTCACAAAAAGACCCAAGAAATTACTATGGATACGTGCCTCCAATTGCAGGTTAAATGCTGTCTTGGGGGCAGGAGGGAGAAAGGAGACAGTCAGACTTGGTAATTTTATCTCAAACCACTCCCAATGTTTCTTTATCTCCTGGCCTGTCACTCATCTGATGACAAACACAAGGTGTAAGATACAATCATAAATAGAAATGGATAGGAAATAACTCAAAATGTGGTTCCTTACTTGTGCACAGAGAAGATCTGGGAGAAAGCAAAGCCTACTTGGAAAGCACCAGAAATGAATTTATCAATCAGAAGTGAAAAAGCCAACCCACAACCCAAGTGGCAGTGACAGCAGGCCAGCCTTCCAGCTGCTGCAAGACCCCATGAGGGCAGGGACAAGGGAGGTCTGGTGGGACTGTGTGCAATCCCCTGTCCCACCCAGAGGAAGCTCTGCCCCCAGGGTCTGTCCCACTCAGCTGTCCCTCTGTCACAACTCAGACTGGCAGGGCTGGCACAGAACATTAACCAATTAACAAATCCAGAGCTCCATCTAAAAGGCTGGGACCTGATGGGAGAAAAGGCACCCTCACCCATTAACAGCCCCTTTTAACTTCACTGCCCGGAGATGGGAAATGGAAACCCCAAAGTTCCCTGTGGCCCATTACCAATTCCTCACTGTGCTGCACGGAGGGGCTCCAGTGGGGTTACAGCCACCAACACAGGGCTTGCTTCCACAGCAGCCAGCTGGGAAATTCACCAAAGCCAAGCCCGTGCTTTCTGTCACTGCAGAAATGTCTCAGCTGTCAGCCCCTGCTGGCACCCCTCTCTCTGCAAGCTCAAAGCACCATGGCTTTTATAGCCCCGTGTTTGAAACCCTTCTGCTTTTCAAACTGCTTTAAAGGCACCACGGTGTGAGCAGCTGCACAGCACCACCTCTGCCCTGCCCCTTGGGGAGCACTTCCAGCTCTATTTGAGCTTTATTTCTTACAGTTGTCATTAAAATGGGGACAACAGAGCATTTTAATTTGGGCCTGGCAACAGAGAAGGCTGCAGGTAAGTTCAGTTTCAGGTTTCACCTAAATGCATAAAACCGTAACAATCAAACAAGCAGTGATTTGAATGTCTGACACTTTTTGAACAGTGAGCTAATCTCAATTTTACTTCCAGAAAGAGACTGTGTGCAGAGCATGATTAAAGTCAGAACTCTTCATCTAGAGACTTTATTGGGACTTTATGGCAGAAATTATTAACTCCCACAGGAGCCTAAGGGAATGAAGACAATTTTCTACTGAGACACCAAAGAAAAGAAACCTCAATTTCTCCACTGACCAGCTGCAAAAATAAAGAGGAAACAGTTTCTCTACATCTGTGGAATTATGTACTAAAACTAGTAAAATTGCAGAATGTTTTTTTAATTATTAAAATTCAGTGATCAGTTCTGATATAGTAACACTCTCCTGCACTACTGAAATCTTAAGAAATTACATTTTTAATTTATAAATGTTTAGGGAGCCCTTGACTAAACCGCATTTTTCCAAACTATTGGGAGTGTGAAAGAAATTCCATTAAGATAAAACATTAGAAGAGTAGAATTCAGGCTTGTTATGCAGTTCAGTAAGAGACCAATATTTTTACAGGTGACAGCATATTAGCATAAATATTTAGGAGGCCTGTATCTAAGTGTATATGCTGTAAGCTGTGAGTGATTTTTAAGTTGGCATATGAACAAAAAATTTCTTTTTTAGCCAACAGATGAAAAGAAAAAATCCAGCTTGAAATAACTGTATCAATTCACCAAAGACTGAATTTTCTTTCTTCTCTATGAACAAGGATTTTTTAACTAAAAGAAACTTGGCAGGAAACTAAGACAATGTCCAGTTCCCTAGGGCTGCATATAAAAGCTTGGAATCACAAGTTCTATTCAGCTGAGGGCAACCATCAGCCAATCTTAACCTCTATTTTATTTTAAAGGATTAACATAAGAGACCTTAAGTATGGTGCCCCAATTAACTGGTTCCAAATAATACCCAACCCAAATACAAATATAAACCAGCGGTGAGAACACTTACAAATTTTCAATCCAGAATTATTTAAAATAATGTAATGGTTTCACAATTTTACTGGATGCTTAAACTTCAGAGGTTTCATACCCTTTGCTCATTACCAATAGTAATGGAATATAGTTAGAATATGCTAACTGTACTGATTATTCTTAATTTCAGAGCTGAAGGCTATCATTGCTGGCATGCAGAATTGTGCAATACAAACACCACTCTGCTACCAAGGCTGTTAGAGAAAGAAGCCAAGATAGAATAAAAAATCTGCATGGTGTGACAAAAGTTACCAGAACAGGGTAATGTGCCAAAAGCTGTTACTGACACATCTTCAATGAAACAGCTATTTTTTTTTTCCTTTTCTGTATCTGTATTTGTCATTAACATGTTCTAGCCATCAGGCCTGAATAGCTGGGGTACTGCCACTGGTGTAGTATTCTTTTTTATAATTAAGGGTATCATTACATTTATCTCAAAAAGCATCATCATGTTTTTCAAATTGTTTTTAACAATCTGAAAATCTAAACTTTCATTGCAGTTGAACTTTTAATATAATTTACTGGTAAAGCTTCCGAACTTTCACAAGGTATTTTCTCTTTTCTGGACAGCAGGGACCAGAAGGTACCACAGAATCAGCTGTATTTTATCACTAAAAGCTGTGTTACATCCAAATATTCATGACAAAACTTTCTCACTATTTTTAATCCAGTGCCTCCTTTCCTGTAATCATGCCATTAGATTAAGTCACTGAGAGGCATTTTTTTCAAAAATCAAGAAAAAAAAATACACTGCAAGGTCAGTTTTACAGCAAAATTGAAGTGAGACGGTTCTGCCTATGGCAGGGGGTGGAACAAAATGAACTTTAAGGTTCCTTCCAGCCATTCCTTCCCTAGCCATTCTGATTCTATGAAAACTTCTGAATTTTTGCTTTAATACTCTGTAATATTCATAAAACTGCAATGAGACATTAACCTAGCTCCTGGCTCTTTGGAAAAGTTCTTCAGAACTCTCAAACTCTCTTAAATCCCTCCACTCAAGGCAAATGCAGCAAATGCTGGACGCAAATCCTCCCTATTTCTTGCTCCACGATGCCACCTCCTGCATAGAGCAGGAATTTCCAAAGTGTCCAGGAAAACTACTCCATTCCAACAAGCAGCCTGTGTATTTCAGGAGTTTTTACTTTTACAGAGCTCTCCCACACGAAGAAAACCAACAGTTTTCAATGAAACACCTCTGCAACACAAAAATAACCATCCTGAATATTCCACAGTCCCATTTAATCTCATCCACCACATCTATAAAGTGATACCACAGGATCTGTTGCAAAAACTTCAGCACTGGAATGAAGAGAGCAAAGTTTAGCAGTAACCTGCTTTATTGAAACAATTTCCTTAGAGAATAAAAAACCCACCAGCAATAAATTGAATCCAGCAGCACACAGCTGCTCAAGCTCACACTTCTATCCATATTTTTCTGCTTCTAATTTTATAATATTTTGATTATTTATATTTGAAAGAGACTGTAATTCTTTGAATGGATCTGTATTTCACTGCCATGAAAAAAAGGCCTAAGCCAAGACAACACAGGAGATTCCTTATTCTTCCTGAAACTTTCAAGTTTTTGCACTGTAAAAAAAAGGCAGAGGCATGGTCTGCCCCTGCCAGAGGGCAGGGTTAGGAGGGATACTGGGAAAGAACTGTTCCCTGTGAGGGTGGGAAGGCTCTGGCACAAGGTGCCCAGAGAAGCTGTGGCTGCCCCTGCATTGTTGCTAAAGGACACAGAATGATTCACATGGACACATCTCAATGGTATGAGAGCAAAAGAAGTAACTTTATTTTCTGACTCCAGTATTTATAGATTATCGAGAATGACAAGAGATTGGATAACTAAATTACCACCTTCCCAATCACACTGGTCATGTGAAACATCCATCAAAGACGTTTCTTAGAAGGAATGTGTAAACATTTGTGTTTACAGTTACTTTCCTGGGAAAGTAACTAAAACTATGAAAACAAGATCAGGTTTAGTTTTCAGGGTGACACTGGATCCCTGGAAGTGTCTAAAGCCAGGCTGGACAGGGCTTGGAGGAAGCTGGGATAGTGGAAGGTGTCCCTGCCCATGGCAGGGGTGGCACAGGATGGGCTTTAATATCCCTCACAACTCAAGCCATTCTGGGATTCTGTGATTCTATGAGGACAGAGGGAATATTATCCTGCCTAAAGAGAGAATGCAGATTATTGTTGTTGTTATGGCTGTCATGAAGAACACCTGAACTGGGAATAGCAAAGCCCCAAAACTTTATATCCTTCACTCTATTGGAACTTTGCCCCCATCTGAGTGGGCCTCACATTTGAAACACAAATGCCCTGAATTATTCAAAGTTCCTGTCATCAGAACTGATGTAATAATCATAATCATTAACAGCTCCACTTACACATCATCAGAGGTGACTTGGTGGTCAAATGGTGGAAAACAAATCCCAGACACAGAAGGCAATTCCCTACAAGAGATCTCCACGTCTGCAACTCTTTCATGATCTTTTGTTACCAATGATTCAAGGCAGCCTTGACAGCAGGATTTTTACTGCAAATCATGTCACCAAGCACACAGAATAAAGAGTGGTTTGGTGCTGAAATATTTCAGATTTTTGTGACTTCAGGTGCTTGTCACACCTTCTGCACCCAGCTGCAGTGCTTACCTGCCAATGCTCTCACGGATGTCCTTCACTGCTGCCAACAGCTTCTGCAGGCCCAAAAAAGCCTCCTCAAATGAGGCCTTGGAAGCCATGGTCACTGCACTGGGGTCCAGCTTCTGGAATAGCTCAATACTGAAATTCAAAAGAAACAAAGAAGAGACAGAAAAACAGTTAATAAAAAAGCTCAGAATTCAGAGAAACACAGTGTCTATTTTGTGCTTGTATTTTGTCTATTAAAGCAAAAAGGTCAAATATAAATCACACTATCTAAAACAGTCTCAGAATAAATGGCAATGCAGAAATGGAGTTATCACTGATGATTAGCTGAGTCCTTACAGACCATTAGAAATGGAGTTTCTTTGTGCTTGGTCGACTCAGAGCCCCTCCTTGGAAAAGATTCCAGACTAAGACAACAAAAAGAAAACACAGTACCTATTTGGATTTTATCAAAAGATATGGCATTGCAGTGAGTTTCCAGCAGATTTTTCAAAAATAACCAAAATAAAAGCAATGGTAAAACATCTAGATGGAAGAGAAGGTAATTTCCTGCAATTCTTGGTTTACATGAGAAAGGAAATTCATTAGATTATGCATTTCAGAAAGTGAAGAATTTTGCTTAACAACGAAATGTTTACTATTTTAAATTGATTTTCAAGTTTTAAAATAGAACATAGAATTTTGCATAAGCCAGTAGACTTCCACTAGGTTTGGAAAGAAAATAACCACAAGAAAATTAAGATCTTAGATGCTATTTTATGGAAAAATACAAGATTTTCATGGATGTCTCACACTTGTGGGGTTTTTAACTTTATTTTCCAGGGCAACTCATTTCAGCTGCTGCACAGAAAAAGAGCAGCAGACTGACATAACAATTTGCATGCTCCCAACTCTAGTGTGACTGGTTGTGTGATTTTTTTTTTAATTTTTTTTTTTTTGGGGGGGTGGGGAGGAGTCAATTTAGATTAGTTACAGGGTAAAAAATCGGTTTCTAAAGTACGCTTCTTTGAAAGTTATCTAAGGTTATGTATTAGTTCTGAGCCTCTTTAGCAAGCTGTACCTGTACAAGTTCATGGTGTTCCAAACACCTTCCAGGACTGACCAGATTTCCTGGTGCCTGTTTTCCTGAGCCACATGAAAGCTGGGATGTAGCTCTTTTTCCTCAGTGCTTTGCAGACTGGGCATTGTGGCTTCCATTTTTTCACATGCAGCATTTTCTGAAAGAACCATGATGTCTTCTGATAAATCCTGCTCACTGTCTGCCCTCACCTTATAAAACAGTTCAGCAAACAAATAATCAATGTATTTGGTTCCCAACTTCATAAAACCAGAATCTACATATTTCTACAGATTTTTTTTTTTTAAAGCAATGCTCAAGAAATCAAGGCTGAACTCTTTGAGTCACCTTGGTTACAGTCTGCATCCAAAGCCTCTCTCGATGGTTTGGGTTGGGAGGGACCTCAAAGCCCATCCAGTGCCATCCCCTTCCACAGGCAGGGACACCTTCCACCATCCCAGCTTGCTCCAAGCCCCATCCAACCCGGCCTTGGACACTTCCAGGGATCCAGGGGCAGTCACAGCTACTCCAGGCACCCTGTGCCAGAGCCTCACCACCCTGACAGGGAGGAATTTCCTTCCTGACAAGTTTTCAGACACAGCCTGATTCTCATGACAGCAGAACCTCAGGTTCAGGGCTGACTGCATTGCACAGAGGTCCCAGCACAAGTGACTCTTGACCTTCTTTCTTTCCCCTTCAGCCTTTTCCAAGGACACCAAGAACACTTTACAGCTGTTCTGACCTATCTTCTTTCCCATAAATCCAAATATTTCATCCATGCTCATGACTCCAGTTTTTATGCCATTATATACAGAACTGACAGTAACCATAAAGCAAGACAGTTGGAATTTCCTCCACAGCAACTAAGAGCTGAGCTGGGAGTGAAGACCAACTTCTGAGAATACAAAAGGTGTCAGGACAACCCCCAGTAACCATCACAAACCACAAGGGATACAAGGGAGTCCCTTCTTCAGCTACAAAGACAACGAAAGCTGAAATAACACACTTAAGAACAGCAGTATGGGACCCATGTCAGAAGGAAAACCAGCAAGTTTAATCTCTAAGGCACATTAGATACAAATACAATAGCAAACTAAGAGAAAATAATGGCTTTCAGTCACCCTTCCAATACTAACACGTTTATATTAGGGAAAAAATGTACCAGCAGATATTCACTGCATGAAAATTAAAGTCAGAGTCTCTTCCTTTAGAAAACACTCCAGCAACATTTCCTGGAGTAATCAGTGGAAATGATGGGAATAATTAAGAAATCTAAGCCAGGTTTGGAACGCAGAACAACTCCAGGATGGGGTGAGGTGGACAAACACCAAAGCTGTCCTTACCTCCCCAAGGGTCTCACACAGTTTTGTAACTTCAGCATAAGCCTGGGGCAGGACACCGTTGTAGTCTGACCTGCAGCTGAAAGCATGGAGCAGGTTTTTGGATTCCTGGAGCAGGATACACACTGTTGAGGAGTCAAATGGCTTATCTGGTGTTTAGACATTAATGTAAGAGAGGAAAAAAAAAGTTAGGCTTTAACAGTCTTGTCAGGCAAATTTAATACGCAAATGCCTAGATTAACAGAAGCACATGAAAAGCCAAGGAAAATGGTTCAGAAGCATCAGGTACAACAATCTCAGAGAAACACGCATGAGATTGCTCACTCCTTAACCAAGTCTTCCAAATTTATCCTGGGATCTTGCACAAGGATCAACTGGCATATCTACAATAATTCTGCAGAACAGCAATATCCCAAAGAGGTAGAACCAAGAAATGACAGGCTATCCTGATTGGGAAGAGACCCACCAGGATCATGGAGTCCAACCCCTGTCCCTGCACAGACACCTCAAAGACATCTTTAAACAAATAGAAGGTTTGTGGGGCTTTTTTGGGGGCTGGCTTCTTTTTAAAACAAACCTCCCTGTCCTCACATACCACATTAAATATCCGTTGCCACTCCATAATTTTTTTGACAAATGCAGATAATTTGGTCACATGTAGCATGGGACCAAAGGAGGGAAAAGGATTATTTGTTTTTTAAAAATAACTCAGAACCTTCCGTGACCATTAATACACCCAGTTAATTCTGTAACTGAAACCAGAACAGGGAGGCTTTTCACAAGTTTACAATTAATGTTCTCAGGGACTGTTACCTGCATAAAGGTGTTTAGAAAGATATTCAATGGTTGAAAGTAAACTCCTTGGCACCACATAACCAAAAACAGCCATCCAGTGTTTTTTGTAACATTTCAGCAGATTTGCCAAGGTCCATGGTGGCTTCAGATACAGGATCTGGAAAAGAGTATGTTATAAATTCAAAGGCTAGTTTTCATTTCAACATATTCCTACACATTCCACAACTGCTCTGTTCTTCAAGAATGTGATGATTTGTGACTGCTGAAGGAGAATTTCAGTGATTCCTCAGAAATAAGACCATGTCCAGATTTAAACAAGTTTATCTATTAATAAAGATTTGATTCAGCAGCACCATGGGTTAAACAGTGATGCTTATTCAGAAGCAATATACAATCAATCAGTCTTATGATTTGTGGTTCCCCATTCCTCAAAAACTCTTAATACTTTGATTTATCTCAAAACTGATCTAATGAGTTACTTGTGCACAAAAGCCAACAGTAACAAGAACAAAAAGAACAACAGTAAATATGCCTTTGATTTTCCAGTACTGTTACAAAGTAAAAATAAACTCTGTGACTATTTATACATGAAATAAAACACATGTATTATAAAAAAATTGAGAATTCACTACTATCAAGTGAAACTACTCTTTGAAGAGATGCTAAAAGAAATTAACTAAGTGAACAGAGAAGTGATTAAAAGCTTAGCAGCTAATCAGGGCAGCGTGGGAAACAACAGTCACCCCATGATTTTGGGGGATTTTTAAAGCCACAGACACTTATCTGCAATAAATTTAAACTCTTAACAACCCCCACCAGCTATAAAATGGAATCTGAAGTAAAACATGGATGATTTGAAAGTGTCTTGTACATGAGTATTTATCTTCTGCAAACAATACTTTTGAAAGCGTGTTTAGAGGCTCTCATTACTTCTCTTGTCACATTCTGTATCTGCACTGGAATCAGTTTAGCTGTGAACAGTTTTATCCACATCTACTCTGGTGGGGAAGAAATGCCTGCAAGAAATGCTCCAATATTATACAGAACATGATGAAATGATTTCTTGCATGATGTATTTACACTGCAGGGATTTACTTGACTAGAAAAACTGAAATAGAATTTTAATGCCGCTAATAAAAAGAATTCTGAAACTCCACACTGATAAACCACCACCCATTACTGTGTCATTAAAATTCTAACAAACTACTACACATGTTGTACACTAGTGGTCAAACAGAATAATCTTGCTATAAAATGAAATATTAAAAGCAAACACTAAGCTGTTTCCTGTCAAAGATATCAGGGACCTGGGATGACTTTGGTTTGGCTTGGCACAGGTATTAATAGCAATAAAATACCAAGGACATTCAAACCTCTCAATAATCAAAATATCAAGCAAGATGATCTAAGAAACTACCTCCATCCACAGGTTTCCAAAGGCAAGTTTCATTTCAGTCTCCAAAATACAAGACAAAGCTTCTCCTAAGTTCCTTTCAAGGTCTGGAAGCACATTTGGGAACTGCGCAGCATTTCCTCTTCTCTTCCCAAATTCTGTATCTGTCAAACCAATGACACCAAAGACATTTATTGAAACTGGGTTTATACTCAAACTCATATTGATGGTACATGAAGAATTTGAAGAATAAGGACAGACTGTACTTTAGTTTATAAAGCAGATGTGCTACACCTAATTAAGTTTCAAGTATTTCTAGTTATACCAACTTTTACTGTATTTTTAATTAAGAGCTACTAACCAAGAAGGTTAATTTCCCTGGAGTATTACTCATTAGTGATCTTACTTCACATTTCTTTTCTCCTTAAATAATTTAGATCATATACAGCCAAAAGGGTTATCAGCAAGCACAAGAGGGTCACTTCTAAGCTCCACAAGCTGTACCTGTATCTTTAGAAAAATGGAAAAACCTCTTTCTATCACCCTGAAACTAGAGCCTTCTGATTGTTTAGAACATTGTTTATTTTCCTTTTTGATTGTTTAGAATATTATTCTTTTTCTTTTTCTTTTTTAAAGGAGAAAGGGTGAGATGTTGCCCTGAAACTTAAAGCCTTCTGATAATGTTTTCATAGTTTTAGTTACTTTCCCACAAAAGTAACATAAACATAAGTTGTTTATCACAATCCTTCTAAGAAATGTCTTTTGATGGGTGTTTCACATGACCAGTGTGTTTGGGAAGGTGGTAACTTAATTATCCAATCCCTGGTCATTGTCGAGAATCTATAAATACTGGAGTCAGAGAGTAAAATTTCCTCTTTCCTGTTCTGACACTGAGAGGCGTTTGTGTGAATCATTTTGTGTCCTTTAACGACATCCTTCAGTCCCAGAAAGTTCAGGACACCTTTTAAATTACCCTAACACAGGAAATTAATGCAGTGTTTTTATTATAAAATAAAAATATATCATATTTAAATTTCTTAGAACTCTGAGACAGATGGTTTAATTAATGTCTCAAACTTTCAGAAAACCTTTAAAAAAACCTTCCCCTAACAAAACACATTCCTAAGGATCCAGAGCTTAGGAAAACTGAAGGTATAATAGCAACTGTTCTTCCTCTATCCCACTGGTCTTCACACATTCACAAACCAGCATATTTCACAGACTCACCCTGCTTTGGCTGCTGCAGCTCCTCAGAGTTCTGGGGCCTATTCGCATTCACATTCTGCAGAGCAGTGACTAGATCAGCTTTGCAGAATGCCTTGACCTCACTCACAATGGCTTTATTACACAAATTTTTATCATCCCTAGAAAAGAATTGTTGTCAAAGAAGGAATAAAAGCAGCACACTGAAAAAACCTGTATTTGGAAAACTTATTTTGTGAACTTCATTTTATAGACGAAGTTCTCTTTCTCAAGCAATCAGAAATTAAACCAGAAAATTAAGTAAAAATAAGAAACATAATGAAAAGTGTTTCAGGGTCTAGGTTTAAGAAAACAATAGCTATAATTACTACAGCAGGGATGCTTAGTTGCTATGATCTCAGAAAGCAAACCAGGCAATAATTCTAAGACAGTACTATCTTATTTGATGGCTACTGTTAATTCTCCTTGTTGAAATCCTTTTTTAACTATTCTGCTGGCCAGATCATTATCCCAGATGTCACTCTGAGGTTCTGCTCCAGCAGAACTATTTTAAAAATCCAGGACAAAATTGCATCCCAGTACTTTCTCAAAAATTTCCACTGCTTATATTGGTAGAGGATAAAGGGATTTTTGGATGAAAAGCAGTTCTGAACTCACTTCCTGTTTTTTGATCAGTGAAACCTAGAATCACCATCACTACCCTATGCATACAATGACTGAAACAGCATTTTCAGCAGCCACCCATGTCAACTTGAACAACCCAAATGGTGCCCAGAGTTTTAACCCCACTCACTGAACTGTGCAGGAACTGGCTCTAGTCAAGACCAGAGCAAGTAGAGCCAAGGTGTATTAGTCCATCAAGCTGGCTTCACCTGCTCATATCAAATTCAGAATCTATACCTAGAGGTCAGCTGTTATCCTCACAAACAGGAACAGCAGCAAATCCGTCCCCACCTTCCTTCTTTCTAAGATTAACCCCTTGTTTGCTTCTGCTCACCTGGCTGAGAACAGGGATAATCTCTAACTGGATCTCAATCTTTAATTTACATATTCTTTTCTATTTTGTAAATCCAGTCATATTTTTTAGGAGAAACCAGAATAAAATCTGAGAAACCTATGCTTTAACAAGTTTTAGAATTGAATAGAGTAAGCTGAATTCTATTTCAGGCCTCAAGCTCAGGAAGGTGATTCAATCTCCAATTGTAGTTTATTATATCCTTCTACTCTAGCTTTTAAGAGGGTGATTGCCCTTCCAAGAGCTTACTTCAGAAACTATTTCTTTAAGCCCTGATTTGAAAGCAGTGTAGCAGGAGAGCTAAAAGCACCAAGGAACTCACGTGCAGAGGACAACAAGAGCTTGTGGGAAGAGCTTCTGGTACTGCAGGCAGCACTGCAGGACGCGGTCATCATTGTTCTCATCGCTCAGCCCATCTGCAAAGGCAGTGCAGACACAGCTGAGGGATGTGGACACAACTCAGCCTCTCAAACACCTCAGTGCACTCATGATGCTCTTTGTGTATTTAACAATCCCCACACAAAGATGCAAGTGTAACGTGAAAGGGAGAAACTGGTAAAACAATAGTGAAGACATTCACATGCCACAGCCTTGGATACACTCTGAAGGCTGCTGTAAAAAATTAGCTCATTTTAATTAGCAAACAGCAGAGTGAAGAAACCTCCATCAAATTCAGAATTCTAAGGTTGCCACTAGGTGAAGTGCAAGGATGAAGTACGCAGCACAAATGGACTGCACATGTATTACACATTTTTTGAGAAGCCAGCTGCATGGATTGCCCCCACAGCTTGGAATCCTGGCTCTTGAGACACTTGTAGATGAACTGCACTGCAGGGATAGCTTTGTCCCGAACATGCTGCAACATTCTCCCCTTCTTCAAGTTGTCCAGCTCTTGTAGGACGACCCAAGGAATTATTAATGCAAGTCTATCAACTCCTGGAAGGAAAAAAAACCACCACCAATAAACAGAGGTATTTGCAGGAGTGACATAAACTACTACAGAGAACCTTCAGTTCAAGTATCATAGTTATGCAAGTTCACACCTTTTTGCCAATAGTTTTCATAATCCTTGCTCAAGAGAATCCACCATTCAAAAAAGAGCTGACTTCCCTCTTTCTAATCTAACCTCAAGCTGGCACTCCACTGATTACATATTAAAGTGACTATACTAGACAAACAGAAGGGAGACACAATTTTAATCAGCAGAATACTTTGACAATATTATGACACATTTGCAGCAATTATCTTGCCACACACCCACTCTAAGATGTTGCAGCAAGGTGAAACAGCAGCTGCACACACCTGAGTGACCACAGCAGTCACTGTGCCAAAACAAGCAGCAAAAAAAAGCAGCAAGGGCTTGTGTTCATTGCCAACCAGCACTCCTAAACCATGAACAGGAAGTGTGGATATTGGACGATGGTTTTGTCTGTAGGTAAGTTTGGGCTGAACTTTTAAGCTTTTATATGAAACACAGAGTAAATCAGAAGTTTAACGACTGTTCTGTTGGTCCTCCCATGACAAATATTTCAACCATTTTCTTTCTCATTCACATTTTAAGAACAGAATTTTGAAAAAATTCATTAATAACCATCTACTTTGTAATAAATAGGCTGGGTATCAGCAGCCTTCTCAATATAGTGGGTCTGGTGCAGAACTAGAAACTGGGAGTTGCAATATTCTAAAAAGTCATCTCAGTGTACGTAAGACAACACCATTCCTAACCTGGGAGAAGAAATACAGTCTGACACACTCCTGAAAATCACTCAGGCCCTAAGGAAAGGTATTTTCCAAGTGGCTGGAGTCAGTGTATTCATTAGCTGAAAGCATCAAAGCACCCTAAGCATTCTGACAGATTCCAGATATACCTACCAAGAACTGACATGCATGATCCTAATCCTGCAAACATTAAATAACCAACAGCTTCCAGCATATTAGGGGCAGATATTAACACCAGGGTCTGCATTCTCAATTCCTGAGAAATTGCTCAGTTCTGCCACCTTTACCAAGACAGAAACAAAGCACTGCATGACTGCTCAACACTTTTTGGACTATATTTCTAGAAAAATAAATGCTAAAAGGAGATCAGGAATCAGTTATCACTAGTAAGGGGTTAAATGCTTAGATTATGTTCTTAGAAAGGGTTAAGACTTATTTACCACTAAGAATTCAAGCCTATTCCGGGGAATAACTGCCATGATTCTCTGCAGGTACATGGGCTATAAGCACAGTAGGTTCTGGTTCCACAGCTGAGGTTTCCCTAGGATGCAGCTTGTTTGGGTTCACAGAACTAGGCTCTCAAGCGTGTGCCTTCCACCTCTGCATGCAACCTAGTGCCTTTTTAAGGAGCCCAGGGCTTAGTTTCCTTCAGGTTGCCTGAAGCTCTTACAGCATATGTTTTTCTTACAATGTCTTGCTCATCAGAACATATTTACATACCTGGTATATCCTCAGATTTCAGGGATTTCACAAACTCAAGGTGACTAATCATTATATTTGTGTCAATCACCACTAGGATGTTCAGACCAGAACTAGAAGACCCTAGGGGAAAAGAAGAGAAAAAAGAGAAAACAGCAGAAATAATCAGTTGTGTGCTCCCTACTCAGACCATTAATAACTGTAATTACTTGTTGCAACTAGAAAGCAAAGCAGATCGAATCATAACATACCGGCAGAAATATTTAAATCCTGTTCTGGAAGATCTATCTCCATGCTTGTAAGTTCTCCACAGGTCTGTACTACAGACAGGGCCATCCTCTTCTCCACACGAGCAACATGCAAGTCTTCAACTATCTGCATCTACAGTGAGAAAATGTGCATGTGTGCAATCCATTGGAAGGAATCACTTCATAATTATTAGCCAAAAAAATACTTTTGCACTAAAACTGTTAAAATTGTCTCAAAATGATGTCTGAAAAATTTTAAGTCAGTACAGGAAATGTAAATCCACGAAAACTTCTCCATATGCTCCACTAAAGATATCCAAAATATGGACTAGAAAGATTTATGACCTTTCTACATGGTATTCAAAAACTTTGCTATATTTTTTTTGCTACACAAACTGCAAGTTTCCTAACAAGCACTTCTTAAAAAATATGTCTGTCTTCCAACTAAAAAGTAAAGAGGATGAAAAATGAGATAGCTGAAGCATGTGAGCAACTGTGAAGGCCCTTTTGTTGCACATGGTAACAGAAAGACACTCTTTAGCTCAGAAAGTTCCTGATTAGCAGCACTTCAGCAAGTTTGCTTAGTTTTTTAAATAAATGCTCCACATTTGAGTGTAGATGAGCCAGAAATGCCAAATACTAGGAAAGGTCACAGAATTTCCAGTTACACAACCTCGGTGCCCTTGGTCTTTAAGACAACTCAGAACTATTAAATGAAAGCATTACCAACCTCTTGGTCTGTTTCTGTGCTCTGATTGTCTTGAAGGGGTGCAAAGTCTTCAGAGCTCTGTAGGGAGAATTAAAAACACCACAAATATACACCCTACCAATATCACAAAATATTAAGGAATGCTGAGGTACAAGGGATACCCATGTCAGGAGTTCTGGAATATAGCCCTGCAGGGTTAAACAAGTCCCTCACTCACCTTTGGGACAGGCACAGACTTTGTGACCTCACCTTCCTGGCAGGAGTCACATGTGCAAGGGACCTTAACGTTCTGGAAACAAACAGACACATGTCTTAAAAAGCTTTTTAGAGAACACTGGGGATTCCCAAGTGAATAGGGAACAAACTACAGCTCTTAGCATCTACAGTATCATTTCAATAGGGCTTAGATGTGTGGCTTTCTTTTAAATAACTAACAGTGGATTACACAGCAAATTCCATCTGAACATTAACCCCCACCTTTCTTCACATTGAAGGTGCTTGACCAGGCTGCCCAGAGAGGTTGTGGACTCTCTATCCTTTATTCTGGGCAACGAGGCAACCAGCTCTGGCTGACCCTGCTTGAGCAAGGGGGTTGGTGTTTCAACCTCAATGACTCCCCAGCTTTGTATGTAGTAACTCTTACCATACACAAAAAATGTTCACACTACTGTAACATAAACTGGAATCTCCAAAGTTGCTGGGCATTTACACCAGGACAGAAAAAAAAAAAACCCCGATGCTCAAGATCCAGCTCGTGTTTGGCTCTGCACCTGAACCTGAGCTTAGAAACAAACCCATCACAGATAAAAGGGAAGTTCACACATACCAATTCAGTCCCACATCCACCCTAAGCTCTCCTGGCATCACTCTGCTAGCAGTGCTGTGTCTGGCAGCAAGTTTTCATTGGTTCAGTTTATTAATTCAAAAAATGAAATAACCATATCAGCTCAAAACAAAAAATTGGCTGGATTTATACCTAAACTTTATTCCACACCCCCAGCAGCAAAGCAAAGCCATGGAAGCATCTGTGCAGACATAGTCCCAACATATGAGACCTTTATTTTTCTGGTCTGTTTAACATTCAGCTGAGGGACATGGAAACAAGGTTTACACTGGGATCAGAAAAATCCACCTAGTTAGCTATGAAACCTGGCTTGATTCTATAAGAAGACAGTCAGTTCATATACATCCATCTGCCATTAAGAAACCATCCTGAAGCATCTACATAATACAAAGAATGGGGTTCTCATTACCTGCTTAAAACACAGTGCTGTGGCTTCCAAGTCTCCTTTAGGTCCTGAGTGCTTAGGAGCTTTAGGAGAACCAGTCCCATGTTTTTTATGCTTCCGAGAGTCCCATCGTGGCAGAGTTTCAGATGAGGAGTGTGATGATCTGTGTTTACTCATGTACCTCTTTTTCACAGCAAAGTCCTTATGTTCTTCTTCCTCCTCTTCTTCCCAGAAGGTAGATGGATCCTTATTGGCAGGCCTATCATCATGCCTAGTTCCTGCACAGCTGTCAGGTGGCTTTTTGGGAATTCTGACATCTTCACTCCGTTTTTTTGAGCCCTCTGCCTTTTTATGTGGTACCTCGTACACAGAGGACTTAAACTTTTCTATCATAGCTTGTTCTGCTTTTAGCTTGAGTTTGTTACAGAGTTCAGCTTTCTCTCTCTTTTTCTTCAGCACCTTGTCCCTCTGAAGTTCAAAGCTGTGCCAGAGCTTTTTTCCTTCTTTTCCACCAATTCGACTTCCTTCATTGCAGGCAGTCACCACATCAGGAGTGCGGGTGGTTTTGCCATGTTTGATTTCTTTGGCTTTAAACTGTATCACTATTTTCTTCTGCTTTCCAGTTTGAATTGAAGAACCATCCAGGGTTTTGCTTCTCTTTGGAGATTTTTCCTGGGATTTTCCATCTGCATCATGAAAAGCACGAGAACTTCGGTGTCGCTTCTTCTCTTGCCCATCTTTCTCTCGTTTGGAGCTACAGAAACATTATGAAGAAAGTAATGTAATTTAGCTGAGTTAACAGAAAAGAGCAACAAAAAAGGCACCCACAATTTGACTGAGACAGAGCTAAATGTTTCTGAGCACCATATTCTTAAATATGAACATGAAGCAACAGTAGTCCATCAAAATATTTTGATACAGCATTTTTTGGATTTACCTTTCTCCATCATACAGCCATTTTAGCTTTAAGAAAATGGAGAAAAAGCTTTTTCTGCATACACTGTTGATTTGAGAGACACCCTCCATAGTCAAATTTCTTCTTATCACACAGGTAAGTTTTAACAGCAGTTCAGTGATAAAAGGGGTATGTCACCTAAAAGGTCAGCTTGGTCACACAGTGCCAAAACACACAGAGCTTTCAAACTGTTTATTCTGCACTGATTGGGGAACTTGGAAAAGGAACAACAGAGGGGAATATAGTAACATTCTACAGAAATTGTGAATGATATGAAAAATTATTAGGAAACTTTATTATAAGGGCAGAGAAAATACTCAGTAATTATATTTACCGTACACTACGTTTAAAATATCCAAAGAAAGACTGATTAAAACACCATATTTTATTTGGTGAACAGGTTGAAAAAAACTCTTCAGTTCAGCATTAAATGGTCTGTGAATGTTACATTTTTAAGTAGTTCTATTTAATGACAGATTGAGAATTTACCTCTGAAGTTCTGTTTCTCCTTTCACAGTGTGCTTGTAAGATCTTGTGTCTTCAGAGCTCTGAACAAAAAAAAAAAAAAAATTTAGGGGCTTACAGAGGAAACTGGAGTTAAAAAAATACCCTTCATAAGACAGTGTCACAACTGGGTGGTTTGGCTGCTTAGAGAAACACCATCAAAGGCTGCCAAGGATGTATATGCAAAGATAAGGGAGCAAAGGGTATAGCAGCACTTCATGATTTAATTATGGAACACTTTAATGCTTACAAAGTGAATCAACAATGACAACTACAGATCTGACATAGTAACATTCCTACCATGATCAGTTCACAGGCACTCAGGAAAAACCATGAGTCCCACAAGTACCTTTTATACACCTCTGGTTATAGGACTGTTTTCCCAAAACCACAGCAGGGTGTAGGAAGTTACAATAGAGAACGGCAACACATAGATTATTTTTGACAAGAAAGGTCCAGAGAGTTCATCCTTTCAGAAATAATTCACTCCTTCAATAACGGGCACGCTGACTCAGTGAGGCCATTGGGTCACTGCTGCAGTGATTTTTCCTACCTAGAGAGGCCTTAGCTGGTTTACTTCCACACTAGAGAGCACTTAAGGCAAAAATCAAAGGCCTGCAGAAACCAGGGGGCTCCTAAATTAAGGCAGTTCTGAGAACTTTGGACTGTGGTTGGTTCTGGAGTTGCAGGGCCAGTACCAGCAATGCAACAGGAAAAACATAACGCCAGGTAATTCCAAAGGTTCCCCCCGAAGTCACATGCACCCCCCTGCTGTCTCAACTAGCTGGAAAGCAGTGAAGGAGCTCCCTTGGGGTAGGTGGAGCTCATGATGCTGCTGGGACAACTTCTGGTGATAACAAACCCTTTTCCAGCTGTTCAGTTATTAATTTCTCTCTTCAAAGCCTATTCCCCAACAACCATGAGTTTTCTTAACATTTTTAATATTTCTTTTGAACCTATCTCCTCCTTTTCTCAAAAGTTTTCACTTAATTTAATCATCATATGCAAATTTTCTTACCGTTCCTCTCCTCCCAGCGCTATCAGTTTGGGGAATAAGGCACCTCCCACCCATGCTGAGATCACACTGCAGGACACTTGCTCCTATTAGGGATTTTCTTATCTTTTTGCTGTTAAAGCTGTATTCTTCAAACTGGTGAGGCATTAGCAATGGCAATAAATCACAGTATGAAGTTTTAAGCCAAGTGTTTACCCTTTGTATTACAGAAGTAAAAAAAACCCAAAACAATAATGCACCTTAGGATAAATTAATTTTAAAAGACAAATCCAATAGTAGTAAGGAATTCAGGGAAAGAAACAAGTTACAAACATTTGACTTTAAACAACATTTTTCCTATGATCAAAAAGCTTCTAACATGAATAATTCAGTTTTTAAGGCCATAAGCATGCTCATTTATTAACACTTGCAAAAAAATTTTGAGAAGACTGATAAAAGCTTTCTCACTTTATACATATTCCTTGAAAAATCCCATGGGAAAAAAATTAGCAAATTTAAGTGTGGATTTATTAAACTACTGATTTATCAACAATGTATTGCACTTCTGAGAGTAAATAACTTGTCAGAAGTGAACATAAACAATAAAAAATAATAGGAAGCTACCAGAAAGATGACAACTCCTGTAGCACCTGCATATTACACGTGATTCAGTGAAAGCTGACTCACAAGTGTGAACTAGAATATGTTGAGAATTTTCGTCATTAATTTATGTCTCAGTCCCTAAAAGGAAACATTTGAAAGTCACTCACCAAAATGCTGTGAAGTACAACTTGTGGTTAATCAGAAAATTAGGATATATGATCCAAGATACAGAACAGTCCAAGAAAACAGCACTGGTTTCAGTACCAGTATTAAACCCAACTTCCCTCAAACAGAAAGACACACTAAAACAAATATGTCTCTTATTTTCTGATACCCACGCTACTTACAGCCTCCGAAGAAAAACATTTATCTGCCCAACTCAACCCTCCTGCTGTTCTTTATGACCCTGGTCTTTAAATTGGCTTAAACCTTCTACAACAAGGCAGCTAAACAATTCATGTTCTCTTGAATGCAGGAGTTTAAATTGAGATAATAAAAATAATAATATTTTTGCTCCTACTTTGTCATCCTGGCCATCCAAAGAGGCTTCCTTTCCAGCTGTTTTCTTCAGCTTCTTTTTAGACATCTTCAAATCCTACGAAGAGAAAAAGCCTGTTGTCTTTATTACTTGTTTCAAGTTTTTAAGTCCAGATGAGATAAAACTGCATAGAGAAAAATATAATAGTCTTCTTTTGTTTTCTCATTACAGAGCCACAGCAGATCTCAACAGGGTTAATTATTCACATCTGAGGGACCGCCAGAGCAGAAGGGACAGCGATTCCTCCGCAGAGACACCTATTTTGTACCAGCAAACCAACAGAAACTAGCATCCTTTAACACTGAGTCGTATAACCAATTTTTAAGACCGTCGGACATTGGAAGGGGCAGCCCAGGGAGGTTTGGAGTCCCCATCCCTGCAGGTGTCCAAGGAAGGCCTGGAAGCGGCACTCCCTGCTCTGGGCAGGTGACACGGTGGAGATCGGGCACAGCCTGGACTCCTTGAGCTTGGAGGGGTTTTCCAGCCCAGCTGAAGTTGTGACTCTCTAAGGCAGTCCTGACTGTGTGACTGTCACCCTCGGCCCCTCCCGCGGATGGAGGAATTACAGTGACATCCCGCAGCAGCCCCTCCAGACAAATAAGCGCACACCAACAAGGAAGTTCAGGGGAGCTGTGGAAAGCGTCACCCGGAGCCCCCAGATCCGAGCAGGGGCGCCCGGGAGCGGCTCCGCCCTGAGGCGCGGGCAGCACCGGGCTCTGAAGGAGCCTCTCCACACGGGGCTGAGGGGCAGCAGCCTCCTGCCTCACTCCCTCCGAGGACCCGCAAGGCACCCGGGGCACTGCCAGCACAGCTTTCCCCCCCTTCCTCCCTACTCACAGGACGCCGTGCGGCCCCGCCTCACCCCGCTCGGCCGCTCCCCAAGGGGCCCCGTGTCGGCTGTCGGGGCCAGTCGGCCCGCTCGGGCCGTGCCCACAGCGGCCACCCCGAGCCCTGAGCGGCTCCTCCGGGCCTGGCGCGGCTCCTCCTCCGCCGCGGTGCGCGCCGGGCCGGCCCGGGCGCGGCTGGGAAGTGTAGGCGGAGCGGGCCGCTCTCAGCGTGCTGCCTCCTCGCCGGGAATATGGCAGCGCTAGAGGCGGCAGAGGCCGCGCTGGAGCGGCGGCAGGAGCAGCAGGAGGAGGAGGAGAACCACCACCGTGATCATGAAAGCGGCGACGAGCCGGCGGCGCTCAGTGAGAGCGGGCGGAAATCGGGCGGGCGGGGGGAGTCGGGCCCTTCGTGCTGGGGCCGAGCCCGGGCGGGTTTGAATTTACACCTTGGGGCTGCTTCCCGTCTGCGTTTGCCCGCGCCGGGAAGCCCTGGGAGGCGCAGGCTCTCGGTTCTCCCATTTTCCCAGCGTGGTGCGGGGCCACATGTGTTCCTGCTGGGCCTCGGTACGCTCGAACCCGCGCTCCTGTCGCTTCTTTCTTCCCCAGACCTAACGATACTTTGCCTTTGGTGATCATTTTGCTGATAATTTCATATTCCATGAGGTCCCATGGGGAGCCCGAGGTGCGGCTTGGGTCGCACGGGCTCAGCCGCGCATCTTTCCCCGCAGTTTTTTAAACCAAAACGTGTTTGCGCCATGTGCTCAGGGGCGAGCCTGCTGGAGCAGGGAAGTTGGACCGCAGTGGTCCTTCCGACCTGACCCGCTCTGGGATTCTGTAAGCTGGTTTTGCTCGACTTCCAGCTCCCCAAGTGAGTTCTTGCTGCCAGTCCTTTGCTTCTGCAGCATTACGGTTCGAGTGAACTGACTCTTCTAATTAATTCTTTTTCTCGTGTAAGTATACTTTAGGCTCTCTGTTAGTGCATAATCAGTGATTCCTGGTGGACATTTAAAAATTCCGGAGGTCTTGGTTCGGTAGGAGCCTGCTTTTCTTCTTCATTCAGTGAGAAAGTTTACTTCTTTCCTTATAGATTTACATATTAACTGGATTTTTTTACATATATGCGTATTATCCTTTTCAACCATTTTAACCTCTCCACGTGCTCTGAAGATGCAGCTGGTCCAACTCTGCAAGTTTTTTGTCACTGCTGTGCTCTCATTATGCATTTTTGAAACTGTTTCCCCTTTTCTCCCAATTAATCAATAGCTGTTAGGGATTTCTTACCAAACATGCTTTTACTTACCCGTTTTCTTTCTATCTTTATATTAATAAAGCATGTAGAAACTGTCACCGGGAATCCTGCAACTTTTTAATGGAGGACTAGGCATAATGCAAATCTTAGGTGAGTTGTCAGCTTAAAAAAGGTCTGTGAGGAACACAGCAACAATCTCTGCATAGCAATGCATCTCCTGATAGATTTTGAGTTAGGTAGAATAATTTTACTCTGTGCTTCTGTTTTTCAAGTTTCTTGAGCCCCTGTCGTGAGGTATTCCTTCCATTTTCTCTTTCTCTTTAGTTTTCATAACAGATCTTTGTACCCAACAGCAATATTTAAAAGAAAACAAACAAAAGTAGTCCAGGGGAATCTGAAGAACTGCTGTAAGATCCTGCTAGTCTGTTTTAAGTTGTGGTCAGGAATAGGTGGATAGGGAAGACCAGTGAAATCAGAGAATCGTGGAATGGTTTGAGTTGGAAAGGACCTTAAAGCCCATTCTGTTCCAGCCCCTGCTGTAGGCAGGGACACCTTCCACTACCCCAGGTTGCTCCCTGCCAAATCCAGAGAACAAACCACTTTGTAGGTCCATATTTTCTCCATGAGGTGCATCCTAGTTTCTGTGTTGGGATAAGACAGCGTGTGATTGCCTTTTGTGCTCTCTCTGCGCCTCCAGTCTGTCCCTTCCAGGCAGAAGAGCCTTGGCCTGCTCTGTTGCTTCTCAGCTGCAACGCGATGCCAGAGCTTTATTTCTTGTTACCTGTGGTGAAACTTCACTAGTCTCACCTGTCCCCTGGAATCTTGCTGGGAGCAGGACAATATTTATAGATTTACGTGGCTTTCTGAACCCTTTCCTATTGCTTCCTTACAACCTCTCCGACCACACCTGGGGATTTCTACCTCTTCCTTCAGTTATTTTCCCTGGGTTTGACTATTGTCATCATTTTATTGCCTCATCTCTCAGCCTCTTTTAGTGCTTGAAGTTCTTCAACAGGCCCATCTTGTACTGCCCAAGGAAGTCATTCATTTGCAAATGCTGATGGCACCGGCACTTACCCTCATCACTGCATCTGCTGATAGCGAATTCCTGCCTTAGTCTCTTCCTTCATATTGTTTGAGTCATGAATTCTAACAGTTCTAAACTGTTAAATTTTTTTAGCCGATAGTAAATTGTCAGGAGAATTTGGAGCTCCTCCTTCCCTGCTTTGCCTTGCTTCACTGCATCCTGCCAGAAAATAATGTGTAAATGTTATTTTGTTCACCTTAAACGTCTTGATACTGATGCGTGAATAGTCATTTCAGTTGTCCAGGATGACATTATTCCACAGTGGTTTCCAAGGATAATTGGGAGTGAAAATTCATCTCATACTATTCTCCTACATAATTTTTTCCTCCTTTATGCTTGTAGTCAGCACCAGATTATTGGAAACAAATTAACATATTTGTATGGTTCAGTTACATCAACAACATTTACTGGGTTTTTGTTCGGTTTTAAGATGGTTTGGTGGTCTCTGAAAAAGCGAAAAGCAACAACATTGATGTGGAAATTCCCAAGTCAGAATTGGAAGCTGAAGAAAAAGGAGCAGAGGAAGAATGCCCAAGAGAATCTGATAGCAACATTTTGGATGTCTCATCTGATTACCCAAGAGGTTTGCTAATAAACTCTTTAATATTTGTGTTATGAGCTGGAGGAAAGATAGAAATACTAGGGAGGAAAGGTAAAGGGAATGTGAGAATCTCATTTTAAAACTCATCTCTGTATCCCAACCACGTGGATCAATCGCTTTGTCTGGCACAAGAAAACCTGAAGATTTATCCAGTAAAAACATTGTAAAGCTTAAAATTGCTACAGAATCTGTGTTACAGTGGACTGGGATGTTCTGTGTGCTGGAATCAATAAAGCAGATTTCAGCCTAATTTTCTTGGTAGTGACAAATTCTGACTGATAAGTTGAAAAATCAGGAGGTAGATTTAAAGGTTAAACTGTTTACTAAGGGAAAGAAAAAAAATGTTAGAATTTAACGTATCCTGGCTCCACAGTGAATAACTGTTCTTAAATTTGGCCCAGTTTTAGTTGATATTTAGTTTTGCCAGTCAGTTCATATGATGTTTTTGTACTGCTTTTGTGCATTACTTGCATTCACTAACAATGCTGAGTAGTAAAACCAGGTGTAAAGGGAATGTGACTTGATCTTTTCAGCTGTTTTTTTTTTTTAAATGAGGGTCTTTTTATCTGAGAAAGTTTGTGTGTCAAAGGAAGTAGTACTATATGAAAATATATGAATCTTATTAAACAGCTACTCTGGGGATAATTTTTGTAGTCATTCCTGCTGCCATGGAAGTAAAACAACAAAAACAAGTATTCCAATCACTACTACAGTCATTCTCTAATAGTGCTAGATTTGAAATGTTGCATAGAAAAATAGCAGTAAGCTAAGAACAATTTTTAAACTAAGAATGTTTAACTTCTAAATATTTCTGGGGTTTTTTTTAGACAAACATATTTCAATTCAGAGACACCTTGCTGATCTAGAGAAACTGGCTGACCTGAGAGAAGGTGAGTTGTCCACAGCAGTGTCCCAGAACACAGATCTTCGTGTTACAGGTATTTACATTTTCCTTTAGATTTTAACGTACTACATATATTTGTGATATTTAAACACAAGAGGTGTTGGAGTCTGAAACACAGAGTGTGTGCCCTTGTTTCTGATGCTTAGCTCTGAGATCCAGAAGAATGCTGAATTTCATACAATATGAAATTTATGAGCTTTTTGTAAGCTCATAATTAATTATGAGCTCATAATAATTATGAGCTTTTTGTTTGGTTTTTTTAAACTGTTAAATAGAAAAGCTAAAAGTGTGAGTGTGTAGATTAGAGTGTTTTATTAAGTCACTGGGTAAAAAAGTTATAGTTTAAAGTTTAAGTTAGTTTAGAAAGCAGAAGACAAGATGGAGGATTTAGAATGTTGTTTCTTTTCCTTCTTCTTCATCTTCTTCTTCTAGAGGTTTTTGGGTAATAGTAGGTGATTGGATAGAAGATGCCGCAGTGCAGCACACAGGTGATGGGTCAGTGGGTCATTAAGAAAAATAATATATGTGTCTATTGTTACTTGGATAAGAATGAGTATAAAGATAAAAGAACTGCATGGTTTGGGGCCATTTTGCATCTTCAAAGGCCAAAGTGAGCCACAAGGCCATTTTGTACCATCAGAAAGAAATGAGCCAGATTGCAGTGAATTACTTGTGCAGAAAGTCTGGAGAGACCTGCCAAGTCCTCCTAATAAACACGAGACATCCTAATAAACACGAGAAACAAGATCCTAACAGGCTTTGGAGTTTTTGTTTTGACCCAGAGGACTGTGATAAGCGGGACTCCCCGTGAAGAAGTATCCCCAAGGAGCTCAGCTCAGAGAAGCTGAGAAATCCAGGAGAAAAAAAGTACAGAAGAAGTACAGCAGAATCAAGAGAGAGAAAAAAGAAACAAAAAGAATGTTAAAAAGTTGCAAAAATGTTTTGTAAAAAAATTACCAAAAAAATTAATTTATGATTTATTCTGTTGTTCTGCTAAATGCTACCTGAGAGGTTTTTTGACATTCAGCTAGCTTTTATTTAGGTTAGTACTCAAGGGCTTCAACACGTTTATTACACAGCCTTGCTTTTGCTTTTTGTCTCACATACAGGATTTTCAAGAATTATTTTCTGTTTTTCAGAATTATTTTATATAGGGTACATTCCCCTTTTTTGCAGCTTAAATAAGTATCAGCTGCTTTTTTTTTCCAAAAGATCCAGGAGCTGGAGCAACAAAGTCTTGTTCTAACCTCCTGATTTTTTTGGGGGTTTTGTTTTGGTGGTTTTTTTAATCATTTCAAGTCTTTGTATGTCATCTGTAAAGTTCTATTGTTCCTCAGTACTATTCAGGAGTTTCATTAGCGTCATGTTGCTGGAGTAAAAAATACTAGAAAACAAAACCCAAAGGTTGTAGAAGTCAATGATTTTAAAAGTTACAGTGATTTTGGTCTATATTCTATGGAGCAGAAAGAGGCAACCTATAAATTTAGAAGTTGAAATAGAATGTTGCCCGAGGATTTAATCTCTAACTCGTGTTGATTTTACCTTCAGCCGTTTTTCTCTTGGCCTGCATCTCAGCTAATATGAGTGGTAACTGCATTTCTCATTGTTTTTAATTGTATTTTCAGATGAAAGGAAGCCTTGTCCATTGTGTCCTGAGGAGAAATTCAAAGCTTGCTATAGCCACAAACTCCATCGTCACTTGCAGAATTTGCACTGGAAGGTTTCTGTTGAATTTGAAGGTAATGGCAATTGAGTTTGAATAGTAAATACTAGAAGAAATTGTGGGTGTATTCTGTGTTTCATCTTTTAAAATTCCTCTCGACTTCAACATTTTGTTACCAGCTCTGAATTAGAACTTTATTTTGACAGAATGAATTTTGAGGTGGGATGTAAAATGTAAATGTGAAATAACTATTAATTCTCCAGCCAAAATGGTTACAATTGTGCATTTTCTCTTTAGAAAAACACCAGTAATTGCTTGACATGTCAAGAAAATTACCATAAAATTTAAAATGCATGTGTATTGAGAACTACCTCAATAAAAGTTATCTATTAATAATAATCAGACACACAGGGGTGGTCAGTTTTGGTGGATCATAAGGATTCCCTGGTTTTCCGATAAACACTTGAAGTCTTTATGTAGTATCAGTATCTAGTAGCTTTAATTGTTTTTTAATAAACTCTGTGGTCTGCTTGTAAGATGCATTAAAATACCTGAAAGAAGTTTAAGAAGAGAAATAAAGCAGTGTGTGTTTTCTAAAAATCCAGGTGTATGGGTTTGTTGGAAATAAAGTGCCTATTTAGAGGATGGGCAAGATAAAGTTGAATAATAAATGTTCTGACTGGAGTATCAGGTATCTCATTTTGATTTTCTTTAACTGTGGAACATATGTTTATAGGAGTCTTCACACAAGTCTTTTTGCCAGGTAACAGTTTTTTTGTGAAAGACTCACAGGTACTTTTGAACTGGAGACTTGGTGTAGCTTTGTGAGATGCTCAGAGACTTTATTAAAATACATTTTAAATTCTTTGCATTTTAAAGTTTAAAATGTATAATTAGCTGATAAATTTCCCTGTGCAGAGAGTGAAAGTACCAGATAATTGGTGTTCTCTTACTGCTGTCTTGTGAAATCTGAAGTGAGAGCATGTGGTGCAGGCCACAGACATGCTGCTCATTTCCTGTTCTGGGATGGCATTTGTTTTCCAGGGTACAGAATGTGCATCTGTCACTTATCTTGTCGGCCAGTGAAACCCAATCTTGTTGGAGACCAGGTAAAAATGCTGAATTACAGAAATTCTTGTTACTTTGTGAAGTGGGGGAAGTCAGTGGGTGACTGAGTGGAACTTTGGATATCTGCTTAGTCACCAAATACATCTTGCTCCTCTGTGTGTGATGCCAAATCTTGTTGGTCCAGGATGTGTGATAGAACCCTTGGGTAGCTGCATGTGATTGTACCTCTCTCATTGTGGGGGCCGCTGCCTAGATCAGCTCTGGCTGTAGATTCCAGGTATTGTGAGTGCTCTAGACTTACCAAACAGATGACTTCTTCTATGCCTGTGTTCAGTTCTACTTCAGCCATGCTTTATGTATTCTGAAACTATGTAAAAGACTCTGTTTTACAGACATTGTCAAAGATGGGAGCTCATTACCACTGTATCATCTGCTCAGCGACTATAGTACGAAGAACTGACATGATAGGTCACATTAATCGTCACGTGAATAAAGGAGAGACTGAGTCGAGGTTTATCACAGGTGAGCTCCGACTGACAGGAAACATTCAGCCTTTTTCTGTCATATACAATGTACAGTAACTGTCCTAAGGGGTGGGAGACATGGGAAAAATTCAGAAACAGCCTTTCTAATGAAAAATCTGCCCTTAATATTTCAGAAATTTTGTTTCATAAGGGTGTAGCAGAGTTGTGATTTAGTCTTGCATTGACCAGTTCCTGTGTTCTTATTGACAGCTTACTCCCCTCACCCTTAATGTTGTAAGTACCAGCTTGTTGTCTCCAAAAGAGTGAGGGACATGGCATCCACAGAAAAAATTTTGGAGTAAATCTTTCTGCAGTGTAAGAATGCTTTGTTTTTTATCCAGACTACACTAGCCTGGGTTCCCAAAACAAGTTGGTATTTTTTCAGTCCCAAAGAGTCATGATAGAGGTGTCAGTAGTTCTTTGGTAAATTACAATCCTACCTGACTTTGTCCAGAATGAGACTTTGGTTTCTAAACTTGCATAAACTAGGTTTAAAACGTATTTAAATAATTGGAATGCCAGTAGTTTGATGCCTGGGCATCAGTTTGCATGTCTGAGAAGAGATAGTAGTACCATATTCCATGTCTTTATAGATTTTGTGTTGTGAAATACATTGATCTCTGTGTGCTTCCCTTCAGAGCTGTGGGTAAGGAATGGCCCATTTAGCATTTTTTAACAAAATGCATGAGGCAGTTTTTCTTCATGGAAAAGGTGGGGAGGAGACATCCAGAGGTTTTGCAATCTGTAGGCACTTGGCAGCTCTTGGGGCCCCCGAAGGTGGAGCAGATAGACCGTGTGTGTGTGTGTGCCCTGAGAGAGGCAGGGTGAGCACTGGAAGGTACACAGTTGATACAAGTTTTTCCTGGGTGTCCTAGGTACATTTTAGACTGGGGATGAATTGCTCAGAGGAATGGCAGCCTGTGTTTACAGCTGTCAGATCTGAAAGTTTTGCCACAGGCTGTTTACACAGAGCTCCGGTGCTGGAATTGTCCATGTGCTTGTGCTGTTTATGCACATTTCATGGGGCTGTTCATGCAGTTCATTGAGACACATTCAGGACTACGTTAACAGGGTTTTAATTAATTAGCAATGTATTATGTTTAAACATGCAAAACAAATGTGCTAAACCTCAGGTTCAGGGGCTGGCTTTCTTAAACTGGAATGGATACATAAGAGCCCAACTGAGGAACAAAAGTGATGTTTTATGAGAAGAAAATGGTGATGATAGAGCATGATCCTTACTTGCCACTTTGGAGATTAGAAGATAAATTATTGCCTGCTTCCCCCCTCATCCTTGTAAACTGGTCCATGTGCTGTTGGATTGCAGCATAACCCAGAATTCTTGCTTTACAGGAGCAGTTTTAAAATGTAATTTACCAACTATATTAATACAAATTTCAATTCTCACTGATTCTTTCCTTCTGCCTCAATTACTTGTTTCAGTTCGTGCTCCCAAGTCATCTTACAAAGTGGTGAAAGAGTCAGCCACAGATGTGCAGGTTCTTCCCAACTCCTCCACGCCCCAGAAAACAGATTCCTATTTTAATCCTAAAATGAAACTCAACAGGTGAGAGAGCAGGGAGTGGGAGGATGCATCAGAAGGATGGTGAATTTGTAGTGAAAAATATGTTTTGAAAAGCAGCCATGCTAAATTCTGTTCAGAGGGCAGGAGACAGGAGTTTCTCATCAGAAAACTCTTCTTGACAAATAATATTTATACCGACGAACACTATACGTGAAATAGTGTAATTTCTGAAGTAATCAGTATTTTCCTGTAATTAGTAGATCTTACCTTAAGAATACTCTGCTGTAGAATTCAATTTTTCAGCATAGTGATTTACAGTTCTTCCTGTAAAAGGTGGAGTTGAGCTTAAATATTCCACTGTTAGGTTAAAGGGACATAAATAGGGAAAAGGAAATAAAAATATTCTCTCAACTTACCATGGCCATTTTTTATCTTCCAGGCAGTTGATATTCTGTGCACTGGCCGTGCTTGCTGGGGAGCGCAAACCCATTGAATGTTTGGATGCTTTTGGTGCCACTGGTAAAGTCCATTTCTTTGATATTTTGGTTACTAACCAAATAGGTGGAAGCAGCAGAAATTCATAACTGACATCACATGCTCAAAAATAATGAGGTACACAATAATTTTCTTCCTTAGGCAGGGAAGCTTCCATACAAAAAGACAGCTGTCAAAATTTATATTTTAAAAAGGCTGTAAATAATATTAAAGTTCAGTGGTCTTCTTAAAATCAGTTGTCTTAATGTACTTAAATTCTATTTTTCCTCAGGTATCATGGGATTGCAGTGGGCAAAGCACCTCAGAAATTCTGTGAAAGTTACAATTAATGACTGTAATGAAAATTCTGTGACAATGATTAAGGAAAATTGTCATTTAAACAAAATGAAGGTGAAACTGAACATTAGGGAAGAAGACAATGAGGAAACTGTGGGAAACGGAGAAGAAAATAGTGACACCATTGAGGTGACAAAAATGGATGCCAATGTTGTCATGCATTTGAGATCATTTGATTTTATGTAAGTGTTGAATTTTTCTGTCAGTTTTCTGGTTTGGTAATGACACACCCCACCCCACTTTCCAGTATATGATTATTTGGAGAAATTGGAACAGTCACTTGAAATGTAATTTTGTTGTCCAAGAAATGGTATGGGGACAGAACTTTAATTTTAAATGTTTCAGAAAGCGACGGAAAAATATTAGTCTTTCTGACATTCAGAATGGATTGTAAATATACATGAAAATTTTAACCCCGGCTGGGTTTTTTTTAATAACTTCATTGTCTGTTTGCTGAAGGGAAATACCAAATCAGTTTTGGGGGTTTTTTAAACTTCTTTTAGTTAATTTTTTTTTTTGTTGCATATCTTGTTTTTATCCATTTTGCAGCATATTAACTTTGAATTAAAGCAGGCTTGATTCTTCCAGGTTGGGTATATACATGCATTCATTCAAACCCTATACAGATGCCAAAATAAGTGATATGATTTTTTTGTGTTATTAATGACTAATACCCAGATCTAAGCAGTGCTGGAAGTTCTAGTCCTGTTCCTTCTTTCTGTTTTAAATGTCATCATAGGTGAAGGTTATAAAACAGTGTTTTCTTCAGTGTAAAGCCAGACTCTGGAGCATTTATAGACACTCAATGGTACATCCTTTATTTTCAGCCATTTGGACCCCTTTGGAACTTCTGTGAATTACCTGGACTCTGCCTTTAGAAATGTTAGAAACCTTGGGATTGTGTCATTGACATCCACAGACATCAGCTCCCTCTATGCCAAGGCTCAGCACGTGGCCCTGCGTCACTATGGCTGCAATATTGTCAGAACCGAGTACTACAAGGAGCTGGCAGCCAGGACTGTAATTGCTGCTGTCACAAGGTACTGCTAAGCCATTTCCAATTAGGGTAAAAAATTATTAAATATGAGAAATAATTAGTGACTGGGCAAGGTGAAAATGCATCAGTAGGGTAGGGAGGATGGGATGGTAATGTGGAAAAAAAAATCCAGACTTAAACTCTTCTATTTCTCTATCAATTTTGCCATTTTGGAGCTCTATAGGACTTACTAAATACAAAATAAACTGCTTAAATGGCTTCTAGCTAAGCATTTCAGTTAGACTCGCTCCAGTGGAACCAGATCCTCACACTTGAGGTTCAAAAGATGGATGTGATTACTGACTTGTGAAATCGGTTATTTGCATATAGATACTCTCAGTAAACTCAGTCTGTTAAATAAATGAAGACCAAAAACCTAATTGGTGAAAAAAGGTACAGGCAAGAGGATGGGACAACTGCTTGGGAAAGATGAGGAGGAAATGAAATCACCAGAGGTTTTGAGAATGTCAAAGCACAAATGCTGACCTGAAGGTGTTTAGATTTCCCTTGTTCTCTCCCTGCACATATGATGATGCAGGTGGCAGACCAGTATTTCTAGCTGTTATAAAAAGAATCAAAATTAGATTTGCTTGGCCTGCCCAGAAGGCCACAAAATGAGGCACTTCAGAAAGAACACTTCCTCCTGATCTCTCAAATCTTCAGTACCTCTCTCTAGGAAGTGGATGAGCTCAAGAACCATGTAGTAGGTTCAGGTGTCCATGGCAGTGTTTGCCCACTGAATTGAGTACAGTTTTTTTTTTTGCATGTGTTTCTCCCCCTAGAGCTGCAACTCGCTGTAACAAAGGCATTGAAGTGCTGCTGGCAGTAGCTCTGGAACACTTTGTTCTGGTGGTGGTCAGAGTTTTACGGGGCCCAACCCCTGCGGATGATTCGGCAAAGAAGGTCCGATACCTCATCCACTGCCAGTGGTGTGAAGAGAGGGTTTTCCAGAAAGAGGGCAATATGATGGAAGGTAAATGGCTTTTCCTTTACACTTGGCATCTCTTTTCTGTATCTTGTTTATATTTACATCCCATTAGTAACAATTCCCTTGTAAGTAACAGTGAGTGGTTTGTGTGAGGTGGAGAGGGCACTGTGCTTCATGGCCATGAGCTGCATCGGTTGTCTGTATGGATTTTCCTGTAAATGAATTGGATTTGTGGCACAAATTGCTCAGGTTGTGGCTGCTGCATCCCTGGAGGTGTCCAAGGCCAAGTTGGACAGGGCTTGGAGCAGCCTGGGATAGGGGAAGGTGTCCCTGCCCATGACAGGGGGTAGCAGTGGGTGGGTTTTAAGGTCCCTTCCAACCTAAACTATTCTGAGATTTGTTTCTACACAGGACACCCTCCCAGCCTGCTCTAGCTGCTGGAGCTGCCAGGATGCCTGGTATTTCCATGGATCTGCCACTTCAGGAAAAGCCCCAGGAGTGGGGTAGCCTTTGATACTCTTGGGTTCCTCCAGACAGCAGCAGCTGGATAGCTTTTATTGTCAGATTGCTTTTCTGCTCCATTTCAGTTCCTTAAAATCCAGTGGACTGAGCAGTCTGGCTTTTCTCTGCTGTTGTTAATGGGCTGTATCCACACACAGGTTAGCAAAGGCGGGAGACAAAAATTGCACTCCTGGAGATGCTAGTTTAAATGAATATAAACCCTAAAACCTCGTTTCCAAGTTGGAGGCTCTTGGATAGCTTGGTGTCAACTCATGGTGTCTTTGCCCTGCTCAGTCAGATGCCTGAGCATGCAATGAACCTGGTATTAAAAAGTTGTTAAAAATAACATAAAAGTTTAAAGGATGGGGATGAGTAGCTGAGTGTGGTGTTATGGTAGAGATCTTAATTTGTAAATTAATTGTTTGCTTAATGCCTTAATTGCACAGGGCTTAATTGCACAGACTCATAAGTGGACTGTGATTTGCAGATGTGTAACTGGCTGATGTTTCAGGTTTTTTAGTTGGCACTTGCTGTTAACCTGGACAGCTGCTTATGTAACAGTAGGAAGGCAAATACTTTCCTTGTTACCTGAAAGAAACATAGGGAAGTTATGTTGCTTTCTTTTCTTCAGTGTTTTAACACTGATTAAAGATTAAGTCATCAGTCACTAAATCTCATCTTGAGCTGCTTGGCAGAAGTGACAATAGTGTCACCACTTCTGCTGTTGCCCTTCAAAATACCTCACTGAAGTGAGCTCCCACTGCATCTCTCTGTATCTGTATCATCTCTGTAGTAACACAGGTGTGACTGGCTATTTCAAAACAATTTAAATGCTGTTTTTCTACTGCAGAAAACCCTTACCAGCAGCTGCCCTGTGACTGCCATGGTAGCATGCCTGGGAAGACTGCAGTGCTTCTTGGTCCTCTCTGGTAAGTTCACATCACAGGACACATTTGGAGAGTCACTCTGGGTCCAGGAGCTCTGAAGCTCAGCTGTTCATATCATAACAGTTTTTATTTTAGCAATATAAAAGGAGGTACAGCAATCGAGAGGAGCTCAAGAAACTGATTGTGGATCTGAATATAGTGGGGTATTCAGTTTTTCCTTTCGTTCAAACCAGTTAATAAATAGTAACACGTTTTAAATTTCACATTCAGTGCACTTACACAGGAGAACCTGCCTCTGTGTATTTGCCAAATATTAAGTAACTCTTGTTATTCTATACTTGTGGAGAATTCATTAAATAAATCATTATATGTGCTGATGGTAGTAAATATTGTATTGCTTGTAAATTAATATTTGTAGAAACAAGAATAAATATTTTTAAGTCTTTTAACCATTTCAAATCAGTATTAAAAATGATTGGCAATCAACAGTACCTTTCTTGCGGGTGTTGAATGACTTTCTCAGCATCTTAGGGCAGAAATAAAATTACTGTTCTTGAGGTCTCGATTTATTTTTTTTTTAAACAAGATCAGTGTTGCTGTCATTGCAAAAAAAACAGTGTAACATAACTGCTAATCAATTTGGGCAAGAGAATTTTGGAGCAGCTTCCATTAAGAAGCCTAAACTTTTGACTTCTTTTTTGTTTCGTAGGTCAGGAGCTCTCTTTAACACTGGATTCCTCAGGAGGATGCTCCTGGAGGCTGTGCAGTATGGCTTGGATGAAGCTCAGCCACTTCTGAAGACGTTAGTTTGTGAAGCAGAGTGCACAACTCTCAAACATCCTTCTACTCACAGTCCTGGTGACGAGAACAAACAAGGTAAGAAAAGGGGCAGCCTGTTCACAGAGACCATTTGTGGTGATTTTTAGAGATGCTGATCTGTGATAAGTTACTTGACAGCAGCGTATCCATAGAGCTGAATGCCTTATTGAATAATTATTTCCTTCTATGTAATTAAAGCATTTTGCCACTTTACAGTAGAATTAATTTTGCATTCTGATTGTATTCTAGAAGAGTGTGGTGTATATATTAGAACACCGAATACTTCTGCAGAATCCTACTTGGTACATGGTAAGTGGAGCATTTTGGTGTAGCTTTTTTTAACAGTATTGCACTCTGAAGTTTTTTCCCCAGCCAGTACTGATTTTATTTTATCTTTATCCAGAATTGTATTTCTTGGTAAAAGCAGAATGCCAAATACTTCATGAAGGTCACTTTAATTTACTTGTTACTACTGAAAATGGCCCGTTGATTAAATTCAGGCCAGATTTTACCTCTGCAAACACTGGCTTACAAAAGCAGGCACCCAGCTGAAGATGCTGTGTGGTTTTGGTTTTGTGTTTTTGTCTGAGGCTTTGCTGGCATTTTTGGGGTGCCTGTGAGTACTGAGTGGTTTCTGTGGCCTCATTGTGGTGCAGGGAAACGGAAAAGTGAGGAGGTGCTTCGCGGCGCAGCGAAGCGGCAGCGGGCCGAGCACAGTGCTGAGCACCCCCCGTTCTACTACAACATCCACCGGCACAGCATCAAGGGCATGAACATGCCTAAGTAAGTGTGGGCTCACCTTCCAGCCTGGTCTGACACTGACACACACAGCTTCTTCTGAGTCAGCCCTGTAAGCACCACGTCCATTCTAAATGCGGGGTTTGGTTTTGCTGTGTTTCTTCCCAGGTTAAATAAGTTCCTGTACTATCTGTCAGAGGATGGATACCGTGTGAGCCGAACCCACTTTGACCCCATGGGAGTCCGTACCAATGCACCCCTGGCGCAGTTCAAGACTGTTCTCATGAAGTACAGTACTCCAACCTATGTGGGGGCACAGGCAGAAGGCCCTGTGCACTTCCCTGGAGAGATCCAGGTGGGAGGAGAGGTTCCAGCTGCTACAGTGATCAAGGTGGAGGAGGCTGAGTTAATGGAAGATGATAAATCTGGAGTCGCTGCTGCCTACCCCACTCACTGAGCTGCTAATTAATGCAGATGGGTTTGTTTATCAGGATGTTACAGACTTTCAGCACAACTTGTTACAGTAATCCACTCCTTCCTCCCAAGCTGGAGTTTGACCATTTTGACCTGCCTGTTGTACTCAAAGGGACAGTTTAGACTTAGGTAGCACAACTTAGCCCTGATCCCAGTATGGCTGTGGTCACGAAATCCACACTGTGGGAAGGCTGTGGAGTTACCTACTTTTATGCTCACCTCCTTTTGACACTGAAGCATGGAGGCTAGAGGCTATTTCCCAGTCTGTCCAAGCTTTACTGCCACCACGGCATCCAGGAGGGGAGACAGGGTCAAAAGTGTTCAGCGTTTTGGAATATGAGATTATTGTGAAACAGCCTATTCCTAAAATGCATCATTCCTAAAACCTGGCCAGCTATGATCCAGAGAGAGGGCATATTAAGGTAATAAAATAACACAGAATAAAATGCCCTGAGTTAAGGCCAGGGAGTCCTGCCTGGGTGCAGCTGTAGCTCCAGGTTTGTACATGTAACTGCATTCAGGTCTGTTTCCAGGGTTCTGCCTCCAGGCAGAGGCTGATCCCAGGAGAACAGGAAGGAGTGGTGACATGGCTGCTACCAAACTTCAGTTTGTAACCGAACCATAGTGAATTGTAGAGTCACTCTAGTTGTCTGCTCAGAGCTTACAGTGGTTGTGTGCGGCAGAAAGGGACAAGGGACCACAGTGGACATTCCGGTCAAGTTTTGTGGTGAGTTGTCAATAGTAACTCTGAGCTAAGATCTCTTCTGTGAACGAGCAATGCTGCCAGGTGATGGCAGTCCTGGTTTCTTTAAATACATGGCAGCATTCCAGCCAAATGAGCTTGCCTTTGTCCTTTCTTTTTCCCACACTTAGTTCTGGTATTTCTGTGTATTCCACTTGAACAGCTGTCACAGTAATGGCTGTTTCTCACAATTTCAGTGTTCAGCCAGGCCCCCAGTGTTAGGTTTATCTAAGAGCAGAATATGAGGGGTTATTAACCTTACCCATCTCTGAAACTTTACAATAGAAATAACTAATACAACTCATACACTCCACATGATGCAAAACATCCTATGCTCCTGTCAGGCCAGAAGTTGCTGCATCTTCCACCCTCTTCAATTCCAGATTGCTTTGGTGGACAGTTACTCTCTAATTTCAAAAAGGAAGAATGCACTGAAGAGTTCTTGGCTCAATGATAGAGCAACAAAGTTTATTTCAAAAATGTAGTGCTTACAGTTCTTTACCAAACATCACCTGGGAGCACACTGGAAAGCTACAAGGAAGGAGAGAATATGATGGTCCCTAGTGGCATTTTTGGGTTTTTAAGTGGAGTGTTGGCAGACGTTGCTTGCAGGTAACACACTTCAGTGTTAGTACAATAAAAGCAGTCCTAAAGTCAATTACCTGAGGCAAGGGATTGTTCTGATTACAGTAAAGGCAGTTAAAAAAAAAGTTTAACGGAAGACTCTTGTGGGGAATACCTTTTCCAACCCAAGGCCACTATTCACAGGTGTCTGGAGGGGCAGAAAAAGTTAAATTCAGAGTTGTCTGTACAATCTGGGCTCTTTTCCTCTGCCAGACCGTGATCTGGGGTGAGGTTTTGCCTGTTGTCAGGGACCAGCTGAAGGGGAATTCTCTTCCTGCTCAGCAGTTATCTCTGCTGTTGACCAGGCAGGGTCAGTCCTGCCATAATCGGCTGAAAGAGCATTAGTACTGGTTTATGTCTGGAGCTTGGGAGATCTTGTTCCTCCTTGCACTGATCCACATGGCCAGGTTGGCTGTTACAGTGGGAGACAGAGTGGGAAGTAGGTGAGGATAATGCAGGAGGTGATGGCAAGGTCACAGCTCATTCCCTGTCACTTTTTGGAGCAGCTAGTACCCAGTGCTGTGCCAGGCACCAATGACAGACCTTAAACAAATCTCTGCCGGATCAAGGTGTTTCTGCCAGTGGCTCATCCTGAACAGAAAATCACAACTGATCAACTGCTGAAAGACTGAGGGAAATCAGTGCAAGGCCATCAGCTGAACAGCAGGATGGAGAGTAAATGCCAGAAGAAATACAAAAATTATGCTGTAGGTTTAATCTAGTTACCAGTGTGGGCAGTAGAGTGCAACCTCTACTGCTCTGTACCTGAGGGACACATTCTCCTACCCATGGGGTGTTTCCTGTTTAGCTGTGATTAAAGGAAGTTTTCTGGGAGTTTAAGCTGTTCAGAGACAATTTGGGTAACCAGTGGTGGCCCAGAGAGCAGCAGGATCTCCTCAGAGAGTGCTCATGTTCAGTACATCTCAAGGAACCCTACTCCAGGCATACACAAGCATTGCCTCTTAAGTCGAGCTGCATCCTCTGGTTAAAAGTTGTGGTAAATGTAGAGAGAAAACAAGGAAACAAAACGTGATCTCTCTAAATAATGCACCTCAGCTGAAGGGTTCATTACAGTTGCTCTCTGCTGCTATTGACTGAAGCTGCCTAAGACTTAAATGCACGGAAAATTGCTGGGTTTAACACGTGCTATGAAAATCCTTCATCCCCTTCCTCAGGCTGCAGGATCTGTTTGGAACAGCAGCACCTGTGACAGGTCAGTGGAAGAGCTGATACCTTCTGTGTGCCCCTATTTCTCACTCAAGGCTCAGGAGCTGAGCTGCTTTCAGGGGACTGTAACAGCTACCACTGGTGGAGCTGAGCTGCACCTGCACAGCCCCAGGCACTGCAGCACGAACACTAACACTGCCCAAAGGGGGTCCTTTATCAACCACAAGAGGAAGCAGCACTGCAACTCCCAACAGGCTGTTGATAACATTTTTGCTTTTATTGTCAGTTTGAGCATTTCAGTGGGACTTTAGTTGGATATTAGGCTTACCCGTATGTAACACACATTATGTACTTAAAAAAGAACATAGCCTTTAAAAGGGGGAATAGTAATGGCATTTTGAAAACAAAATAGTTTATAGCACTAAAGAGTCACAGTGCAATCAATGGTTTAATCAAATAACTACATTATATATATAATATTTAAAGAACATAAATATTCAGGGAATTCACTACAACATGAATATAAAAAGGTTCACATTCTCCCACGCTTTTCAAAAGAACTGGAGACAAAGTGACAGCTAGACAGACTGCTCAGCTTCACAACACCTCTCTTGCTTAAGGGACTGTCCCTCCCCTCAGCTCCCCCCAGGAGGGATGCTGGCACTAATCTAGAAGTTTCCCCAGTAACTTCAAAGCATTTAGCACAGCCACTCCCCCACCCCCCATTATATTCTGTGGACATGCACTACAGTCTATACAGCAACGCTTCACGAAGTCAGCAAAAACAGGTCCCTAACAGCCGCCCCTCTGTGCTCTGGGCCTGAACACTTTCATTTCATGTCACAAAAGCCCAAGGTTCTCCAGTCAGAGGAAATAATTAAGTTACTCAGAGAAGCCTGTGCAGCTTTCACAGCAGGATAAAGCTGATCTGAACAGCAGCCAAAAGGGACACTATTTACAAGTGCTAGGAAAGCCCAGAGCCAGGGAAAGGCAAATCCTTCCCAGGAAAATCCCAAGCAGCAGAATACTTTTGTATCACATGCCAAAGCCAGTGGGAGTCCAGGCAGGACACAGGAGGAGTGTAAACCACACTGTGTGGAGTAAAGCTTGGTGCTTCCCACCTACCACCAACTTTTTGCATCAAGCCTCAGGGGCAAACAGGGGAGGGTTCATCAGCAAGTCTTTGAGCAAAGGGAACCTCGTGGTGACAGCTCCCCTTCAGAGAGGACATGGGAGAGGTCAAGCTGCCCTCTCAGAGCCACAGCAAGGTCCAAAGTCAGGGAACAGGGGCTGTACACATAAATGACCAGCAGCTTGCCTTGCAGCATGCCTTGCTGTAAGCAGCATGCCTTACAGCATGGCCCACTGCCCATGTTGGGAAACTTAAGCCTAAAGGTAAGACACTAAATGGTAAACTTTGTCAAGTACTGAAGTTGTCTTCCAAAGTGCTAAGCCATGTTTGTTAAAGCTATGGCAAAGTAACAAAAGTAGAATCTTGGAGCAGCTTACAGTCAAAGTCTTCCCTACTCGCATTGATGCCAGGAAAAGGTCCCTGCTGGGGTGATACAAATCCCCAAGCAAAGCATTTTGATGGCTGTGCGCTGGAAATTTGGGGGATTTGCTTTAACAAAAAAGGTTTTCTGGACAGTTCTTTACAGCACATTCACAACAGAGATCCTATTCTAGGGAACATAGCAGGGCTATGAAACATCCAGATTTCCTTCAGTTCAGCTGTGAGGACAGGCCAACATTGCAGGAGGGGCCAGGCAGGAATCAAGACTGGCATGTCCTGCATGGGGAAGAGTTATAGGTTTGGGGTGTTTGGGTGTTTTTTGACTGAAATAGCCATTAAAAACAAAACCAAACCAAACTGATTAACCACCTTGCACTGAAATATTAAATTAAGCCCTGTAAATAGCAAAGTTTTAAAGTGTCAGTTTTCTCACTGCAGCTCTCCTTGGAATCCCAGAATCCCCGGATGGCTGGACTTCGAAGGAACCTTAAACACCATCTTGGTCCAAGCCCCTACCATGGGCAGCAATACCTCCCACAAGATGCAAAATTCACATTTGTTCACAAGAAAATGTCCTAATGAACTTTTCCTAGGGAATCAGATTACCTCTAGCTGCAAGACTATCTCAAATCCATTCTCTACCAATCAGTTCTTCAGATGGATAACAGTCACCAAATTCCAACATTTAACACATTCCTTGGCATATGCTACTACTGAACAGACTTCCTTGGCCATCCAACACTCTACACTTCACAGAGGCTACTATAACTGTGTCTGATGGAGCAGAAATCCAGATTTACCTGGACAAAACAAAGCCATTCCAAACCGGAACACTGGATCAGATATCATGCATTAGGAACAAAAAAGCATCTCAAACACTGGAATGCACTGGAGAAGGTCATTTAGTCTCCTAGGGAAAAACCAAATAACCCAACCCAAAGACTAAATTAAATACAGCTCAGAATACTGTCTAGTCATTACTGAGTATACTGAGAGTGCCTGAAGGCACCACATGTGTTGTCCATGAAGATACTGGTGATGCCTTATTTTAATATTAAAGAAGTCATAGCTATAAAAAGAGTTAGTTCCATCCCAGTTTCCCAGCACTTATTTGTGCTCCTTGGTGGGGGCATAGTACAGTTCCATGGGTTTGTTCACTTTCCAGTATTTCTCACTGACCAGTTCCAAGGAAAAGGACCCATTTAGCACCTAGAAGAGAACAGCAAAATGGGAACAAATGCAGTCATCTGATGTTGTGCTGTAAAACAGGCTACTTAAATCAGTATTTAAGTGTGTTGACTTGAAGAAGTAACCAAAAATGTGGCACAAGTTACAAGCTAAAAACCACAAATATTCTCAAGTGAAGTAGTATTTTTCCCTCTTCAATTTTGATTGGAAAAGAATGGCATAAGCCAGGTCATGTTTTCTGCTATCACTGCATTTTCCCAAGATAATTTCTATGCCTCTTTTTCTACAACCAAGCTTTTACCAAAAAGCAGCTGATCTGCTGCTAAATAAGCTGGTGCCATGAATTTTACCCTGAGCCAGCTCGGGAAGAGCCCAGCTGAGTGTGTTTAGAGCAGATGTGCATGCAGGGCTGTGGTTAGCCAGCTGAGTGGGGGCAGTGCAGTGCTTACGGTGAACTGGCCGGTGGCAGTGGCGATGTAGATGGTGTACTGCTTCTCACTGGCCGTGTCCAGGTTCATCTGGTTGGATTCACCTTTGCTCCGAAGCTCCTCCAGGGCCAGTCTCACTGCCAGGTACTTGGACAGGTGATCAACCGTGGCATTGCCTGAGGTCTTGATGTACCTGTGACAACAGCCACACAGATCACCAATAATGACTGAGCAGCAGTTGTGGGAAAACCCTTCCACAACGCCCCAAGTATTAAACATTAGCTGTGAAAAGGCCTTTAGAGACAGTTCCCAGCTGACACTTTGCAGAGATTTATACCCATCACAAAGAGATGTCTCATCAGCAGAGAAAGCCAAGAAAAGATCCGAGGAAACACTATAAAACTACTCTCTTTCTCTGACTCTCTGCTATGAGACGAAACTTGCAATTTGTGCTTGGACTGGATTATGAACAAAAAAAATCAGGAAAAGCTGCCAGGCTGCAAATCCTGCTGACACAAAGCTGCTCTGAAAACTGCTGACACTTATACAAGGTTTGTTTATTTCCAAAGAATCTCAGAGTAAGTAGAAAGGGGCTGTTATAACACCATCATCCCACTAGTGAACTGGAATGTTAGAAAAACTTAAAAACAGCTTTATTTTTGATCAAAGGCTTAATACAGCTTATGACTGTATTTTTTATGATGGTGAGCAGTGCCATCTACCTGACTTGGAACAGAAAGAAGGGAAGAGTGCTTATTTGCACCTGGCCTTGGCACAGGTTGCCCAGAGGAGCTGTGGCTGTCCCTGGACCCCTGGAGGTGTCCAAGGCCAGGCTGAATGGGGCTTGGAGCAACCTGGGCTAGTGGAAGGTGTCCCTGCCCATGGCAGGGGGTGGCACTGGATAGGCTTTAAGGTCACTCCCTCCTACCTCAAACCATCCTGTGATACAGTTAAACAAGATGTGGTATGACTGAAGTAAATTGATATTTAGAAGCCCCAAGAAATGATGGAAAACCAAAGCCCCAGGAAATAGCAGCAGAATACCTGGAGATGGCATGGGGCCACTGACCTCGTCTGCGCACTGTCATCGTTCTCCATGAGGGTGGGGTGAGGCCTGAACACCAGCTCGATCTCACTGGCCCCGTCCATCACGGGATCTATGGCCACAGTGGTGGTGTTGTTGTCCAGCTCCAGCCCAGAGTCATCTGAGGTTTTGGTCCTCTTGTTGCTAGGCCCTGCTTCCTGGTTGCTGTGTGTGGAGGCGTTGCTGCAATGGGAGCTGTCGCCATTGTCCTCGGCCCCGCTGCCATTCTCAATCTGCTGCTTCTTGCCCCGCTGCAACCTAACCAAAAACAGGCAGAGATACACCCTGACCCATCCAGAACCCTCAATACCTCCTCCCCAGGTAGGCATGTGCACACAGGAGCACTGAACATTTCAGGGAGATTTAAAGTTTAAAAAATTAGTAATAATTCTTTTGTAGAAAAAGATACTCATGGACAGAACTATTCATTTTTTCATGTCCCTCAAACACCTTTTAGTTGTATCTTAAGACTATTTTAAGTTCACACAGTTGTTTTTCAGGCAATTGCAGACCATTGTTTTAATCCAAACATGGATCCACATGTGATTAGAATTATTAAATCACACCATGCTTTACCATGCAAAGTTTGGGACCTCTCTCCTAGCTGTCCCTTTTAGATTTAAATGCACATCTGGAATTCCACCACAGATTCCATCCCGCCTATGAATTAAGTGACAAGTAAGCCCCAAGTCCTGGTATTCTGTGCATTTATTGGCATGTAAGGGTAGCACTTTGGTACAGGATTCATGGTGTTATGGTTTCTTATCTAAGACATGACAGACATAGTTTGGTAAAACTAAGCTGAAGTTTCAGGCTGCCACAGATGTTGCAGGGAGTGATACAGAGATTTCTGATAGTAGACAAAAGGTTAGAAATTCTTTTGCCAAAGGTTAGGGATTGTTTTGCCAGGTATCACAGGAGAGGAGAAGATTCTCAAGCTCCACAAGGCATGAGGACAGGCATTGTATTTTTAGGCTAGAGGCAATCAAGGTGATTACGTACCTGTTCATAGCCTGAATCTTTAATCCCTCCTCAATACTGTGACTCAGGGCTTGCTGGTTGTTGTGCTTGCTGATCCTGGCCAGCACCCTCTCCTGATGAGCTTCATACTCATCCCGGCTCGGGTAAATCTTACTGATGAGAGCATCAAAATTGGGGTCTGGCCGCAGGGATCTTTTTGAAACGAGCTTTTTGCGACATGTGGGACATTCTTTGTTGCTGGACATGGACAAGAAGGAAGCAAACAACACTTAACTCTCCAGCTGTAATACAACTCTGCCCTGTTGCTTCCATTCTTGCTCAAAGTACTCCCTAAGACTCAGTATTTATAGTAAATCTGGAAAGGGGCTTCTGTCTCTTGACAGTTCAGGTAGTTGGAGACACTTAAATATCCCAAAGATCCCTGCTGCGCTTTTATTTTAAAGTATGTTGAGCAAACTATTTAGACTGAAGAGATCAAAAGTCCCACATTCCCCTCTTCTTTTCATTTTCTGGCTGGATTTTTACCTAGAGAAAATGGATGTCTAGTGGAAATTATACTAAGGCATAGTCTTAGGAGGAAATTTTTCCCTGTCAGGGTTGGGGGGTCCTGGTACAGGGTGCCCAGAGAAGCTGTGGCTACCCCTGGATCCCTGGAAGTGTCCAAGGCCAGGCTGGACAGGGCTTGGAGCAATCTGGGATGGTGGAAGGTGTCCCTGCCCGTGGTACAGGTGGGACTGGATGGGCTTTAAGGTCCCTTCCACAACAAACTATTCTGGGATTCTATGATTCCATGATTTCTAACACCCACAGGACACATAATTTGAAATGGCTGAAGGCCACATAATTTGAAATGTATTAATAGAAAAAGGAAGAATAATGGAAATGAAACCAAATTTTGTTTGCAATGTGTATTTTTGTTTTACTGTTACTGGATCTAAGAAGAAAAGAACACAAAAGAGGACTTCAACTCCTTACAAGAAACAGAATTATGAAATTATTTTTCATGAGGAAGCAATTTGATCTGTCTTCCAGAGATGGCTGAACATGGAAAAACAGGATTTGAAAGGAGTACTGCACATTCAGAAACTCTCAGTGTACAGTAACTGTCCTACATCAACCGCCCCCTTGCCGAAGACACTTCCCCCTCAAGTGCAGTGGACTGTCCAAGCCCTCTTTCCTCCACAGTGTTCATCCCTGTCCCTGGCAGTATCCCCTTCATGTCCTCTGGCAGCATCCCATCCCTTTTCCCCGGCAGTGTCCCATCTTTGGCAGTGTCCCCTCCCCATGTCTTGGCAGTGTTGTGTCTCCCCCCATCCCCTGGCAGTGTCCACCCCCCCCATGCCCTGGCCATGTTCCCTCCCTGTCCCCTGGCAGTGTCCCCTGGCAGTGTCCCCTGGCAGTGTCCCCTGGCAGTGTCCCCTGGCAGTGCTCACAGACCCGCTCCTGAGGGCAGTGATGATGCAGTCAGCACAGAAGCGATGCAGACACTCCTTCGTGGTCATGGTGTTCTTGAGCATGTCCAGGCAGATGGGACACATGAGCTCACTGTGCAGGCTCCGGGGGGACACCACGATCTCCAGGCCATCTGTGATGGCTTCCTAGCAGCAAAGAAGAGAAAGGTTCTTTCCTGGGACTGAGTCCCTTCCTCATTGAGACAGCATGTTTTACCCAAGGAAACACAGCAAGCACACAAAACACCAATGCTGCCAGCCCTGCAGGACACAATAAAAAAAAAGGAGCTGCTGGAGAGGGTCCAGTGGAGGCCAGTGAAGCTGATGAGGGGTCTGGAGCATCTCTCTGATGAGGAGAGACTGTAGGAGTTTGACCTGGTCAGTCTGGAGAAGACTGAGAAGGGAATCTCATTAAGTATCTCCAAGGGGTGTCAGAGAACAGTGCCAGACTCCATTCAGTGGTGCGAGTGACAAGATGAGGAGCAATGGCCAGAAACTAAACACAGCTTCCACCTCAACATGAGGAACAACTCCTTTCCTTGGAGGGTCCAGAGCCCTGGAACAGCTGCCTGGGGAGGGTGTGGAGTCTCCCCTCTGGAGACATCCCAAACCCACCTGGGTGTGCCCCTGTGTCACCTGCTTTGGGCAACCCTGCCTGGGCAGGGGGCTGGACTGGGTGATCTCCAGAGGTCCCTCCCAAGCCCAGCAGTCCCAAGGTTTTGTGATTACCTGGGGTGTTCTCTGCAGCTCATACAGACTGAGCTCCCAGGTCTTGCTCAGAGGCTGCGTCCCGTTGGTCTGCACGGCCTGAGACATGGCTGAGGAAAGAAAGGACATGGGCTGAGCACTCAGGTGTGTCTGGCTCAGGATCCTCTCTTCTCCCAAGCTGCAGCAGTGTGTGTCCAGCCAAGCAGAGGCTCCAGGGAACACGTCCCCCCATGTACCAGGCTCTGCTGTATCACACATTAGTAATCCCCTGCTTGTACCACTCCAGGAGAACTTGGGGAGCTGCTCAGCCATGAACACTTGGCAAAAATCAATTCAGTTGTTAAACAGAAGTGACAGTGAACTGAAAGCCAGAGAACATGGGCCACAAATACCACCTGATGTGGAAAATACTCCTAAAACATCCACTTCCAAACATGCACATGGATCAAGCAGGGTCTCCTTCCTAAACCAAGGGGAAGGGCAAAATGAGACAGGACACAGCACACCAGTCAAACACGCTCACTTAAACACACCACAAGGGCTTTTCCTTCTTCCTCAAAACACATCCCATGGGCTTTCATATCAGAAGTTTGAAGGATACTGAAAGATCATAAGAAACCCAGTCACTGCATAATTTTAATAATAATTTTTAAAACCCAGAGAAATTGCACTGCTCCATTAAAATTTTAGTATTAATGTATGCGATGAGGTAAAATTACAACACAGAATCATTGCAGATGTGAAAAAGTCTGGTCAAAGTGACAGAAGAAAATTATGTTTCTGAACAGAAAACACTTTTATGCTGGGGGAGAGGAGGCATTGCTTCCCATGGCTCCAAAAATGCCTGCCTTGAGCAGGAAAATTTATTATTTAAAAAAACTTTTATTATTAAAAAAATAATTTTAACTATGTAAGTGGCAAGACTGCAGTTTCAGACCCTTTTTCTAGGTGGAAGAAGTACTTTCTCTCATTCATTTTTTAGATCTGGGTTTCCAGACCCTTAATTCAGCAGCCAAATGCATTTCCTATTGGCATCTATCACATACATTATAATCCATTTTCCAACTCATTAAGTTCTTTATGAAAAGGCCCAAACTCTCTGGAGAACAAGGTTACTATATAAGCTTTAATTAATTGTGAAGGGAAAAGCAAGATAAGCTGTGCAGAGTATTAGATCTACTTTTATGCAGGCACAGAAATCAGTTTTCTCACTTGGTATTTTTCTTCTTTTTGAGGAAGGGGGGGAAAAAAAGCCTGACATAAAATAGCCATATCCACTATTATGTCTATTAAGTAGAATCACAGAATCCTTGAATAGTTTGGGTTTAAAGGGAGCTTTAAGATCATTCAGTTCCAATCCCCTGCCACAGGCAGGGACACCTTCCACAAGCCCAGTTTGCTCCAAGCCCCATCCAGTCTGGCTTTGGACACTGACAGGGATCCAGGGACAGCCAGAGCTTCTCTGGGCACCCTGTGCCAGGGCCTCACCATCCTCACAGAGAATGATTTTCTTCCCAATACCCCATGCAAATGTACCCTCTGACTGTCTGAAGCCATTCCCCCTCCACCTCCAACTCCAATTTTACTGTGTAAATATTGTGCCCTAAAACCACAGTTTACTTGTCACAAGAGACATGTTCCCCTGTGGGGATCAGAGAACTCCCATGTTCAGTTAAGACCTCACCACCGAGCAAAGGTGAGAAGCCATCACATCCCCAGCTGCAGACTAAAGCACTGGTCTGTCTTGTCAGGACTCTTGAGTGTTTTATTTCAGTTATTCAGTGGTATGAATTTAATGATGACATTAAGTGACACATCTCAGCAAAGAAAGGAAACTGTTTGTCTGTGTTCTAATCTCCACTAATATTTAAGGCAATTCCAGGTGTACAGGAAGCTAAGTGCTTCAGGATAAGAATTTTTTTTATGTGTTGTTCTGACAGAGGCCAAACACCATTCTGTGTCTGCACTGGATACCACTCTTGTGTGCTTTTAAAGCTGACACATTCAATTAACCATCATTTCAGCTGCTGAAAGAAATTCATGAAGCTGCTAATCACAACCCTTGCCAAAACCTGCTGGAGCACATGGACCAAGAGAGCAGAGTCCCAGAGGATCCAGTCTGTCCCAGACATGAGCCTACTCTTCACACTGAAGAGAAGAGCTCATCCTGGCAGCCCCTGCATGCAGAGGTAACTCTTCACCTGAACTCATGCGCTGGCACCTGCTAACACAGAACAGCAGCTCTGGGGGCCAGGCCATCACCAAACCCATCCATCTGCACAACAACCACATTAACACCAACCTGTCTTCCTGGAAAGGGTGATCAGGCATTGCAAGGGGCTGCCCAGGAAGGTTTGGAGTCCCCATCCCTGGAGATGTCAAAGTAAGGCCTGGATGTGGCACTCAGTGCTCTGGTGGTGGTGACATGGTGCAGATTTGGCACAGCTTGGACTTGATGATCTTAGAGGTCTTTTCCAGCCTCAGTGAGTCTAGAATTTATCCTGCAGCCAAGCCTACAAACCCAAGGCTACTCTGCATAGGACACTGTACAGCTATTATGATAAATAACTGACAAGCTTTACTTGAAATGCTTCTCATCTGAGACACCAAGTGCTTCACTCTCACTCTAAGGGCTGCAGTGATAGTACTTTCAAATTTTAAGAGGAAAAAGCTGCAGAGATCCACACAGCCCATTCTGTCACTACCAAACACCTCCTCTGCCTCTGGCAAGGGAAATCTGAGGAGCAGTGGAAACGTAGTGAATTCCAAGTATGCTGGATCAACAAAAAAAGACAATCAAATTATGCTCCATGGAGTTTCTACTCTTCTTGATGATCAATAAATAAGCCTGTTTTTAAAAAAAAGCAAAAGCTTTTGTCCTGATCCCCTGCAATTTCCGTATCTATATCATTCCTGAAAAATGCATGTGAATAAGGTCTGACTTCTCTTCCCTCTAGCACTGGTGGTTCTCAAACTGGATTGTGTTTCCTCACATTGCAGAAATTGAACACAGCAACATGCAGAGCTGGCACCAGGATCAAACACCCATCTCCACAGTCAGGAGACACATTTTGCCTCAGAATTTCATTGACCATGTAACATTCACCAAGTACCAACCAGCAGCCACAAAACCATAGCCAGTGAATCATCTCTTCAGATGTTGCATCAATGAATGACCTTCTCCATTTGTTGGGGGAAGTGAGGTGCGAAACACCTCTACATTTAGCTGACTCTTCAGTTTCCTTTTAGGACAGTCCACTGCTACTAGATTCAAAGCAGGAAATTATGCATGGCTCAGGTCACACTGGCTGATTCCTTCTAGAGCTACAGAAGTAGGAAGATTTTCATGAGCTGAAGGAAGATTATATTCCTGTTCTTGACTGTGTTCAGAGGGAAAAATATGCAGTATAAAGTTTCTAGACTGAAGGTACAACAGACTTCTTATTAACTACTACTGGCAAAGGGACAGATGATAGAGAAAAATTGTCAAACCTCACATTTGTTCTTCAGTCTGGAAATTTATTCCAGTGAAATCTCACATTCCTGAAATCACTGGCATAGTTCACTCTTCCTCTGCATCACTTTTGGCATTGTTTTGCAAGAAAGTATTACATGACAGGTTTCTCACTCTAATTTTCCCAGCTCACAGTATGACACAGGTTTCACCTCAACAATACCCAATTTTCACCTGTTCAACATTTCACATCTTTTCCACTTTATAACAAAGGTGGGATTTCTTCTAAGTTCACACATGTGAGCACCAGGAACGACATGAAGTCAGACATCCCTGTAAGCCTTTCTTGAAAAAACTTCTAACACACCACAACCTTGGACTTTTTATCATCTTTTTACCATTATGACTTGTCTGTTCCCTCTGGATATAAGAGGAAAGCAACCAGACACAGAAAAACAGGCTAATTGGGGTGAAACCACATTTATAGAATCACAGAACAATTTGGACTGGAATGGATCTTAATGATCAACCAGTTTCAACCCCCTGCCATGGGCAGGGACACCTTCCACTATCCCAGGTTGCTCCAAGCCCTGTCCAATATGGCCTTGGAGATTCTCAGCAATGGGGCAGCCACAGCTTCTCTGGGCACCCTGTGCCTGGGACTCCCCACCTGCATAGGCAGAAATTTCTTCCTAATATCCCATCTAACCCTGACCTCTAGTAGATCAAACCTCTCTCTCCCAGAGCCACCAACAAGTAGTAGTAGCTGGGATTAATCCTGTGGCCAGAGGGCCATTCTTGTCAATCATTAAGAAAATATGTAATGTCAGCCATTAAGAAAACCAGCTTAATGAATATTATATGGACCCCTGCAACCATTCAGACTGACTCAGTCTTCAGGCACAGCAAAATCCCTAAGCACAAACTCTATAATTACAGGATACACACAGTGTATGATTGAGTAGTGCTAATTGATAAACCAATATATTACACCTCAACAATTTTTCTTTTTTTTTTTTAGGAAGACCAGTTGGCATTTAAAAATTTAAGAAAGTAGTCTTGTTCCTGAAGCACTGGAAAACAGGCAGTTACAGGAAAACATAACAGGAAGGAATACCCTGTCTGAAAGGTCCTTGGATCTCTGGCCTGCTCACTGACTGGGGAATTTATGCTGGGATGTCCTTCGTCCAAATGTGCTTGCACAAAAAACTCCAGCAAACAATTATCCACACTTGACACTCCACACCCACTTTAGAACCTCTTACACTGAAATATACTCAATTATTTACTCCAATGTAGTCATGACTGAAGTAGCATTTGGGTATCCCACTCCTGAAGCTGTCCAGTAAAAATAAAATCCAGCTGGCAGCACCTAGGGCAGACCAGTCATATCTGTGGGCAGCCAAAGGAGGAGCTCAGCACCACCAATTCCCAGCTTACCTTTCACAGGTTTCCACCCTCAGATCCACCAATGAGTAGCAGCTCCTTAGTACTATTGCTGAAAATGTGTCAGTTCTGAATATATAACATTTCCTGAGCTCTAGCCCAGCACTAACCTTGATGGTGGTCCTGCTTTAAACAGGGAGCAGAGGATACCATCAGGGATTCCCCACAACCTGGATTATGCTCCAAAATGCTTTGCAGAGCCTGGTTTAGCCCAGGCAAAGGCTAAAGAGCATCTGCAGCATGGTTGTGTCAGCACCTTGAGACCACAGAAAGACTGGAAAGGCACCAAGCAGCTGGAGAGAGAAACCACAAACCCAAGTCAGGTGTGACATTAACCACACCACCCCCATTCAACTTTCTGTGATACTTTCATGAAAAAAAAACATTTATGGGGAAAAAAATGCATCAGTCTCTTTAAAAAAAATATTACACACATTTTTAGAGAGTATTAAAATCTTAGAAATAACTGATTTCTGTCCCGACATGTAAAAGGTAAATATTTAGACTTAAAACAGTAGGAGAGTTAGACCGCTATTCAGTGTGCCAAATACAACAGCAACTTCAACCATTTGGGGTTTTTCTTCCTAAGGATTACTTCATTTAAAAACAGATATTCATAGTGCAGTTAACTTGGAAGTATAACAGGTTTAGAGCTTTAAATTTTACTCTCTTTCACACTATGACTAGTATTGGGAACAGACTGCACATTTTCAAGAGTACTCAATTCAAACATTCATTTCAAATGATTAAATTAAAGCATTCTGAAATTCAAGGTTTTTTCTGGTTTTACTTATTGGCTTAGAGCTTGATTTGAAAATCACACAATCAGGAACACACTATTTGAAGGAATTAACCTTCCCTGCAGCTCCCTGGCAGTTCAGATAGCTTTACATCCAATTGTAATCTAGGACAACTGGTACTAGATTATCATCTGGTATGTTTAGTATTCACCCTGAAATTATGTTCCTCTCTGGATCAAAAGACCCCCAGGAAACAGCCAAACTGGGTTCTGGCCTGGAGCTCCTTTTGTTCCCTGCTCTGGAAATCCCTCCTCAGTGGTCCTGAACAAGGATGTCACTCACTTGGCTGTGCCTTCCATCCCTTGTTACTGTTGCCACTCCTCAAACTGTCTCTTGCTGAGTTTATATTGCACTTTCTCTAGTTATTCCCTGATCTCTGAAGAGGCTAAAGTCAAGAAAGGAAGATCCTACTGAACTGGGTTTAGCTTACTGAGCCATCAGGCCTTGGCTTCCCAATCCACTTCAACATCAATACATCCCTCACCAGAAGGTCTTCACGTCTACTTGCAAACTGAATTCAATATTCTATGAGCCATAAGCAGAATCATCCTCTCTTGACACAATCACACCTGATCTATGCTGACAACAAATCCAGCCTCGGGGACTGATGTCCAGCATTGCAATTGAAGCACGATGGCTCTGTAGGGCAGGTTCTACACGCACGGTTCAAGTTATCAGCCTTGCAGGAATCCAAGAGATAAGGTATGACTTGGTATCCATCAGATCAACTGTTACAGGCACCAAAACCCCATTTAAAATCTCCAGGTGTTGTGGGCTCCCACCACAAGCCAGATATAAAGCAACAATTACTTAATGTAAGAAATCCAAAATGAGAAAGTATTTCTTATGACAAAAGGCATATGGATAGACAGAATAAACTGCTAAGAAGTGCTAAGCAGTAGAATCCACAGGGGAAACTAATCCTACCTGAAAGCAGAAAGCCACAGCCAAGGGGTCACCAATAACAGGTCACTTGAGAGGGGCTGTGGGATGCCCACTCTGGAACACAGTCACACTCAACTGGATGTGGTGCTAACCCATCTGACCAACTGGCCCTGCTTTTTGCCAGGGGGTTGTATTGGATGATTGCTGGAAGTATCTTCCAACCCAAACTATCCTATGGAGTTATCCTGTAGGGTTATCTCACTATCCTATGGAGCTATCTCACTATCAGAGATCTTTATCCTTAGTTTTGCTGTGTAGACAGTGACAGACAAGAGAAGCCAACAGCAACGCTAGCCAGCCAAAAAATCACTGCCACAACAAAGAGCTCAAGAAAGGTGAACATGACCTTCTCCTGTCCACAAACCTACAATCCAGGTGACCAAATATCTTCAATAAGCATTCTCCTTACCCACAGAAGAAAAATCAGAAGGCTTTTTGGGGACAACAGTGACCACCAGATTTATACAAAACAGAATCCATTTGTCTGACCTGTGGAGAAACAGCAGTGAGGGAATTGGGCCCTCAGACACCTGGTATGTTATAAAGAATACTCAGCAAATTTGCTTAAAAATGGGAGTTTCCTCCACAAACTCATGACACAGCCACATACTTAAGAAAAAGAGCACTTAGAATGGAGCTGTAAATGGTGCAGAATAGCTGTCAAGCTGCAAATTCATGAGGATCAGGTAGAGATTAAACATGAGTGTTATCAAGTGAACAGTTCCAGCTATTCACAGAACACCTGAAAGAACATTGGTGGGCTAATTTCAAAATTATTACCAAACACTTTATCAATTAATACTGATGGGAATATGAGATCCTTTGTAAATGCCTGCTTTGGTTCAAATTGAATAGTCTGCAGCACTTCCACAGAGCCAGAATTGCAAATATTTTGTACACATTAACTAGAAGTCTATCATGTGCAAAGCACAATCACCTCCAATTAAAAGACTGCTAATGTTAAAAGATGGCAAATTAATACAAAATATGAAGCTGAAACTTCACATACCAATTACATGCTTCAGAAACCAAATCCAGTAACAATTAACAAGTATTTACATTGTCCTTTCTACCCGTACAGCTTACAATCAAACACACCCTCAGAATGTGTGTGTGGGACAGAAACTCTGAATTAGACAAAAAATGAGGGAGAAGAAACATAGAATCATGGAATGATTTGGGTTGGAAAGGACCTTAAAGCTCATCCAGTTGTACCCCCTGCCATGGGCAGTGACACCTTCCATTATCTCAGGCTGCTCCAAGCCCCATCCAACCTGGCCTTGGACACTTCCAGGGATCCAGGGGCAGCCACAGCTTCTCTGGGCACCCTGTGCCAGGACCTCACCACCCTCACAGGGAACAATTCCTTCCCAATAGCCCATCTAAACCTACTCTACCAGTTTTAAAACCATGTGGTCCTTGCCTCTTATGGATCAATATCTTGTTGACCCATGGTCTATGAGAGAAAGAAACCATCCCACCAGCCACTCCTGGGCAACAGCATGACCGGGAAGCAAGACAAGGATCAGATTCATGTCAGGGATCCCTGAGCTGAATTTGGTAAGCAGTGTTTAAAAGCACCTGCATGATTACAACCCTGACCGCCAGCAATGACTTTGTGTCATTCCAACTCCAGTTACAACTGAAGTGATGCCTGCTGAAAATTAAACATGTGAGAAGCACTATGATAATCCAAATTTACCAGTGTTTGCACCTGGCTCCCTGCCATCTTATTTTCCTATTTTATTTACAGAAGGAAATGAAGAGATTAACATTCAAATGTTTAGATCAATTATATCAATGTGGCCCCACTATAGCTGAGAAAACAATTTAACTATAATAAAACCAGAAAATTAATATTAAGACACAAATTTTACATTTCCTTAGGTAAAGTCTCACTGAATGTCAGATACTGGGTGACTGGCACAGTGGAGAAGTTACTTATGCAGTAAGACTATCTGTAAATACGTGAGTGACAAATGTGCCCCACACTCAAGACTGTGCCAAGTTCTACATTTAAAATACTGAGAAATCCAAGGTTTGTCACTCTATAAAGAGCAGTTAGCAAAGAGACACAACCTCAGTGCTGCCCTAGAGCACTCCCAGCCAGAAGGGAAAGATGTATCATTAATTCAAGACCACAGACTCAAAAATGTCCCAAAGCAGCCAATAAAACTGGAATGCAGAGAAATACAAGGCACCAGCGCAGTTTAACAGCCCCAACACTAAAGACCATGGGAACACTAAAGACCTTTTTCCAGCATGACTGTCCCTCTCAGTCATACCACAGCAGAGGTTTTCATTTTCCTGATAACTAGTCCCAAACTCCCATTTTCAGATAAACTAAACTTGATTTAATTTCTCTTCAACATTAAAAAAAATCCTCCCTTTAAAAGCAAGTAACAACACCTAATGCTGTGATTATGGAATGTCTGGAAGGCTGCTGGACAGATGATATCTGACTGGGGGAAAAAATAATACTGGCATTTCTGAAACCCATGGGCTTGGAAGCATATGGTCTTTTACAGCTTCCTGGCTGTATTTATTCTCACAAGAAAATGTTTTGCCTTTGAGATATGGAATCTTCCAGACAAGAGCCACTCACAGTTCCCTGGCCCTGAGATGGATCAATCCATGGAGTTAGGCAGCATTTCCAATCTGGCTGTCAGGATACTCCTCCTGGCCGGAGGACACTGGAGTGTGACCTCACACAAACCATCTGCTGTGCATCTGGACACCTCTGGAAGGGCTCCATGAATCCAACACTGACAGCAGTGTCCAAAGGGAGATAATCCTCCTGGTTTAGATGTCAAGGGGAACAGGGAAAAAATAAAGTACCAAATTAAACTGTTAATCAAACTCCTGTTTGATCTGTTTTCTGGCTGCTTTATGACAGTGTTTGGAACAGCCATGTACTTCTGGACATGACATAAAGATGTAATTTTAGGTTGGTGCTTCTCTTTATATTTATAGCAGGAAAGTATAGCAGCAGTTAAGCACCCTGAGTCCAGGTACATCTGTCCTGTGGAGCTGAGGCTCAAATTCCAGTTTATTCTAACAAGGTCTGTACTCTGTATGCATCAGTGGCTTTTTCACACCACGTCCCAGATCACTCAATTCCTGTCAATAACCTTCAGTCCTCACCGTCAGCACCTCATTCCCAGCTCTCTATCCTACCCTCCCGAAAATCTCCTCAGCTAGAAAAACTGGAATACACAAAAATACCATGACATTTCCAGAGAATTATCTATATCATTAGTTGCCTCTAAGGAGTCCAGAATTCACCTGCTCAAACTCATCACACATCAAACCCAGGCTATTCCTAAATTATAAAGCTTGGATTTTTTTTAATCTTGAAGGATTAATTTGAAAACTTTTCAGGTTTTGGTACACACACACAGACATGCACACATAAAAGTAAACATTGCCCACTGCTCTAATGCATCAGGCAGTAAGATTATTTTAATCATTAAAGCTCAAATCCTGGAACTTAGCCTTTCACAACACCTACATCTCATCCAAAGTAGTATTAAAATACATTACAACATTAATGCCTTCTGCCAGGAGTAGAAACAAAACCCAAAACTGTTACAGGAACAGCAACTTTTCACTGTTGACATGGGTCAATAGATCAGGCAAACACTTGACCTCAAATGTGCCAAAGACCTTCCCTAAGAATTCATATAAAAAGGAAAAGAGCCATTACCAAGCTGTAATTTAGCCCTGTGAAGCAACAATATTAAGCAGAACTCTGAGGGAGTGAGTAGAGTTGTGATCTTACTGCCACTTGTTAGATTTTATGCCAAGTTTCTCATACTATGAAGCATGCTACTGTATACTACGTGTGTGACTAGCCAGGTGAGTTTCAAAAATGAAGTTCTTAATCTCTTACATTTACCTTGGACTTCAGAATTAATAACCAGCTGGGAAGAAGAAAAGCCAGAGTTCCTTTCTAAAATTAATTTCAGTGCTGTATCAGATTAGAACAGGAGGGATAAAGCACTGAAAACTTTTGGGAGCAAACAAAAGCAAAGCTTCAGACTCCAGAAAAGGACCTTGAATTGGTCACAGCAACTAAATTGTACAAACAATTAATTTGTTGCCTTAGGATATTTTTAATGAGATTTAGTTTTTAATCTTTCCTTGCCCCGCTCTGTTGGCACATTTTTTTGAGGCTAACCACTCTCTTGCTGTGTCCTTGAAGTAACAGCTGTCAAAAGCAACACTTGAGCACTTCAGTCAGGAAAGTGAAGTTTAATCATTTTAGTACCTCTGTTGTGGCCTTTAAATTTTCTGCACATTTTAACAGAAATTCTGTGAACATCTGCGCACTACAATTCAGAAACTTTTGCATCTTCACAAATGCTGCGACTGGTTCTGCCAGAGGAATGTGCAGGATTCCAGGTTCCTTCCAAGACAGTCTAAAACCAAAAGCAGGTTGAAATAACCACACCAGACCTTGAACTTCAGTGCCTGAGGAGCCAGCACATATCTGCTTCCACTTCACTGGGAAACCAACATGGTTTGTTATTTTTCATCCCACCAGCAAAAAAATGTGAAAACCTGCTCATCACCTTCTTGGACAGCTGCTTTGGTACTGTGCTGAAAGACACTTCTAAGCAAATTTTAAGGAACATCATAAAAATTGAGGCCAAATACACTGAAATTCGGGTGTACTGCTCTCCCCAGGCTACCAGGATGACATCAAGCCAGACACCTGCCCTGCTCTTCAACACACAGCACACCTACTGACCATCCCATTTGGTAACAGATATGTCAATAAGCAGCAGCATTCTGTTGAATTGATATTGTGGAAGAAATTCTCAGATGTCAGACCAGCAAATATGCCTGAATGTACAGCTTTTCCAGAGCTGTTAGAGTGCCACAAGGATTTCTCTCCCACTTGGCAGTGAAACTACAACCAACAGTGCTAAAAATCTCTTGATGAGAACAAAAACACAGCTTTGTTATTAATAAACAGAAAATAAACACCCCCACAACACTCGGTAGACAAAAAGACTCAAGTCATTCTATGTCTGATTGACATAATAGCTGTAATAAATACATAAAAGCAAAATTGGCAAGCAGGCAGCTCTCACCTAAAACTGGGCAACAGCAAACAATTTGTGTTTCAAGGACTCCCTCACAAGTAACACTGTCCATTTTGTAAACAGTACTACAGGAGAAACACTTAACACAGTTTAACCCAATAATTACACAAAACAGTTCAACATTATCCCCAAGAGATGAAGAGTAAAGAATGATTAGGTTTTAATTAGTTAGCAGAACACTACTGCTAACTCCCTGCTGTCTGCAAGAGAGCTCCAGGATCCAGAAGTGGGGGGGAAAGCAGACAGGGGTAATTCCTAAAATATTTCTCCACCACAACAAGTCTAAACAGCTCCACAATATCTAATGCTGCTCATTCCTCTGAAAATTAAGAATTTAAGGTCAGCTTTGGCAGCCAGTTATTTGTATCAACAGAAAACCAAGCAGAAGCAAGCTGAGGCTCAACAGCATCTCTTCACCAATCTCTTTACTCTCTGTCCGCATCATTATTAAACTGCTGACCTATTCAGAAAACAATAGGTAAAAGGTATTTAGGGGAAAAAAAGTCAAAGTAATTCCTTTACTCCAATGCTTCTTTTATGCATGTTCCTAGAGCTGGTGCTTCAGTAAGAGGAGATCCAATGCTCCTTCTAAGAAAAATACAACTGAGCAGTTGCAGACTGAAGTCTCATTTTTAAAGCTCCTTTCCCTCCCCTCATTACATTCTTTTTGTAAGCAAGGTAAAGAGTTAAAAGAAAGATGAAGAAATTCACTTAGCCCAACATCTATTTCACATATAAGACTGAAGACTTTCCCATATCCTATATTTCTACTCAATGACAAGCAGAGCACTGCAAACGCCCTGAATTCTGCTTCAATCACCCAATATGCCCAACCAAGTCTTTATACTCAGCCCATTACCACCCATCACTCCTAAAACACAAAGCATCACTGATCAAGGGAAACCCATGCAATTTATTTTGCTGGCACCTGCGTATTATTCACCTCCAAGACATGACAGAAAGTGCTTTTCTTGGCAGCTGCAGCAAGGCTGGTGCTTCAGAGCTTTAAAGCCAAATGTCAACAATTTTAGCCACTGAAGAAGTGAAAAAATACCTCCACTACGAAGTCTGTGTCCCTCTATTATCACAAACCTCAATGCAGACAACAATATTAATAAACACTGTGACTGTGCATTTATTAAACACTCTGAGTGACAATTCATGGGGCAGTGAAGTTTAAAGATGCTTTCAATTTGTCTGTCATTGCTGAAAGGCACTGTAACAGTCACACCCAGCCACAAACTCGTACCTGACACTTCAGCTCCTGCTGTCCAGTGAAAATTCCTGCCATCTCCACACAACTGATAAAGTTAGTCATTCTAATATTTTTTAATGCAAAATATACTACTCATCTATATCTGCTGCTGTCACAGTCAGTGCCTCTGTCTTCGCTGACAACTAAATGTCAGCTCTGAGCTTGACATGATGTATAAGAAAGTCAAATTATCTCATTACACAAGTTTTTAATGGAAACACAGATGAACACAAATCAGAGCACCTCTGCAGGGAACTCCTGCAGTGTCTTTGACACTGAATGAATGACACTCGATTAAAGAATTCTCCCCAAGCAATAATAATTTCACCTGCACACCAGACACATTTTCTTAAATGCAAGCAACTCCCTTTAATCCTTAAAAGCCCATGTGCAATGCAGAATTATCACACAGAGCTACAACCAATTCCAAACAAGGCTGGATTATGAATTATCATACTGGAAACCATCTTCCTCCACTAGCTGTTCTCTGGATTTCTGTGGAATCAGGCACTTGATCGAATTATTTTCCATAGAAGAGAGTCTGAAAAACAGCTTACAAAAATCCCAAGAAGAATATTGCTCAGTGCTTGTTTCACAGATGCACGGTGCCACAGGAATGGTGCGAGGAAGGCAAGTGATCCAGGAGAGCTACTGCAGAACGTAAAACTTGGCAAGAAACACGTGCTAAATTCGTACGGGAAGCAGCGGGAACGATGTGGAGGGAGGAGGCACATCCTCAGCTCCCGACACAGCGTCCTTCTGCACCTGCTGCCCCGTGGGAAGCGGCATTTTCCCGGGAGCAGCCGGGTGGCTCCCAGCCCCAGTGGGCGAGCATCACGCCCAGCCAGCACCGCTCGGCACGGGCTGCGGGACAGACAAAAGACCGGGAAGGCCGAGCTATAAATCACAGCCAGGATCGCGCTGCGCAGAGCGGCGATCAGCACAGCCAGCTCTGCCTTGCCGGGGATGGCAGTGACGGTGCCGCGCTTGCCGGGCTGCTACTGCGGTACTGCGGCTGCGATGGAGCCGTGGGATACCTCTGCCTGCAGCTTCCAGGCGTGCAGCTGCACACATGCACCTGCAGATACACCCGTACGTGCATACATAGGGAGATAGCTGCGCAGATATAGGTATGTGTGTACAGATGTATGCCCCGGCTGCTCCGGGCTCGGCAGCCGCACGCCTGCCCTGGGGGCAGCTCGGTGCCCCGCAGCCCTACAGCACGGCCGGGCTAGGGGCAACGGGGGTGGGGGGTTCCAGGCTGCCGCTGGCCACGGCTCCTCCCGAACACCCCCGAGCCCCGATCCCCGCCCCGCCCCGCCGGTATAGCCTGGCAGCCACCCCACCGCTTCCCCGCCATGGGTCAGCCTCGCTCGGACACCGCGCACAGGCCCCCGAGGCTCCGCACCCGCCCCAGCCCCGCAAGGAGAGCGAGTCCTGGCGGTGGCGGCGCTGCCCACCCCGGCCCAGCCCGGCCCCGCGCTCACCGCCCGCCGGTGCCGCCTCGGTCCGTGGCCGCTGGTGCCGCTGCAGCCCCCGCAGCACAATATGGCGAGCGACGGCTCCGCAATGGAGCTCGGGAAATAGAGGGGAGTTACATATTCATGGCCGGGGCTGGGCAGGGGGAGCGCGGACGGGACCGCCGCGCCCGGGCCGCCCTGCGCCCTCCTCCGCCTCCTTCAGGGCCGGGGCGCGGCGGCCGCCGGGGCCGCTCGCTGCTTTCCACGCCCTGTCCACACCTCCACTGCCAGTGCTCCGCATCCTTTTCCTTTTCCATTCCCGTTCCTGGGATGCGGCACCGCGTCCTATGGGGCTGCCTCTGCACCACGGCCCCTCTCCATTGGCCGCACTCCCCGGCCGGGGGCGGCTGAGCTGCGCCAGGCGAGGTTCGGGTCGCCCATCGGGATGAATGCCTTCCCGGAAGCGGTGCTTAGACATTGGAAAGGGCTGCCCAGGGGGGCGGTGGAGTCACCTCATTAAACTGGAGGTGTTTAAGGAAAAGCTGGCTGTGGCACTTGTGCCATGGCCTGGCTGACAGGGTGGCGTTAGGCATAGGTTGGCCTCGATGATGGCAGAGGTGTTTTCCAGCCCCGGTGACTCTGTGGTTCCCGCAGCCAGCCCGGGAGCTCGGGGCCGGAGGGCGGGCAGGTGGCGGTGCCCTGGCTGAAGCGGGGCCGGCCCGAGCAGCCCCCGCTGTCCTCGGCCAGGTGAGCCTGGGAGCTGGGATGGGGTTAGTGCTGTCTCATTCCCTGCTCCGCGGGCAGGAGCGGAGCCGCCACCGCACTGCTCTGTGGGATGAACGCGTGGCCTCGGGACGGCCTGTGCTGGGCTCTGCTCCCTGAGCTCCGGGCTCTTGGACGCCGCTCCAGAGAGAGCCGTGCCCGGAGGCCGAGGGCTGTGGGAAGCGGCTGAACCCGGGCAGGCAAGGCAGCCGAGCCCAGCGCTATCCCCGCACCCCTCGGACAAGGGACAGTGGCTGCAGCAAGACGTGTGGTGTTTCTGTTTGCGATACATTTAGGTGTTCTCGAGCATCTTCAGCCCGCTCTGCGGGCCTAATGTGAAATAAACGTTTGCCTTCCTGTCTCTGCGTTTTAACCTTTGGTAAATTAACGCTGTTTTTAGGAGATTTGGGTCTTCAGAGGTGTCTTTACTGGTCTTGGCATTAACTATTTTATAGCGATAGCAAGGCAGTGCATTTAATGTAATTAAATCTGGTGTGAGTAAAAAGTGAACAGAGATCAGACATGAGTTTGAATTAATACTTCAGTCTTTAATCATGAAGCAACATAATTAAGATTATTCGATATGGAGTATTTAAGGTAATTCAATACAGAGTATTTAAGGCAATTTTTTTCCTAGAGTAAGTTTTCCTGGAGTATTATAGTTAGTTTTCTCATAATTAGAATATTTTAAAAGTCCTGGTTTGGACTTTGACCTCTCCTTGAAAAACTTAACATATTTTTGAGAAATTCTAGCCTAAGTCAGGGTATTCCTAAGTAACTATTTTTATGGAGTAGCTTTCACTCCCTTGTATTCCTTATGACTTATACTGTAGCCTATATAATTGATCCTTACAAGACTTTGATAAGTTAGTCAGGGATAACATCTCTGTTTACTAAGTGTGATCAAATGTCTCAGAAAAATCCCAGAGAGAGTCGACTGTGGATAGGATTTAACAGTCCTTGTTCTTGATTTGGTTTCTTGAAGAATTATTTTTCTGAAGTGGGTTGTGTTGAGCTCTTTCAGTGTTAAAATTCAAAGCTGCTACAGAATGGAATAAGAGATTCTGATACATTCCTCTCTTTAGAATAATACCAGTCAGAACTAATGACTGACATTTTCCTGAAGTTTCAGCAATTCAGTGCCAAGGAAAGGAAAATGTCTGTCAAGTTATTGTGGTACCAGAAGTGCCCTTTGGTAAAATTGCTTCACTTATTAATTGCCTGCAGCACTGAGTGAAGAAATTCGGATACTAATATACTACTGTTAGTAATTTTTTTTTCTATGTGAGAAAAGCTTTACACTGCAAAAATAAGATTTGCAAAATGAGAGCATACAGTTGTCAGGAAGTCAGATCTCCAAAGGCAGATGGAGTGCAAGGTGAGTTGGAATCCCAGAATCCCAGAATGGTTTAGGTTGGAAGGTACCTTAAATTCATCTTGTTCCAACCCCTGCCATGGGCAGGGACACCTTCCACTCTCCCAGCTTCCTCCAAGTCCCATCCAGTCTGGCCTTGGACACTTCCAGGGATACAGGGGCAGCTTCTCTGGGCACCCTGGGCCAGGGTCTCTCCACCCTCACAGGAAGAAATCTGGTAAAATGCAAAACTATACACTGCTATGTAAATGAACAAATTAGGAACGTTTCTAAGAACTTTTTGCTGAAAGAGACACAAAAAAGAAATTTAACACATTTAAGCTGCACTAATAGTGTCCAGCTCACTGTATTTCTAAGAATATTTACTTGATTCTGTTTTATATTTCCTGTATGATTTAATAGTGGCACCACGGATCCCCTCTGCAATGTGCTCTTGCTACTTTTAAGGATGTGAAAAAAAGGCCACCAAGTACTGTCCAAGTGCAGGCTGTTCTCCTGCCAAGACATCAGCATGAGGGTTTTGTGCTCAGGGGACAGCTGTGGTACAGATGCAGAGCTGTGCTCCCCAGGAGGAGCCCTGCTTGGCACAGGGACACTGCTGCTGTGGCCAGGAAATTGGAGACCATGTCCCTCGTGTCAGCACTCCTTAGATCATATCCAGGTATCGTGTCCAGTTTGGGGCTCTCCCTACAGGAAAGGTGTTGACAGACTGGAGGAAGGGAAGGCAAGGGAGGCCCCCAGGGATGGCTAGGTCTGGACAACTTTCCCTGAAAGGCCATAGGAGCTGGGCTTGGTCAGCCTGGGGAAGGTAAGACTTTGGGGACCCTACACACCCGGCCCCTTCCTGTGAGGTTATTGAGCCAAGCTTCTCTCAGCCAAGGTGAGAGGTGACAAGAAGCCAAAACAAGAAAGTTCTAGATGAATACAGTGAAAACCTGTTCCCCATGAGAACACTCAACAGCAGCACAGTTGCCCAGCAAAGTTGTGCCATCTCCATCCTCGGAGGTTTTCCATACTCAGGCAGTTCAAACTGTGAGTGGCATAGTCTGACCCCAGAGCCAACCTGCTTTGAGCTGGAGTTTGGACAGCTCAAATCCCTCTCTCCTGAGAGCCCCTCCTGCCCAAGTTATACCATCATCCTGTGATTCTGCACTCGGGTGCAGACAATAAAGCCTGGGAGATGGATAATAATGTATTTCAATACAATGCAACGCTCTGTGTTGGGAGCATTTTTGTTTTCTGAAGCAGGTAGCAAAACCATGCAGAATGAGAGCTGAGGGGGCTTTCATCAGCTCCTGCTTTCCACTGTTCCTGCTGTAATGGAAACATTTCTTCTGTTCCTTGCAGCAGCAAAATAATAGTGAGGAAAATTACTCCAGTCAACTGAGCTATGTTGTTCCCATGTCATCCTTTCAGGTAAAATATTTATTACCTATTAAAGTGAATGAAGGCTGCCCATTCACTTCTTTTCAGAAAGCAGCATATAGAGGGAAGAGAAAATGTTCATGTTTTTAAAATCTGGAGGCAGAGAACTGAAAATTAGAGGCAAAAGATGGGAAAAATTAGGATAAAATGTCCATGTTTGTGCATTACTCCACTGTGGTACATTACACTAAAGCAAGATTAGGGTATAAATAAATTATAGCAAAAGAAAACTAAGTGGGCATTGGTAGGATGAGGTAAGGTCTGCCCCAGAAGTAGTAAAATAATCCTTTTCCCATGCTGAGTGTCCCTGTCAGAAAGAGCAAGAGGGATTTCTGAGGATTTATCCTTTGTGCAGGGTACAAACTGTGTGCAGAGCAGCTTTGCTCAGGATCAACTACAATGGAGCAGGAGGAAAAGGCATTGAGGTTGTTCTTCTGAACCAACACTGGCTCAGGACCAATGGCTTTGGTTTAAGATTTTTAAAAAACAAAACAGAGCAAGCAAGCTGCATGATCTTTAATGAGAAATGTTTGATATTGTGACTGGCCAAGAAGGGAAATTAAACAAGATTGCTCAGCACAGATTGGTATTGTGGTTGTAACTGTGATGCGCTTCTTCCTCCTGCCAGAGCTGTCTGGTAAGAATGTCCAGTGGCAATCAAGGGAAAAAGCTCTTTTCTAGATCATAAGAGAGCTGCAAGATAATACCCCTGTGAAATATCTGCAGAACTTTGCAGATTGTAGCTTTATTTTGAGGCTTGTAGACAAAATAAGAGGGAGAGAGTTGGGGCAGTTAACTACTCACAGAGGTAACATGAATAAATGTGAATTGTAATAGAATCCATGTTGCTCAAGGATCAAAATGTACAAATTAGGGATTCTATCCGCTGTATTCCTCTGGAAAAGAAGTTTGGCATGAGACCTCACAGGCTCTTCAGTATTCAGGCCCTGCCATTATTAAGTACTCACTTTCAAAGAATTCACTTAAAACCAGTATGTAGCCACATTTGGACAGTCAGTGGTGACCCTAGAGGTAAAGATACTGCTAAAAACAGTAGTTGGTAAATCCAGAATGAGCTGGGTGTAGCAGAGATAGGAGCAGGTAGCAAAAGAGTGGATCTCATTTAGGAAGGGTCAAAGACTTATTTTTACTCCTCCAGTGTATCCCAAAAATTTCAGTGTACTTGATCCCAACAGAGCTTTAATGGAGAAATGCACTGCTCAGGCAGTGAGCAAGCAGGGGCATCAAATCTTCCACCTTTGATGGGAACAGTGACAGGAAGAGTTCTTTGATGCAAATTGTTTATAAGAAGGTGGGGAAAAATATCTCAAATATCTCAACTCTAAACTTGCAGTATAGCCCAAAAGCTTTGGCAGCTTCAGAGACAGGAAGTGTTCCAGCGTAAGCACAAGCTGAACAATCCCACAACCACATCTGGGGTGACAGCAGCAGGATGGTGCTATCAGTGATGGGTAGTAATTCAGAGGTGATTTCATAGCAGCATTCAACTGCATGGTTCAGAAAGTGATTGTATCAGCAAAGTAAAAACAGAGATTGAAACTGGCCAAGAATTTGAGGAGTAGCTGCAAAGTAATATTATCTGCTTCATAAAATGAAGTTTCAGGCAGTGATCCAAGGGTTTTGCCCATTTAATAAATGAAGGATAGTTCCAAATAGACACCCTCAAATCACAGTAATGACCATACAATTGAAAAAGTATCTGAAATTCACATTCTTCAACATTTCATGAGGCAAAACCCCAAACTCACTTAGACTGAAAAAAAAAAAAAATGTATTTACAGAATCTATAGCCTTACGGCTTACACTCAGAAATTCACAATGTTTTCAGAGTATTGATCCTTTGAGAAGACATTTTATGTATCCTTAGCTTTGGAAATGTCTCCAAGGCACATTAAGACATTTGACTGAGATAAAAGAGGTGGATAATTAGTGGCATTGTTTGTAAACACATGCTTAATTGGACTTTTAGAGAGGGGTAGCATGCACTTAATGGCTGGTATTAATTCTGCATTTGATATTTAAGACAGTGTATTAACAGGTGTAAGATGAGAGAGCATGTAATCATTTAATCAGATAATTAGCTTATTACAAATATTTTCATTTGTTGCAATTACATGTTAGGCTTTACCTTTATCTCTTTTAATGCAGTAAGAAAATTAATTCCACTATTCTAAAACATGTTGTTCAGCCACTACAAAACCAAAGGTAATAATTATTTCTGCTTGCATGTGCTGCCAGAGAAAACCAGAGCTGAGGAGAGACCAGCTGTTTGTCCTCCCTAGGTGACACCTTTGTGCCAGTGTTCACAGCCACCCATATACCCTGACACAGGTGACACTTCACAGACATGAAATATGGCAAGCTTGTTCCATAGGATGGGAGCAGCACACTGAACATGTGGCTGCCTTCTCCCTGTGGGGTGCTGTGTGTATGGTCTGTCCCCTGCAGCCAATGGATATTCCAAACTCAGGCTGCAAAAGAGAAGTTTATTTCTTCCATTCTCAGAAATCCAGGGCCTAGAGATAAAGGCAAAAGAGTGGGATCTCATTATAGGTAACTAGGGGAAAGCAAGAAAATGTTGCTTCTGTGCTCTGCAAAGGGGGCAGCTTAGGTATCAAACTGCAGATGGTTTTCCTTGTAACTCCTTGTTTACTACTTTCATTATAGTAAATGGATTGAGGGGAAAGAAACCTTGTTTTTTTTATCTTGCTTCCTCAAAATATTTTGCACATCCTTTCAGAAGGGTCTAAGTAGTGTCAGGGCAAAGAAATCAGAATGCTCCAGCTCTGGTGCCTAGTAGAGGTAGTTTGAACTGAAACAGGGACATGATTAAACACTTTTTACAATTTTTTGATCTGTCATTCAGCAAACAATGTCCTACTCTCTGCAGTAAGGAAACAAGGGTGATTGAAGCCTGCCAAATGAAGGGAAGTTCTGTATACAATATTTGGAAACAGTTTTGAAAGAAATAACTACATAGAAAGTGTTGCAAAGATGAAGTCAAAGATTTATGTGTAAAGTGTTTGTGGGATTAACTACAGGCTAACCCACAATAAAGCCGTCTCTTGCACTGATGAGCTTTCACTTGTGATAAAAAAATGTGCTGTGCCCAGGAAAAAAAAATTAGCACTAGCTGTTCTCATCCTAGGGGCTGTGGGCAATATTTTAAATATGTGCAATATTTTAGGTGAGTGACACAAGATAGTACAGCAGCAAGGTTAGAAATAGGAAAATATGGGGAGGGAGAAGCAAAACCTGCACACAATTTCTTGGGATCCAGATAGGAGTTGGAGGCTGATTGTAGATGGAAAGAGTGCCACTGAGTGTTTCTGTATTGAGGCCTGACTTGTAGTTGATTAATGCATCTACTGATGTCTAATTAGGTGCAATTAACAGCAGCTACAAAACAGGCGCCTGGGTGACATTTAAGATAATTATCTAGTGCACTCTAGTGGAGAATGAGACAGATGCAATCAGACTTTTTTTTTGTTCTCTGCAAATGCAGATTTATTTTTCTTCCAGTGGATGGCCCAACCAAGAATCTGTGCTGAAATCATTGAAGGCTTATGCTTGCACTGAAAATCATGCCGAAGGTAAATACGTATGAGGATGACTTGGTTTGTTGTGTTGATTTTTACAAGTAGTGACCAAAATTTAAAAACCAGTGGCCAAAAGCATATTTTTAAAGGAACAAGGAAAAGGCAAAAAGAGAAGAGGGCAGAAGGATAAAAAAAAAAAGGGAAGAGATCCTGGAAAAAAAAAATCAGGATACATTTTAATGATTCTTGGCTTAAGCATCACAGGTAACTAATTACTATTCCTTCCCTATTTGATATCTTATTTTAGAACATTTCCTGTAGCATATGCTTGCCTTGTTTTGTAGCTGGTCAAAGCTTGTGATCCTCAACCAGTCTGTTTCCCTGGGTGGAAAAGCTCAGTGGATGATTATGCCACACTTTCCAGAGGCTGCTTAAACTGTGCAAGACTATCCCTGAGCTATCTTTTTCCAGCATCATTTAGGGAGGTTTGCTTTTAACATATCTGTTCTTTCCATTACTTGAACTTCAGCAGTGATCTCAAGAAATGATGGAAAATAGGTGTTTGCCAGCTGGATCCTCGCTCCAAACCCACATGTGGCTCACCAAAGCAGCTGTGCCCATTTCTTCGTAACACAGCTCTGCTCTCTAAATGGTGGGAGTTCCCTCACTTTGCTGCTCCAGCCTGGAGAGCCTTTGGGCTTGGGTTCTATAGATCTCAGCACTGATTTATTTGGGGGATGCTGGAGCATACTGAACACACATTTCAGCCCTGGATACTAAGTAGGACTTTGCAGTTGGAGTTTCTTTCCAGCATCACAGTTGCCAGCCTTATGAATTAGGGATCTGCAGTGGACTTTAGTAGGTGCTGGGAACAGGCACTATGTTAGGGTAGAGGTCTAAAAAAGAAATAATTTCTCTTTTTGAGTTATATTTCCACTCTTCTTTGATTATTTTCAGGCCAAGGGGTGGAAAAGTGAGGTCGTGGCTGTATGTATGTTGTTACTTCTAAAGTCTGTGGTTCTGCTTATTTGGAAAATTGCTGCCTTCCAAACAGCAGCAAGAACACAGTTTGGAGAAATACAGTCTACACCTATTCTCTGCAGCCTCACACATCTGCTTCAGATTTGCAGCAGGGGGAGAACTGGGATGTGTAATGCCAGTTTATGGACACAGCAGATGTCCATACATCAACACACACATGCACTGAATACAGAAGATTTAAACTTTTGAGATTCACTGAAATGAGGCACAGGGCTCATGAGAAGTACAGAACCATCTGTAATAATCATTTCCACAGCACTTGTAAAGAACCTGGATTTGTGAAGTCTTAATTCTCCACAGGGTCTGTAATGAGGAGAACTTTGTTGCTGAGTGTATCTGTACAGTAAGACAAGAAAAGCAGTTCAGGCCTTATTCCTATGCTGTTCTTTGTTCCTCAGAAGAAATCTGTCAGAATATGGATTTAGGAGTTAATGGCCTGGAAGCAAAATCCCACAGAACTGAGTGTCTGTGTTAAAAGTTGTCAGAATTTACTGTTATCTTTAAAACAATCACTGGAAAGGCTAGAACCTATTTCAGGCAAAGAGGGAAAGATGGACTAAGCCAATCTTTCCAGACAAAGAAAATGATGAGTATTAATGTGTTTAGATTTCAGGCAGGACCTCTCTTCCCACAATAGTTGTCTTGTATAGTTAAAAATGGCAGCATTAATACATCCTGCTCCCATGATCAGCTACTCCTTTATGGTAGCTGATTGGAAAGGTCAATAATGTGTCTCAGGTCCTGAGTCATTACAAGTTTATTTTTCAGTCTTGATTATTACAATGTATGCAAGTGTGATCAAAGCAGATTATTTACAATGCACAGCAGTGGGGTCTGTTGGAGCAGCACATTTTCAAAGCTATGGAAAGTGGTTTCAGAGAGAGTTGACAGATTAGTACAATGTTTATCATTGTTACAGCCTCAGTAGGAGTTTGGTTTAATCTAATTAACAGAACAGTGGGAGTACAATGACAATAAAAATTAGAAGCACAGAAGAACTCTATTATGTGGCTGGTGTGACTAGGAAAGGCAGACATTACGAAGAGTGCACAACAGGAGGATGCTCAAGGGTGACTACTGCTCAAAGAAACCTTTTTTTATACTCATGACATTAAGCTGAGATTATTTTTTTTTCCCACACTGTCTGCTCTAAGCACCCACTTCAAGTACTCTGCATTGCCTTCTCTGTTCTCACATGCCTGTGAACTGGTTATGCTGGCAAGATAGCTCTGGTCAGAGAATCCCAGATTGATTTGGGGTGGAAGACGCCTTAAAGCTAACCCAGTCCCATCCCCTGCCATGGGCAGGAACACTTTCCACTGTCCCAGGCTGCTCCAAGCCCTGTCCAAGCAGGCCTTGGACCCTTCCAGAGATGGGGCAGCCACAGCTTCTCTGGGGAACCCGTGCCAGGGCCTCACCACCCCCACTATAAATAAGTTTTTCTCAAATTCTATCTAAATGTCTTAGTTTTTCCAAGAGCCACAAAAAAAAATCAGGGTTTTTGGTGGTAATTTAGCAACAATAGAAAGCACTGCCTTGAAAAAACAGGTTAAAACAAGCCTACTTCAAACCTCAGAAGCATTTTAAATAGTACTGTTTTAAAGGAGTTCCTGGCATCTCTAGTGATAAGGTAAGGGGCAGTGAGATCAAACTGTCAATACATACCAAACTGTCAATAAGTACCAAACTGTCAATAAATACTAAAGCTTTGACTACCTTAAAAAAGTAGGCATTTTTGGGAGCTTTGTTCCATACTTCTGTGTTCTTCAGAGAACTACCTGTCATGTTCCAGGAGCAGGTATGCTGAAGTAAATCTCACAGGAGGCAGTTTCAGTTCATGAAACCTGGTGGGTTCCTTTTCCCACTGCTTTCAGTGGTTGATTTTGCACAAGTCTGGAGGGTTGGTGTGCATGGGGAGGGCTGACCTAAATCCACAAGGTCCACAAGTGGAGGAACAACTTTCACAGACTTCCTGGCCTGGCACATATCCTGGTCCTAAACATCTCCAGCAGGACCAGAGGAAAAAAAATCATCTGTGTCTTAACAAGTCAGGGATACAGAGTTGTTGGCCAATGAAACTGTAGAGTATACACCTGATTTCACAAAGCAACCAAATCCAAATTTTTAATGTCCTTTCTTGTGAAATAGATGACAGTAGTATCGAGTAACATTGATCAGAGAAGACTCAAAGAAGCCACCCTGCAGAAGGATTCATCAAAGGCATCTACAGACCATGAATAGCCACTATCTATGAAATTTTACATAAAACAGGCATCTAGTCCTCATCCCCAACATACAATAAAAAGGTCTTCTAAAACTTAGGAATCAAATACAATAAATGTTGCAGCAGAGCATTGGCCAAAAGCCAAAGCACTGTCTGGTGTTCTCTAGGACATAATTTCTCTTCATTTCTGGCAGTTTTTCTGATGATAAATTAGGAAAATATGATAAAGAGAAGTCTTGGAACACAGAGTGGGGATGAGGAAGCTGTGTGAACAACTTGACAGAGTGTAAAAAAGACAACAAGAAGGCAGGAAGCAGGAGAGAAAGTGGTTTGGTAATCAGCCCATGAGAGGAGGATGTAGAAGTGTGGTGATTCAATGTTAGGTCCACCTTGTTTCCTCTTGTATAAATTCTTAAATTTCTCAGAGTTTTCCCTGTTCTTTGTCTTTTGTAGGATTTGGAACCTAGATTTTCTTCTCCAGATGAAAAGGTAGGTTATTCTCTGTCACAGCAGGGCAAAAGGACTCATACCTGCAGCAGATTTCCAGAGCTGCTGTTGGTGATTGTGATAATCTCAGCTGGATGAGCTGAGCTGCTGCTGTCAGGAGGCAAAGGCTTCATCCCACCTCTCTGAACTCCCTTCTGGCCAGAACACTCCGATTTAGAACTGACACACCAAATCTCCTGCTTCTTCCTGCCTCTCCAGAGTGCAGGGACAGTCACTGACACAAGTCACTGCTGCTTCACTACAGGGAGTAGCAAGAAGGCTGGAGGGCCATGATGGAGTGTCGTGGTTTGACACTGGCCAAAAGCCAAGTACCCTACAAAGGCCACTCATTCACCTCCCCTGCCACAGCTGATCAAAGGAGAGAAAAATATTAACAAAGACTTCATGAGCTGAGATAAGGACCAGGAGAAAACAGTCCAAGGGCAAAACAGGCTCAAAGGTATAAAGTGAATTCATTACTAACAGAAGTAGAGGAGGATAATGAGAAGCAAAATAAGCCCTTTTTTAAACACCTTTTATGCCCCTGCCCCTCCCTCCTTCCCACCAACAGCACAGGGAGACAGGGCCTGTGGGTTTTGGTCAGTTCATCACTGAGATTTTCTTCCCCTGCTCAGGGAGTGGAGTCCTTCCCCTGAGAGACCGTGGGGTTCCTCCCACAGGAGACAGTTCTCTGTGAACTTCTCCAGCATGGGGAAAGCAAAAGCAGCAGCCATAGCACACCTGCCACAACGTGAGTCCCTCCCAGGGCAGACAGCCCTCCCAAAACTGCTGCAACTCGAGTCTCTCTTTCCACAGGGTGCAGCCCTCCAAGGGCAGGCTGCTCCAGCCTGGAAGCAGGGTCCTCTCTCTCCAATGAGTCTTCCACTGAACCACAGCCTCCTCCAGGCATCCACCTGCTCTGGCATGGGCTCTCCAATTGGCTCCAGGTAGATCTCTGCATCCCCTGTGGATCTTCCCCCTCCTTCTCCACTGACCTTGGTGTCTCCACATTGTTTGTCTTCACATGCTCTCACCTCCTCCTCTTCTCTGACAAGAAGAAAAAACTGTGTCCACATTGTTTTGATTTTCTTCTTAAATCTGTTACCCCAGAGGCATCATCTCTCATTGGCCCAGCCTTGACCAGCAGCATGTCCATCTTCAGAGCCATCAGGGATTGACTCTGGCAGACATGGTGGAAGCTTCCAGCAGCTTCCCACAGAAACCACCTCTGTGGCCCCCCTGCTACCAAAACCCAGACTGTGCAAAACCAACATGTGGGTCCACAGAGATGAGTAGAGTGGAACACCTCTCCTATGAGGAAAGGCTGGGAGAGCTGGGGGTGCTCACCTGGAGAAGAGAAGGCTCCAGGGAGACCTCAGAACCCTTTCCAGTGCCTAAAAGGGGCTCCAGGAGAGCTGGAGAAGGACTCAGGACAAGGGATGGAGGGACAGGACAAGGGGGATGGCTTTAAGGTGAAGGAGTGCAGGATATTAGATAGGATATTGGGAAAAAAATTTTCTCTGTGAGGGTGGTGAGAAGCTGTGGCTGCCCCATCACTGGAAGTGTTCAAGGATTGGAGCAACCTGGCTTAGCAGAAGGTGTCCCTGCCTCGTGTTGCAACAGTGTCATGTCCAGAGACAGTTCAGCCACTGGTGACCAATGTGGGAAATCAACAAGATGGGTCTCCATTTAATTAATTCAATTTAATTTAATTAAACTCGGGAATCCATTTATTGGGGCGTCACCAACACGGAAATTAACCCAGCATAAACCAGAGACAGAGAACCCTGAACAGAAGCAGGGTGGTGGGTTTTATGCGGTAGAGCAAGGGTGGAGTTTAGGGTCTGGGTCTCATAGGGACACAGCAAGGGAGAAGCTGCAGGGGCACAAACCAATAGGGATACAATAGGAGGGATAAATGCAGCACAAAAAGGGCAGAACACCTCAGGCTGACACCCCACGAGGGATTTGGGGGTGGAGAAACTCTTCCCGGGCTTATAGGGCACATCCCCAAGGCAGAGGGGTGGAATCCACTCTTCTAGGGACTTAAAGCCATGCCTCTCACTTTAACTCTGCCTGTATAAAATCAAATGTGGAGTGTACGGGCACTCCACACCTGCCCGTGGCAGAGGGTGGAGCAAGATGATCCTTAAGGTCCCTCCCAACTCAAACCAGCCTGGGATTCTATGATTTTAAGTTCAGGATACTTGGGATTATTTTGCTTTGTAAAGAAAACAAATTGCCTGGTAACTCTTTATTAGCAAAGTTAAGATTGCCTGGGAGCTTTCTGGAGTTTAGTGAGTGGCCACAAGTTTGGTATCTGAAAAACAGGGAGGTATGCGGGGTCAGGAGGGACTTTTGTATGGAAGGATTTTTACCAGAGGAGAAGGAGGAGGAGGAGGGATTCTCTCGTCAGAACAGCTACAGAGGTGAACGTGCAGGAGAGGGCGCCCGACAGCAAGGAGTAACTTCTGGTGTGACAACATCTCATTAAAACAGGGAGAGAACATCTGGTTTAAAGGTTTGGTCGAGGTTATATTTTGCATAACCTCAGAGAGTTAGAATGGCCAACTGGGCATCCGTGGTTTTGGTAGCTAGTGCATACAACAGGAGTAAAAATCTGATTGGTATCACTCATGTCAGCAACTCCAGCCTTCAATTAGTGAGGAGTATAATCTTTACCAATCCTCTCTAACTAGAAGTGTGAAAGCAAACTAGGTAGGAAGTGTACGGCTTCCTTTATGTCTTGTGTCACACCACTACTTCAATCCCAGCCATGGATACCAGCCTCCACAGTGAACTAGTTCCTTGTTGAACTAGAAAATCCCCTTACAAAGCCTCCACATTGCTACAGTCAGTGTTGGTTGCCTGTGCCCCCAGAATGCTGAATGAGGTTACAACTTGGCTGTGTTTATTTTCGGGGTGGTAGCTATGCAAGGCTTTTGCAGACAGCAGAAACATTCAGAAGCCTGGACACCAGAGCACTGTTAGGATCTACTAAGTCTTTTTCCATGGCAAATCCAGCATTTAGGGGAACTGCACTGAGTGGCAGCTACTTCTACCCATCTTTTCCTCAGAGTGTTCTTCCCAAGCACTTTTCCACTTGGTGAGCTGCCCTTCACCTGCTGGTGCAGGTGCTTGCTTGAGGCCAAGCTGCCACTGGGCTCTCTTTAAACCAGATTCAAACTTCAATCCCGTTTCATTGCTGTGAGAGCTTACTGGCAATTAGATCCCTGTGCACCACTAGTGAGAAGGTTCATAACTCCTCTTGGTGCCTTCGTGGATGGCTGCCTCACCCAGAGCTGCAGTTACAGCTCTGCCAAGCTGCTTCTCCTCACTCTCCTTTGCAGACAAATCTAACACAAACACAGATGTGGTTGGGCAGCTCATTCTAGTGGCAGTTGTCATCCATCGTGACCACGCTTGGGGCTGGTGCCTCATGGGTTCCACCAGGAGTGCTGCATGCAGCTCTGGGACCACAGCACAGGGAAGATGTGGGCCTCTTGGAGCCTCTTGGAGGAGGCTACAGACATGCTCCCAGGACTGGAGCTCCTCTGCTCTGAAGCCAGGCTGGGAGAGCTGGGGGTGTTCACCTGAAGAAGAGAAGGCTCAGGGGACACCTTAGAGTCCCTTCCAGTGACTAAAGGGGCTCCAGGAGAACTGGAGAGGGACTTGGAACAAGGGATGGAGGGACAGGACAACAGTAAATGGCTTTCCACTGCCAGAGGGCAGGGTTAGATGAGATATTGGGCAGAAATTCTCTCTATCCCTGGAAGTGTCCAAGACAAAGTTGGATGGGGCCACCTGGGATAGTGGAAGGTATCTCTGCTCATGGCAGGGGGTGGAACTAGATGTGCTTTAAAGTCCCTCCCTGCCCAAACCATCCTATGATTCTATGATTCCACATGAACTCCAGTTTATTTTTCCTTCTTTTTAGAGGATTTTCGCTTTGCACAAGGCAAAACTCTGGAAATGCTCAAGTTATCACTAAGCTCCCCCAACCTTTGTTGTGGTGTGTTGTTCTTGTCCATGGACTAACAATACAGCCAGTGCCTTCAGCTGGGAGCCAGCAGCCAAGTGGAGACCAGCAATAAAGAGAAGGAAGGAGGAGCAAGGGAGGGTTTGACCTCACAGCTTTTGTTTAAATTACTGGTTCTTTTTAGTATTTATTCTAGTTATTTTTTAGGTATTTGGGGAAAGAAAAGGGAACCATAGACAGACCATTATGTATACTTAGTCCATAATCAAATTATTTTTATAATCTCTTTTTTATTTTCTTTTTCTTTATTTTATTGGTTGTTTAAATAGCTACAAAAATACAGAGAAATAGGGACTAAAATGTTGCAAGATTTTAATTCTGGGCAGTGTGCCAAGTAAAAGGTAATTGTTGGCAAGACTCTGAGATTTGGTTTGCATACTGCTTTCAGTCTACAGCAGGGATCCTTACAGCTCAATTATTCTATACAGACAAAATGCTCAAAAAGCTTCATTTTAAAATGGGCTGTGTGGCTGTTAGAGAACATTAACATCCCTGATTTCAGCCTCCTGCCCACTTCTGTGTTCCTGGGCTCTCTGGTACTTGACATAGTACTGAAATACATCCCCCCCACCCCCCAGTTCTATCCAGTAGTTACTGCCAGATGTGGCAAAAGCCAGCCTTAAGGTAGTTCAACTGCTAAACATCCAGCGAGCCATCAGAAATGTAGCAGGGCCACTGATGCTTCTTCTGTTGGTTATTTAGACAAGCAAGAGCTAATTTGTGCATCTGAGCACATCAAGGGAAAACACATTAAGGCAAATACAAACAACTTGCCCTAAGGAGAAGTTCTGTCTGAGTTTAAGTGGAAGAAAATCACTGTGAGAACAATTGAACATTGCACTAGGTTGCCAGGGAGGCAGTAAAATTTTCCTCACTGGAAATATTCAAGGTCTGGTTTGACAGAGCCCTGACAGCCTAACTCAAGGGTTCTGCTTTCAGCAGAAGTTTGGAGTAGATGGGCTCCAGAAGTCCCTTACAAACTGGATTTTTCTGTGATTTATGATAATACTTTTAATCATCATGTTTCTAAATTGGGATAACAAGAACATTGTTATTTTCTTTCATGTCAGGAAAATGAGGATTCCAGTGTCTACAGAAATACTAACTTTATTATGAAATAGAAAAGGAATGAAAAGCAATAGTTGCATTTCACTTACAAACATTAGTGCAACTGACCATGGTCAAAACCAGTCTGGTAAAGTTGAGCTGCATAGGTAACCAGGAGAATATAGCTTTCTCCTAAACATCATCAAAATAAGCAATAAAAACATCTCTTTTGATCTGCAGAGAGCAGTTTTAATGCAGTAAATGTAACAGTGTGTTCAACACTTCACAGCAAAACAGCTGGGACTGTGATGGCGGATGTGTCTGAAAGCAAGTAAGTTTTTAAATAAGTATTATGCTTTCCTATAACATCCAAATAAACACTGGCATTTAAAATGCTTTGACAAAAACACAGAGTTACCAGAGATTTGATGGAAGTTATCAACTCTAAGAAGAGTGTGGGAAATGGAAAAATGGAAACTTTTATAGATGCTGAAGGGTTCAATCTGCAGCCTTGGAAAGAGCTTGGGTTAATGTAATGACGAAGGTGCAGAGACATTAAGTAGAAAAATTATAAACTTATGTCTCTATAGTTATAAGTAATAATATGTCTTGAGTAAGTAAGAAATTATATTAAGTAAAATAGTTTGAAGTTTGAACTGTAATAGTGTGATTTATAGAGTAGGTTAGAGATCTAGAAGTGTGTGTATGAGCATGTGACCTGTCAGCTTAGTGGCTAAGAGATAGATGCAGTGCAGCAAAATTAAGCAAAGGTGACAGGTTAATAAGTATAAACAAGTTTCGTGTCAACTGTCTATTGGACCAAAATGTTATATATTGCTGTGTGAAGAAGAAACCCGTGACTTCCTTGAGCTATGGGTGACTTGCTGCTCCTCTCTAAATCTCACACCTTCAGACTGACATCTTATCTGGCTACTTGAGCAATAAATTGTCCCAAAGCATGGTGGTCCTATCCCTCATTATTCATCTTGTCAGTAGAGCATTGCTACATAACCCAGGCCACTGCTGTTTCTTTGTTGGTTATCTAGAGAGGCAAGAGTGAACCCAAGGCAGGTACTATGCTAAAAAAGCAGATTAATTGGTACTCATGTTAACAGTTGGAGAGGCAACACAGTTGAGTGTAAGAAAATCAGTCATACATCAGTTAGCTACATCTGCACTCCTAAAGGATACTAAAAGACCTTGTGTCCAGGTTTTATCACACAAATAAGTCATGGTAATAATTGATTAGAAAGATTTTTGCTGGTTGCTCCACCATTAGGATGTGCTGATGCTGCCGAGGACCTGCTGCTGTCCAGGCACGTTTTGGGTTAGTGGAGATGAGCTGGACAGCTGGAGAGGATCCCAGGGATGAGGGGTCCCTCACCCACTGATGGGATTAGTGTGGGATTGCTGTGAGGCTGCTCTCTGGGTGGCTTTCCCAGCCCAGGAGCAGGCTTGGGTGGATGGACTTGTGCTCTCAGCATCTACACTAAGTGAACAGAAAAACCTGTAAACACTTTGTGATCCATCCACTGTAAGTTCAAAACCTCAGAGGGATAAGGTTTTTATAAAATTATCTGGAATGAAAATGAAGCAGACAAGACAATCACTTCAGAGAGGGAAAAATACATCAAAAATCCAAACTATTCTGTTTTCCTTTGTGTGTCTCCTTCTGAACTCTTTCAGCCCCTTCAATGTGCAGGATGGTTTAGCAAATCCCATTTTATTTGTTACATATGTCTCCCTAGATACAGTCCTGAGGAGAAGCTTCTCCATGGAAAACCGAGCCTTGGAACAGGAAAGCTGTGTTTAAACCCCGTGCTTGGTCCTAAGGAATATACTTGGAATAAAAAGCAACCAAAACCATCTGTGGCCAGAAGAAGCAAATCCAGATGTCATGGGGATTTAGCCCTCTCCTTCATTAATCATGTCTGCAGGATCATGCAGTCTACACTGTCTGGACTACATATAGTCTACATGTAGCTTCTGCACTCTACACCTGCTGGACTTCTGAGGGGTTAATAATACAGGAACAGCAGCTCACTCAGGAAGAAAGTTTCAGTCACATCTTTGATAATCAAATGGAAGTAGAATTTCTTACTCCTCTAAGCAGAGTCAGTATGATTTCCTTAGTTAAGATGGGAAAATGACAGGTTTAATTTCTGGATTTGGCATCTTGCCTCACTAAACTCTTGTTCAGAGACAGTGAGACGCCTTAGCCTTCCCCTCTTACCCGGCTGCCTCCTACAAATCCCTCCCTATAAACTTACTTCTACCACTTAGGAAGGTTTTCATCATCCCAGGCAGGTGTGGCTGCCCATATGAAGCAGTAAAGAACCCACTGGATCTCCAATAGATGGTTTTTTATTCTGGATTTTTTGCTGAAATCAGCAGATTGGGTCATGCCTTCTTGTTTGCTGTTCTGTAGCCGTGGGAGCACCGCACAATGGGAAGGGCACTCAGCTGTGGTTTATTCACTGGTTTCTGTGCACCACCTCTACTTTCACGTGAGGGAACGAACCCATGAGTCTTGTTTGACAATGAAGGATTTTCAACAATGAATTTGTGAGGGCCTGTGCATTAGTTGTTTTGACATGAATGTCCCATCTAATTAAAATACAGCCTCAAATGGCAGCTGAGCAGGATTGATCACCTCATTTGTTATTTAACAGATTTCATAACTAGTGACTAAGCAGAGAAGGAAATGGTGTTTGAATTTACCAAATATGTTTTGTGTATTTAAAAAACAGGAAAGTTCAACACATGTATTTTTTTTTTAATTTACACATATACAAAGCTATGTCATTTGGCCACTGGGGCAGGCAGATGGAGTGTGCCATAGCTGGGGGTGACTCTTAACTCTAGGATTCCTTACTTCAGAGGAAATAAAATCCAGAACCATATCTTCAAGACTCTGAGTTTTGCATCCCTATTCAGAGTTTTTACTCCTGTCCCAGATGCCCTCAGTCCTGTGGCATGTCCTCACAATCCATTTCACTCCCTTACCGATTCCCAGGGATGCTGGGTGTGCTGCACCTCTTTACTTTCCTGTTTTTCTAGATCAGCATTTCCCCCCAGCCTTCCAAAGGGAGACTCCAACTTCAAAGAGCCACAAGGCTGACATCAAAAGAACCAGCAAACGACCTTGAAACAGTGTTCATATCACGTTCCTGACATGGAAATGACAGGGCCAGCATCACTCCCGCAGGAAAACTGGGGAGGGGACAAGACAGGTCCAAGGGAACTTTTCACCACAGGGCTTGAAGAGAAATTAAGGTAAGGCAGAGTCTCTTGTTCTTATGGGAGAATCTTACTGATTTGTGAGGACTTTTTCACTCCAGGTGCACAGTGCTTTCCTTTCTCCACAGCTGCTGCCCGGAACTGTACTTAGAACAACCTGTTTATTTGTAATAAATCAATTTTAGAATCTGTCTTAAAAAGCAGTCTTGACATGCAAGTTGGTAATGTGCCTTAAGTACTAACAGATTGTGTATTTGGTTATAAAGAGTATCACTTGCTCAGAATAGATTTGCAAGTGTTTGGTTGTACTCCATAAGAATTGGGAACCTAAGAGCCACTGAAGGGCCCTCATGGATAGAAACCAAAAGAACAGAGCTCTCTCGAATGAGTACTATGAGCACTGTGCTGCTCCACTCAGTTTTGAGAAGGAATTCTTGGGAGGCAGCATTCTTTTATTGTGCTTACCTGCCGTCTTAAAGGCCCAGCTGCTTGAATCCTCCCACTCCAGAACCTCAGGTGTCAGAAGAGAGAGAAGCTTCTCGTTGTCATTACTGGGAAGTTTTCATCACCCCACCATACTCTGGGACAAAGAAGAAAAAAAAGTTTTTTAACCTCAAGTTTTCTACCTTTCCACTCAAAAGTATTTAGTGTTTGAGGAACAAGATGTGTGTTGTTTGGATATTGAGGATGGAAATTCCCAATTTGTAGCAATGCTGATGTCTAGCTGAGCCCTGCTATTGGCTAGGGATATATTTGTGTATATACATTTACTAAAAGCAAGTAGAGAACTACAGAATTCTGCCACGAATGCATTATCAGAACATTGTATTGCAGGAGTCTCAAAAACCCCTCAGATTATGTATCACATTCCATTCTGTGGGCAAAATTGACATACCTAACCAATTTGCAACCAAGCAGGGTAGAATAATGAATATAATTTATAATTTGGGTTTTTATGAGCACCGTTTTTCAATGACTGTTCCAATGAATGGTTTTCACATGTTGAATGTGAGCAGCATAATAAAACGTAATTAGGAAGAAAAGAAGATGTGAGAAAGGCAACCAGCAAAGCCTCCTCTTGTTTTGAGCTGTACACTCAGCAGCTTGATTATATTTTGATCTACATAACCTTTGAAAGGTATAACTATAGATAAAATTATATAATTTTACCACTATTTGCTATTGAAATATTCCTTTGCCTTGCTTTCCCTCCTTCATGAGTGGTTCAGACTGTCACCCATACTTTTAGCTACATAAATAAGGGGTTTTATCTGATTTCTTCATTTGAATAATGACCATAAACAATATTTCCCCTCTTTCCTGGGACATTCAGTTCAGATATGAAGCAGCACATCATATACTGTCTCCACACCATGCTTTCTCATTTCATCTTGGTATAAGAAAGATACTTTCTATGGCAAGAACAGCAATTCACTTGCATAACTTCCTCAGGGGTGTAGCAGAGTCTCTGTTGCTGAAGTTCTCAACTTGCAATGGCATGAGATGGTTAGATAATCTCCTTAGACTGCCTTTCCCAGGAGAGGTTCGAGGATCTCTTGAGTAACCTGGGCTGTTCCATGATTCTGGGATTAGGAACCTGTCAAAATCTCTTCTCTATGTGGGTTTTCAGTGCTCCATGCTGGTTAGTCCCTCAGAATTAGGGCAGTAGCTAAAGCACAACCAACTTTTAGCTTTTTTTAAGGCTATGTTATGAAAATGTTATTTTTGATTTTCCAGCCAGAACAGCTGATTCTCTTAGAGTATCTTCTGCAGCTAGATTCTAAGACCTCCTTCTAACCTTTTGAAAATAACTCTTAAGAATAACATTTTTGTTTTAATTACAGGGAAAGGATTCAGAGTATTCTTCAACCAACAGTCTGTCCTGAGAAAAGGGCTGTTTCTATTTTGTGACACATCTCTCACACTGTCTGCAACCTGATTTTGACTTTCAGACAATAATGATAAGAGTTTCCTCTAGCAATAGATAATTATTATTTATTCATTACAGTTTCACTACATTTGCAGCTCTCTGTGCCAACAGCATGTTGTTATCCTGCCTTCAAAGTCAGCGGCCTTAAAATGGCCGGGTGCGGTGGCGCACGCCTGTAGTCCCAGCTGCCGGGGAGGCTGAGCCCAACAGATCGTTTGAGCCCAGGAGTTCTGGGCTGCCGTGCGCTGTGCTGAGCGGGCGCTCCAGTGGCGCAATCGGTCAGCGCACGGTACTTATAGGACGATACACGAGCAATGCCGAGGTTGTGAGTTCAAGCCCCACGTTGGGCGCCAAAAACTGTATTTGTCTTAGTTTAGGGCAAATTAGGGAGGAAAACTTCAAATGGGGATTTCCCCAGGGAAATGCCCCTCCCCACCAACTGGTCCGGGAAAGGGAAAAAAAGAAATTCCTTGGAGAGAAGTGGAAAAAGCTGTTTATTTAACAGAAAATTGAATAATATTAAATAATAAAACCTCTTGCTGTTCGATGGGATCAAGTTCCGGAAGAAAAGTCCTTTTCATGTGGTGTAGCTCGGCTCGCTCAGGTTCTTATCAGTCCCTCTGGTGCTGGAAAGTGCCGAGGCCCAGGCCCCGGTGGGCCACAGGTGTGAGCTCCTGGGGTTTGGCTGGGTGTTCAGTCCAGAGCAGGTTTGCACAGATCCAAGAAAAAAGGAAAAAAACCAAAGGTCCAGGGAACTCCTCTGCCTCAGCTAGCTAAAACTAACTAAAAACCAGAGAGAAGCTCTGTCCCGCTGTCTGTCCGTGCTGCAGACACCACAGTCCAGGAGCGAGATGTGTGGGAGTGATGTTTTTCTTTAACACAAACCGCGCGCTTCTTCTTCCCCCTCTCTTGCTCTCAAAGCCAGCCTTAAAGGTGCAGAACTTAATATATAACATAAACCAGACAATTGGGGATACCAGTATCATAAAGTCACCCCAGGACAAATGGCTCCTTACCCTTGGAGAAATCCTAGAGGGTAGTTTTGGATAATGAATCATCTCTCCCAATGTAGTTCACACACCTTCCACTTTACTGCTTCTATTTGATAACAAACCATGTCTCTGAGGCACCAAGAGGGCTGAGGGGGAACACACACAGGGTGAATCTGTCCTCTCTCTGGAGCAAAGGGCACAGCCAAGTGCTCTTGTGCAGCTTGTCCAAGAAGCTGGTTCCTTGGAATGTCCCCTTTACAATCACACAAGGAGAAGCAGCCGGCAAGATGGTCAAGATTTTATCAGTCCCTCTGATGATACCTCTGCAGGCTGTCAGCCCTGTGGTTGTGTTAAGGACTGTGTGTTTGACCAACACAGTCGAAGTTCATTCTATGGTGTGCCCATAGTGCTGCAAATCACAGTGGGACCTTCTTTTCCTTCTCCTTCTCCTTCTCCTTCTCCTTCTCCTTCTCCTCCTTCTCCTTCTCCTTCTCCTTCTTCTCCTTCTTCTCCTTCTCCTTCTCCTTCTCCTTCTCCTTCTCCTTCTCCTTCTCCTTCTCCTTCTCCTTCTCCTTCTCCTTCTCCTTCTCCTTCTCCTTCTCCTTCTCCTTCTCCTTCTCCTTCTCCTTCTCCTTCTCCTTCTCCTTCTCCTTCTCCTTCTCCTTCTCCTTCTCCTTCTCCTTCTCCTTCCCCTTCCCCTTCCCCTTCCCCTTCCCCTTCCCCTTCCCCTTCTCCTTCTCCTTCTCCTTCTCCTTCTCCTTCTCCTTCTCCTTCTCCTTCTCCTTCTCCTTCCCTTCCCCTCCCTTCCCTTCCTTTCCTTCCTTCCCTGGACTGTGAGGATGTAAGAAACCACCTCTCTTTCTGTAGCACTGTGCCACAAGTGAACTCACAGAGGCAGCAGAGGTAGATCGTTATCCCTTTGGAAACAAGGGCTTCTCCTGATCCTCTTTACTCAGGAATTCACTTTCATTTTGCCGTTTAGGATATAACACAACCTTTCGGATTTAGTACAAAACAGATGTTTAGAGAAGGAATATTGGGGTGTCTAAAGATAAACACAACCCTTAAATATCAAGATTTCATAGAAGAAAAAGTGGGAAAATACTTGTTTTGTCTCTGGTGGTATTTTTGTTTTGATTATATTACTTTATCATTCATAGCTGCAGTGCAAGCATCACATCAACTTAAAACTTAATATGGCAAATTTCTGATCTTGAGGATGGTTTTTGTTTTAAGCAGTACATAAATAGGATAATTTATCTTTCTTCCTGATTTGACTCAGATTTCTCATGGTGTCTTTTTTAAGATGCTAAAGGCAAGCTTTGCCATTAAAAGACAGCATTTCCCTATCTTAAAAAGGAAATCACAGTCTTTAATTAACAAGCATTTATGAAATGCCTGGGGATCTTGGGGATCAGGTAGTACCAAAGTGTAGAATGTTATAACTAAATAAGCTCCTCAGTTCTCATTTTGTTTTTACCCCAGCTGTAATTAGACAGTGAGGTTTCCTATTCAGTGCACGTTTTGACATCTGTTCTGGGATATGAAGCTTCTGGGATTTGGCATATTTTCATGTGCTAAATGACAGGACAGAACTGCAATTCACTTCATGGCTCATGAATTCTCCAAGGTTTATCTCTCAAGACTCCCGGAGCTGACTTGCCTATTACATGTGACTATACCTTATGGAAACTCCTCAGCTACATTTGATAAAAGATGCGCTGAGCACAGCCTGAATTCTCCTCTGAGTCAAAACGCACACCAGTAACCAGCATTTCCTCACTGGTGTCTGCTCACGCAGCTCACAGAGATGCAGTGAGCAAACCACAGAGGCCACCTTGCTGAGAGCTCCTAGGCAGAGCCTAACAACCAAATATACTTAAAATAGAGCCTAGTTCACATTTGACCTCTAGAAATGTTGTTGATTGAATGTTTTAGCTCAGCTGAGGTCTCTGTAGACTTGTGAGATGCTGGCTCAGTGATGCTCCGGATGAGCCTGATCTCCTCAAGGTAGTGAAGCAATTGCTCCGTCACACTTAGATACAACCAGTGTGTGCCCAGAGAACATGAATTTTGGAAGGAAAGAGGGTTTTTAGCACAATACTGAACTTGATGTTACATATCATCTGCTTTACTTCAAATCTGATCAAGTTCAGTGTTGGTTTAAAAAGACTCTACAGCAAAATGTTTCACCATTCTGTGATCAACTGAGTGGCATAGCAATAAATCTACCAATCCCACAGCCCACATTAGCAAAACTGAATAGTGTGAAAGCAGTTTCACAGGGAGTGGCAGATGTGTACAAGCTGAATGAGAAGTATTTAATGGTAAAATGCATAACTTCCAGTCACTGTGTACCTCCAGCGTATCAGCAAAATTTATATCCATTGCAACTCATCAGCAACCATACAAAACATCTGAGGCACAATAAGGAACGGCACTCTGCCTATGGCCAGTCAGCTGGATTAATGTCATAAAAACAGATAAAAAGAAGGAAATACTTTAGAAAGTCACATCTGGGTATGATGTGAAATTATTATTCAGGGGCAGGAGAATTCAGATATCTATTCTATACTGTCTTACATTGCTGTGCTGAGGATCTGCAGATTGGTACGCTTGCCTGTTTTAGGAAGTTGTTTCAATCACTTGACAATATTTACTGAAGTGATGTGTATTTTAGTGCCTGCTTGTGTAGATTTATTGTTCATCCTACATGCAGTAGCAATTTGAAATATTGTTGGGAAGGGTGGGACAATACAGCCCTGAAGACTGGGCCATAAATCACAGAATCACAGAAGGATGGAATGGGTTGGAAGAATAGTTAGATTGGAAGAGACCTTAAAATAATCTCGTTCCATCCCGTCATAGGCAGGGTTACCTTCCACTATCCTGGGATGCTCCAAGCCCTGTCCAACCTGGCCTTGGACACTTCTAGGGATGGGGCAGCCACAGCTTCTCTGGGCAGCCTGTGCCACAGCCTTTATCACAGAGTCATAGAATCATCAAGGTTGGAATAGACCTCTAAAATCATCGAGTTCAAACCTCAGCACTAGCACTGTCACCCCTAAACCACCGCAGACATCACCCAGTCCCGGACCCCGCTGCCTCTTGGACACCTCCAGGAGAGGCACTTTGGTCCTGTTTAACCGTGCTTTTACTGTGGCACGGTCTTTAACGTGGCCTCTGTGGGGAAACTCTGGAGGCTCTAACCGTGTCTCTAAGGGGATGTGCATTTTGCGGTGATGAGTGACAGTGGTGCAGAGCAGAGTGGGGGCACAAACAGCGGCGGGGGCCCAGCGAGCCCAGAGGCGCTGCGGGCCGTGGGGCAGCCGCGGGTCCCGGCCGGGCCCGGCGGAGCGGGGCTGAGGGCCGGGGCTGAGGGCCGGGGCCGGGGGCCGGGGCCGGCGGAGCGGGGCTGAGGGCCGGGGCTGAGGGCCGGGGGGCAGGGCCGGGGCCGGGGGCCGGGGCTGAAGGCCGGGGGGCAGGGCCGGGGCCGGGGGCCGGGGCCGGGGACCGGGGCCGGGGACCGGGGGGCAGGGCCGGGGGCAGGGCCGGGGCCGGGGGCCGGGCTCGGGGGCCGGGGCCGGGGCCCAGGGCCGGGCTCGGGGGCCGGGCTCGGGGGCGGTGCCTGCGGAGGAAGCGGTGGGAGCGGTCCGGGCTCGGCGGGGCCACGGTGCTCCCGGAGCTCCGCACCGAGACATGGGCGCCTCTGCCTCCGCTCCGTTGGACGACAGCAAGTGCGCCTACATCCGAGGTACGGGGCTGGGGGACCGCCGGCAGCGCTCCGGGTACCCCGGGGCTCGGGGAAAGCCGCCGGCAGCGCTCCGGGAGCACCGCGCATCCCTCGCAGCGCTCGGCAGCCGGCGGAACAGCGCGGGTTGAGCTGATTCTCAGCGTCCGATGGAGTTTGGAGCACTTTCTTAAGGGCGATGCTTTAGAAGTTCCCACTGAGGGAGTTATAAGTAGACGGTGAAACTTGAGAGAGTGTGGAGCGCTGCGGCTGAGTCTGCCCGTGTGACAGATCCCTGTTCTACACACCCGGCAGCTTTGCCATTGGGAATCCGACCAGCAGCATATGGGCTGATGCTTTGACAAGCCCGCTGGAGGCAGTGGCAACGCTGCTGGTGGGTACCGAGGTAATAAAGTTAGGTACCTTACACAGTCTGACTGTGTAAGGGCAGCTCTTTCTCCCATTAAAATATTAGGAGAGAGAGAGCAAACAAACAGACAGACAAAAAAGGCTTTAAATTATGTATATTGCTATTAAACTATGAAGGAAAAGAGTGTAATTCTGAGGTTTAGGGAGTCTTTTTGTTAGAGTATGAAACACAGCTTACCTGTACTGCTTATCACTCAGCAGGTAGAGTATTTGCAAAGCAAATTGTAAGGCTGAAGATTTACAAGTGGGATAAAAGTTTGCATGAGGAAAGGAAGTCCAGTTCTAGCACTTGATGTATGATGCATGCAGAGCCTGTGAGAGTCCTCTCTCTTGTGGGCTGGGAGATCAAACTCTGTGCTGAGGATTTGGGCCGGAGGGGGGCTCCTGGGTGGTGCCCACAACCCAGCTTGTTCTTGGATTTTTTTGCTTTGGGATTTTTTTGTGGTGCAGAGGGAGTGCAAACATTGAACCCCTCCTCTGTTAGTCGTCCTTTGAAGTCACAATGGGTCTTTCAAGAGGTTCCCATATTGGGAAGGATGTCCAGTTATTAAATTTTACCCAAAAAGCAGTCAGCAGAACTACTGGCCTCAGATGCTGAGATTTTTCGACAGTGTCCTATCAGTACTGTCAGTTTTTCCTGCCCTGTCGAGGGTGGTTTCAAGTCCTGTCAGAGCCATGAAGGTGCAGTCCCCATGGATTTCTATTTTCCTTTACATTCATCCCTACGCTGCAGCCAAAATTGCATTTTCACAGTTCAGCATTTCAAGTTTCTGCTCCCTGAGTTGTGAGCACCTGAAAAGGTTGATGTGTATTTACCGAAAAAAAAAAAAAAAAAAAAAAAAATATTAGGAAATTCAGGGAGTTTATTGGTTTAGGGGAAATCATGCAGGTCCTTGCCCTGGATATCATCTAGAATTAGAACTGGGAGCTAATGCTGCAAGGTTGGGAAATCCCTATCTGTGAAGTAGGGCTGGATGTGTGCATCTGAGACTTGCCTGCAGCTCAGAGGGAGGGGTACCTTGGTCATGCTGAGAGCTCTGCAGTGCTCCAGACACAGCTCATTTTTGCCCTTCACCTCTTTGCATAGGCAAGAGGCAGAGGGAAGACATTGTGGAAGAAAGAATTAAAATCCTGTGCTCATCCCCTGGCTTATGTTTGCTGTTCGTGCTGTGAGGACCTCCCACTTGATGCTCCTGCTTGGAAAAATAATTAATGAGGCATTTCATACAGAGACTGCCTGTGAATTAGCACCTCTGAGGAAGAAAAATAATTGTGAAGAGCATCTTAAATGGAAACAGAATGTGATTGAGCCAGCTCACCAAACCTATTGCTGATGTTAGGCTGGAGTCTGCCAGAGTCAGGCCTTGCCTGTGTGTCTTACACACCTGGGTGTGATTTATTTGCAGAGGAGTTCTGTGGTGAACTCCCCTCATTCCAAGAGGGACCATATGGAAGCACTAAGTCTGTAGCTTGAATAAGCAGTACATTTTTTAGCTGGCTTTGTGAAGCTGAGGTGGGTTATTCTAGTGGGATGTCAGCTTTTGGGGTTCATTTTCTCCACAGGTGATGCAGGGGTGTCCTCAATAAAAAGGAAAGGGAAGGACTTGCTTTTTGTCAGCAGAATTGTCAGTCCATAGGTGCTGGAATGGGACAGCACTGGTGAGGGAGGGAGATGGGGAGACAGAAAGCCAAAGGAGCCTGCAACACTCTACAAACATTGTGCATTTTGGGATGCTCCCTCATATTGGCCCAAATACCAGTAGCCTCAAGACAGGAAATACTGAGTATTACTTCAAGTGAGAGCTTGGTGTAGTTCATAGTTGTTTTCATGATGGTGTAATTTAATTTCTTGTTGCCGTTATGATAATTTAATTTGCCTGAAATTAAATGGATTGTAAAGTCTTGTAGTTTACTTAGACAATATTTAAGCTAAAGCACAATGTAATGAATGGAAATGAGGGACTGAGCATTAAATGCAGCACATGTCCTGTGCAGGCAGGAGTTGGACTTGATGATTCTTGTGGATCTTTTCCAACTCTGGATATTCCACAATTCCATGTTACCGGTTCTACACCAACACAGGTACAGTTCTACAGGTTTTATGACTTCTGAAAGTCTGTCTGCTCACATTGATTGTGGGATGAGAGGAGAATCAAATGAGGACAAGAATTATGTGAGATGTAAAATTATGTTGCAAATATGCAAACCCAGTCAAACAGGTGCCTCTATAACCCCTCAAGAACCTGCCCTCAGCATGGGCACCCCTGGGTAGAGCCTGGGAGATGCTTTGTTGTCTGTGGTTTCTCATGGATGAGTGGGGGTGAGCCTTGTCAGACCAGATGAAGAAATAAATCCCAGAGAAAACCAGGAAGGCATCCCACACAGCGTCTTGGTTACTGAATGCAAAGCCTGGGATTTTCACCTTAAATTGCTTTCAGCTTCCATGCTCTTAAGGAAAATGTGTAGGACTGAACCAGCCAACTTGCAAAGCTGTGTATTGTTGTACATAGGGCAATACTTGGGCAATATCACAACCTGAAAGTCAGCAAATGTAATTATTGACCTGGTAATGTGCATCCCCTGCCGCAAACAATGCCTAAGAAGAGAACAGACAATGCCAATGTGTGATTTTCTGGGTGGCCTTTACAAGGAAATGGAGGCTGTGTTTGAAACTGCAAGGGCAGGGATCTTCCTTGTGAAGTTTGAATCAACTTCCTGAACACTTATTTGGGGATGAAAATGCTTTGCAAAACAATTTTTACACTCAGAAAAATCTCTGTGTATATCTCATGAAGTTACATTTTGCAAGCCATCACAACATCTTTTGTCTATGTTGAGTAGAAATTGATGAAAATTGGTCATTGGGGGATGAAATAATGAATAAACTGTCAAGACTTGATATTCCTTACTCCTGCCTGAATGGAATGAATGTCATAGTGAAATAACGAAAAAATAAGTGATCAGTGTGATCAGTGGGGACAGTTTGTATCCTTTGGGAGAAGGTGTGTGGAAGATACTTAGGGGGAAGTGGGAGAAAGCCAAACCATGTGCACTGCAGCATTACTTGTCTGAAAACCTTAGCAATTTCCAAGGTGTCTTTCTGTGCTCTGCAGCACAAGCCTGTTTTTCTAACCAGACCTGTGGAAAAATACATTTTTCCATCTATTTAAATCCATAAAATATTTTAAATACACACACATTGTAAGCAGTAAAATGATTTAAAGTCATCCAAAATGAAAATAAAATTTTATAGTAATTCCTCTAGGTTTTGGACTTAGGCCTTGAAAAAGATGACTTGTGGCAGAGATAATCCGGCTTTGTGGGGTTTTGGTGGGACTACGTGGAGATTATTTGGGATGTGAGTGAAAGTGAGTTTAAAACCTGGCAATAATAATAAGGAGACAGGGAGTTGGTCATGTGAAGAGTTTATTAAAAAAATTTGTGCTCTCAATTTGATGAGGCATGGGCTAAACTGATGATGGGAGTTGTTTGTTGGGTGAATTGTCTAATGATGCTTAAGGAGGACTACACCCAAAAGGGAGCAGTCCAGGCAGTGGTGGGGAGTTACAGGCTCAGGGTACAATTGTGAAATTCGGGAATCAGCTGAAAGTGCCTGCTAAAGCAGCTTAGTGGTATGTCCTGAGATATTGTGCTGGAGGTATCGTCATTGCTGATGGAAAAGTGTTGCTTAGTGTCCCTACTAGCAGACAGGAAACAATCAAGGATGAGGATCTTACAGCAGGCAAAGATGGAAATGCCCCTTAAAGTCTTGATTATTTTCCACTTCTGCAATCTCAGCAGCAGAAGTAGTAGACGACCAAGCTCTGCTTTGTCACGTGTCATGTGTCTGGACTAATTTTTTTAAAATTTGAAGAAGTGGAAAGATTTCAAGCACCTCACACCAGTAATTTCAACAGGTGCATCTCCAAAAAGTTCAGCGTATGAAAAATTGACTTCTCTGAAGGTTGTTTTTTCTTAAAGATACTTGGGTATGCTTGACTATATCCTGGCTACCCATTTCTATAAACAGACATCTGTCCAGAGGATGAGGCTTTGTATTCATTTGCTTTGGATTTGCTTGTTTAAATGCAGTTTCTTCCTTCCCTTCTTTTCCATCTCTTTCCTCTCCAGGCAGGTGGGACCCCCCAGTGCAGGGCACAGTGGCTGTGACCCTGCAGCACCCAGGATGCACCCTGTGGATTTCCTCATTGTTTAGGGAGTTTTTCCAGGCAGATCTTCCAGATGTTGTTCTTTTGAGGTGACAGTGAAAGCTATTACTTAATATCTGTAAGAAACTTCTTCCTAGCCATTTGTTTTTCTTAGGAATTTCAGTGTGGTGTTAATTAAGTCGGAATTTTGCACAATGATTGCATGCTGTAGGTGTGTTCCTACAAGATGTAGCATACTTGAAAAAACAGAGAGACTCCTATTCTGGCCCATTTTAGAGGCTGAAGAGGAGCCCGCTTTATCCTTTATTTGAAAGACAAGATAGGAAATGGGTCATTAGCTTTCCAGGAAACTATCTGAATAAATTCCAGCAGTGGTACAGAGATGAGTCCCACTGACTCAGAGGGACAGAACCCAAGCGCCTGATACAGCTCTGGAGTGAAAGTTTCAGCCAGCGTGCACAGAGCTGGCAGGAGGAGTGCTGCAGAATGGAAGAATGAGTTGGAATTAATTGTGGAAAAGCTGGCCTTTTCTTGGACAGGCACTCAGACTGGATGTTGGATTTTCTGCTTTAAATTGTCATTTACCCTTCTGGTTTTAATTTGGTGTGTGACTGCAAGTACAGCATGGTTCTGTACAAGTCTTGCTGCACTCCCTGCCTTTGCTTCCAGCCTGTTCCTAGCTGGGTTGTTTTGCGTTCCAGAAATTCTCTCTTCCGTTTTCTGTAGGTGAGCATGGCTGTGGCATCATGCAGAGCAGGAGTACCCCATCCCAGCCAGGTTGCACAGGGCCTGGGGCAACTTCCTGGTCTAGTGGAAGGTGTCTGCTCCTAGCAGGGGGTGGAATGAGATGGGCTTTAAGGTCATTCTAACCAAATTCTACAAGTGTGGGGTCTCTCTGGACTTCACAGCATCTAGTTTGTTGCTCTTAGAGGCTGCTTTTCCTTTTCACCTGGTGTGGTTTATGGTAAAAGCTGATTTGATTTATCTGCAACTCCCAAAATCTAAGGAAGAGGCAGAATAATATTTTCATTCAGAAGCATGTATTAAATCCAGAATTCACAATAGTACCATCTAGTCCAATCCAAATAGGGATAAATACTCACGGAAGGAAGAAGTGAAGTAAAGCCCACAGGAAATTCAGATTTCAATAAGCATGTAAGATTCTATTATATGCACCCTGCAAAGTTTCCAAGTTCTTGAAGACTGTAAGAAATGAGATTTTTAAAGGAAAATCCTTTTGGCTTTACTTTTTTCTGAGACATTTTTGTTTTAGTGCTCAGAGAGATTGTTGCTTTTGGAGCCATTACCAGCTTCTTATCCCATAATTTTGATAAATGGTACCTGCCGGTGCTGCAAAGGAGAGGAAGCTTCTCTTTGGGTTTTATGGCCTTTAATTCAGGGGTCCAAGTGCTTTTTCTTACCTTTCGACTGAATGCAAGCAAAAGGCATCCAGGGATGTGATTGATGAAAAAGGTATTTGCCACGCACATGAACAGAATTTACTGTCCTTGGTAACTTTCAGATTCAGCTTTGGGAGACTAAGGTAGGATATATCTTCCCTGTTCTGTTTCCATTGCTCAAATAGTCCATTATTCTCTCAAAAGCTCCATGAGCAATTTTGGAAGTTTCCAGCCATGTTATCTTGCAACAGGCATGGTCAAGATTTCCCTATCAAAGCAGGAGATTAAATTTTTCAGTTTTCCTTTGTTAGTTTATCAGTAGAAGTATTTTGTGTAATCACACCCCATTTACCCTCTGTATATGGCTTGAGGTTTTCCTAAACCCAGAAATCCCAGTTACCCAGTTTGTGTCCCAGAACTGTGTTAGGCTCCATGCCTGTTCAGCAGGATCATCTCAAGCCCCTGCACCAAAGCAACCCATACAAGAGCTACCCCTAAAGATGATGTGCTGCATCACTGGGTCTAAAAAATGAAAGGTGGCTTTTCTCTGGTCTGTTTTTGGGTAGTGTGAGGGAAGGAAAACCACAGAGTTGTAGGGGAAGGCATGAGGCATTTTTCATGCTTTTTTTGTCACTGTAGAAGAAACTACGTACGGTGTTGAATTAGGCACAGGGATCAGTGGAAAGAATATCTCAATAGAAAAAGTGAGAAACTGCTTCATCCTTGACCCAAATCTGTAGTTGGGAGACACACTTTAAGTGTGCTGTGCTTTTGTACTTGATGTTTTCCAAAATACTGAATACTGGAAGTTCTTAAATTAGTGCAGTTTGGCCACAAATTGTAAGACAATATTTGCATCTGACAGACATTTTATTACTATGAAAGGGAGAAAAAGCAAGCTCTGAGATGATGACAGCATCTTTGTTGGTGGTGCCTTTGGGCAGTGGCAGCTGCAGAGTCACTGTCTAGGTAGGGAAGGATGATAGTAAGGAATGTGCTTTTAAAGTACAGCTTTTTCTTTTGCATGGAATAACCACACTGTTCTCTTCACACTTAGAGAACAATTAAAAGTTGTTTCAAGTTTTTGAACATGCAAGCATTTTACTTGCTTTTGCAGTTGAAAGACAGTGATGAAACAAGGCCAACTCTTATATCAAAGCAAGATTAAAGCTTGTGCAAATGGCTCAAACTTCTGTGAAGAAAGGGTTCACCTGCCTAGGTCTCCTAAAATCTTTGTCCTGTGTCTTTCTGGTAGTCTTATATATATTAAAACTTAAAAAATGTTTGCTGCTGATTCTACACTGAGAATTATTTTGGTATGGATAACCTAAGATTTTAGTGACTTTGTTTCTCTAATTATTTAATTAAGTGTTATATCTTGAATTCATAAGCCTTTAATTTTCATGCTTCTGTGATATTTATTAATAGGTCTGACCAAGTAGTTGCTCTTACACTTTAGCTAGTATTGAAGCTTTAAGCCAAAATATTTAGGTCATTGTAGTACTACCAAAGTTGTTGTGTAGTTATTGCAACTTTTTTTATTGCATGTTTTTTAAAGCTAGGGAGTTGTCTTAGCTGCAGTGTAGGAAGCAGAAAACAAAAGCGAGGCTCTTGGGCTCTTTTGAATACACGGAATGAGTAAAAAGTTAAAAGCAGTATACTTTTCAAAAGTATGTAGATGGTTTTTGTACAGTTGAAATTCTTTTAGGAAACGAGTGAGATCAGGAGTAGAGTAGTTATTTTCTAAGTAAATACATTAAGCTGAAACTAGTGATTCAAGTGACCTTTTGGGTGCTGCTTGTGGTGAGATTGATTCTAAGGCTGTGGTTGTGCCATGCCCTGCACCCCGTGGTTCCCGAGGAGTAGGCAGTGCCAGGGATGACACACACGTCGTTGCATGACACAGTCAGTGCTTCTGTGCACTCCCTGTTGGGTGCCCAGCAGCCCAGTGTCTCCCAGCTGGTTTTTGGGGTGTCAACGAGGGAGGCACCACTGCAGCCATAGGAGCACTGCCGTGGCGCTGGGTGGGCGCTGCCGCAGGTGCCTGGTCACACTCTGGGGGCTCAGAGGGACCTGGGCTGTGCCACCCTTGGGCTGGAGCAGCGTGTGCTGCTGTAGGGCCCCTCAAGCCAAGCTGCTCCAGGGCTGGCACAGCAGCCATGGGCTGCAGCAGCTCCACTCCTCCGTGGAAGAGCAGCAGGTTTTTGGCTTGCTGCCTACTTTCTGTACCTTCTCAGGAGCGAACCATGATCTGTCCTCCAGAAGGAGTTCTGCTTTGGAGCTTTTTGCGAAGTGAATGTGTCAGCTGATCTCCAGGCTGGGCTTTTTACATGTCACTGCTTAAAGAGTGAGAATAGAGCATCCTTCTGTTAGTGGTTTCTGCCAGAAAAAGCCACCCACGGCAGTGCCGGGCAGTTTGTGGGCTCTCCCCGACACCACCAGCACCAGTGATGCCTTCTCAAACCACATAGAGCTTGTAAGGAGATCTTTGGTAATGCTGTAAGACAGTCTGTTCACAGCTCCCCAAAACGCTGGTGTTTTTCCAGGTTCATTCCATGCAGTGCCCCTAGGGTCAGGGCATGTTTTGGGTGTGGCTCTCATGCATTGCAACAGGTAACCTGCAGAAAAGGTCATTTACGCCTCAGTTCCATGTGGGCTTTTGTATGGGGGATGTGTAGGTCTTCACAAGGTGTGTGGCACAGACATCATAAGGTAATGCTTGTTCCTAATTCTTTACTGTGTAAGCAGGCAAAGCTAAAGCAGAAGTCCAGGGAACTGAAGACATGGGGCCAGGTTGTGGCAGGATCAGGAGAAACAGCCTGTGCCAACCCTTGGGGCAGGGACAGCCCCTGCAGCAACTCCAGCTGCACCCTGCTGGTGAATGCCAGCGGCAGAGTCAATGACTGACACTTGTGCTGGGGACCAGCTGAACCCTTAAGCACCCAGGACCGTGGAATCATAGAATCATGGAATGGTTTGGGTGGGAGGGGAGTTTAGAGCCCATCCAGTGCCAGCCCCTGTAATGGACAGAGACACCTCCCACTATCCCAGGTTGCTCCAAGCCCTGTCCAGCCTGGACTGGGACACTTCCAGGGACGGGGCAGCCAGAGCTTCTCTGGGCATCCTGTGTCACGGCTTCCCCACCCTCACAAGGAAGAAATTCTTCCAAACATCCCATCTAATGCTGCCCTCTGGCAGTTTAAAATCACTCCTTCTTGTTCTGGCACTATCTGCCATGTCCTTCATTTTTTATAAGGCCCTCTAAAGTTCTGAAAGGCTTCAACAAGGTCTCTCTGAAGCCTTCTCTTCTCCAGGCTGAGCAATCCCAGCTTGCTCAGCATGTTACTAAATGCTTTCACATCCAACCTTAGAAAAAAATACCTACATCTTTTTTATGTTATAAAACCATCTGGGGTTTCCCCTACAGGTTTATTTCTGTGTGAGGGGAGCTGCAGGTTTTGCAGGGCTCAGATGCCACCTCTGGTCATGCATACCAGGTCCCTGCTCGTTTCCTGGGATAGCCCATTTACTACTGATTTTCAGTTCCTTGTGGTTGTGACCTCAGCTAAAAAAATTACCCTTATGTGCAGTATCTGGAAATTTGCTGTCTGCCAAGGAGCTTTTCCTTGCTCTTTTCAGAGGTACATGGGCATTTCTGCTTCAAATTTACTGAAGATGCCAGCGCCATCCTGCCACTCAGTATCCATCCCGCTCAAACCCTCCCATCTCCTGCCTCAGGAAGGCATTTCTAAAGTTTTATGTGGCATTTCCCTTCCTCTGCATGAAACCACAGTTGCTGTTTGTGCTGTGTTTCTCTGCAGGGCATCATTGTGACACTGGTAACTAGAGACACCAAGTCTTGGAGCAGGATTTGGGATGTTAAATACCTTGGTGAATGTTGTCTAAAGACCAGTTTGCTTTTACTGAGCATGATACGGAGGATATTTATGTATTTTCACTTGATATTCCAATATTGCAGTGGTCAGACTATAGGAAAGGCAAGTTTTCATCATTGCCAGGCAAAAGGGTCGGTGCAAACAGGGTCTGTGCAAAAGAAAGGACAAAAAGGCTTTTTTGCTCTTTAAGGATATTCTGTAAAGTAATATCACTGTATATCTGTAAAGTAATTTAGTCTGCCAGACACTTTCCAGTGTTTTCAGTTGCAGATGCAGTTGCTTCAGCTGTCCAGACTGAAGCTTCCATGCTAAGCATCTGCCTCAATTGCCATTTTGTGAAAACTGCAGCTAAAATGGATGAGTGTTCTTGTGCTATGGGGTTTTTGTTTGTTGGTTTGTTTTTTGGAGGTTTTGGGAGGGAGAAGGGTTTGGGGGTTATTTTTTTGTGAATTAATCTATAGAAAACAGGCTTTCTCTCTTTGGGCATTCTTTGAGCAGCTCAGGCAGGTAGTATAAGGGAAACTGGAGGTGAGTGGGAAAGGAGGTTTCCAGCCACTACCCATGTTCTCCTGCTGGACTGAACCCTATTGTTTCCATGTTTTCCCTCTGTGCAGGCTAAAAAAAACCTGCAAAGCCCACGGCTACCAGCAGCTGTTCACTGCCTTGGGCAAAGCAAACACGACTTTGTACCTTATAGGCTTTAGTGTGAGTGGAACACGTGAATCTGAAGCCCTGAACTCATTGCTGATGCTTGAAGACCAGGGTGCAAAGGCTTATCTCTGGTGTGTTTTTCTACTGCTTCATTCAGTAGGAAGTCCCAGATTGATTGCTTGAATTTTTTTTCTTTCATTCTGAGATTTCCTGTACACCTGCCAAGCTACAAAGCACTGTGCAATAATTGCCTAGTTGATCTTGCTGCTGTTTGATTTCATGCACAAAGAGTTATGACAGGCTTTTAATTTGGGGTTTGACAAACCTGATGCCTAATTTTGTTGGGAACTGACGATTTTGATGTTCTCCCCAAATTTCCAGACAGGCTCTTGCTGTGCTCAGGCACTCAGAACTTCACTTCTTTAAATCAGAAAAAGAAGGTGGCAGGAGCCATGTGTGTGTTTCTCCTTTAAGTTACGTATGTTTTGTCCAGCTTTACATTCTGCAGTAGGCATAGATCTGGTTCTCTGGGGTGGTATTTACCTGCTTTTAAATATAAATCAAGTTTCTGCTACTTCCAACTCACTATGCCACAAACTTTCAGACCTCTGCAATGTATGGGATAGATACCATATGAGGTTGATTAGAAGGTTGATTGATGGTATTTTTAGGTGTGATTGTAAAGGAAAGTAACTTTATTTACTGCTGCTTGCGCTCCATCTGTCTTTGTTCTGAGCCCAGGAAGTAGCAGCAGAATTACTGACACAAGGAGTGTGTGATGGTTTGTGAGTATGGTTGAGGAAAGGATGTCAGGGCTTAATCTGATGTGTCTGCAAGGAGGAGCCCCCAGATGCTCCAGATTGTCAGCTGATCAAAGGTGATCGTGGCTTTTGTGGTGCTTTTGGAGGAGAAAAGGGCAGTCATAGAATTACTTGGATTGGAAGGGATCTTTAAAGCTTGTCTTGTTCCAGCCACTGCCATGGACAGGGATGCTTTCCACTATTCCACGTTGCTCCAAGCTCTGTCCAGCCTGGCCTTGGACACTTCCTCTGGAACAAAGCTGTCCTTTTGACAGGACAAGAGGAAATGACCTCAAGCTGTGCCAAGGGAGATTCAGCTTTAACATCATGGAAAGGGTGGTCAGACATTGTCAGGGGCTGCCCAGGAAGGTTTGGAATATCCCCATCCCTGGAGGTGTTCTAGGAAGGCCTAGATATGGCACTCACTGCTCTGGGCTGGTGACACTGTGAGGGTCAGGCACAGCTTGGACTTGATGGTCTGGGAGGGTTTTCCAACCCAGAGTTGAGTGATTCTAGTATTCTGTGTTTACATGATGTCCTACCAAACCCAAGGGAAGCAGCAGGAAGAGTACCCAGAACAAAACTGAGGCTTTATTTGGTGTGACACTCACCTGAGGTCTGTAAAAAAAGAAGCTTCTGGAGAAGATTTTGGAGACTGGGTTTGGTGTGTTCATGGTGATCCCTTAGAGCTGTGGCCGTGTCATGGTGACATCTAAAACTGAGGCAGCACTGGGTTTGTTCGAGGAAGAAGCTGAGTTCCGAGTGAATGAAGGAGGAAGGCCCCATCTGAACTCAGCACCAACTTCCCTTACAGGTGGAAAAAACATGAAGCAGCTCAGCATGTCCCATACCAAAATGGGGGTGACTAAAGCTGATACCACACTGGGAGACAAGAGTTACCAGCATAAACAAACGTCCCACACAATGAGTTGCTTAGAGTGTAAAATACTACATGGTAATTTGAGCAAGAGCTTGTGGTTTCTTAGTTACTCATCTCTTGCTACATGGCTTTTCCTTTGCGTGCCTTAAATATTCAGGCAGCAGGAAGTGTGGTCAACTGAAAAGTTGCCCTTTCCACAGCACTTGGCGTTGGCAGGTGTTACTTTCATGATCATAAACCAAATTCACGCTTGCCTTAGGGGGTGCTCTTAAACCTGGATATCACTGAGTGCTGGGGCTGAACCGTGGAGGGAAGCATTGGCTGGGTTTGATTGTTGCCATCTGCAAAAGAGTTGCTTTTAAATATAGTCCAGCCTCTGACAGCTGAATGTCTGGAGCTCTGCTGTTGGATGGGATGATGGGCTGCCCCAAAACAGGCTGAATTTGAGGATGCTGCTCAGTGTTGAGTTTCTGTGGCCATTGTGTTTGGTTGCCTTGGCTGAATCGGTGCCAGGGCTGTGAGTGTGCACAGCCTTGGGAGGATGTGAGAGCTGGATTTCAGATGGGGCCCACCTCTCTATTCAGAAATTTAACTCCCTTTGGATGATTAGAATGGTGACATCTGTAAAAAGTAACAGTCCCCCTTCCTTCCAGAATAAGGCTATGAGCTTTCCAGCTGTTGGCTAAGATGGGTTTTCCTGTTGAAAACTGACTCCTGACTCCTGAAGAAAGTCTAAAACAATATGATTATAGTAACTGAAAATATTTCTTTGTCAATTCTAGTTACAAATCCAAGTGTTTTGATTCATTGTTACTTTTTGCAGCAGCTGTTTGATTTCAAAAACCTTATGTAATCTTCTAGTGAAGTGCCCGCTACTGGTAAAATGCCATTATGCTTATATTCTGTATTTTCTTTACCATATTGTCTGTGACTAATTTTCTTTCATCTTCAGTCTCACAATTCCAGAACACACTCTTGCTTTCCTTCAGAAGTCTCATCATCCTGAATAATGCAAAGACAAGCCCATAATATTCATTCATGTGGTTCTTGTTTGCAACCACAGTAAAATGGATTGTGCCATATATTTGTCAGCTGACGCCATCCTATATTCATAAAATATGCTTGGGATCTTTTTTTACTTCTGCAGAGTTTAAAGATGAGATTATTAGACATCTCTCTGATGTGTAATTATTCTGGGCTAAATAATGTTAATCAGAATGTATGCAATTTATATACAGTAGACAAGCAAAGAAGAATGTATGTTTAAAAATGAATTTGCCAGAGGAGATTTGCAAAAAAAAGTGGATCTAATGCACTCAAGAGATTTCTGTTTTCTTTTATATACCTTTTTTAAAAAACCAAGCCGTGTTTGCTCAGGAAAGTTTTACTTCTGTATCATGGGTGTGTCTTGACTACATTTCGTTGTTTTCTTTCAATTTCAAGATATGGTATTTTACAAATCAGAGGAACCCTCAGAGTTTAGGAGTTTAAAAAGCATGTCGGGGTATCTGCTCAGTCTGGAAGCCAGGGCTGCATGATTTCCTCTGACTTTGTTGGTGTTGCTTTGTACCAGGCATTCTTGAATAAGACCTGATGCTTTTGTGTTTCTCTCAGCAGGTTCTTCTTAAGCACACTAGGCAGATATTTTTAATACCCCAAACAAAAATTGTAATTTTTAGAACGTCAGTTGGCATTTAGAGCTTTGGCTTGGCTTCAGAGGTGCTGAGCACCCACCTGGAAACTGGTGGTTGGTACCAGCTGTTCTGGAAACAGGAGGAGTTGCCTCACTCTAGTGGCAGCATAAGTAATTTTGAAAAATGCTTTTGAATTTTCAATGTGTGTATCTTCTTAGTGCCAGAGGTGCTTCTAAAGCAGAAATAATTACAACAGAAGGACCTGACCTCATTTCTTGTTCAAAAGGGGTTGTAAGAAGACTGCCATCTCCTGAACTGTGGATTGTGGCTGTTGGCTAAGGCACATGTCCCTCAGAGGGATCTGCCTGCAAGCAGAATTGGAAACCAGGACGTTGTATCTCAGGCCTGTGTTTTGTTGTTATGACCTCAGCATTTCTGAGACTGGCAAAGAAAAAGTCCTGACTCCATTTAAACCTGAATCTTTGGAACCTGAAGGCTCAGCCTGACTGACTTGTTTATGAAGGTTTGGTGCACTTTTGCTAGTAAATCTCAGAGTAGAGCAGAGACCATAAGATGGCATTTTTTCAATGCTATGTGTTTTTTCACTGGAAATTATAAAAACCTCATGAATCATATTGGTGGGTTTTGTGAATACACTTTTCCAGAATTCCTGGCTTGTTCTTGTTCTGTTATGCTTTTCACTGCTCTGCTTTTTCCTTAATGAAGAGCCTGCCTGTTTGTGTGAAGCTGCTGGGCTTATGTAAAACATGTGGTGAAACAGTTGGTGAAACGGTTGGCTCAGGGATGCTTGAAAGGGCAAACAGCAGAGAAAGTGTCTCAGGGTAGGGAAAAGTTCTGCTGTCGCATAAGTAGTACACAGCCTGAGTAGCATCTCATTGGAAGGGATGATTGATTATATAGTAAAGGTCTTTGGGAATAGTAATAAGGGATAGAAAAGTCTCTGAAAAGTTATGGATTCAGGAGCTTTTCAGGGTGTTTTGAAGCTCCACTGGATGCTGTTAAGTAAGAAAATAATTCATAGAAATTCAGGGCTCGTCTTCAATCTCATCAGGCTGATGAAATCCCATCAACCCAAATGAAGATAGCAAATGGGTTTATGTGGTTTTCCCTGTATTTGTTTCTCAGAAAGCCACAGGCTGCCTTTGAGCCACTCTTGAAGAATGCAAACATGGCTTAAAATGTAGCTGGTAGTGAGCAAATGCAGGCAGCCATTGGAGGAATTCAGGTTTGGATGAGAATCAAAATGAGCATTGTTAGACAGGGGCTAAATATGCTTATAGTCACATTACTAGTGATTACTTCTGCATTCACAAAATGAAAATGTGATCTGATAGACATAAATTTGCCAAATAAAACCCTTAGCATATTGCATTCTTAGGGCTGCTTTTTCTCATAGTGCCATAAATAAAGCGTTTTGCAAAACACAGAAAGATGAAGAGTTCAAGTTTTGATACAGACAAGTAAAACATACTCTTCTTCAGAAAGATAGAATGTATCAGCATCCACAGTGGCAGGAGCACTGCCACTGCAATGGCAGGAGATTGGATTGATGGGGAGAACTTCATGGAGACCTCTGATGGAAGAGCTGGGACTTAGAAAACTGGAGCTCCATAACGAGTCATACAAAAGCAAGAGAGATGAAAGCAAACTGTTAAATGCACTGACTGAAGCACTGCCACTATGGATATAAACCCAAGCCTTGAACATCTTCTGGTTGGTTTTGTGTAGCCACAGGTCTTGGTGTACAGGCAGGTCAGGTTGGTGTGTCTGTACACGGAGGGCCCTGAAGGCCTCCAGAGGCATAGGGTCACTGAGAACCAGCAGGAGAGCTCTCACCGACCTATTTCCCAATAAATTCTCAGGAACAAATTTCCTCTTCTTAATAATAACCTGCCCAGCTGCCTTTATGAGCCCAGACCTCATGTGGTCCCACTGTACAAACACAGCACAGGGAGAAGGTGGTTTTGATTTGGTTTTTTCCTTTCAAGTCATGTTGTCACAAGCCCTTTTGAACATGAAAGATAAATGGAGAGGAAATGAGGCAACTTAACTTCTTTTTCAAGAAGGAAGGAGCATTGAAACATTGGAGTGGGAGACCTGAGCAGCCCAGGGGCCTCAAAAGCACAGCCTTAGTGAGAGGGACAATAGCTAAGTGGAGCTTCTTCCCAGGAAGTCATCTTAGAAGTGCAGAAAACAAACACCAGTGGTAACTATTGTCCTCTCAGTGATGCTTTCATGAGTGTTTGAGGAACTGAAAGTGGTCCATGAGGAAGAAAAATAATGCACAGCACTTGGCATGACAGGTGACTGGATGGAACCCCTCTGAGCTGATTTCACTGAATAAAAGTGGACTTGGGTGAAACCAGCCCCATGGAGGAAACAAGACGACTGGGACCTGCAGAGTTGTGTGTCACCACCTTCCTGTCACAGCAAGTGACACAGTGGCTGTGCCTGTCTGGGAGCTGAGGTCAGACACTCTGTCAGGCTCTGGCCTTTCTCTGAGTTATGGTTAAAAATAGCAACCTGAAAAAGAAAATAAATACTTTTGAACAGTGTGCCAGAACAAAGAGATCTTAAACCCCCACATTTGCACAGGAGAGACTGTGAGAGGGTGTTCCTTTGTGTGTGTCTTCTGTGGCATTTACATAAAATTCTTTCTGAACACAGTTCTTTGTTTTCCCTTTTTCCTCAATTTCCCCATACCTATGCCCTTGTCACCTGGGAATATTTTTACCTCTGGGGGTGTGGGTTGCTGGCACTGGTGGGATGTAGGAACAGCAAACCTGGGGAATGTAAAGGTAATCCTTCATCTTTGATATTGCTGCAGCTGCAGAAAGTTAGGGGTTGTTTGGATTTTTACTTGACCTCTTTTCAGGATAAAATTTTGGGAATTATTCTCAGTTTAGTAGCAGAAGGTGTATTTTTATTAGTAAGGTTCCAGCTTTAATTTAGAAGGAATCAAAGACATGAGCTATGCCAAGTAAGGAACAATTAATGAAGTTTAATGGGTCCTTTTAGCTTTGCCAAAGAAAGACCCCAAAATGTTTAGATCACTTTGTTTTATTCTTTTACACTGCTTTGGAAATACTGGGATCTTGATTATGGCCTTGTTCAACATTGAATGGGAGAAAAGAGGGGAAAAGAGGCCGCTGTCAGATTTGCCATGTTGAGAAGCCCCAGGCAGCTAGGGCCATCTCCCATCTTCTATTTGTCTTTTCCCATTTATTTTGTTTTCATTTGCCTCATTTTCTCTGTTTTTTCCCTTGAATTGTCCCTGGACGAGATTAAGTAGGGGCTTTTGGAGTGCTCCCTTCAGTTTCACAAGGGAAGAGGCCAAATCTGTTCCTTTTGCACCCATTTCACAGCTGACAGAGAGAAAAAGGCTGTGACCTATCCTGAAGTGGGACCTTGGGGCAGCAGCAGCAGATATGGGAGAGTCAGAGTAAAGCGTGAGTGAGAGAACCAGACCAAGACTGAGGAGTGAGAGGAAATGTGGTCAAGGTCTCCCTTTCCAGCGGCATCAGTGCCAGCCCTTTCTTGAAGGAGCCTGGATCAGAGGGCTGATGCTCTGGTACCACTTCCCAGTGTTTCTGCACTAATTTGTATTATAAAGTTGATTGGTTGCATCACAGAGCTGTAGTTTCCTTGCCCCATCTGTAATAAGCACAGAAAAAACTGCCTTACACAGGGTTGGGTGAGCAGCTTTATGCAATAATTATACACTTATCTTCTAAATTCTACCTTAATTGATGCTTTTTAGCAGTCATGTGAAGAAACCTTTCCCACAGGATGAGGCAACAACGCTTCCTCCTGTCTCTCCTGCAGAGTGACAAGTCCAGTGAAGAGTGTGGATTTCCTGAGTGCCATTACCATCCATGGAGAGGTAGAGAAGGGTTTTTTTGTGAGAGGGGAGACCTTCAGTTGCACGAGTATAGACCTTTTTAATGCTTGGCAGTATTCCTTGCAAATGAATAAATGCAATCCTTTTTTTAAATAAATTTATTTCTAAAGATTTAGCAAACATTTTTAGACCTATTATGTTATTTTTCTGAACATGAGAACAGACTATCAGCAAGGAGAGTTTGTCTAGTTTGTCTTAGCTAAGGCTTTGAAGGATTAACCACAGTGTAGTGCTGTGGAACATTTTTGTCCTGTAGGTTGTATGAGCCTTGAACAATTCCTGCTGTAGCATCTGCATGGCCAAGGCATGTCACATGCAAAGTCCATGTGACATCAGAAAGTGATCCCATTGCATCAACCTGCTGTGTTACAACAAAATATATAACAGATTAAGGAGATTTTACAAGTTTTGTAACAACAAAATATATGACAGATTAAAGAGATTTTATAAGCTTCACTCGAACTTTGAAAGTTTTATAAAGTAAATTCTCCCATCCTCTACCCAGTGTTTTGCTCTGACAACAGTTACATTTTCCTGCAGTCATATTCCAGTATTATAATGTGAAACTAGTGAAAGTCTGAACAAATGACTAAATATGCACTGCAAAGGAAAAATATTTCCATTTTTGTTGTTTATGCTCAGTGTAAAGTAGGAAGTAATTAAAAAAAAAAATTAAATTATTTGGAATGTGAATTGCATTTTACATAACCCTCTTCCTGCATTATAAAGTTTTATTAGAAGCATAATATAATATATATATGTATAAATTTTTGTCCTTTTTAAAATAGGGGGAAGAGGAATAAAATCAATTATTGATTTTCACAAAGAGTTTGCTCTTTTTTTCCCCTCAAAATGCCCTTTCACAGTTGCTGCCAAACAGAGGACCAATGCGAGGAGGTGTTGGCACAGGCAAAGCAAAACAGGTGAAATTGGAAAAAGGTCCCAACTGGCAGAACTGTGAGTGACATGGGTATGGCCTTAGGCTTCAAAAATCAAAATGGTGCTTATTGTTTGGGTTAAAATCTGTGCATTTACCCAGGTGTTGTTGTGGGGTTCAGAATGGCAAGAAGGGGCTCTGAGGCTGAAATTATTTCTTGTGATAAAATCAAGTAGCGTGGTCATTACAGTAAATGTCCTTGCTTTGAGTCCTCTGTTTAGTTTAGAGATTAGTCTTGGTTTTACTCTTCTTGCACACAGGCTTAGCTGAAAATCCTTTGCAAATCATGGTGTTTACTAATTTTCAGTGTATACAGGAGCCAAAAGAGAAGCAAACACCTTAGAACTGATGAAGAAAATTGTAAGAAAAGAGGCTCCAATGTTACTATTATTCTCATTTTGTTACTCTGTTTTGTGGGGTTTGTGTTTGTTGAAGAGAAATGGAATAAAATCCTGCTGTGAAATAATGGCCTTCTGGTACAGTGCTTAAAAAGTGATGACTTTGTGGGAAATACGGTACTCTGAGGAGTCCATCTGGGCTGATGGTGAAAGGAGTTGGAATGGTGAGGGAATAAAGGGAATTTGTGACTAAGGTAAGGAAAACTCAGCATAAATGAAGCCCCTCATGGAATGATGTGTGTGTACTCATAGCTTTGGCCAGTGTTGTGTACTCCCTGGAGTAATTTTGTGATAGAGCCATGTAGTGTGATATAATATGGCAAAGTAATTAGGAAAAAACACATTAGTAAAAATATCTCCCAGATCTGTATGAGCATATGCCAAGCATTGCATGGAGATAATATTTTGAAGGTGTGTGTGTGTCTATAAATATAAATATATGTATTCAGAAAAAAGCTTCAACAATGTCATGAAAGTGGTTATTTCTGTTATCTGTGTCTTTTTGTTATTTTGTCTTGTGGATGGTTGGGCAGTGATGTAACTGCCACCAGAAAGGGAGGGAAGGGGGAATACATCATCCTGATTTAAAGGGTGATGCAGCATTGGCTTACATTTTTGGAATGCTGTTTAAATGTTCCCAAGAAACATTTTTGTGTGACCTCCCATGACACATAACATGATGCTGACAATCTGGATTGGAGAAAGCTGCTCAAGACGTGCCTGGTGTCTGTGTCCCCACGAGTGGCTCAGGGAATTGAAAAAAACCCCAAAACTTGAAAACCACTGACCTTCACCAAATTTATTTACCACAGATCATAGTTTAGTTTCATGTGACCTACCAGAAATTGGACTGGGTTCATTCGGTTATTAAATCCCAAGTCCTTCTGGTAGTATGAAAGAAGGTTATAAATTCTTGTCAGGTCTTATTCTAGTTGAATCTGACTATAAATAATTGTTTCTAGACAGAGTGTTGCTGCTTCTAACCCCACTTCCAAGAAAGGGTAGATTTCAGCAGCCTTTGAGATAAGCTTATCTGACACAGTGTTAATCAAACCCTTGGCTTGTTTCAGCCTGATTAACCACAAGCACTGGCCTCCATGTAATTCATGATTATTAGGATTTTTTAACCTGACAGAAGTGCAAAGGCAACTTGTGAAATCTTCCTTCTCCCATAAATAAGGATTGGGCAGTGGGAGCAGGGGAAGGCAAAGCCAGCTGCAGGAACGAGTCTCTGTGTTTGACCCAAGAGCCACTCTGTGTTTGTGCAGGATCTGTACTGTTTGTTCTTCATTTTTAGTAATCCAGCAGCATTCAGAATTAACTTAAACCAGAGCTGCCAGTACTGACATCTAGCTTTCAGGGCTTATGTAGAGCATCTGTAATTTCAGACATTTACCTCAATCAGAGTTGTGTTTTTCTTGGACTTGGGATGAAGTCGGTCCAGGAGCTGAAGACTGGATTTCTTTTGTTAACTCATTTTTCTGCTACCTTGTTGGGCTATGAGAATAAGCCTGGGTGGATGGATGGACCATAGTAATTGTAAAGCTCAGTTTGCATTAAGACACACAGTATATATAGATTTACTGGTTTCTAGTTTATCATTTAAAAACATGTCCCCAGTTGTGGGTTACATCCTGGCTTGTGAAGCACTGTGTGGGTATGATCAGCTGATCATTTTAGATTGTTTTCTGACAGCTTTGCTCATGGCCTGGTGGAGGAAATAAGACAAAGTGATTTGTTCCTGTTCTGTCTCACTGCTTTACTTGTTCAAAGTGCTGGGTATATTGACATTCAGCACACACAGTGCCTTTTCTTTTAGGTTTTATTTTGTCCAGGATTTGTTTTAATACAGAAAATCATGTACTTCTTTGACATTCATGTCCCCTGGGGCTTAAATGGTGTAAGAAGATACATCAGCCCCCAGACCTCCAAAGAGATTCATATCACTGATTGTGGTATATTTGGAAAACCCTTTCCAAAAGGTGCTGGGTGCAGGCAATTATGCTGTGAAAGGGAAGGATTCTAAACATTTTCCTACTCTTGGAAGGGTCATCTTTCTGCCAAACACCAATACTGAAGTGAATTAGCTTTTATGGCAAGTCCTTCCCTCTTTCCATTCTTAACTTCCAAATAGCTGAAGTTCTGGGAGTGTGAGCAATCACCCTCTTGTATGCCAGCCAAGAAGTTATTTTTTTTCTACCTTTTTTCCCCGAGTTTTCCTGACCTGCACCTGGACTGGCCACATGGCAACATGTTGTTGAAAACAGGGAGATATGACAGGATGAGCTAGATAGCTGCACTGGGAGCTGGTGGCTAGACTAGCAGGAATTCATTCCTGGGAGAATTTGCTGAAGAGTGCCCTTGTTTGAAAAAGCTGTGTATCAGTTATTTCAATAAAAAAAGTTAAACCCCCACTATGAAGTTGGGTATTCCTGGCCATTCTGTGAACCTGATGACCTGGAGTTAGATACAAGTGTCCAACATGGGTGACAAAATTAAGAAGGTCAAAGGCAGGGGAAAAGCAAGGAAAAAAAAAAAAAATGGGCTGATTACTGATTTCCAGGGGGCAACAGGTAGATGTTTCTTCTTTCTCCGTGTAGTGACATTTGTTTTTAGCCTTAAAAGAGGTGTCATAACTCATGCTAAAGTTTTGTGGTCATGTGCAGGGCAGTTCTGTGGAGCAGGAGGTGCAACAGGAAGCATTTGCAAAGTTTATTCTGGAGCAGGATTTAAACTCTCGGCAAAGAAGGGAACAGACCCTTGCCTTGTTAATTTGACAGAAATCCTTCCACCTCCATCACAGTTGTCTCTTCCTGTTTAATTTTGGTTCATGGAATCCCAGAATATGCCAGGTTGGAAGGGACCCATGGGGATCAATCACTGAGTCCAGCTCCTGGCTCAGCGCAGGTGCAGGAGGTTGCATGCAGGCTCCTCCTGGAGCTGATCAGACTCCTCATTCTCCTAGGATAAACATCCCAGCTGCTGAGATTCAGATCCCATTTATATGGGCTGGAGCTGTGCCACTGCAAGACCAGCCAAGTGGGAGCATTGGCTGTGCTCCATATAAACAGCTCTGACTAAGCCAGCCACACTAAATTTGGAAAAGAATTAGGGGAACTCATTTTTCAACAGCCCTGGAGTATTTTATCTCCAGTTGCCCCATGGTATCATTTCATGGGAAGAGTTTCTGTTACTCAGGACTGTTTCCACCACATTCATTTTCAGATAGCATATTTTTATTTTCTGTAAACCAAAACAGTTTAAAGATCCATTGAGGAACAATGGATTAAGGGTCTGTCTGCTTCACTTCCCACGTTCAGGTAGCGCTGCAGTTCAGTTCAGCTGAGCCCTGCAAGGCCAGGTCCTCATGTGGTGCTACTCAAAATTTCTTTAAATAAACTTTTCCTCTAAATTTAAGAGGGTGGAGTATTTTTAACGCAAAGCTCCTTTTCACCAAGTAGTGTGAAGATTGGAAGAAATGGCTAGAAACATTTGCCTCTTGATTCATGTTTTGGTTTGTCATAAATACAGTCTGCACATAAAAATTACATCATCAGTGTCCTATTTCTGATGTATATGTTGTGAATTGCAGAGTTTCTTTCCCTTCAGTCATCGTGCTTTAAGCTGATCTAAGTAGTACTGACAGTGAAGAATGACACTTCTGAGGCCATTTAGCTTTAATTGAAAGACTTTGCCAAAATTACAGGTTTTTCCTGTGATTGTTGAAAGCTTTACCTAACACCAGAATTTTAGTCTTTGTCCCACTTCCTCCACAAACTTTTTCTGCAGGATGCAGGCAGTAGTAAAGTGAGGTGCAGTGTCCCAGAGCCCTCTCTCACAGATTAAGAGCATGATGCGAGCTGGAAAAGAAAAAGCCACAGTGCAAAATAGGGGCAAACCCTGAGCAGGAAACTCCGCTGGGGCTGGGGCCAACAACATCCTACTGCTGGCTGGGACCAGGAGGAAAAAAATGCTACAAAGAAGGTTTTGGGAAACTTTGTCCTTATTTGGAGTATAAGTCTATGTCTCTGCCCAAAGCAGGCTAGTTTTTGTAGGGCTGGGATACTCTGCTTTAGCAGCACCATATTCTGCTATTATACCCAAGCACATCCTATAATCAGTATTAAAAATCCATCCTAAAACTGAAGATTTGGAGTCCAGATTGTCACCTGGACAATCAGGTCCTGTGGGTGCTGTCCCACAGGTAACTCTGTAAGCCTTTCATAAGTGGTGAATTGACTGCTTCTGCCATCCTTCCAGTTGAATGGGATGGCTGTGCCAGCACTGAGCCATCTCCTCCGTGTGCCTGGAGAGGGCTCTAGGGCATCAGGTCTGTCTCCCAGTGCTGGTGTGGGATTGGAATGGGGCAGCAGTGGGGCAAAAGGGGCTTCCAGTTCAGTGGAAGGCAGCGATCACATTGGTGCTTACGAAGAAGGCTCCAGCTCACCACTCTGAGTTGGTACATGGGAGTGGCTGGAATGAAAGGTGGTGTTAGGAATGGAAGTGTTGGCATTGCCCCTGAACTTGGGGGATGCATCTTATTCTCCATCACACTGGAAATTCACCTGCAGAAGCAGAGGAGCTGGCATGTAGGTTTGTATTCTCATGCACATCTGTGTTAAAAAATTGGGGAATAATTCATAGAATCCCACAATGGTTTGGGTTGGGAGGGTTCTTCAAACCATCCAGTCCTATGCCCTGCCATGGGCAGTGACACCTTCCAGTAAACCAGACTGCTCCTCACCCCTGGCCTTGAACACTTCCATGAATTCCATTTCAGGAATGCTGTGTGACAGTCCTGTCTAGGAGTCCATATAAAGGCATGAAGAAGTCTTAGTTCAGGAATTACCATTTTTTTCTCATACAGAAAGTACAATGTTCTCCCCCAAGCAGAACAAAATGAAATTTTGAAAGCATCGAAGTTGCTTGAGATGTGAAATTTCTCTGTTGTATGCTCAGAAAAAGCCCTTTGGTGTGGAGCTCCCTAATACTAAGAAGAAAGGGATGCCTCCAGTATCCAGGATGTTTGGGATGCTCTCTAGATCATAGGCCAGGTTCTGGTTTTTGCATTGCTACAGACTCTTTGAGTCGCATATATGCACACGCTGTTAGCTTCACTTCCCTGTCTGCAAAGCACCATTATTTCTTTGGTAGGGTTAATGAGTTGTTTGTAAATTGTTTTAAGATTCTCAGAAGTGAGACCTCAGTGTGTTTATTGCTGTTGCTGCTACCCATAAGATCTTGATCACAGCAAGACAATACCAGATTAATGTTTATTGCAGCATGACTGAGGATATGTTTACATTAAAACAAAGATGAGACTGTAGTGCCCAAGCCTAGAAAAATCTTTTGTAGAGCTTTGAGTCAGCTTTGGAATCTCAGTAAGTGACAAAATTGTCTCCTATGGCTGAACATTAGCCAGTGTCACTGCTTCTCTTTGAAAACTTTCACCCCTTGACCAAACTCGGCTCTAGGGCAGTGTGTCCCAGGGAGAGGTAAAGATCATCTTTCCTTAGAGAAATGGAATTGGGAAATTCTTTGTTTGCTCTTAGAAGAAAAAGCAAAGTCCCAAACCAAGTGTTTTCCTGGACAAATTCCTTCTGAATGCATCTCCAAGGGTTTCCTGATCTTTTCAGCAAGTGGCCCTTGGTACACTCAGGAGGTGTTCTCATGGAATCATGGAATGATTTGGGTTAGATGGACCTTAAAGCCCAGTTCCACACCCTGCCCTGGACAGGGACACCTTCCCAACTATCCCAGGTTGCTCCAAGCCCCATCCAACCTGGCCTTGGACACTTCCAGGGATCCAGGGGTAGCCACAGCTTCTCTGGGCATCCTGTGCCAGGGCCTCCCCACCCTCACAGGGAACAATTCCTTCCCAATATCCAGTCTGAAACTACTCTCTGTCAGTAGGAAGCCATTCCCCCTCGTCCTGTCACTCCATCTCTTGTCCAGAGTTTCTCTAAATCTTTCTTGTGGGCTCCCTGCAGGTACTGGAAGGTCAGTATTAGCTGACTCTGGAACTGTCTCTTCTCCAAAGAGAAGAATTCTGGTCACTGGTGAGAAGTGCCCTGGTTCTGTGTTGCAGGTTGTGAAGCCATGTACATTAAATACATTTAAATCTGTTTCACCTCAGGGAAAACAGAGGCCACCATCAAGAACTTCAGCCCCCACTACCGCCGCCAGTATGCCGTGGCTTTCTGCAGGCATGTGCAGGAGGAGCTGGAGCAGGACTGCCACTCCCAGTCCCACTTCCTGAAAACCAGGGTAGGAGGACACTGATTTTCCTCTCTGTGAACCAAGTGCACACAGCAGTTTGCATGTGCAGGTGTTTGATTTGGGTCATTTTGGTTTGGGATGGAAAAGTTGCATCTGTGTACAGGTTTGAAGTTTTATTTTTGAAAATTCATCTTTATTTTGGTCTTGTTTAGTTGTTCATTGTGGCACAAGGAGAACCATGACATGGCTTTCTGGTACAGAGTTTGACATTTGGACAAAACTGGTTCCTTCTTGCTGGTTGCAAGGTTCTGCAAAATCTAGGGATAGAGATCATACTTTCAGGGAAGAGATTATGTAGGAAACATAATTAATCCTGTCATCCATGGCTCAGGGTTCCTTAAAGAAGATGGCAGTAATTCCCTCTGTGAACTATGGAAAGCGGGTTTCTATTAGAGGGGAGACAAAAAGAGAGACAAAAGTCTTTTTATTAGAGGAAAATGCAGAGAACCAGCCTTCAAGATTAAGAAGATAAAAATTAAAATGTTCTGAAGATGCTGGAAATCATGGATTTCCAATGCTCTTGAAGTCAGTAGGTAAAACAGTGAAGTGGGATAATAGAAGATCTGTGTCTTTCAGAAAGGTGCATATCAGTTACAGCACAGATGCAAAAGCATTACAAAGAAATGGGAAACAATTTACTATATTATAATAAAACCCTGTTTTTCATATCAGTTAAATATTTATATTATGTAATGGAAAATGGGAGGTGGTGAACTCTCAAGTTATCCTGCAGGGTTAGAACTAGATGATCTTTAAGATCCCTTCCAACCCAAACCACTGTAGGATTCTCTGATCTTGCATTCAGCATGTCAGCTGGAAGGAAAATAAATCTCTGTCCCAGAAATCTAGCAGTGTTTGGGAAGGCAAAGCTCCTCTGCTTCCCCCTAACCTCAGCTACAAGGATTTGCTTGTGTCTGTTGAATCTTCTGAAATCAGAGATGTTTATGACTCCAAATTGCATTTGAAGGCTCAAAATCCCACAAAGCAGCATTGTGGAAATGTAGAAATAAAAGCTTCAAGATGGTCAGTGGTGCAGAGGAGTCTCAAATGTCTCCAATTGTGCCTGTAGCCCACAGAGGAAACCAGGACAGTTCTGTACGAAGCAGAGCTGCTGCACTTCGCTGAGGACCTGAAGAAGTGGAAGGACAGATATGTTGTGATCCAAAATGACTACACTGTGAATTGCTTTGAGACCAAAGAGGTAAGTGCTGCTTCTGTGGATCTGTTTGTACACTCCTAGATAAACCAATAGCAAGTGGATTTGCTGCTGCTGCTTTGCCTTCAGCAGTAGGAGATGTCACCCTTGTCAGGGTGGCTCCAGTGGAAGCCCCACAGGGATGGCTGAGGGTACAGCCAAGTGCCCTGCCTTGGCCAGATATGTTGGCAAGAAGAAATCCTTTTAACAGCACTTGAATTTTCCTGTGCCTGTCACAAAACACTTCTCATCTGTACATCCCTGTAATACATCCTTGTGCTCCTGCAGTTGGATCTGAAGTGGCAGTGGGTGGCTCCAGGCTGACTACAGTGGAGGTTTTTGCCTAGAAGCTGCCGTAGTCAAACTAGTCCTGACAAATCCAACAAATCTGGCTCAGGGAGAAAATCCCATCTTTTTTCCCTCCCTTCCATTCCTGATTCCTCACCACAGCAGATAAGCACTGCTTATCTGAGAAGCTGAGAAGAATTCTGAGAAGATATTTTCAAACAAGTTTTTTACGTTTAACCATGTTTTAGAGTTTACATGCCTAGGGAACATTTCCAAAATTCACTCTGACAAAAAGATTCTCCCTTTGGCAATATCCCCATGCATTAGAATCATAGAATATCCTGAGTTGGAAGGGACCCAGAAGGATCATGGAGTCAGCTCCTGGCTTTGTCAGTGAATTGTGTACCTTATGTTTTCTCTCTCCTTAAATCTCTCTTTGACAATACTTCCTCTCTGTTGATTTTTCAGGCCTACCAGAAGGGAGCCAGCCCTAAATATCAAATTCTTCCTGCAGGAGGCAAAGTCCTGACTTCAGAAGAAGATTACAATTTGCTGTCTGATAAACATTTTCCAGACCCTGTTGGTAAGTCTTGCTCAAAGCCGAACTGCTCCCAGGCTCTGGGCTTAATTCCCTTAATTTGTTATGGGAAGGCTTTCAGGCTCCAATTTAAAATGGGGTAGCAGAAGATGCCCACAGCCCTTCTCCCAAGTTCAAGCACAAATCCAGAGTGGATGAAAAAAGTAGATGCCATAAGCCAGCACTCAGAGAAATGCTGGCTCCCTTTCTTCCCAGCATACCATCACAAAGCTGCTGGAAGCTGTGCAGAAGCAGGGCAGGAACCACAACACCATTGTTCCTGGGCTTTGTTAATAGTCCTGGTTTATTTGTTTCCATTTTTAGATGCCAGCTATATGTGTTGACTCACAGCTGATAATAAGTCCCACAGAGAGGGCAGGAAGGTGGCTGCTTCTGAGTTTGTTGTTTCTGGGCTGGGAACTGCTGTGTTCCTGCCTGCTCCCACTCCACCAAGATGGAGAAAATTCAGTGCTTTACGGAAGAGGGTCTGACATTGCAGAGTGAGATTTGGAGAATGAGATGCCACATAATGAAAGGAATAAGGGAAACTTGAAGACAATGATTTTTATTCTTTTTTGAGTCCTTTAAATCCTTAGGATTTAAAAGTTAGGTGCCCTCTCACACCCTTTCCTAAGGCACAGGGTGGTCAGAGGGGCTTGGAGGTGTCCTATGTCTGTCACCACAGCTCTGCAGCAGTTGGGATTGAGTGATGTGGAGTACCCCAAGGGTGCTTGTGGGCTTCCCATGGCTCCCCCTTCAAAAAGAGCATCACTTCATCTTTATGGCCCTACTCCCTGTCTGTGTGGTGCTGAACACCCTCTGAGGTGAACCTCTTGTGTCTGGGCTCTCAATGCATGTCAGTGACTCCAGATTGGGTTTGGTCATCCCTAAATGTGCTGTCCAGCATTCCCTGTGTGCAAGGACATGGGGCAGGTGGAAGCTGGAGGTACTTGGTGCTTTCTTTACATCACCTGCAGGGGCTTCAAATGACAGTTTTTAGGGGCAGTTCTGTGTGGAAGTCCTGGAACCAGGGAAAGCACTGCTGTTCCAACACCATTTCTTTAATGTGATTTATTTCTATAAGAAAGTCCATATGCTCCTAAATGGTCTTTATGTGGAACAGACCTCCCTACTAATTTACTTATCTGCAATGAAAACAGTTTCCCTAGCAGTTGCAATCCAGTGAAATAGTTTCTTTGAAATTTTGCTGAAACTAGATTTTTGCCACCTTGAGTACAAAGTAAGAAGCCATCAAGTTGCTGTGGTGTAACACAGAGAGGTGGTTGATGCCAGTGGAGTGTGCCATCCCAGCTGTGTCCCCCTGCCCTCTGTGCCCAATCACCTGGACTGGGAAGGAGATTAACCTGCTGGCAGAGGTCCAGCACAGAGCCAGCTCCGAGGAAATCTGCAGCTCTAACAGAGATGTTTTTGTGCAGGCTCAAGTGAGGAGGTGGCTGCAGCCTTTGTTCCGCTCCCGAAGGAGTTCCCAGTATACCTGTGGCAGCCCTTCTCCCGGCACAGCTACTACTGCTTCCCAGAGCCTGGCGCACAGAGACACTTCAGCGCCGTGCTGGGGGACTGCGTGAGGCATTCCAACCATGGTGAGTGTGGGATGGCACTGTGTGGGACATTCCAACCACGGTGAGTGTGGGATGGCACTGTGTGGGACATTCCAACCATGGTGAGTGTGGGATGGCACTGTGTGGGACATTCCAACCATGGTGAGTGTGGGATGGCACTGTGTGGGACATTCCAACCATGGTGAGTGTGGGATGGCACTGTGTGGGACATTCCAACCATGGTGAGTGTGGGATGGCACTGTGTGGGACATTCCAACCATGGTGAGTGTGGGATGGCACTGTGTGGGACATTCCAACCATGGTGAGTGTGGGATGGCACTGTGTGGGACATTCCAACCATGGTGAGTGTGGGATGGCACTGTGTGGGACATTCCAACCATGGTGAGTGTGGGATGGCACTGTGTGGGACACTCCAACCATGGTGAGTGTGGGATGGCACTGTGTGGGACATTCCAACCATGGTGAGTGTGGGATGGCACTGTGTGGGACATTCCAACCATGGTGAGTGTGGGATGGCACTGTGTGGGACATTCCAACCATGGTGAGTGTGGCATGGCACTGTGTGGGACATTCCAACCATGGTGAGTGTGGGATGGCACTGTGTGGGACATTCCAACCATGGTGAGTGTGGGATGGCACTGTGTGGGGCATTCCAACCACGGTGAGTGTGGGATGGCACTGTGTGGGACATTCCAACCATGGTGAGTGTGGCATGGCACTGTGTGGGACACTCCAACCATGGTGAGTGTGGGATGGCACTGTGTGGGACATTCCAACCATGGTGAGTGTGGCATGGCACTGTGTGGGACATTCCAGCCGTGGTGAATGCGGGAAGGGCTCAGCATGGGACAGTGTCACCCACCTAGGAATGCTGCTGTAACAGCTGCAGGAAAATGCAAGTCACTCATGAAAACTGCTTGGCTTCAGCATCCCAAGGAATGAATCAACACTTCCCTGCCTCTTGTTGTGCTGGGAACACACAGTTAGGTGGGGTTTGGGGTGCAGTGGGTGTGAGCTTGAGGACAAAACATGGGAATTGCTTTGGAAGTTGTGTAATGATCCAGAATCCCTAAGAGGTGCTTATTGCTAAGGCACAGCAAACCTCACCTCTGTTTGCAAGCTGGCTAATGCATCACAGCTATAGAGTCAGGAATAATGGAATATCCTGAGTTGGAAGGGACCCACAAGGATCATGGAGTGAAACCTGTGGCCCTGCATGGACAATCCCAAGAATTCCACCCTGTGCAATACAGAAGACCAGGTGTGTTAAATACAGAGGGACTCTAGTCCCCCAGTACATTCCTGTGTTGTTACATGCACATCACTCCTGATCAAACATTTGGCCTTTCCGCAGATGTTTCAATGGCAGCTCAAGCCCCAGCTTGAGCCCATTAGCCCATGGTTAATCCTTGTAACTGGTCCAAGGATGGTGTGTAGGACACAGTGTTAATTGTCTGCACAAAGATAAATTATAAACGTCACTTTCTGAGTAGGTTAGGCTAGAATACTTTAAAAAAACCCTTATTTGTGGCTTGCTAGGGTTATAAAAACAACTTTGCTCCCATGAAATTGGAAGATCGTTTATGAGTTGGATCCTTCAGAAAAAGAAATGCTTTCGTGATTTGCAGATGATACTTTTTCCACCAAGATGCCCTCAGTTCCCCACTGGTCTCCAGGGTCCTCCATGCCTGCAGTGTCACTTTGGAGTTCCATCTGCTCCTGCTGCCCTTGGTGGGAGATGGGAACACTGGAACACTCAGCAACTTCACTAAACTCAGCTGCTTGGGTCTGAAGCCCAGGCATGTGGGTAAATTAATTTTGTGAGTGCAGGGTGTGAACAGTCCCTTTTATTTAGAGAAGTGGCTCCTGGTGGTGTCACTTTAGCTTCATCCCATTGCCTCAGACAGCTGCTGTCCTCTGTGGATCATTCTCAAATGCTATCTCTTTTCCCTTGTCTCCACTGCCAAAGGCATTCCTGGTTTCCTTTAGGACTCCATTCCCCTGAGGAAAACACACATTACTGCATTTCTAGAGAGTTTCCTGAGATGTGCAGTTACTTATGTGGTGCTCAGGACTGGTTGGTTTCAGGGGCTTTCTTCACAGGAAACATGGGATTCCCAATCCCAATGCTATTCAGGTGGTGTACACACCCCAGTCCTGGTCTGAATGCTGTCCAGGTGCTGTGCAATTCCTAATTGCACTCTCAATGCTATCCAGGAGGTGTACAGTCCCCATTCCCAATGCTATTCAGGTGTTGTACAGTGCCCTGATACTCTGGACTTGGTTCCTCACCAAGGTTTGGTAGAGAGATGGGGACACAATCAAGTTTTCCTGCCACTTGAAGCCTGTTCATGATGTTTGGGGATTTTAATTTCTCTCCTGGAACAAGTCTAATGGGTTTGACAAAGCTTTTGGCAGCCTGTTTTTTCCTTAAAGTTCAGCACATCACTCTAGGGGCCAATCCTGAACTGGCAGAAGCTGGGTTTAGATGACCTAAGAGGTCTTTTCCATCTCCAAAGCCTGCGAGTCTGCACTTCATTAAATTTCAGCTTAGCTGTTGCTCATTTATGCATCTGTTCCAGGATTTATCCCTCTCAGCTTTTCCTGTGGTCCAGTTTTTATCATTCAGACAATGCCTTAAGGCTTATCCTTACTTCTGCCCAACAGGGTGAGAAGCAGATAAAGACAGTCTGGATTAGGATCTTCTGTTGTACCAGGAAAAGAGTTTTAACAGCTATCAGGGAAGTAGAAGCACCTTTTATGTAGATTCCTTGGAGTTATGTTATCCCCTGGAGATCTAGGTGCTGCAAGTGGAAAAAGGATCACTGAAAAGCACTTGAGCTCTGCCCTTGGAGAGAATTTTTTTCCCAAGGGCTTCATATTGATTCCTATTGATTCACACATCACTGAAAAATATTAGTTTATTAATACTTTTTAAAGTCTTTTTTGCAAATGCTTCTGCTGACAAAAGCAGGTGTCTGAGCAATCTTGCAAAGTTACAGCTTTGTGCAGCAAAACAGTGCATAGTAAGGATTGTGGTAGAAAATTTGACTGTGTTCTATTAAAAAATAGTTGAAAAGAACTGTGAAAAATCCTTCATGTTTGATTGTGAAATATAATTTGTGGGATAAAGAGAATGGACTAAGGCAATATCCACGCTACTTCATCCCAAAGTGCCGAGTTCCCATTTACCAGGGCAGATTTGGCAAGGGCAGGACAAAGAAAAATGTCATGTCTGATCAGAAGTAGCCTTTCTGTCCCTGCTGTGATCTGCCACTCCTGGAAAGGAATGTATTACACTGGGCTTTAGCCAAGCACTTGGAGGAGTTCGTGGCCACAGTGTTTTCTTTCTCCCAGGAAGCAGAGTTAAACACGGAAAACTGGACTGAATCAGCGCTGGGAGCTGCCATGGCATTCAGCTGCTTCCTGTCCCCAGAGTCTCTCTGGTATAAATACCCAGCCTAACCTGTATTTCTGGGATTTCTGGGCAGAACCAAGGTGTTGGGATTTAGTGAGCACCACTGGGAAATGGCATTTAGATGTTTAGAGTGTGGGTTGTTGTGTTTCCCTCTCGACGTTTTCTTTTGTCTTCACCCTTTATACTCATTGCTGAGGGCTTGGTGGTTTGAGGAGACAATGATCTCCTTCACCAGCAATGGAACATGAAGATCAAATGCTTTTTGGGTTGTAATTTGTGAGGCAGTGTGATTAGGGCTAATTAGTGAGAAGACAAGTACCCAGGGAGCAGCAGAGGAACCCCAACAGCCTGGTGGGTGCAGAGGGTCCCTGGAGGGGACTGCTGACTGTTCTCTGCTGCTTCTTGGGAGCCTGTTCTTCCCAAGTGTCTCTGCAGGTCAGACCTCCAGCAGTGTGGGATTTTTTAAACTTCTCAGCTTTTTAAAGAAGCTGTGCTTGAGTTTAGGTGTGTGGAGGAAGCGGTTTAGCATTTTCCTCCAATTTCCTAAGCTGCTCCTGACAGGTTATATGGGGGTGGCAGCATGGGAATCTTTGGTTTGCCTTATCTCCATGATCCACTTTGATCCACAACCTGGACTTACTTGATTCCATCTTGCTCCCTGCTTCCTTAGTGAAATGCTGAGAAGGGCACACCTCAAATTTGGGGGAGATCTGTTGCTGAAATGGCTACCTAGCCCCCAGTGGGACTGTTCTATCAGTCCCACAATGGCAACAGTGAGGGACAGGCTCAGAATATTCACAGGGCTCTAATATTAGCTACTCCCCAGGCTTTAATCCTTTATGTTTCCATGCTTTGAAAATCAGGCTGAAGTTTCTTCTGAGTACTTCTTGAATTACTTGGTTTTTTTAGGAGGTCTTCTTGCTTCCTATATGAGTTTCACTCAGTATTTTCTGTTGGAAGTGGAGAACCCTGACCACTTGGTGCTGGGATAAAGAGAAGTCTGCAGGATGGGAAGGAAATGACAACTAGCTCATTCTGGGAGACACAGAGTTTCACTTCGTGGTTTTATTTCTTTTTGTCTGGTTTGATTTCATGTTCACATCTTGACAATCACCCTGCTGCCACAGGAAGCTGAGGGACTTTCTAAACCATATCCTGTCATCTCCAATTTCAATAGAAACAACAACAAAAATTATTTTAAGCAATAAATATATTAAAGAAGTATAATAAAGAAGTATGTTAGGCAAGCGAGAAGGACAAAAGCTCATGCAGGACAGATTTTTTTTCCTCATCTCTGACTGTCAGAGTTGTCATTATCAGTGTCTGCATTTCTTTCCTCAGCTCTGAATTTATTAGTTGTTTTTCTCATAATTATTTCTAAATTTCCTATGTTACATGTCTATAGTACCTATATAGGACTTACCAACTCTTAGACAAGAATTCAGAATAATTCTGGGAGCACTGATAAAGGTTGAAAAGCTGACATTAAATCCTTGAGCTGAGGGATGAATGTGTCTATATATCTCCATACACAGAGCAGAGCAGCTGCCAGGAGTCCAGATACCACTTTGGAAGGGTTTCTGAGTTTCCATGCCACAAACAGGGTGGCCTGTTTTCCCTGGAGAGGGAGATGATGGGAAGGATTTTCTTGTTGCCTGTTTCCAATGGATGTGGAGGGAGCAATTAAAGGAGAACTAAAGAGGAAATTGCTTTTTATGACAGTGAAGAAAAACATCCTTGTGCACTGGGATGAAAGTGAGGCCTTTTGGAAGGTTTGTGTGGTAATTTGGGGTGGTAAAAATTACAAATGGAGATAATATTTACCCCTTCATCTTCCAAGACTTGTGTCTTGGCTCCTCTCAAGCAGCTACTGTACTTGGGTTAATTAAATCCCTTTTTGGTTAATAAGATAAGACCACCTGTGATCCACATGAGTGGCTGAAACCATGGCTGTTCTTTCACCAGTCACATAAGTTCCAAATAGACTTCTGAAACTGATATGTAAACATCCATAGGAATATTAATGTTGTCATAACAGACAAAGCCATCTCACTAGAAATACTTGTGATGAGGCTTGTAGAGTATTAAAAAAACTGACTAAAACTTTTAGGACATGTTACAGAAAATTTTTGTACAATTTAGAATATTTTGCTTGAAATAAGACTATTTCTTCTCTTTCTAGGATGGTTTTGCTCTACAGCATGAATTCATTCAGTGAGTATGGCTTTTGCCTTTGCTGGCAGCCTGGTTTCCTACACTGTGGTGAGGATTTTCAGTCTGCAGGAGTGACATTCATTCTGAAACATCAAGATGATGAATGTGCTAAAATCATAACTGCCATTACATTCTTCCTATTCCTCTCACCTTGGGCAGATTATCTTCTTCTTACATACTGCCAAGCGTGGGGTGGTACAGGGCGAGCCACTGCCCTGAGCCCACCACCCCAGCCTGTTCTAGGAGCTGTGAAGAATCATTTGTGCAGGCTAAGGTAGTGTTCAGGCTCCAGCTTTGAATTTCTGCAGCAGAGAAATCACAGAATCACAAAATCATGGAATGGTTTGGGTGGGAAGGAACCTCCTATCATGGGCAGGGACACCTTCCACTATCCCAGGATGCTCCAAGCCACATCCAGCCTGGCCTTGGACACTTGTAGGGGTTGGGCAGCCACAGCTTCCCTGGGTACCCTGTGCGAAGGCTTCCCCACCCTCACAGGGAAGAATTCCATCCCAATGTCCCATCCAACCCTGTCCTCTGGCAGTGGGAAGCCATTCTCCCTCATCCTGTTCCTCCATCCCTTGTCCAGAGTCCCTCTCCTTGCAGCCTCTTGTAAGTACTGCTCTCTTGCAGCCTCTGTAAGTACTGAAAGGCCACAATAAAGTCACCCTAGAGCCTTTTCTTCTCCAAATTCCCATTTCCAGGAATTCCCACCTGCTCCAGGAATATAGTAGCTGGTTTGGAAAGCACTTGGAAAATGTCAGAAATAAGTGATACTGTGATCCTTTGTGTGTGTTTATTCAGTGTTCATTAATTTTTTAGACTATGAAACCCACAGCTGCTGGTCCCCCATTGGAGGTTCATTGTACCCTGTCTGGTGCTGCTTAGAACACCTTTAATCTGGGTGCTGTGTGCTGATAACCAAACAGTTAACCCCGCTCAGTGTTGGTTTGGTAGCCACGGAAGGAACTTGTGTGCTGCAAAGCTCTATTTGCTATAAATACAGTGTATTCTTATAGGGCTGTATCATGTTTGGAAGTGACCTCATCTAGCTTCTGTTGGTGGTTAGCAGCTTCACACCACATGCTGTGTGGATAATGTGACAGCACACTGCTTGCAGGAAATCCCCAGAGCTGGGAGGATGATGCCTCTCAGGTCCAGAGCATAATATGTATTTCACTTTGTTCTGTTTGGATGCTAACAACACAGGACAGCATTTTGTGAGGGTAAAATGTATATCCTTTTATTTAGAGTGTCATTTTCTGCTGTGCTTGAGCCATGTCCCAAACCCCAGGTAGCCTTCCTTTTCCTGAGGTGCAGTTCCTGAGTTTTCCTCATCTCCCCAGGTTCAAAGCGTGTTCCTTTTCTTACCTGCCATCCAGTGGGTTGGGACCATTTCTTCTTTTTTTGGAGACAGAATTTCCAGTTTAATTTTATTGGAGTTGATGGCCATGGCCTTTTGGTCATGTGAGCTCTTAGAAAGTGAAATAATTGTTTATCATGCTTGACGTGGTGGGCTAGCTCAGACCCCAATGCAGTGGGGGTGCCACGTCCTTCTCAGGAGTGGGTGCCCTTAAAAGGGCACGCTCCTAGGCACACTGGACTGTGAGCAGCTATCAGTGACCAGATCTTTTGTGAAGCTGCTCCAAACCCAGGGCAGGCAACGCAGTAGAGTGATTTACCAAAATATGGATATCATCTAGTATCAATATCCAACTGAGACGGACAAAGAATCCTTAACCATTTTGGGGTTACACACTGGTATGTTTATTAGCAGCTGTGGGCCAGTGCTCTGTCTCCCCTTAATCCGCATGGCCCCAAATACAGGTGAATACAGGCTTTTTATTTACAGAGGTATTGAATACAAATACATATTCATAATCCAGTTACCACCCACTTGTAAAAAAAAGCAAGTAAGCATGCTTTTTTATCTGTTTTTTTTCTGGTTTTTTTCTGTTTTTTGTCTGTTCCTTGAAATGGGTTGGTGGTCTCAGTATGGGGAGGGGGCACAAAAGGGAGGAAGTAATATATCTCTTCTTTGTCCTAACCTTTCTACATTTTCAATGCAGAGTGACAAATGGGCCCTTGGCTAGGCTCTTAATTTCATGTCTTCAATGGGTTTCTGATTTGCAATTGTCTTATGTTCTTAAAGTTCCTTACCAGATTATTTTTTTCTCCTTGTAAGCCCAGCTGAACAAGCATAAAGTTGACAGACAATTGGTTATTAGCCAATGATTAACCTCTAATTGTAGCAAAGCCTCTCCATCTACCTTTAATTTTAGCCAGGCTCATCTATTTATTTTTTTAATTAGATTTAGCAAGGCTTATTTTTAATTAAGGCCTCAGCTTCTCTAAAATCTTAAATTCTTCAAAGTTTATGTCTCAAGAGAAAGAGAGAGGCAGAGTCCTCGGTTTAGTTCCACAGCAGGCTCTTTCACGAAGGGGTCAGGGTCGAGAACTCCTGGAATAACAAGGAGCACAGGTTTATATAGGCAAAGCGAGGGGCAGGGTCAAGACTCAGGGCCAATGAGTTAAGGTTTCCTGGGAGGAACAAATGGCTAGGGACGAATAGGATACAAGGGATATACATAATAACACAAAGGTTGTCAGGAGGTTTTTTTGACTGGAAACTTTTGCCTTATCTAGGAGAGGGCTGGCTTAGGCATTTGCCCTCCGGGGGAGAGCCGCAGGCTTTTTGAAGTTGCTATCCGCCACAACACATGCTCATTTATTTTTATTTGAAGGGCATCCCTTAATTGTAGTGCTGGAAGGTTGGCAGAGTGATTCCTTCCCTGTACTTTTCTAGAGCCCTGTCCATGAATGTGGTTCTGTCTCATGTGCCTTGCCAGCAGCTTCTGCACAGCCTACACTTCTGCACACTGGATGGATCTACTTGTTCAAAGCCTTATCACTGAGGCAATCTTTTCCGCCTATGGAAAGTGAGAATGAAATTGCCTAAATGAAGCAATTGTAGCAGCCTGGAAGGATAAAGCTTTCTTTCTGCTTGGAGTTGTTTTTGTAGCAAGAGTGCCATGATTGTGTTTGTGTCCTGTGTTTACTGGCATAGGAAAGAATGTGGGATTGGGATTTTTATGGCACTTACAGCTTGATGTTTTTTCCATGAGCTATTCAAATGAATCATTCTTGGATTTTTAGCGCCTTCTTCCCATTGCAGTATACCGGCTTGGGGACAGTCAGAGAGAGAATACTCCCTTGAGCATGGATTTAAAATGTGATGATCTTAGAGGGCAGATTCTTGTCAGCCCTGGTGCATCACCATCTCATCACGTCCAAGATCCAGCCTCTTGGATGGTCTGTTGTCCCTTTGGGTTAAGAGGGAGCACAGCTGTGTAGTAGGAAAACATGTGAGTCATGATTGGAGGGCTGTGGGAGCTGCAGTTTTCCCTCCCTGCAGCCAAACCAGGCCTTCTTCTCATAAAAATATTTTGAATTTTATTTTGTGAGGACAAAAGTTTTTGAATGCAATGCTCCAACTTAGTTTCTCAGGTGGAACACTTGATTCTTTAATTAAAACTGTGGTCAGAGGATGTTGTCTCAGCACTGAACAGCCTGACTTACAACTAATACTGATATTTTAGCACCCTGGTTTGTGACCAGCTGTGACAAATGCTATAAATCCTGGAGGCAGCAGTGAAGGTAGGGCTGGGATTTCACCTGGCTGATTTTTTTTTTGTTTGATCAATGTATGAGCTTGGAGAATTTGTGTGATGTCTTTGGATCTCCAAATATCTGCAGATGAAGAATGGTATCAAGAGAGTGGCACTGAGAGAGTGTTTAGTGCCCCTCAGTGTGTTTAACAAACCTTCCTGCACTCATTGCAGCCAGGCAAAACTCTGAAAGGACAAATTCTGACATTTGGGCTCTGAACAGATCTGAAATCAAGCAGTTTTCAAGCAGTTTTCAAGCTTCAAGGATAAATTAACTGATGAAGTTAATTTAGGTTTCTATAGCTTTTGGTTTTGTTAAAGTGCATAGAGGAGATATTTCAGGCATTACTGTGGTGTTAATCCTACATGTTTCCCATAATTTCTCTAATCCCTGCATTTATGAAAAGCTCCTGTAAAGCTTCTCTGCTGACCAGTTTTCACAAACAAGCCCAAAGAAGTGTTGCTTGTCAAGCAAGGCTTGAGGATTTACTCCTGACTCTTCTCATCACAATTGCTTGTATGTATCAGTACCTTCTACAGCAGCATAATTACCTTTGAGAGAATCAGCATTCCTACTCTTCCCTCCTTTGTTCTCAGAGTGTACAACAGGATTTCAGCTGCTCAAGGCTGCAGTAGATAATCTTGGAGAGGGGACAATAAGCCTCTGTGGCTTTGTTTTCCCACAAAATAATAATCCTGATGCTCTGATATTGAAGACACAGCACTTCAATCCCGGAAGCATTTGGGAGTGGTTTTTTCACTCAGGTTTGCCAAGCAGCCACTCTGCTTCACGTTTTGAGGCCAAGGTGTCCCCAGGCCACCACACTGTTCTTGGGAAGAGCTCCCAGCTGGCAGAAGTGACCTTGCATAACAACCAGATATTCCAGAGCTGTGGTTGAATATTCCTGAAATATTTAGGGAGGTCAGCATGATCTTGTCAGGAGTTTTTATTCTTAATTGATGCAAACATGGTGCTTTCTTTGTTGAGGTCTGTTTTGTTGAATATCCATGAAAAACCATCTTGATCATCCGTTTCTTAACAAAACAAAGGAACTAAAACATTATTGGGGAGTGTTATCTCAGAATTTAGCAATTTATCCAATGAGCTGCCTGTTGTTATGGTAAACTAAAGAGAAAGAATTCCCAACTGTTGGCCCTGCCACACACTGTCAGTCTTCCTATGTGCCACCTTACACTGCTCACAGGTGTAAAGGTAAGGGACGAGCACTTCTAATGTTAATGCACTTCTAAATCTTAGTGAACGCCCAAGATCTCCAAGCATTCAGGCTTAGTAAATTATTTAAAAATACTACTGCTAGATGCATGTGAAATGGGAAATGGATCAGAAAAGGATGGTTATTTTTTAAAGGTTATTTCTGGGTAAATCCTTTATGTTATTTTTTGTTTTCTTCAGACTTTCTCAAACAGACCACGTATGAAGTGGAGGCGTTCTTAGAGGCCATTCAGTTCTTCCGGCAGGAGAAAGGCCACTATGGCACATGGGAAATGATAACTGGCAATGAAAAAGAGGTAAAAGAATATATTCCTGATGGGGTTCTTTTGCTTTGGGTATGGCAGCTCTGATGATAGTCAAGATTATAAATTCTCTTGGCAAAAAAGGGCATCTTGAAAAAGAAAATTTAGTAGATAAAAATATCTGAAATCTTAAGACACCTCTTACTCATATGTAAGTGATAATTCTTTTTTAATAAAAAATTCTGAAACAGAATCTTGCATAGTAACACCATAATTACAATTAAAAACCAAAAATCTGTGTACTTCAGTTCTGCAGAAATTGAATGCTAAGCCAAAGGTCTGGGTCCACACTTGAGCATCCAGCTTTGGAGCACTCATGGTAGCTGAGATTACCCCACAGTCCCACTGGCATCATTATTTACACTCTGATTTATAATTTTTTTTTTCCAAACACTGAGCACTCAGCAGCAAGTGTTTACTTGTTTACTTTAGTGCCAACTGCTGACTGTCTTCCTTGATGAAATCTGGCTTCCCTTTGGGAAAATGGAAGAAATCTTAAGGAGAATGGTTTGTTTTAAGGAACCAGATTATTGTTTTAGAAGAAGCCAACCTTTGAAATGCTGGAAAATGTGGAATCTGGAGAAAAATCTATAAACAGTGTCATTCCCACTGCCATCATGTCAGTGATAGAAGCTCCCTGCTAACATCTGATCTTTAAGGAGTTACATCAGGGTTTTTCTCTTCTCCCCTCCTCCCTCATGTTATGGAGTTATTACAGTGCTAGTTTCATTTTATGTTTTATTTTTCCTATTGCTTGCCAACAGCTTACTCATAACCCATATGCCTCAAGAGAGCTGTAATCAGAAGACATCCAGCCTAGTTCCACTATTATCTTCTTAGCAATAATTCATTCTCTAAGTATAGTGTGTTCTCATGGCCTGCTTAGACCAAACATAATAATTATTTTAGGCAAATATCCAAGCTAAGTGAGTGGTTTGAAGTAAGCAGGCTGAAATTTGTTGCTGTAAAAGTCCCTGCAGAATGCCAAGAAATGTATTTGCTGACACTCATTTGGTGGTGGCCGAGTCCTCACAGTGTCAGCGCACACTGGGACTACGGCATGGATGGAGTGGGAGCATAAGCCCAGGCACCTGAGGGAAGACCCACCAATGCCTTAAAAATGTTCCCAGAGAACTCAAGATTCTTCAGAATATAAAATTGTGGAATCACAGAATATCCTGAGCTGGAAGGGATCCACAGGGATCATCAGTCCAATTCCTGGCCCTGCACAGACACCCCAACAATCCCACCCTGTGCATTCCTGAGAGCGCTGTCCAAACACTCCTGGAGCTCTGGCAGCCTTGGGGCCGTGTCCATTCCCTGGGGAGCCTGGGCAGTGCCCACCACCCTCTGGGGGAAGAACCTTTCCCTGACAGCCAACCTAACCCTCCCCTGACACACCTTCATGCCTTTCCCTTGGCTCTGAAATCTATCTGATCTCTTGTCACGTTTATTATTTGTGATAGTTTGGGTTATTCACGAGACTTATTTAAGGGAGCCATTAGTTTAGGACCTGAATTAGTGAATTGCTTTTGACAGACATTTGAGTCAGTAGAGCTGAATGTGAAGTGCCGCTGTGGCATGGTAACTGAACCTAAGTATTTAAATGAAACTACAATAAAAGTGTATTCATATTTGAGGGATATTAGAGGTATTTTAAAGTAGGGTATTGTGTGTTGTATTTCTGTAGGGGCTGCTTATGCCCTGTTTTACACTGGGTTGCAGTCAGTCCTTTACTTGTGCTGCTCTAGTTCCTGCCATTTCCCTCTGCTGGTGTTGGTGCATGCCTCAGATCCCTTTAGCAGCTGAAATACATGAAGTGCAGTGTCTGGAAGCACTGACATGAATGAAAAAGCCCTTGCATTATGAAAATGGCAAGTTGGGGGTGTTTTTGCACTCTGTATTGGCTCAGCCAGCAGCTGGGTACTGCAGTGATGTGATCCTGAATGTGCATTGTGCTGGGCTGTTGGTGCAGCTTTCTCAGGCCAGAGACTGTCTATAAATAAAAACATGGAAAGGGAAGCCTAGGCTGCCAAAATCAGATGTATATTGAGTCTTGCATATTTATTTGGTGCATTTGAGTTGGACAGGTAAGGAAGAAGTTGCAGTTCAGATCTAGGCAGAGGGAGTGCAAAGCCTCTGTGGGTAATTCCTGGCAGCTGGGAGGGAAGCTGAGCCACTGTGTGATGCCTGCACACATCACTCTGTGCTGCAGTGCTCAGCCTTCAGGTAAAGAACAGGGTGTGGACTTGTAATTTTCATCTTCTGACCATACAGATCCTGAGCAATCTGGTGATGGAGGAACTGCTGCCTAACCTCCAGACAATGATGCTGCCTAAAATGAAGGGAAAGAGGAATGACAGGAAACGGGCCTGGTTTGGGGTAAGGACGGACACTTGGAGAGCAGCTGTTGCTCATAGCAGCTCTCTATGGGTGCTGATTCTGATCTCTGCTTCTCAATTTGATTTGGGTCCAGATCGTAGAGGAAACCTATGGCTTAGTCCAGCAGCAGGTGGCAGAAGGATTAAGTACCTTGAAAGAAGAATGTAGAGAATTTTCAAAAACTCTTGAAGGGACCATTCGTTCAGACATGGATCAGATTCTGAACTCCAAGAACTTCTTAGCTGGAAAAATCAAAGGTTAGTAGAGGAACAGCTGTGCTTTGGAGCAATTCTCCAATTTTTCCCATTGTGTTGTTCAAATTACCAGATGTGCTTGTTTTGAAATCCTTGTGTGTTTTGAGAAATCCAACTGGAGACACCAATTTTCAGAATGCAAATGAGCCTCTGCTGCCTTTGATGGGAACTAATAGATGTGGCCACAGTGTCTGTGGAAATACCAGGTCTTCTCAAATTGGAGCTGAGAGGTTTTCAGTATCCTGATCAGAGTTCATTCTGCTTTCATTTTCACTTGCACAGTCTTAGGTAGTGAAGATACAGGTCACACAAGCATAATTAAAAGACCTGATCTCTAGGAATGCACCACAAAACCAGATTCTGGTTATGTGACAAGTGCATGGGCCTACAAAGAATATTTAAGCCAAAGGGCTTCTTAGGTGGTTTTTAATTAATGTGAAGTAATCATAATTTTGTTATGAATGTAAAAAGGAATGTAAATAGCCGGAAAAATGTTGTTGGTGTTGCTTAAGCTGGAAAATGAATAAATAAATAAGCAGCTTGTGATCATACTCAGAGCTGCTCTTTCCTTCACCCTCACAGTACCCCCAGTTGCCAGTGTTTGCTTAGGTGAGGCATGAGACAGGTTTTCATTATCACTCATAAAGCTGTGAACTCCTTTCACACCCTCATCACCTCTGTGAAGGTGTGACTCCAGGGAAAAATATGAAACCATTGAATTAACTGCTAAGAGGTAAGTTCCAATCACTTCTTTCACTGTCTCTAAATGCAATTGTTGTCCTGTGTGACCCTTCAGCCAGTGTTTCTGAGCCTGTCCAGAAGTGCTGCACAGAGAATATCCAGCCATTTCTCACCTCCATCCTGGAGGAGCTCATGGGCCCCATCAGTTCTGGATTCACGGAAGTGCGCTTGCTTTTTGATAAGGAAGTGAATGAAATCATCCAGGACTTCCAGAAGACCAATGACATGACCAGGCTAAAGGAGGTAAGACAAAACAGAGCTGGAGCCTTTATATCAGCACAAGAACCTTCTGGCTAGACCTTGGCTGGCAGCAGGATTTGCTTTCCTGGGTGGAAGCACATGAACCCTTGGTTTTGTCATTTAGAAGGTCTTGTGGTATTTGTGCAACTGAAGTGCAGATACCAGAATTTAGGTTAAAGCCAAATTGTTACATTCTCTATTAAAAATTCACCTCTGGTTGCTTTCTCTCGAAACCTACATGGGGATGCAGAACGTGGATCAGCTCATGACCCTGCCCTTCAACTCAGTGAAAATGGAGCCCTGCTATCTGAAAGTGAACCTGCTCCAGGAGCTCCTGCAGGACCTCAAGAGTCGCTTCAAGGTCTATCACATCGATTCTGTGATTCAGAGGACACAGAACTTCATGCAAGAGGTACTATAAGATCCAGTTTTTCCTCCTGGGAGAACAGGTTAGGTTTGTCCTGCTAATCTGCTTCAAAGTAGTCTTGAATTCCCAGTGTCTCAGCAGCCACGAAAGTTATGTGTGTAACTAGTGGGGTGGCTAAATTCACCTGATTCCCTGTCTTAAGGCTTGATTTTTCAGGAAGGGTCTTAAATGTGTTTTACCAGAATGGAACGTCTCCTCCTTGGTAGCTGATTTTCTCACTAATACAAAGTAAAGCAATTAATGTTAGAAACTCAGAGACAGACAGCGTCTCACATGTAGGTGCTTTATCCAGCCTCACTTTTCAGGGGAATGGTGGAGGTGATGATATCATTCCAGATGAAAACTCAACTCCACCTCTTTGTCCCCTTGTGTGTGTGTTGGTATAGGCTATAAATCTACTTTGCCTGGATTCCCTGTGAATGCCTGGCCAGAAGTCTCCGAGATGGCCAGTGGACTGATTTCAGTTGCCAGATCACAAGGCACATTTGGCCCTAAATTGAACCCTGTGATTTTAATCTCTCTTTGTGAAATTTACTAATCTGCTCAGTAATCTTGTGAAATGGAGCTGGTCGAGATCTCTGGAATGGAAGTTCTGAATATGGAAAACAAGTGTCTAGGACAATGCTGGGATAAGGTTTTCCCAAAAGCAGCTCTTCTGAGTGCAGCCAGGACCAGCAGCCAAGGAATTACTCAGAAATAAAATTCTGATTTCATGTCTGGTCTTTCAGGGGGTACCGTTCCAAAATGCTGCCAAATAAAGTGTCTTTCACTCAGTGAAGACCGTGAGTCAAGACAAAGAAGTAGACAGAAAATAAACAGAAATAAACAGAAGTAAACAGAAAATAAATCCCATATAAACCAAGAGGTCATTTCTTTTCTGAACAGAACAAGAAATAAAATTAGTAAGAAATAAGTTAAATTATAGCACGAGTTGTTGTAAAGATGCTGTTATTGCATCTTCCTCTTTAAAAGGCTGGTATTTTTCTCTTAAAAATATTGTGTGGTTTCCCTTTTTGTCCATGGACATTTATTTCATAAATAAGTAACATCAGACATGTCTGTGTTGGTGTAGTATTTGTCTAAAATGTACTTCGGGTGGAGGGTGGAGCAGGATTCATTGCCTTGGAAGCTTGGCATCCTCTAGTGGCCAGTTTCAGGAAATCTGGGAGCACAGTGCTCAACTGGTTGAAGAAATGGCCCCCTGCATATCTCCCTGTACTTCTTCAATCAGAAAATGTTAAAATTTGAATGGGAACAACAGAAGAAAAGGAAAAGCCTCATTAAATAGACTCAATTACCGCTTGCAGAACTGTTTGTCTGAAATACCTTCAGAGTAGGGGGGTAATATTCTTAATGATAAGCTGAAAATATGGTAAATGCCAGCTTAGCATAATTCTGCTGAGAAATGATTGCACTTTGTGTGACTTCTGCTGATTATTATTTGTATTAAAGGTACTGAAAATGCTGTGCATTATTATTAAATACTGTTTATTGATGATTAACGATAGAAGTCAACAGGAGCTTTCTTATTAGGGACAATGAGTTTTGACTGTGGTCTGTATACACAGATAATCAATTCTACATTTTGGCTCTGTCACCATCACTTTGGGTGGTGACATGAGATCAAATCTGTACAAGAAAGCTGGGACAGCATGATAATGGTACCACAGCTTTAATTTTATTTATTTATTGCAGCATTTTAGTGCTCTTCAGAGTACCTTCCCAGAAACACAATTTAAGTTAACAGTTTGCAGGAATTTGATGTTACTGGTCTATAACAGATTTTTTTAACTACTCTTTTTAGCTGATGGAAAATGCAGTTTATACTTTTGAGCAGTTGTTCTCTCCAAGCCACCAGGCAGACTCGGCCAAGGTTGCAACAACCATTGAAAAAGTCAAGCTGAGAGTGCTGAAGGTAAATGTCATGTAGCACATTTGCAGGCTACTGTTTTGGAAACAGAATATATTTTATATGAATGTACCTCAGTATTTGAAAGAATATAAGCTTTTACTATCCAGCTGAAAATACTGATTTGGTGGCTCTTAGCAAAGCTGACCATTTGGGGGATAAAACTTAGTCCTGGGCAGACACTTATAAAAGTATTTGCATGTGCAGATAAATCAGATTATTAATATGCTGTGGATCTGGATAAATAATTTTTAATTAACTTTATAATTAGCCTGCCACTAGGATTTGTTACTCTCTCTCAGAAAGGGCAATGCTGAAACACCTGAGGAGGGCAGCTGGGGGCTATTTCTAGTCTAAGAGTTAAAAGAAGCAAAAGAGATCCCAGAACAGTAGATTTTAGAGTGATTTTGTAGAAGCTGGACTAACCTGCTTGGCCATTCAAACCACTGTGCACCTGTGATGCAGTAGCTACAGGCTGACAGGAACCAGTTCCTGTGAGAGTGGTGAATAATCCCAGGCATGTGTGGGCTTGTTTCTTTCTGGTCTGTTTTGGCAGCAATATGATTATGACAGCAGCACCATCCGCAAGAAGATATTTCAAGAGGCACTGGTGCAGATTACCTTGCCCACAATGCAGAAGACTCTGGCTTCAACATGCAAACCAGTAGGTGTCTGTGACTGAAACCCTCAAAAACTAATGATGAAAGGCAGGGGAGGAAAAGCATCTTGGCAGTAATTCCTTAACACTGTCAGGCAGATTTCTCTCAGAGAACTGTGCAGATTTCCTGCCTACTCAGTGCTTAGATTTGCCACTTCATGGGTTGGGTAGGTGTGGAGCCCAAGGAAGATTTCAGGACACAGGAACACTGTGTGTACACCTTGCTTTCTCAAAGGCAGTTGAAGTCCTTTGCTCATCCCTGCTTCATTCCTTCCCTAGAGATCTGAAGTCCCTGAAACTGAGTTCTTCTGTACAGCTGGGATGCAGGGATGAGCTGGGCCTTGTGTTCACTCCTCTGTAGCAGCACCCGGAGGCACATCCAGGACTGTGCCCAGCCTGTGCTTAACTCCTTCAGCAAGAGACAGCCCTTACTCTCAGTGGTGTTCAGTGCAAGGGTTGCACAACAGTCAGGAAATAATCATAGAGACCATCTCTGTTCCCCTAATTAGACAGGACATGTTTAGTCAGCAATTACCCATTTGCTGGAGGTGGTATCTGTGTGGCTGCAATAGAGACTGGTTTGAATTCTGTTCACCTGAGCTCAGAAAAAATAGTCTGAACCCTCTGAAAGCCCTGGGCACCCTCCTGCCTTGTCCTGTGCCTGCTGAAAAGGGACTGCCCCAAGCCGTCCTGGCCTCCTGCCCTTCTGTTTCCATGGATGTTCATCTGCTCCCCTTGGCTGTGAGCTCTCACCCTGTGTGCTGCTCTTGGTTACATGCAGCTTGTTTCAGTTTCAAAAGCAAGTTTAAAACCAAGTTTTTTGCCAAATTACCTTGTGAGTCTTTGAGTGGGGATTTTTAAAAGTTACAACTTTTAAGAATATATTTAAAATCAGTCTCTTCTGTACATCACTCTCCTTTCCTTAGGATCCCCAAAGTAATAGTCTCTTGAGTGTCAGCAGTGCCTTCAAAACAGGGTGTTTGTGCAGAGGGGCAAGCATTTTATCACCTGGAAGATGTGTGCAGACACCTCATTTCTCTGTCACAGAGGAAGCAATGGTGCAGCGAACTTCCACTAGCCCTTTCTGTCTACTTTCACTAGCCCTTTCTGTCTACTTTCACTAGCCCTTTCTGTCTACTTTCACACCAACCTTTTGTATTTGTGCTTCTACAGAAATGAGCAGCCAGCTCTAGAAGCCAAGGTGTGGCACAGCTGACAGGCCCCGCCAAGTCCTGACCTTTCACTTGGAAACCTCCAGTTGATATATGTACATGCCTCTTCTACAAGTGGGCAGAGGTCACTTAATTTACTTTTTATAGACCACCAAGCAGCTGCTTGATAATAACGATTCAGTTAGACAGCCTGTTGGGTATAAATCAGGGAGCTCAAAGTTATAAATAGGTTACACACCTATTAGAAAAACAAAACCAAACTCCGCATCTGCCTTGCACCATGGATTTACCTCCTTTGACAAACAACTTGTGAGGCATTTCCTCAGCAGCTGTTTGTTTCAGCAGGCAGAGATCTGTAGTGCTTTTAACTGTGGTTGTACTGCAGGAACTCTGCTAAGTACATAATTGATTGTGGAACATAGCTCATGGAGTCATAGTTCAAACAGTGCACCCCAGGAGCTGTTTCAAGTCCTGCTCCATGGCATCTCCAAGCTATTTGGTTGCAGTAAGATTCAGAGTGCCTCAGTTTCCTCCATCTGTTCCTTTGTTCCCTACCTGCACAGGAGCTGCAGAGATATGAGCAGTACATTTTTGCTGATTACACAAGTGTGATCCAAGTAGAGAACGTATATGAAGAGATTTTATATCAGACACTGCTTGAAGAGGCCCTGAAAGGTGAGTAATATTCTTGAGGTGACAGGAATAACATTGCAGCCTGTGGCCTATGAGCTGTTCTTTCAGAGCTTCCCAGAGTCCTCACCTGGCTGCTCCTGTCCCACTTTCTCCAACACTAGGCAGTTACATCCCTACAGTGTTTTTTCATTTGGCTCACTGAAGATGTGTTGCAAGCCCTAAAATCTGAGTTATGGGACAGCTTTACTAAACTCATGGAACTCAAGAGTGATGGCTTGGCACAAACCTTTTTCTCACAAAATATAATTATGGCAACTTCACTTGACCACAATTCCCTGGGCCATGGAGGGAATTCTGTTCTTGTAAAGATTTGATGATGACTAAATGGCAAGACTATGCCAATTGCAAGACTAAGAGAATTGCAAAGACTAATGGCAACAGAGATTAATTTCCTCAAATGAAATGAACTGTTGGATGCAGTTTCCAGTACTCACTGATGCCAGTGCAGTACTCCTTGCAGATCTCTCTCCTTCTGTGTTAGAAAACAAAACTATTCTTAATAAATATAATATATATATATAAATACTTATAAAATACTTGTATCTCTCTATACATGTCTGTCTGTCTATACCCTTGATAAAAGACAAGCAGATGTACTGCACAGAATATTTTCACAGACCATAGGCGCTCCTGTTCCAAAACAGCAGTATAATAATTGTAACCATTGGTATATTCAATATAAATCCTTCTGCAATGAAGCATTACCCTTGTGCATTGTGGGTCCTCTGCTTCAGAAATGCTTAGGTAAATACTAAGGTGCCATTATTCAAAAAATAAAATCCATATCCCCAGAAAAGAAATGTGAACTAAAAGGAAGCTGAAAATGAACATTGGTGTTGTCTTTAATATCAAAATGTACAACATAAATGTGGGAAAGTACTGTATGTTCTTCCCTGTGCCTCTGTCAGCCTTCCCAAAGCAGTTTGGTGTTTCTGGTTTTTTTCAGTGATCAACGAAGCTGCTGTTTTGAGGAAGCACAACCTGTTTGAGGATAACCTGAATGTGCCTTGCGAGAGTGTGTCCAGCCTGACGGAGCTGAGGACCCCCGTGGGATCAGCACAGGGCACCCCTGCCAAAGTGCCCACTGCTGCCCAGGCCGAGGGATTGGACACCGAGAGCCACAGGGACGAAACACTTGTGGTGACAGGGAAAATCGTGTGGGAGAAGGACGCTGATGAGGGAAAGTCACCAGACAAAGAGGCAGGCGCCTCTGTTAGTGCAGGTGGTGATCAGGCCAGCAGGAAGGAAGCAGTGGCTGTTACAGACACTGGTGACAAACAGGAATCCCCTTTGGTTGGCCACACTGAACAAGGAGTTGCAGAGGGAAAAAGCGCATTGGAGAATGAATCAGAGTGTGTAGTGAGCACTGAGAGAGAATTCAAGGCACAACAAAAAGCTGTGGAGGAAAAAGTTGCTTCTGGGACTGACACTGCAGTAAAAATTTTTGGAGCCAGCCCTAAAAAAGAACTTAAGTTACCTGAAGGAGCAGCAGAGGAAGAGGTGACTTCAGAGAGTCAAACAGTAATGGCTGCCGTGCCTGTCAGTGGCGGTGAGAAAGCAAGCACAGCACAGGAAAAAGTTTCTGAGATAAAGGTCACTTTCCCACCTGAGAGTGTAACAGATACAGAAATTTTTGGAAGTGCGGAAAAGAAAAGCAAGTTAGAAAATGAAATTATGGAAAAATTATCTCAGAGTGAAAATGCAGTAGGAACGGGGTTTGAAGGGGTTAGTAAAAAAGAAAGCGGTGAGAGTACTGAGACAAAGATTGTTTCCCAGGATGAAAAGATGGGGAAGGCAGGGTTTGGGGATTGTCCTGAAAGAGAAAGCCAGTCGCAAGAAAAGAGTTGTAAATCCCCCGATGATGTGAATGAGATAAGGAGTTTATTGATGCTGACAGTTGAGATCCCAGCAGATACTCCAGCTGAGAACATCAAGGAGGTCTGTGAGGGCGAGCTGCTGAAGTTGCCAGAGCACCATAATGGTAACTACGAGTTGAGCGAAGTGGCTGTGGCAGAAATTCAGGTAAGTCAGAAGATGAGGAGTGAAGATGCAGCAGCATGTGTGGAGTTCAAGGAGGAGCAAGCGACCTCAGCCAGCCTGGGGCTGGATGGTACGAGTGTAGAGAGCGTGCCCAGGGGGGCACAAGCACCGTGGCTGGTGGAGAGCTCGGCTCCGCCTCAGGAGGCAAAGGCAGAGGTGGAGATCAATGCAAGTGTGTGGTACGCGGGTGCGGGAGGTGGGAGGTTGCAGCCAGAGGAACACACGGGAAATGCGGTGGAAGACAAAAGGCTGTATGGGGAGGAAGGCACAGGGAACAGCAACGCTGTCTCGGGGGAGGCCGGGACACAGAGCTCCTTTCGGAGCCCTGCTGCACATGCAGCTACGAGGGACGTGCCCATCCTGGATAGAGCAAACCCGGGCCCGGGACTGCTGGAGCCGGTGTCCCTGGTGCCGCAGCAGCGCCGGGGGCAGCCCGGGGCTGAGCGCACGGCAGACACAGAGCCTGGGGGACGAGACGGGGAGCCAGATCAGGCATCTTCACACGCAGGAATTCAAAGCACAGGAGGAAAAGAGATTCTCCCAGAAGAACACCGAGAAGATGGTTCTGCACAGCAAAACTCTGAGGAGTAGAAAGCAGCTTTCAGCCCAGCCCTGCAGTAATCCCTGCTCAATTGTTAATATTCATGTTGGGGCGGGAGGAAATGCACTTTGTTGTGGTGTCCCCAGCTCCTGCAGGTTTGCCAGGAATCCCTTCCTGAGGGATGGGTGATGGGTTTCCTTTTGCTTAAAACGAGATTACTGCTGAGGAACTTCATCTGTCACTTCAAATCTGCTCCCTTTTAAAGCTAGAGAAAAAGTCTGAAAATGTGACCATTGAATGCTTCCAATGCCCAGCTATCATCAGCTTATTTTAACAACTTAGCTGTTCTTAGGGATCCTCTTGGTTTTTAAATGCATGGTTTTGACAAGTACTGCTGTGATTCTGGTGGTTGGTATATACATACTCGAGGATGCTTTTAGTATTTGCATGCAGTATACAGGAAAAAAAAAACATTTTTAGTAGCAAACAGAACCAAATAGTTGATATAGTAGATTGCTGAAAAGTCACACTGTGCAAACTCTGCGAACTAGTTACTTAATTATTTTCAAGTTTTGGCAGATACCAAAGACAAGCAAATATTCGGATTTTTAATTTTTTTTTTTTTTCTTATTGCTGTATTTAAAAAGGGGAAAGTATGGGAGCAGGTTTCTCAGTCCCACTCTGCACTTCAGGGTTATTTAGCCTTCCAGAGCACTTTATGGCTATATTGTTTTGTTTTATGGAAGGGAGAGAAGAGAATGTTTACAATAACTATAACCATTAGGCAGCATTTCTCTGGTTTAAATCCCACCATAAAATAGATTCACTTACATCTATTTCATACAGAAGATTGAGTCCTGCCATTCCTATTCACACTGAGTTACTTAGGTCTGTAGACCTTTTTAAGGTGTGGAAGTCATGTAATAAGTGGCAACAATTGTGAAATATCAGAATCATGGCTTATAATTTCCAATGTAGATGTTAACTGAAGTGGCAGGCAGCCAGAGGTTGTTTTACATATGCTTAGATTTTGGAGGGCAGAATCACATTACAAAAGTTGTTACTAAAATGTGATGGTTGCTTTCATACACATGGTCTGTATCAAACCATGATATTGGTGCAGAGTTGCTTAAATGTGTTCTTTGCATCTCAGTTTGCACAGAAAAGCTTGGAGATGAAGCCCAGTATTTTAGTAAATTGGCCTTTCAAATGCAAAACCTCACTTTAGAGGTCAGTTTAAGGCACCTTGAACTTCTGGCCCGGTGTTTTGAGCCTGTTTCTGAATGTCATACATTACAGGACAGCAAAGATTAATTATAATTGCAGCAAGGACTGCTGGATTTATGCCCATAAAGACACGGGAAGAAATGACAAAGTCCCGGGAGCATAATATGTATTAACATTTAACTTCAGCAAACTGTGCAAAGTCTTTTAATGCTATCAAAATATTCTCTAATACTAATAGAAAATTTACACTAGAGGAACAGGCAAATATTACTGTGTGAGGAAGGAACTTGGTTGAGTAACGGGATTAACTGCTCTGTCACTGCAGTAACATAAATGCAGTTTCTATTTATTCCAGAAGCCGTGCTGTGGTATGGAAACATGAAGGTCATAGATGTTTTCCTTGCAGAAATACTTTGACTCATTTCCTCCTTATATTTCATGCAAAAATACTAATTTGTAAACATACAAACTACTGCCAGCCAATTATTTTTTTACAAATCTTGGGTTATTTCAGTGTCAGCTGCTTCACTTTTACAAATCATTAACTACTTTTAATTGGTACTGAATGTTAAGTGACTTCATATTTATAAAGTGCTCGAGTTAAGCAGCAGCAAACAGCCTTTTTAAACTAAAATCAGGGAACATGATGGGTTTTTAATACTTTTGTATGAAATACAGCATGGCAGCAAAAACGACTGCAGCCTCCTGCAAAAGGAAACAAATTCATTCTACTATGAATTAGATACATCTGTACAGAGAGCATTTTGCATAAGTATTCCCATAATGGTAATTTTGGAGTTATTTCTGTGGCAGGCCTAGATCTGGGTAATATTTTCCTGTCATATGAATTGCACTTCTGAATGCAGATGCTCGGATGTTTTTCACCAGTGAGATGGGTAGGGATGGGAAGATTCAGCTTGTACATTCCCTGGTTATTTTTTTCAATTGCAGTTCCTCATGGCCAGGGTACTTTTTTCCCGGTTTTGGGGGTTTTCTGCCCGTTTGCAAATGGATAAAGTAGCGCTTTTTTAGTCTCTACCACAGTTGGTTAGAAGCGACAGCTTGGTTAGAAGAGCTCAGCAATCTGCAAGGTTACGTGGGACCACTGATCAGAAATGGTAATAATGCACCCATTCCGTCGTTTTTATTGTTTTCTTGCAGTTCACAAACTGGGAAATGTAATAAATCGCCTCTTATGGCCGAGAGTCGGGTGTCCTGATGGGAGCGGGCTGGGGCGTGGAATTCCATCGGGTTTTCAGTGTTAAAAGCAAGGACATGAAACACATTGTATTTGCTTGGAACTTTGTACAAACGCTTGTCATGGAAATAAAGACGCTCTTCCCTTCCTTTGCTGGGAGGCTGCTTTTGTGAGTGTGAGATAATTTGGGGGATTTTATTAATGAAATGGTCCGAGGGGAACCTGCGGGCAACAACGAGAGGGAGTTTTTACGGGAGCACGAAGTGACAGCGTGAGGGGGAATGGCTTCAAACTGAGTGGTAGATTGCGTATGTAGGAGGAAGTTCTTCGCCGTGAGGGTGGTGAGGCCCTGTCACAGGGTGCCCAAAGAAGCCGTGGCTGCCCCATCCCTGTGTGTGCAAAGGGCAGGCTGGATGGGACTCTAATCACATCCCTAGCCATGATGAACTAATCCGTACAGCCCCTTCCGTTCCGAGCCGCTCCATCATTTCCCGGCACACTCCGCACCGGGGGCTCGCACGGAGCCGGAGCGGGCAGCGCCTGAGGCGAGGCGGGGCGGGGCGGGGCGCGGGGCACGCCGGGAGCTGTGGTTCCCCCGCCTTTGTCCACGTCGACCCGCTCGGTACGCGTTCCCTGCCGGTGCACGTGACCCCCCCGCCGCGCTCCCCCATTGGCCCGGCGGCGCGCGCTGGGGGGCGGTGCCGGAAGCGGCGGCGGCGCGAGGCCGTTTCCTTGGCTACGCCCCCGCGGGCGCGCGCGGAGGGGCCGGGCCGGGCCGGGCCCTTCCTGCCCCGGGAGCCGCGGGAGAGGCTATGGGCCCGCAGCGGGACTAGCGGGCACCCGGCCGGCCGCCATGGCCCTCAGCGGAGCTCCGGGCTGCCGCGCCGGAGAGCGGGGACCCCGCTGGAGGAGGCCCTGGAAGCTCCTGGCCCTTGGCCTGCTCTCCGCCTCCTCCGTGCTGGCGGCCGCCCCAGGCGCCGGAGCCATGAGCAGAGAGGAGAAGCGCCGGCTGGGGTGAGCGCAGGGGCGGCAAGAGAGAGGGAGGGAGGGAGGGAGGGAGGGAGGGAGGGAAGGAAGGACGCCGGGCCGGGCCGGGCCCCCGCCGTGCTGGGCAGGGGATGTGCGCTGCCCCCGGGCTTGGGGTGGGCTGGGCTGGGCTGGGCGGCTGCAGAGCTTCGGGACGGCGTCCCCTGTCCCTCCCTCTCCCCCATAACACTCCAGGGGACGCGTGGCATCGGTGCCCGGCAGGGCTGGAGCTGAGCGGGCCGGACCCTGGCGGGTGTTTTGGGCCAGGTCACCCGGCTGCTGGGGACACGCCGCCCCTTCTCCGGTGTGGGATTAAACTGTGCCCAGTGTGAACTTGTAACTCGCTTGGGAGCTCACCTTGGAGGTTTCAGGCAGGGCTTGCGTGGAGCTAGGGGTGAAAGTGATCAAAGATACGTCTAAATCCCCACTCGGTTTAATTATGGCCGTGCCTCTGTGAGAGTGCGGGAATCATAAAAAAAAGGTAAATGTTTACGTGTGTTCTGCCTAGTTCCTGTATGTAACCTGAACTGCTTCGGTCCCCCATGCATGTACGTGTAAAAGGCTGATTCTTTTATTGTAGTTTTTACTTGAAGGGTGAATATTACAAGGTGTGTGGAAATACATTTTCTTGCCTGGAGTGGGATTTTCTTTAAACAAATTTGCAGTCAAGTGTATTTTTTCTTAGTATGTTTCTGGGGCAGTTTCATCATCCTCATCCAGTAGTCAGTTGTACAGAACAATAATGCAAAAAGTGTGCTGGAGAAACTGTGGATACTCTCACAGTTGTTAATCACGGAGTTGTTAAGGTTGGAAAAGGCCTTCAAGATCATCAAGTCTAGCTGTCAGGTAGAAGTTGATATTTAACTCCATTGTTTACTGTTACTGGGGTTTTCCATCTTTGGTTCTCAGGATAATTTGTGTGTGCAATCTTTTCTATGTTTTCTTCACGAGGTTACACAAGGAGTTGAAATTTCATTCCACAATTTATCTTAAAATTTTTGCGTTGCACTTAAAATATCATCTGATAACCCTAGGCATGTGCAGGTTATGTCCTGCTGTGGTTTGTGTTTTCCTGTTAATGTAAGGTTTAAGCAATTTTCTGTGTGCTACATCACCCAGCAGCTTTGTGTATTTATCTGGGGTTTTGCCTGCTGCAACCTGAGAGGCACCTGGGAAAGCACCATCCTCTTCTCTTTTGATGCCTTAATTCACCTGCTGAGTTAAAACTACTTCTTGAATGTCCAAGTCATTGAACTAAATTGGATATTTACAATATAATTGTGGTGGTTTGGGCTCTTTTATGTTCAGTCTTATCAGCAGAGATTGTGAATTACATTGATGGTAGAAATTAGCATACTTTTTTCCTTGCAGGGCTCCTTAGTGAAACAGCTAGGAATGATCAGAAGTAGTGCTGTGTATTAACAAAACAATGTGGTTTTTTGGGAGTTTTTATATATAGAAGCACTTCTGTCCTTTCAAACATATGAAATAAATGTCAGGGTTTTCTTTAGTATGTGCTTGCTAAAAGATCCCCAAATAATTTCATATTAGGTGAAAAAAGAGTCTTACCTTTCTGGAGTGGACAAGAGTAGCTGAATCAAGAAAAATTATTATTCTGTGTTTCATTGATTTGGGTAGAGTATGTTAGTAGAGGACCTGTGCCTGACAGCAGATATTAAAGTGTGATACATGTAAGATGGTGTTTTAAAGGCCATTGGGAGACAGACTACTAAGGCTTTTTCTTTTTTCTTTTTTAGAAATCAAGTGCTTGAAATGTTTGATCATGCATATAGCAATTATATGGTAAGTCAAATACACTTTCTTGATATTTTTCTGAGGAGTTGTTGCTGACCTTGGGGAGAAAGCAACATACAGTACATGACATTCTATAGAAATATCTGGGAAGGAGGGGTGAAAACAGAGCTAAAATAAATAATAGCACCTGTAAAGTCTTTAAAAAGACCATAACAAATGTTACTTTCAGGAGGGTTGTGATGGCTTTTAGAGTGGTAACTAAGAATTACTTGTGGTAACTCTCCTGATCCGTGCCTGATCTTTCCCAAATGAGTTTATCTCATGTCAGGCTATCAGCAGTAAAGTATTTGGTTTGAAATTCTAGGGAAAGGAAACTCAAGAAGAGCTGTCTGTAGGCATCAGATTCTGGAGAACACAAATTGATCTTACTTATTTTGTGGGTAAAAATAATATTTAATATTTCTTCAGTGGTAAGCCATGTCAGATGCAGTTTGGGCATTCTTCTACAAACTGTTTGTATAAGAGAAAGGAGGATCTGGTGCCATATCCAGGCATTCCAGGCTGTGCCCAAGATGTGACTGTCATATGACCATAGACCATGCTGGCTGTGGTTTCGTTTGCTCTGACTTTTATGATTCCTGTGCAGGTATCTTCCTGTTCTGGATCTTTGAGCTATTCCACACACCCTGGAGCTGCTTGGTTTAGAAAAGCTTAAGAACAGTTACTTGGACTTCCTCAATAATAATTACTTTCAAATATTCTATAAGTAATACACTTCTGAGGAGGAAGTGTAAATGTGACCAAGATAAATATAAAAGATTAATTCTTACTGGCTTTATATGGACATTCTTGCACATTCTTTGTGGCTGTTGCAGAAACCACTCTCAAGTTGCATCAGTTCCTGCAGCACAAACTGCTGTCTCCTGGCAGCATCTTGCTATATGTCCCAGGTTTTGTGTTATGGTTTAAACCTTAATATTTAATTTAAGCTTAAAATCTCAGGAGTAAAACTTTAGACAGCATGGGAGAGATAAAGGACTGTAGATAGGACTGAAAGCTAAGCAAGAGGATTTTCAAAGGGGTGTGGTTTCTCCTTTTAAGTTCTGTAATTTTGAAACCTTTAGCAGTTAAACATCAGGCTTTTTGGTCATAATTTTTGCAATCTAGTTCCATGAAAAACACGTGGCTTGGCTTTCCTCAATGGAAAACTTATATATTTGGCAAAATTGGATAAAATACTACAAGGATCTGTGCTTCTACTGTTCATTGTGTGATAAATTGGCAACTGGTTAAGGGTCTTGCCACATCTGAAGCAAGAAAATACTGTTTGAAGGAGAGGAAAAACTTCAACTATCCTGGAAACTTTGAAGCCAAAAGGATATTTATTTGCCACGTATGCTGGAGCACTAAACAAACAGAGGAATGTGACTTGCTTGTTTAAAGTTGAAGAAAAGATTAGAGTATCAGACTTGATTCTGGCAGCAGGACAATTAAGTATTTTTGCAGGTGTTTCTGAAACAACCAGCTGAAAAGTTTTAATTTTCTGTTTCTATTAATACATATTTTAGACATGCGTATTTAGAAGACTGAAAATGCGTGTTCGATTGCAAGGGAAACTCCCTTGGGTTTTTTTGGTTTGTTTTTTTTTTCTTTTCTTTATTTAGTTGTTAACAGAAGCTTTGAGAAAAAGCTGCTGGGGTTTTTCAGTCCTTTAGCGATATTTTTAATAATAGGGATATTTTTCTTCTTGGCTGTCAGAACATGTGAAAATGTCAGTCACTTGAGGCCAGTGACAAGTTGGGGAATAACTCAATCCAAAGGTGAAAAATAATTCAATCCAATATTCTCTGCTGCAGGCAGAGAATAAATGAACTTTTTATTTTTCAAAATGCTTTTAGTTCTTTATTTGTAAAGCCAAAAGTTTCTTTTTCCAGATTTTTTTATCACTTCTCTTACCCAAAATTTAAGCCAGAGATCTCAGTTTTGACATTGCTTTTGTTGTGCACTTGTTTAATCTGTTTGTCTGAATACTTTGCAGAGAAGCTGCTGTATTAAAGTGATCTAGATTCTGCCTTTTGCAGTTAAACTTGAGGAGAACAAAGACTTGAGTAAAGACCAAAACACTCAGGAGGGTGGTATATAGGGAAGCAAACCATCAGTTTCAAAAGAAGTTGCTGTAAGAGCTGTTTATTTATAGAGAAATGTTCCTTTTTTTATTTTTATTTCATGCTTGAATATAGTTTATTTTTGTACTATGTATTTGGAAAGATTTTGAATGTGTTTACTTGCAGTTTCAGTCCAGCAATTTAAGTTTTTTATCCTGCCACATGTTAGTTCTCCCCTAAAGCTGGAGACCTCAGTACAGAAGCCAGTTTCCTGCTGAAATCAAGAGAAAGTGTTACATTTGTTATATTAGTGTCAGTTATATTTGTAAAAGGCTCATTCTTGTTAGGGGATTTTTGGTGAATTTTATGTCTTATGTAGTAATTCACCAGTTTTTTGTTTGAACTTCTGAGTTCTCTTACTTGTCATTGGCTGTCACCCTCAGCCAGGTGAATTCATTGTGCAGAGTCCAGTGGAGGACCATCAAGGTGATGTAAAGAAAGGCTGAGGGAGCTGGGGCTGTTCAGCCTGCAAAAGGGAAGGCTCTAGGGAATTTAACAAGGGAGGCTGTCAAGAAGACAGGGCCAGACTCTTCTGAGTGGTGCTCAGATGAGATGGGCACAAACTGATCCACAGGAGGTTCCCTCTGAACATGAGGAAACACTTTTCCACTATGGAGTTGACCAGGTACTGGCAAAGGGGTGCCCAGGGAGGCCGTGGAGTGTTCTACCCTGGAGATGCTCAGGAGTTGTCTGGACATGGTACTGGACAGCTGGGTCTGGGTGGCCCTGCTCGAGCAGAGCTCTTGGACAGGATGAACTTCAGAGGTCCCTTCCCACCTGCAAGGCTCTGTGATGGCCATGCAGTTTTTCTGCAGAACAGCATGATGAGGGTTCCTGAGCTCCCAAGAATGGCTGTGAGGACTGTAACTGATTCCCTTGTTTTGTTCCCAACAGGAGCATGCGTATCCAGCTGATGAACTCATGCCTTTAACTTGTCGTGGACGAGTGCGGGGTCAGGAGCCAAGTCGAGGGGATGTGGATGATGCCTTGGGAAAGTTAGTGTCTGAAATGGTCACTGTAAACATCTAGGAATAGAAGTACAATTGGCAGCCCATAATATTTGTTTGTTCAGTTGATATGGCCAGAAACTTAGACTTGTAAGAAGTATTTTTATTATTATGAAGTTAACTGATGTGAAGTTGTACCTTAATTAGAAGAGAATTGACCAGTGAATGAGATCCAAAGATAATATTTTTAACCATTCTCCAAGTATTTCCCATAGGAAAACTTAACAAATGTGGGCTGACATATATTAGTAGTAGAGGTTATAAGGGTTAATGATCAGCTGAACAGAACAGTAAGCTCTTATCCGTGATGCTGGCCTAAAAAGTGATACTTAAAGTGCTTTTTTTAAGTAGAAAGTTTTCTGAAAACAAGCAGTCAAATGATTATCACGTGGATGATAGCCTCAAGCTGTCACTGAAGTATAGAACATTATTTCAGACATGGAAATATTTTCTATTTTTTCTTTAAAGAGAGTTGATAGTACAAAATACTGATCCTGTGGCTAGCAAAATGTAGATTTAAGAGCAGGTTTTTTCTATCTTAAATGGAATAATCAAAGGCAAAGTAGGCCTACTCTAAATGTGTTTGTAATTTGAATATATGCAGTTTATAGATCAAATTCTTTAATAACAACTAGCTGATTTTTTTTTTAATATCACTGTTTAATGTCTCTGCACAATGGTGTTAATCAAAGCTGAAATCTTTCTCTTAAAGACTGCTTCTAATTGTCTCTAGGATATTGAGCATGTTATTTTGGCCATGTTTTGTTATGTACAGATGTTTTTTAGTCTAGAGATTTCCATATAATTCTGCTGCCTTGGAGGTATCCAAAGATACAGCAGGTGAAAAGTATCAAGAAAATGTATTTTTAATCCTGGTCATGCATTCTTTTTAATTACATTTTTTAATGTCAATAGCATTTGAGTAAAAATACCTTTCAGCCCCTTAGTTGCATTAAATTATTGTATGTATTTATTGGTTTTCTGTATACAGGCTTTATTCTGTATTTTATAATTAGTTACATTATTATGTAGTAGATTTCTTACCCTTTTTCTTGCCAGCTGCCTCATCCATTGTGTTCTCTGCCAGTCTTTGCAATCACAAAATGACAGGGTGAGGCAGCTGGGTCAGTTTTGTTTCCCTGGGGAACTTAGGAGCCTTCCATATAGATGTGAAATGTGTAATTTCTCTCCTTTTGTATGGAAGAAGTTGTGGATTTGTTAGGCAGGTGTACTTAGTCATTAGTTAATCTCTGTCTCCTGTAAAACAGTACTCAAAGAATGCCCTTATGTCTTTACAAATAAAAGAGAATTATAATATAGGAACACTTAATTAGAATTTTGGTTGTCACATTTTGCCTACAAGGTTTCAAACATTGGGTACTTACTGAAATCCTTGGTGTGTGCTCCTCAGTAGGCAACTTTAACTGTTCCAAAGTGTTCAGTTTTAACACCATCTTGTTCTGTAAATTCTGTTTCATGTTGTGGGTGTGTCTTAGTATAGAAACAGTTGTTGGAATTAGACATATTTAAGATAAAATTATAGATAGAATTCCTGGGATATGGAAAGGTCCCCTCAGCTTGGGATGCACTAGAACAGCCCTGGAAAAAACCTCTGATCCTCATTAGGATGTTCCTGTTTTAGACAGTGTGGAGCTAACTGGATGCTCTCTTTTCATGGAATGATCACAGAATCCCAACCTGGTTTGGGTTGGAAGGGACCTTACAGCCCATCCAGTGCCACCCCCTTGCCACAGACAGGGGCACCTTCCACTGGCCCAGGTTGTTCTGACCCCTGTCCAGCCTGGCCTTGGACACTGCTAAAATAGTTCTTTATTTTAGAGTAAGTAAAGTAGTTCTTTATTTTAAGCCTACCACTTGCTAGTGTTGGAACAGTTTCTGGTAGGAGAAATTTAGCTTGGAATAGCTTTTGATCTCAACATTTCTCCTTTTTTTGAAAAGGAGACCAGAAAAATACTTAAACTTTTATGCTGAGTTTCTTAATAGAAATGATTGGAGACAAGAAATAAAAATTAAATTTGCTTACCAGAAGTCAGAAAGCTTTACAGTAAATAAGTGTTATCTGTAATCATAGCTTCTTTGTCACTTCCTATTCTGGTCACTAGCAAAGGGGACAAATTTAGAAAGAGGTTTTGATATTAAATGTGTGGAGTACAACTAATTTTTTGCAGCTGGTGGTCTGTGAGAATTTAGTTTTTTCCCTGGTATCAGTTACTATTAAAAATCACTTAATTCCTACACATACAGATCTATAGTAAATCTGTTTTAAATTTTCTTTTGCAGGTTTTCACTGACCTTAATTGATACCTTGGACACTCTTGTGGTAAGTTTAATCTGTTGATAACACATTTTACTTTGATAAAACAAAGATGCTTCTGATGCTCAGACTTATTTTTATCTTTTCCATGACCATTGATGTCTGACTGTTTGAAGTGACTGTTACTTGTGGGAACTTTGAAGTGCTGTGGGGATGGAGTTTGGAGTTGGTTGTAATAAAACTACAGCAGTTCCTTCACATTTCATTGATGCCTTTTTATATTGGGGTTTTTTTTGGCTCTAACTTAACACAAAAGAGTTTGCTTTCCCTTGTAGTCTAAAGCAAGAAGCTCAGTTAGTGGTGGGCACCTCTTAATAACTGATGTATTTCTGGCTTTAATTGTACGTACATATTTCTTGGATAGCTTTGTGTGCACTGAAGTATCCTGTACAAAAATACACTGTGACTGCATTAGCTATACTGGAACTGAACACCTGCTCACTGTTGTATTCTAGGTGTTAAATAAAACCAAAGAGTTTGAAGAGGCTGTAAAAAAAGTAATAAAGGATGTTAATTTAGATAATGACATAGTTGTGTCTGTCTTTGAAACCAACATAAGAGTCCTTGGGTGAGTAACTTTTGTTTTCAAAACTCCTAAAAATGTGGATTTTTGTCAGTGTCTTTAAGACGCCTTTCTGTACTGTTCCACCTATTTGAAACAGGTGTGCCTTTGTCAGTTCACCTGCAAGTAGTTTTAAAATGCAAGGCAGGACTTCCTGCAGTGGTGCTGGATCAAGCTACCCCCCATGTCACTGCTGCATGCACAGCTTTGCTGATTAAGAACCCATGTCCATGCTGAGGGAGAGGTGAATTTGCTTAAGAGAAATAGGCTTGCAAATGGCTCTGTTCAATTTGACTTACCAGATTTTGATACTTGGGTCATAGATTATTTCGGCTTGGAAGGGACCTCTGGGGCTCAATGCAGGATCAGAGCATGTAATTTTAAGTTATTATATGCCATTTTAGAGGTATTGGTGCTATTCCTGTCTAATATTGATGAATCAATGATTCCAGTGATAAACAAGAAGTATTGTTTCCAAAATACTGGTAGCTAACCTTGATTATAATGGGAATTTCATCAGCAGTCTAAAAACTAGGGCTACAGTTATGTACACGTCATCTAAATTGTAGAGAGTTGTCCCTGCTGTTCAGATAAACATACCTTCTGAGATGTGGATAATTTCTTTTGTGTTTAGAGGTCTCCTAGGCGGGCACTCAGTGGCAATTATGCTGAAAGAAAAAGGTGAATATATGCAGTGGTACAATGGTGAACTCCTGCACATGGCAAAGGAACTGGGCTACAAGCTTTTACCTGCTTTTAACACCACTAGTGGTCTCCCTTTTCCAAGAGTAAGTTCTGTTTCTGTAATACAGTATTACAGCTGTAATCAAGACTTCTGTTTTGATTTCATATCTGTTTCCAAAATAATTTCTATATTTATTAAGTGGACAGAAAATTGAAAGCTGATAAATTGCAGGTATTCTCAGGAGCCAGGAGTAGTGAGATATTTACAAAACTAAATTTCCAGGAGCACTTGTGATGTTCTGAGTTCCTGATTTGTTGCTAAAATAATTGCTTGGATTAGATTTTTAAAGTGTATTCTCATATTCAAATGTCTGGTGAACCAGGCAACATGTTCTTGTTTGGGAGGGTTGGTATTTTGAGTCTTTGTGGATAGTTCTCTGTGCACATCTAAGTTGGCAGAGCAAAACCAACGGGATCTGTTTCTTGTCTTTAGAAAGAGCATAGATTATATAGTTGCTATACAATCATAGGAGTGTAAATTCTTTCAGCTTGGAAAAATAAAGATGTTAATCTTTATATTTCTCTAGGTTAACTTAAAATTTGGTGTGAGACATCCAGAAGCACGAACAGGAACAGAAACTGATACCTGTACAGCTTGTGCTGGTACCTTGATCCTTGAGTTTGCAGCTTTAAGTAGATTCACAGGAACATCTATATTTGAGGTTTGCTTTCCACAATACTTTATTTTTTGTCATAGGTCTTTAGAGTTCTGTTTACATTTCATAATTTTGGGAAAACAAGTCTGAGTTCATGAAATTAATGTCTTAGCTGTGCTGCACACAAGTATTTGTATATGTTGAGATTTGTAGTGTTTGTGGGCTTTCTAATAAGGTTTGATATTTTTAAATAATTTTTTTAGTCACAGGAAATAATTTTGATTGAAAGTAGAGTAATACAAAAGTAAACAAGATAAATATTCTGAAGATCAGAAGGAGTTCTGAAATTGTTAGACATAAGACATCCTCTTCCTTTCTCAGCATCTTAATTGAAATAGCCAAAAGAATCACAGTTTTGTGTCTGTGTTTCCCTAATTCCCTGTTGCTGTTGTTGCAGGAATATGCCCGGAAAGCGCTGGATTTTATCTGGGAGAAGAGGCAGCGCAGCAGCAACTTAGTGGGGGTCACCATTAACATCCACACTGGAGACTGGGTCCGCAAAGGTGGGGTCTGACCCACAGGCAGGCACCACAGGCACTCTGGGGCAGGAGAAATCTCATATACCACCAGCATGTTTACCTGGACTGGTGAAAGATATTAATGGGATAGGCAGTGGAGAAACCTGCTGCCCCAAAGCCTGGCTCTGCTCTGAGAGAGCAAAGCCCTCTCTGGTAGAGAAACTGATTTTATTCATGGCAAAGTGTTCCCTGATCCTCTTTAACACCGAGAGGGAAATGCCATGGGATGAATTTTCAGAGACTTTGCTGTAAGTATATAGGAAAAATATAAATAGGATGGGAGAAGTGAAATAAGTGTCTTCAATGCATGTCTGTCCGTATTATTATGTGCACTGGAAGTGCAGAGCTTTGGCATAGACATACAGTATTGTGTCTCTGCTTCCGTGTGTGCCTTAATTCCAGTGATAGGAGGCTTTTCCTTTCACTGGAAGAGCCTTTAAAATCAAAGTGGGAAAATGTGAAAAATACCCATATCACTACTTAAAATAAACCACCTTTTTATTTTCTCCTGTTCCTAGATAGTGGAGTTGGAGCAGGAATAGATTCATACTATGAATATTTATTAAAAGCCTATGTCTTGCTGGGAGATGACAGTTTCCTGGAAAGATTTAACACGGTAAGTTAACACCTTGCTCAGGTTTGTGCCTTCTGCAGTACAAATTTCAGAGCAATTGTGTTGTCAGCTGTTAGCCTGAGAAGGGATCTTTAACAGAATTTCTGTGACTTTTGCTGTGTTCAGTGCCAGCTCTTTTTACTGAGGGTTTTTGCTAATCTTGGATGATCAGCTGTCCCCTGAGCAGTTATTTTAACCCTATCCAATAAAAATCAGAATGTTCTAGGCCTTTATCCATCCTCCCAGTATGGTAGAAACTGTATTTCTAGATCATCTGGGAGAATGCAATACTGCAAATGTTTCTGTAGAAAAATGTAAGGACTTCTTCTTCCAAGCCATTGTACAATTTCATTATGTCCTGGAGCAACAGAAAAATCCAAGTGTGAATCTTGCTTTGCACTGCAGATCCTCAGGCCCAGGATACATTTAAGTATATAAGCTGAAAAGTACACTTAGAATTTTTTTTTAATTCATAAATTACTGAGCAACTTGGACAGAATCATAATTCTTTCATAAAAGCATTATTTCTTTTGAAAATAGCAATATCCATTAAAACATCTTAGATATAAGATATATCTAAGATATATAGATATAAATAAAATTATTTTATATCATATAGCATGATTTTTTTATTAGAAGTGAAATAATTCTGTAGTTAAAGGCCTGTTGTAACACTTTAGGTGTGATGATGATTTCAAGGTCCTAAGAGGCGGCCCCCAGTGTTACCTTTTCCTTCAGCTACTTCTGTTAAGTGTTTCCTGTCAGTTTGGCTCATGTGCTCAGGATTGCACCTTCTGAAAACAAAGTTTAGGATTGGAAGTCGGTAACGTGGCAAGTGACCTAATGGGTTTAAAAGTTCTTCTGAGCCATCCAGTCCAGCTGCTTTGTTTGGCTTTTTAAACTCCTTTTCCTCCTGAGAGGAAAGCCTCCATATGCTTTGGCATTCTGTTGTTCAGAGAAAGCAATTTCAGCTTTCTTTAGAGCATGCTTTAAAATTCAGCCAAAACAAATGTGCCTTAACTGTGATAGTTCCTGGTTTATCACATGGCTGCTGGATATATTTTTGTGTATGTATATATTCTATGGAAATACAGTAAGTTTTGCAAGTGCAATACTTTAGTTTGCAAAACTAGAGATTAGTGGCACTGCCAAATCAATACATAGCAATGACTGGGAATGTAGTAGTGGCTTTTCCATTCAAATACAATGCCAGTCTGGTGATCCATCTCTCTTTCGGGGAATGAATTGAAACACAAACTTTCCTGCTTCTCCTGATGTTTGGCAGCACTATGATGCCATAATGAGATACATCAGCCAGCCACCTCTTCTCCTTGATGTTCACATTCATAAACCAATGCTAAATGCTCGGACCTGGATGGATTCTCTGCTTGCTTTCTTCCCTGGATTGCAGGTAAGGTGTAAAACCCATGTAGAGATACGTTTAATAACAAGGAAATTATTAACTGGGTTGGATATATGATTTTCAAGTCAGCCATAGTAATTTGATTTTCAGAAATACTGAGGGAACATCCCTAGAAGGGTCCAAGGCCAGGCTGGTCAGGGCTTGAAGCAACCTGGGGTAATGGAAGGTGTCCCTGCCTATAGCAGGGGGTGGCATTGGATGGGCTTTAAGGTCCCTTCTAACCTAAACCATTCTGGGATTCCATGGTTTCTGTACTTAGTCTTCCAGTCACTTCAAATGCCATGATGCAAGTTAATGTGTTTTTCTGGCTGTGTTAAGTATCAGGAAAAGTATGTTCATGTAATTTGCTTCCTTCACTCCTAGTCATGAAAATACTCCAATTAAGCTGCCTTTTTACTAGTAACCAATTTTCTAGTTTCTGTGCCATTGACATCTTTAAGGTAAACTGAATCACATTTTCAAGCCAGTTCTCTGTAAATGTCAGAAGTCCTTGTTCTGCACAGGCAATAATTTTAATGAGGTCACTGAGTTTTGCTTTAAAAACTCTTAAGGAGTATCTGTGACTTACACTGATAGAGATTAATAATTACAGTATGTAGTGACTGCTCTGTAGCTTTACATGAACACACTAATGTGAACTAACTTAATGTGATTTTTTTTTAACCTTGAGTATTATTCCTATGCTGAATTAGTGTTACTTTTATTTTTTAATTTTAGGTGTTGAAGGGTGATATTAGACCTGCTATTGAAACACATGAGATGCTGTATCAGGTTATAAAAAAGCATAATTTTCTTCCAGAGGTGAGGTAGAAGTTTTTTGATTTTGTAAATCAGAAATGTGTATTTTTGATTGTGTAAACTCATTCTTACCTCAATTTGAGCAGTTGCAGATGCCCATTTGAAAAACCAGCAGGTATATATATTATTAAAATCAAAGCTTCATTTCCACAACAGTCATGCGTGATTTGCAGTTCTGCATGTCTGACAGCTGAGAGAACATTCAGGAATTTTGTATAATGTCTTTGAAAGTCAGCACACAAACTTACTGCAGATGCTGCAAGTCTTTGAGCAAGTCCATTGTGCACAGAAAAACTTGTTTACCTGCTGAAGTGTGTCTTTAATCTGTGATGACCCAGATTATATTTGAAAGCTTCAGACTCCAGATTTAATTCTGACTTTCCTCTAGTGTAAGCTTATTTCTGTTAGAGAACTTTTTAATTAATATCACATTCACCTAGTGTGTTATTGAGAGCAAAGAATGTTAAGTACTGGAGTGATTTTTTTTTTGGGGGGAGAGCTTTTAAAATGGTGTAATTTGGCTGTTTATGGGTTTTTTGTTTTTTTTTTTTTTTGTGTGTTTTGTACTTCTTTAAAAGGTCAAGTAGTTGTTTTTAAGCCAACAGACCATCCCCTAAGCAAAGACTTGGTTTAAACCTTAGTATGAAATAGTGAATATATGAAAGAAGTGGCTTTTCCCAGTGCATTTTAAAAGTGAATAGATAGACTAGGAAATTTTAGATATCTGACTTCTAGCCTGTGGTATTAATTTAGAAACAACTGCTTAACCATCTGTCAGTGTGCAGTGACACTTGAGAGCACTGGAGGTATCAGGTGTGTTTGAAAAAACGGTGTTTATCAAAGCTAGGCTGGTTATGCAGTTAACATAGAATTCAAATAAACCTGCGTTTGGTTTGCATTCCTGCATTTATTTTTGCCTGTTCTTTTTCACCCTCAGGCATTCACAACAGACTTCAGAGTTCACTGGGCTCAGCATCCTCTGAGGCCTGAATTTGCTGAAAGCACCTACTTTTTGTATAAGGTACAGTCATATTCATTCCTCTGACCTTTGAGCACTTTTTCCTTGCACCTAGAATTTTGTTGCTGTTTTATTTCAATACAGAATTGAGTAGCATATTTCCAGCTTAACTTACCCACTGGAGACTAAATGATATCCAATTTAGGATATAAACAAGATGTTTATAATGTAATGGTTATAATTTTTTTTGCTTTGTTTTATTTTATAGGCTACAGGAGATCCTTACTACCTAGAAGTAGGAAAAACCCTCATTGAAAACTTGAACAAGTATGCCAGAGTTCCCTGTGGTTTTGCTGCGATGAAGGATGTTCGTACAGGAAGTCATGAAGACAGGTAAAGTTTGCACAATTATTTTTTTAAATATAAAATTACAGAAAAAATCAAATTGCCCTGTGTAATTGATTACAATGAATTAATTGGTATTGGAGAAGTTGTCTTTCTTCAGTCTAATAACCAAGTCTTAAATTACCCATTTGTAATTGTATTGAACTGTTAAGTGCATTGGAGCAATCCGTCAACTGTTTCAGTAGGGTTATAGGGTGCTCTATAAGAACATTCTTAGTTGAAAAATGTCTCATTTGTTTGAGAGCAATAGATGAATTACATTCAAACTAAATATACTTCAAATCTGTAAGTTTTTTAGGAGGTTTATTTGTTTTTTCTATAATGCTCTTTTGTACTGAATGTGCTGAATCATTTACCTCCAAACACAGCTTCTTCCAAGTGGAAGGAATGCTAATGTCATTATGTCCAGCAGTAATAGTCATGAAGTCTTCAGAGATGGAGCACTAGGAATATTTATTTTACTGATGACTTGAACTAAAGGACATCCCCTTTTTCTCCACAGGATGGACTCATTCTTCTTGGCTGAGATGTTTAAATACCTGTACTTGCTGTTTGCTGATAAGGAGGACATGATTTTCGACATTGAAGATTATATCTTCACTACAGAAGCTCATCTATTGCCACTCTGGCTCTCCACTACAAACCAAACCATCTCTAAAAAAAATACAGTATGTAACAACTCCAGTCTAATCAGTTTCTGTGGTACACTTCCTTTTTTGGAGGGGAGATGGAAATAAAATCAGGAAAGACTATAATTTGAGGAAGTGCACCAGTTTGAACGCGTTGTTTAACAGGCACTATTTCATCATATTAACAGTGCCAGTCACAAGAGAAGGAATAATGACTGGATTCTGCACTGCTGAACCTTGACATAAAAGATAGGAATTATTAGCAAGATTTAAAAAGAAAATCATTCCTCCCTTCTGTAGAAATCGGGAGATAACACAGTAGAGTATTTTGTCCCCATTTTTTTTCATTATTATTTTTTCTAAAACCTAAGTTTTTCTTGTTTGTTTTAGCACATGAACAAATTTTGAGAGGTTTTTTGAGACAGCTGTGGAGTTAATTTGACAAGATACAGCTGCAGACAGATTTGGGATGTTTAATCACTTTGGTCCATGCAGTAGCCACCTATTGCATAAATATGAGAGCATTTGCGGATTTATAAATTACTTAACTTTCCAAAATAACCTGAAGTAATACAGCTGTGCCACGAAACATTGTACATCCTCATTTTTTTTTATTTTGTGGTCAGTAAGGTGACATAATTTGTCTGTAAGGCAATAAGAAAAAGACAGACAAGAAAGAGAAAATGGTGTCTGAGAAAAATCAAGGACACAAATTCCCTTATTTATGCCTCTATTTTTAACATTTTCTAAGAGTTTTACAGAAATGTCTGGATCAGAGGAAAAGGCTTATATTGTGTGTCAAGCCATGTATTCTGGAAAAATTATCCTGTCTGATGGACTTCAGCATTAGGCAGAGACAAATTTTTCATTATTTGATGTTAATGTCAAACACTGGTTATGTTTTAATGGGTCATGGGTTTGATGTTAAATGTTCCATCAGGGTGGAAATCCCATACCCTCTCTGAAATGTCCTTTCCCTAAGAATGTATATTTCCTCTTTGAGTTTTGGAAACAGGCTGTTTTCTGAACTAAGCAAGAGGTTTCCTGAAGGGTCTGAGGGAGCATTTTATGTAACTTTTGTTCCACATATAAGAATTTAATACCTTTGAGACAGGTAGCGTTCCCACAGCTGGTGCTGTGTTGAGTGCTGGCCTAACTTTGTTCTGTTGAGAAATGCAAATGTTAATGAAAGACCAATAGAGAGGATAGAATAAATTGCTTAAATGTAGTTTTTTAAGCTCTTTGAGTCAAAGCTGCAAATGGGCATAATCCAAGTAAGAGAAACCCATTGAAAATGGTGTCAGATGGCTGAAAAAGGCTGTGATGTTGGGTGTTCCTCTTTTATGGAATTTTATCTGAAGAGATATAATCTGTGAATGATTTTTAACATAAAATAAACATAAACATACAGTGTTATTAAACTGTGAGAGAGATACTTGGTACTATCAACCCAACATCCTGTTTGTATTTGCTCTAATAAACAAGAAAGGTCATGTCTTAGTAACAGCCCTATAGATTTTGGGGTTTAGGGAGCCTTTAAATACTTGATTTTTCGTTGGCCAGTACGTTGCAAACGGGAGGAGTGAGTCTTTTCAGGTAGATAAATACTACATTAATTTTTATGAGTTATAAAATGAGCTTGTTGGTTATCTATAACCAGTTATTTGCTAAGCTAAGGACATGCTAAATGTGGCTTCAAACCACTAGACATGTTCCACATGGATTCACGTGTTACAAACCAGCAATTTGTGCAGATGTTCACTTGGCCATCTTTCCTGAAAATAGAAATTGTTTGAATTATACAGAGATTCTTCCTTGCTCATCCAGACTTGTGAGTCTGTGTGGTTCCTGAGGAGAATCTTTTGTTCACATGAAAAGATGTGACATTTTTAGTAAGAATGACCTAAAGCCTGCAGCTGGTCACTTGCTGTAAAGCCAGTATCAGGTGAAACCAGAACTACTCCCTTTACTTGTCCAGCACATAAAATACAGGGCACTGGCTTTGTCATGAGCAGATTTGAGAAGTACTGTCTGCCAGCAGAGAATTAGCTGTTTCTGAAAAAAAAAATCTAGGAATTGTATATAAATTTAGTAAATTTCAAATTAGAATAGATGTTGTATTCGCCTGTCCAAGGCGTTGCAGTGCACTGGCTCCTTCCTATTGCACTCAGCTGCCACATGTCCCCAGAACACAGATTACTTAAGTTAGGTTTCTGATTATGTTCTTTATGTAAAAATATAACCTGCATTTTTTTACTCTGTATCTTTCATTTTAGAGCACAGAGTACACAGAGCTGGACGACAGCAACTTTGACTGGACCTGTCCGAACACCCAGATCCTCTTCCCAAATGACCCCTTGTTTGCCCAAAGCATCCGTGAGCCTCTGAAGAATGTGGTGGATAAGAGCTGTCCCCGGGGCATTTCCAGAGCGTAAGATGGATATTTCCTCTCTTTTTGTTAGCACAGGGTCTGCTCTGCAGGGAAGGAGAAGTATGAGGTGTGCTGGAGCAGGCAGTCCTTATGGGATGGGCCAAAGGGACGATTCTTGGTCACAGGAAAAATCACTTTGGATTTCTCTGGCATCCTCAGCAAGACTTAGCTTGTTTCCAGCTGGAAGTAGCAAGTCTTTTGAAACAAAAGGAGCTGAATGAGATGCATACCTCAGCTGCAGCTCCCACTTGGATTATTGCAGGAAGTGTGTCTCTCTGATTTGAAAAATTAATTTCTGCAGTCTCCTCAACAATTCTGAAGGTCTTCTTTATATTAAGGAAATTACGCTGCCACACATAACTGCACCTGTTTTGAGGAATTTAGGGCAGTTTTAAGGCTGAGGAAGTTTGTCCTCCTGACCACCTCTTCTATATTTGTATTTCATGAATAAAACTGAGTTGCAGCTTTATGGGGCAAACTGGGTTTGATCAGTGTTGCAATAATGCAGAGCGTTTACAAATGAGAGTATATGGAAGTTTTGTTACCAATGCTGGGGGGAGGTTTTGCACTATAAAATTAATGATAATATAGACAACTTTAAAAAAAGGTAACTTGATTGAGAATTTGCATTCCGCTGAAGCTTGCACTCAGTGTACCAAGAATTCCAATCTTGTGATGGCAGGGATAACACTAGAGTTCTGTTTCAAGGGTAATCTGTTTTTTAAAGCCTTGATCTCTGATGTCTTTTGGCAGAGAAGAGAGTTTGGGAAGTGGACCAAAACCACCGTTGAGAGCCAGAGATTTCATGGCCAGTAATCCTGAGCACTTGGAGATCCTGAAGAAGATGGGAGTCAGTTTGATCCATCTGAAAGATGGACGAGTACAATTAGTGCAGCATGCAGTGCAAGTAAGATGACCTGGCAGGATTTTATTTTTTAGAGCTCTCAGCAAAGTCCTCCTAGCAATGATACTTGATACCTGGAGCTTCAGCCACCCTGTGGAAAGAGAGATGGGTGTTGTAGCTATAATTAGCAGGCTGATGCTTGTTAATATTTTGCCTCAGCAACACTTTTAACTGATCTTCCACTAAATTAGGTAGAGGCTGCTCATGTTGAAGTGATGTAGCCAACAGCATCTTGGCTGAGAACACTGCTTTCAGTGTGAGATACCTCCATCATACCTCATAAAGATATGAGGTCTGTATATTTGTGTATTTTCAGTCTCCTGAAGGTGGTGCAAGGTGCTAAACCTTTTGTGAAATGATGCACAAGTGGGAGTTATCCACCCTGTGTGTTAAAGTCTTTGTAGCAGTGGTCCAAGCAAACACAACTTCAACTTCTTTCCCCCCAAATTCCTCAAACATTTAAGATAAATTTTTTTATTGATTCTTTTCTATGCAGGCAGCAAGTTCCCTGGATGCTGAGGATGGCTTACGGTTCATGCAGGAAATGATTGAACTCTCCAGCCAGCAGCAGAAAGAGCAGCAGCTTCCTCCTCGTGCTGTCCAGATTGTTTCCCACCCCTTCTTTGGCAGGGTGGTCTTGACTGCTGGGCCAGCACAGTTTGGGATGGACTTGTCCAAACACAAAGCAGGGGTATGAGAGATGTGGGTGTGTCTGTTCCTTTCCCTGTTGCACAAGCCTCAGTTTACAGTACTGCTGTTGTTTGAGGGCATCCAGCTGAACCTCCAGGTGATCAGTTAATTATGGTGGTTAAAACAACAGGGCCCAGTGGTGACAATGACAGCAGTAACAGGCGTGAGGATGAGTGGCTTATCTGTCTGTGCACTGTGCCCTGCTCCTGAGTCATCAGCCATGGTATAGGATTTAAAACACATTGCAAAGCAAGATTATCCAGTCTGCAGTGCACAGCTAAGGAGGTGGTGATTTAGGGGAAGTTTCTCTCCCATGTCAGGCAGAAGCTTTTTAGAGTTAGAGCAAGCTGTTCTAACAAAAGCTTTTCTGGAAGGCTCTGTGTAGATGGAAGAGGGCAATGCCACAGAGGCAGAGGTCCCTATGGGAAGCAGTAGGAAAACCCACATTGCAGCCCCAAAGAGGAGTTCCAGACTAGCAGTTCACAGGAGAAAAATTTCCAGAGACAGTGCTTCCCAGGTGCAGATAAACCACACTGATTTTGAGAATTAGGTTTTCTTTCAGTCATTCTTTGCTTCTAGAGCTCCAGTTTCAGGGCACAGATTGTCTGCACTGACACAAGACAACACTAAATGCATTAGAGTGACTGAAGGAACAAAAATACTTGGCAATCTTTCACAAGCATGACCATAGTGCTCTAACTCTCTCTTTATTTTTATTTTTTCAAAACAGACAAGAGGATTTGTTGCAACCATTAAGCCATATAATGGATGCTCAGAGATCACTAATCCTGAGGCAGTGAAAGAGAAAATTGCTTTGATGCAGAGAGGCCAGTGTATGTTTGCTGAAAAGGCACGAAACATTCAGAAAGCTGGAGCAATAGGAGGCATTGTCATTGGTAAATATAATTCAAAGTTCTTAATTTGTGCAAATTTAACCCAGTTTTACAGATGTGAAGATACAGGAAAGCTGACAAGCTTTAAACTGAGAAGCACAGCAATTGTGCTTTCAGAAGATGAAGAGATGTTTGAGGATTTCTGGTTCTGTGCAGACTCAAATTGGGATGGGGGGTTATCAGTGTTTTTGCATATTACAAGTTGTTTAAGGATTGCAGGGTGCTGTCAGTACTAATTGCTGAGGAGGAATGGGGATAGAAATGAAAAGTGGAGGAAAACACACCAGGTTGGGGTTTGCTGTGAAGTGACTGGGCAGGGGAGGCTGCTCCAAGTTCAGCTGACCTAATGGGAATTTTTCCCTTCCTCTGGTGTGCTCTGCTTAGATGACAATGAGGGCAGCAGCAGTGACACAGCCCCTCTCTTCCAAATGGCTGGGGATGGCAAGAACACAGATGACATCACCATTCCCATGCTCTTCCTCTTCAACAAGGAAGGGAACATCATCCTGGATGCCATCCGGGAGTATGAGGCTGTGGAGGTGCTCCTTTCTGATAAAGCAAAAGACAGAGGTAAGGTTAGAGGTGATTTAAATCCAGTTCCCATCTGTGCCATGGCACAGTGGAAAATGGACAGGAATGATTTGCACTGCAGCCCAGAGGTGCTGTGGTTTTCTGTTTGACACTGGAATTAGATTTTTAGTAAGCAAGCTTTTCTGAGAGATATCATTGATATCCACTCCCCCCATGAGGTAACATCCAGAAATGCTGTTCCTAAATGTCACTTTGGCTTATGAGAAAATCCAGCCTTTTGGATTCCTTTTGAGCCCTTTTTGTCATCAGCTGCTTTGAAGTATCATCAGGAACAGTGTGTTTCCAGTGCCCTACATGGTGAACATCTCTCCCTCACCAAGATCCCCAGTGACATTCCTGGAATCCAAAAGCAGCGAGACTAGAACTATTTTGCCTATCTGAGGAGAAGTGGTGAACATAAGAAATAAGGCTGCTGACCTCAGATGTTTTGTGGGTGTTCTTGTGTAATGCAAGAAAATTGCAAGCTAATACATTCCCAGTTGAAATGTTTGAATGAAGCAGAAAATTCCAGATTATCCTCTTGTAAGCCTTCCTTGTAGCACTGCTGTGTCCAAGAAGAGTAGGTAAGAAAAAATATCTCTAGAAAATCAGCCTATTTCCAAAGGGGATATACCAAAATCTTGTCTTGTTTCTTCCTAAGTTACAAATCCCTCCTGTTTATAACAGTGCTAAGTGCTCTGACAAAATGCTAAATACAAGATAGCTCTGCCTTTGAGAGTTTGTAATCCATATCTGCTTCTTCCCCCACCTTGTGCTTCCGTTTGGAATCCCAGCAACAATCTTTAAAGGTAAAATGATTCCAAACTACATTATTGATAGCAGTAAGTATCCCATGTCAACAGTGGCATGTGCAGTTAAATTCCCTAAAATCCTGAAATATTGGTGTCCTGCTTATAGCCATAAACATGAAACTCAGAGAACCCTGCATGACTAAATTGGGCAGTGGTTGGGAGCTGAGCTGGGATGTGGGAGATGTGTGTTACTTGCTTTGAGTGGGGAGGCTCTGGCTTTGGCTCTCTCAAATGCACAGTTCAGTAAACTCAGGAAATTCTGTCCATCTGTGTGCTCAGATGTGGGATCCTGGTGGATCTGGGAGTGCTTTAAAGTCCAACATTAAAGTTCAGTGCACGCAGTGGGTATTTGCTTAAGGCTGAAGGAGGGTAACTGGCACTGACCCAAAAGTCACTCCTGAAGTTTGAGGAACCAAAATGAGCCTCAGTGTATTGTTTGCCCTCATGTAAAATGTGTTTAAAGGCATCTCTCCTATCCCTCTGTAAAATATAAGTCAGTACCATTAAATTTTCATATCACTGGAAAGTCTGCTCTTCTTTGAAGAAATAAGGCCAAGGGAAGTGACCTTGATTTTGGAATACATAATAAAATGTTGCGTTCCTGCGGTTGTTTCAACTTTTTTTTTTTTTTCCTCTTTTCCTTCCCTTTCAAAGATTTGGAAATGGAGAATATGGACCAGAAATCATCTGAAAACGATTCACACAAACCAATATACGAGGAAGCTCCTTCAGAATCTCAGGATGCTGGAGCAGTCAGTGAGGAGCCCAAAGGAGGAGGAGAGAGCTCTGCTGTTGGTGACACTGATCCTTTGCCTCCTTCCAGTGCAGACAGTGCCAGTGTTTCCGTGGCAGATCAGGATCCCCACAGCCCTGGACCTGCAGGGGCTGGTGCTCTGGAGACAGCATGTACACCAGGGGACAGCCAGCCTCAGGAACAAAACACCCAGACAGAGGCCAATTCCAAAGCTCACTGGGATAGTGAAGTCCAGCCTATGGAATCCATATTAGCAGACTGGAATGAAGATATAGAAGCATTTGAAATGATGGAAAAGGATGAGCTATGACTTGTAATAGTAACTTATTTGTTAATAAACAAGTGGAGACCTCTTTGGGTAGAAGTGAGGCCTGATATCCAAGAAAACATATTCAGTATTGGGATGAGCAAGCAGGTGTCACCTGGAAAACAACATAGAATTCCAGCACAGGCTCTTTGTATGTTTTAATTTTTCCTGCTTAAAAATGGGAACGTGCAATCAAAGCAATTGTGTGGCCCTGTGGCTGGTGCTGTGCCCCAGGTAGTGACAAGCCTGACTTGTGCCTTCCAGGCTCCGAGAGGACTCTTGGGGCTCTGGGAAGCAGGAGTTGAGCAGGGTGGGGTGACAGACCATGGAATGGTTCTTGATGGGGCACCCACCCCTCCCCAGCTGAAAGCCTTCCTTACAGCAGCAGGGGAATTGTTTCCAGGTGTTTGCACTGCTGGAAGCAGTCTGGTTTTGTCTGACATATCACAGTGCTGCTCCTCACTCCTTACACCCCTTACCACAAGAAGCCACACGGGGACCTGGGAGTTCCCCTCCTGCTCTGCTTCTCTGGCTGGAGGAATTGTACAAACCAAAGGCAGAGTGTGAGCAGATCATGTCAGGGAGGCTGGGCCAGCTGTGGGGCCAGCAGGAAAAGGTGTGGGAAGGTCCTGCTGGAGGCGGAGGGGAAGCAGGCAAGGCAGGTGTTGAGTCCCATGTGTTTCCCTTGACCTCCCAGGTGGAAAAACTCCAATCTGCCCTGAAACCTGAAAGTCTCTGAAAGGACACAGCTATATCAGGTGTAACAAAACTTTTTTTCTGCAAGTTTGACTTCCAGCAGCTTGACTCCATTGTACTTTTTATATACAACTCGTGTATGTGGGGTTTCAGGCAGGGAGGTCGGGGCCAGTGGGGAAGGGCAACAATTCTGGCTGTTGGGTCAATAGTTCAGAGTCCAGGGGGTGTTATCCCAGGCTCTGGAGTTTGTTACAGGTAAGTGGGAGTCTGAATTTGCTATCCCCATTATATTTAAGTAAAAATGGGGAAGTTTAAACAACATAGAGGCATTTTGACTGTGTCCAAAGAAACTGCCAAAAACTAACTTGATTTATATAAATTGCTTTTAGTGAACTGTGGTTCAAAAAATGGTTTTATATTGAAGACTAAATGAACACTGCCTATATGCTGCACCAGGCTAAAAATACAGGTTTATGTTCATCATTGGAATGGAGTAAATAAACAGGAAGCCCCACTCTGGACTGCACCTTTGATTTAACTGGTGAAATTACATGTGCTGAATATGCAACTGTTAATTAGCACAGCCATACTCTGTATTTATACTCTGTATAGTGAGCAGAGCAATCCCAGGCAATGCTGGATTCATGTACTCAGCCACACTTGCTTTCAAAAGTCTCAGAATGCACAGGTACCTTTTGAGAGCATGGCAGTCCATCTAAATAGCATCCAGAACTTTAAATCACCAGGAAAGGAGGGAATTCGAGGAGGAATATTGAATAAGTGTCCTTTGAAAGAAATTAGCTCTTAAATGGAGTTGTCATTCCTTTGCACAAGTCACTGTCTGGAGGTTTGGACTTGAAGCAGCTGGGCATTTTCAGTTGGGAATGTTTTTATTGATGGGGTTTGTTTCATAAGTTCATAGAAAGCATTTGACCGTGGGAGCCTTGTTAAGCGTCCTTGGTCCCTGGGAGTGCCAGGACATGGCCAAGTGCAGGATCAAACTATGAGGTGCAGATCAAACATTTTCACTCAGAATTCTCTTGATTGCTCAGTGCCACAAAAGGAGCATCTTTGTTGCCATGCTTTTTGACATGGATGTCATCTTGGTAGCTCTTTTGGTGGAAATAGAGTTATTTTTATATCCTAGAGGCTCTGGTCATTATTATCTCAATATAGCAGCTAAAGGTTTTCTTTCTTTTACTTGCAGATTTAGTTGTACATGTCAAATTTATTAAAAGGTTAACTTTCCTTGCCATCACCAGCTCATTTTTAGTAACTGCTTTCTCCACCTGTTAGCAGAGCAGCAGGCATTACCTTTCAGGGATCCCAGAACTCCATATGGATTTGGGGGCAGCATTTTGGTGGTGGCCTACCTCAGATAACTGTTGCATCCTTCCTTTTGGAGTGGTTTTTGTTTCATTTAGTTGTGCTTCACCTTTGAAACTATCACGAGAGCCATAGCTTTGTTTACAGAACTGAATCAGGCAAGGTTGACCTTTTGGGAAAGAGGATTAAATTGGGGGGACAGTTTCATTCAGGTTATTTTCACTTTGTATTTCCTTATGAGGACATGTGCTTTAGTTTAACCAGTTCATATCATTCTGGAAAGAATTCAGTTTTCTGTTAGTATCATCTTAAAAAGCAAAAAGAATGTATTCATCAAAAAGAAAAACCCTTTTGGAAAGGAGAGTATTCTTCCCAAATGTCTGAGAGTCTGCTCTCTGTACATGGAATATTGCTTGTAGCTCATTAATCAGGAATCACCCCTTCTGTATAGCATTGTACATTTCTTTGTATGGTATTGAACACTGAAGAATTCAGGAATCACAGCTGCAACTAGCACTTATTCCATGCCATGTAATTCAGATCAGCCAATTATTTTCTCATTTGATCTTAGAGGAATCTTAATTGTTTACATTTATTGTTTTTTAATGAAGTTTGAAAATGAGCCCAGCTCTGGTTCTCCTCCTCCTGCCAGTGTCCCTGAGTAGTCACCAATGAGTGTATGCTGAGAGGTGAAAAACAGGACATCTTATGCAACAGGCGTCAGTCAGAACATAGAAAACAAACCATTCTGTGAATGAAAATTGTATGTTCAGATTTTATAAGATTTTTGGTTTGTTTTTTTTTAGCCAGACCAATTTACAGCCGTATATTTTCTTATGGCAGATGTCTAATAACAGGTGCTGTAACACTGTTGTTGGGTTTTACTCTCTGGTGGTAAGTGTTTCTAAGGGCAACTATGTAAAAGTGTGATGTAAAAGTCTGGGCTAAAATGTACATAATCTGTGTACATAATTGTCTACTTGATTATAACTGCTGATTGTAAAGATTTAATAAAATGTAAATATTCTGGTCAAGCTGTGCAGAACTGATGCTCATTTCTGCGTTGCTGTTGGCTGTCATTTTCAGCAAGGCAGTCACACTGATCCTTCACTGGCAGCCTCAGTGGGGGATGGAGCAGCCTTGTGTCTGCCACCCTGGAGAAGCCTGGAATTTTTCCCTAGGAAATTGGCTAAACCCAGAGGTATTGTAATAACCAAAACACCACCTTTTCAGTCTAGAATTGAAACTGGACAGGCTCTCAGCAACCAGATCTATTAGGACTATTTCAACCTCTCTTCTCTATGATGTGGGCATTCTTGTTTTATTTTTAAAATGCAGAATTCAGGCCCTCAAAAGTTCATTTTGTCTGCTGCACCCGTTTTATTCAGAATGAGAAAAACAGGTCTCACTTGGGCCTGATGAGGTGAGTCGTGGAGGGGTGTATCCCTCATCCTTCCTCTATTATGAGCTCTCCTTCACCACCTCTATTCCTGGAAATTTTTCCTCTCTGGAAGTTAGGATTAAGAAAATTCAGATTAAGATGTAGGAGCCCTAAATTCAAGTCCTTGTTCAAGTGCCAAGCTGTATTTATGATATAAAGTGGAAACCATTGTCAGCCTTGCTAGGGAAGTGCTAAATTCCTTCAATTTACTGTTTCCTGTGTTCTAGGAACATCAGAATTTAGGGACTACAGAATTTTGGAGCAAAGGCCCTTTCTGCCTCCTTCGAGGAGTAAGGGACAATCTGCAAGTGTCCTGCACCCAGTTCAGGGATCAGCAGAGGTGCTGCCCATGCAGGCAGAGGGATGTGATTGCTTCAAAGGCAAAAACCACAGAATTGACAGCCAGGGTGGGCTGTGCCACTCTTCCTATTTCTTTTATAACAAGAAATCAGGACTATTGAGGTGTTTATTTCTGTGTCTGATCACGTTCCTGACATTCCTCCTCCCCTGGGATGCTCCTTGCATGGATGGATGACTGAAGGACAAGGGACACATGGTGGCACCAAGTTCTCACCCCTCCTATTAAAATTGTATTTATTAATTTATGCCAGTGGTTGTATTGAGGGCCTTTTGCTCAATTGCCACCTTTCCATTTTCCATGGAGGCCACCCAAAGGTGTGACACCCTCCACCCAAAGGACTTGAGCTGCTCTGACTGAAATTCAGCCACAGCTGCTGCTCGTGCCATCAGTCACATTGGCTCAGAACTGCTGTGGCAGGAGTTCCATTTTCTCCCAAAATGCTCCATGAAAAGGTAATGTTAATAAACATTTCCAGCTGGAACGGAGCCAATAAAACACTGTTGGCCTGCAAAAATTCACCCAATTAATGCCCAGCATGGAAAAGTTAATCTTTCCTAATGCTTTGGTGGAGAGTGCAGAGTGATGGGCTGGGGCCCTTGCAGAGGAATTCTAGCCAAAATTGTGCCAAAAAAGTCTGTGTGGTACTTGCTGGTACCCACAGGTGGTTTTGAGGAGCAGTGGGGCCACCCTGGGATGCCTTGGATGCCCCAGTAGCTGCCACTACAGGACATACCTGATGGCAGCAGTGCAGGGCAGGGAATGAGAAGCAATCCAGAAAACCAGATTCATCCTTAAAAAACCCAGCCCAAACCCTACCCCAGGATTTCTCTGCCCTTTGCCTGGGGCTGCCATCAGTTGGGAATATCAGGCTGGGAAGGAGACAGCGGATTTTGGGCACAGGTCTTGGCCCAGGAGATGCTTGGGGGCTCGGGAAGGGACATGGAGCAGCAACGTGGGTGAGAAAAAGGATGAGCTGGTGATGCTGAATTTGATGCATTTCAAGACTCCCCTGTGGACCTCCTGGAAGGCAGATTGATGGTATGAGATACGCCTGAGGCTCCCCTCTGAAGCAAAAGCCATTTGCTCAACGTCCTCTGGCCCAGTACTCCTCATGATTGAAGAAAATGAGCAAAGAAGGCTTAGAAAGGTTTAAAGGGGGGAAAACCCAGGCAAAAGATACTCAGGTGAGGACAGAAAAGGCATCTCTGCCCCATGCTAGCTCTCCAGCACTTTTATGTAATGGAGTACAGGGCTCCCCATGTTCCTTGTGGGGCTGGACATGGATTCTCTGACTGCCAGGCTGGAGCATCTCCCTCAAATGATGTCAATCTTCACTGCATTGGTATTACAGCATCATAAAAAATTACAGAGCTGCTATTTTAGGTAGCAGCTCCCTCCAAGTCAAGTGAATAAATGCAGCTCCATATGACTCACTCTGGGGGATTATTAATAGACACAAAAGCAGAATGCCAAAACCCCAGGAATATGCTGTGTTCCCACACAGAGCTTTCTAGCTCCTTGCAGCAATGGCTCTTGAGAACTTTAGGTCTCAAAATTTAATATACACATATAGTAAAATAATTAAATATATAAATTTTCTGTTGACCTTGCACCTTGAAGGCTTTAGCAGGGGGGTTTCTGCAGGGATGAAGGATGGTTGCTCCAGGGCACCAGGCTCCATCTGGGATGGCAGAGCAGCAGGGTGGAGAAAGGGCGTCATTTCAAGAGGGAAAATCACAGACTTCTCCTTTGGCTGCCATGGGTGTCCATGAGGCTGGGGTTGGAGTTGGCTTTTGTGAAGGAGGTTCACAGTCCCACAGGTGTTGGTGATGAAGATGATGATCCTGAGGATGATGACGATGGTGACCCTCCCATCTTCAAACTCAAAGTGAGCATCTCTGTGGTTCTCATGGGTAGATGTGTGCAGCTAGACTGAAAGAAAATAATAGATTTTTTTATAAGGCAAAGACACTAACATCTTTGAGTTATATCGATTTTCCCATCTTGCAGTACCCTGAGCTGGGGCTTCTTTCCCTTTGCCACAATAGTACAGTAACAATAACAGCAATTTCACTCAGTGCTTAACTTTTTGGATGTCAGATCTCCCCAAAAACAAAGAAAATACGGTGCCCTTCCAAAGCCATCCTTGCATTTCTTGTGTCCTCTTCCCCAAACACCTACAGAATTAAATTGCCAGATAGAGATTTCAGCCTGAAAAAGGAGAGTTGCCCAGCAGTACCAGGATCCAAAGTTCAGTTCTCCAAAAAGCATCTTCCATAAAGCCACACTGGCAGAAGTGCCATTAATCTGTGCTTCCTCACTGAACACCTTAAAATTGCTTGTACCACGCAATGACCTTGGCTAAGAGCAAAGCTTTTGATTTTCCAGAGTGCAATGCTGTTACTTCCCCCCTGGACTGGGGCTACTCCAGACAGGTAAAGCAGAGGGAAGCATAGTTCAGACTCCCCAACACCCTACAAAGGACTTGAGTCAGGGCACTGGTTTTATAGTCATGGAATTCCAGAATGGTATGGACTGGAAGGGACCTTAAAAATCATCTTGTTCCATGGGCAACCTGGAACAAGGTTGCTTCCTGCCATGGGCAGGGACACCTTCCACTATCCCAGGTTGCTCCAAGCCCAGTCCAGCCAGGCCTTGGACACTTTCAGGGATGGGACAGCCAGAGCTTCTCTGGGTACCCAGTGCCAGGGTGGAACAGGAAACCACCCTTTTTGTGCAAAGCCCATTTGACATTTGCTCTTTGACAGACACACACATCACTAGTGTGTCAACCAGGCTGATCTGGAGTTGAGTCATTGCTAACTCCAAAATGAAAGTGACAAATTACTGTTTTACAGACCTGGGAAAACCAAAATAGCTGAGAACAGAATATTTATCTCCAGGTAGATTCTTGTGTGATGACACAGCAGTGTCTTGGGTCTCACCTGGTGCTTCATCCACCCCTTCGCTCCTGTCTCACCATCCAGAGTTTAAATACCTGTTGTACTCTGGGGCCAGTTGTCAGCCTGGGTGTTCTTACAGCAAGAAAGAGGCACACTGCAGAAAATCCTGGGATGCTGCTGATCTCTCCCCTACAGCTGTGGCAGCACTGGTACCATCCAGCTGCTGAGGTCAGAGCCCACCCGAATGCAAACAGGGGCAGTAGGATGAGGGCATTCCTGGGATGAAGATTGCACCTCTTGTTAATGCACTGCTGCTCCTGCTGTTCACAAGGGCATTGAGAGGTGCAGTGACTCAGCCTGCAGCTATGCCACCCATCCGTGGCCACTAAGGCCTTGTGGCAGGGGAGGACACAGAGGTGGCTTTGCTGGATCCTGGCAGGGATTCAAAATAATTCAAAAGAACCAAACCTCTAACTGAATGCAAGGGAAGAAATTAACGTTAACTGGAGGGTGGAAGGGGCTGGGAGGGGGCACAGGTGAAGTGGAGCTCCCAGTAATTAAACAAGAGGGTGGGCAGCAGCTCCTCAGTTCCCCTCCCAATGCTTGGGGCAGGCTCAAAGGAGGAAAACCAGCACCACTCAAATGGGCTCTGGACAAAGGAGAAAGCACCTCAAGGGAAGAAGGTTGATTGCAAAACCCCTTCACAATTTTCTCCAAGATCCCTGAAAATAATGTGGAGCCCAGGAAGTACTGCATCAGCCTCCTAAAAAGAAATTTAGGGCTCAGATCCCTTCCCTGGCACTTCTTTTGAGAGGAACCTTGAAATCCCATGTACAGCTAAGCACAGCATACCAGATAGGAGCCAGTTTTCCTTCTCTTCCCAGCTTCCTTTCCACACCACTGAACGTATTTGAGCAGAGCAAATGGGAGGTAGAGCTCCAAGGAGAGATGCATTTTCAGCCAGAGTAATCTGCTTATGTTATTACAGACCTTCAGTGGCCACATATATTTAGACTTCTAACAAAATCTACCAGTGTTTTGCAATGGTGGAAGAATTATAGCGGGTTCCAAACCTTGTGGCCACCCTGGTGCCTCCTAGCCAGCAGCACAACAGCCTCCCCAGGCCCTCACAAATATTGCCATCTACAGCAGGGAGGCTGTAATTCATCCAGAAGTCTAAAGCACCTGCTGCTGGTTGGAATACAAGCACAGGCATTTACAATGGGAATTGCTTTTCCTCTCTCACAAAATGTCCATTAAAGTGCAGGTCTCCCATGCCAGCAGCAACAGCACGGAAAATATTAAATAAAATAATTATTAAAACTAAGAGGTGGCTGAAAGAAAGATCATGATGTGTCTAACACAGTGTTTATGTGAGGACATTTACACACAAGATGTTCAGCACCTGGACAAGGAAATGTTTCAAAAGAACAGATCCAACCCCCATCACTCCTGCACTACTGTGAATGCTTTCCAAAGTGCTTTGCAGAGAAGGGTTTGTGGGACCAAGCCCCAGGACTCTTTACTAATTGAAGTGTTTTAAATAATTAAAATGCACAGTCTCTCGACTCTCCCAAGTGTAGTCACCTGCTCAAGAGCTGGCATAAATTATGGAAAAAAATCATATCCAGGAGGAGAGAGACACCACCATGAAGAATTCATCACTGAACCCAATGGCTCTGCAGCACTGTGAGATGCCACAGCCCCAGAAACAGCAATGTGATGGGAGGGAGGCAGAGAAACTTTGTCTCCAGGGAGATCAGGATACTTGTGAGGGGCTGCCAGGCCAATGCAGCTGCTCAAATGAGCAAGGATTTACAGAAATCAGAGCTGGTTGGTGGTTTTTGACCATTAACAGGATAAAAGTGAATATGCCACAGAGGACCCTGACACCGAGCTTTTATTAAAGGAAGATGTTGAAGCTTGTCTGAATCCTGGTTGTCTGAATCCTGGAATACAGCAACCTAGAATACAACAATGGGCTGAGGCTGCCATGGGGCCTGGGGAGCCTGCAGAGCTCAGAAATAGTTTCTACCTTTAGGAAACAGGTTGATTTGCAGCCTCACCGTTGCTGCTTGTAAAGCTGCTCCTGCTGCTGGATGGGCTCACAGCCAGCCCTTCAGGAATGGAAGCAATTCCCAGGTCTGTCCCCCCCTGCTCATCCCCTGCCCAAAAGCCAAAGGTAAATCCAGTGCAGGGATGGCAGCAGGAGGGAGATGGGGGTTTCTGGAGATATTCCAGGTACAGCATAGTACTGATGGGGAACAAAATCTTCGGATGTGGACTGTCCAGTCTCAGAGTGGACATTCAGGGAAACCACTTTAGTTAAGAAATTCAGCAATAACTTAAGAGATTTGCAGAGGTCACAGGTGATCTTGAAGGGACTCAGATCCTTTAGAGTGATCTGACTTTCAGAAAGCCCAGTGAAAAATGGACAATATTTGGGCTGAGTGCCCCCTCAAGTATCAAGTAACATCCTAAGAGATGTTAATGCACCCTCAGTCTGGTCCACACCCATCCCACAAATGAAATCAACACAAATCAATGACAGCAAACTACACTGACAAAGCTTCTCCACTGGATGCAGTGCAAACCCTGCCCTCATATGGCATCAAAGCTGTAAGAAATATCAGCACAGGTAACAATCTTCTTTGAAATAATAAATACAAAAGGTGTATTTTTTCCTTTTTTTTTTTTTTTTTTAACTCATTACAGCATTTGTTAAAAATATTACATCTGCTTTTGAGAAGGTAATATCCTCTCCATTTAATATGGAAAAATAAACTCTACAGGACACACAACACATCCCCCCAGTTGGCACAGAGCTGCTTTAAGAGATCAGATCCACAGGATACATCAAGGCGGAGGAGAGGTTTGGTCTTCCTTGTCCCCAAACTCTTAAAACATCGTGTTGTAGGAATGGTAAAAGACAAGAATACATAAAAACAGTAAAATGTTTATTTTCTTAGAAAAAAAGAGATTCAAAATGATTGTGATCACACTCCCATTCGTGCTCAGCAAAGCCAATACTGCAAGCTTAGTCCTTGATCAAGATACCTTTTCAATGAAACTTTTTTCCTCTTAAAACACTTAAAGTTCCTGCTCCTGTATCACTTCCAGTATTTCAGTGATAACATGCTTTTAATGGATAATAGTTTCTCAGCTTCTTCTCAGCTAAGAAACAACGCCTGCCATGGCAAAAACATCCCATCTCCAAAGCTTGGAATCACCAGCACTAACAAGCACTCCGGCCCCAACATGGACGGACACACAGCTCAGGGGTGTTTCTTAGATGCTTGGATGTTCACTTATGGAAGCTTGGTATAACACTACCTCATCTGATAGAAAACAGGCCAGAAGCCTCAATAAAATCAACAACGTCTTTTGGATTAACTTTTAAGGATTTGCTGCATATCTGGACACAGAAAAAAAGTGAGAAGTTGCAACAAGTTTTAACTAGCAGCAACAGAAACAGTTCCTTAAGAGTTCTTAGCAATATTCCTCATGTGTTCATTAGGAAACACTGTAACTGAATGGAGCATATAATGTGGAAATGGTCTTCTTCTGTTAAGGAGTGCTGTTCACTCGAGCAGACGTCCCATAGGTTGTATCCAGAAGGCTGGGTTGGATCTATTTACACTGGAGGTGCTCCTGGGGCGAGTGCAGAGCTGGCACTATGTGACATCCTCCTCCTCTGAACAGTAGTCACGACCCTGCAGGGACAAAGGCCAGGCAGTTGGTACACAGAAACAGCACACAGGAATAAATCCAGAGAACACTTACTGAGAGCAGTTCTCTAAACTTGGGGGGGTTGAAGTTCAGAGCTGGGTAGAAATGTTAGACACAAGGAATTTGCAGGAAACCAGGATAGAACACACTTCCCTTTCTGTCACTATTAATCTGATAAATATCATCCCCCATATACTGAATTCCAGGGAGGGGGGGGGTCCAACAAACTGATTTACAAACCTGCTTTATGTAAAGATCCACCTTGGACACAGCCTGGAGATTTGTTGTGAAAGGATAATCTCTGAAGCAAAAGCAACAAAGCACATAATCCTACGAGCAACACAAGGCAGCTGCTGTGAACAGGAATCCCTTATCTGATAACCTCCACGAAAATTTAGCCCCAGAGCAAAAGATACCATTCATATTGAAATTATTCTTGTACTACAGGGGATTCAGCCTAAGCTTCACAAAACACGCATTTCTTATCAGACCAGTCATGTTATGCCATCTATCCCATCCCAAACATGGGTGTGGAGCAGCATCTCTCTGGGGATTCCCCTTGGGATTGTCTGGAGAAGGCACATCCCATCCCTCACTACCCAGTTCTTGCAGAGCAGCAAGAAAGGACCTGCTGGGAGCCACTGTCCTTGTTTCCCTGCACAAAACCAGCTGGAGCTGAGCTGTTCAGTACAAGCCACCCAGGGTATCTTGCATCAAACAAGTGCCTCAAATGCAGGACCCAAAATCTCAACCTCTGGACTATTTCCCATTGTTCCTGTGTGCTGGGTGTATCACCTGGGCTTCTGGAGAAGAAGAGCTGGAAAGACAAGAAAAAAAAAAAAAGGGAGACGTGTTTCTTGACAGAGATCAGTTTATTTGGGACACACAGCTGTGCTGCACACCAGGAACAAAGGCTCCAAAATGTCTCTGCAGTCCCAGTGCTGATGGTAGGACTGCAGAGCTGGATTTGCTGAGCCCAGACCCAGGAATGTGCAGTGCTCTGACAACTCCCTGCGGCCCAGCACTGAGAGCAGAAGGATTTTCTAAGTACATTAAAATAACCCCCAAGAAACTCATCAGCCCAAATTCTGACTCAGCAATCACTGACCCAGAAAGAAAGGAAAAAAATTTAGATTTTTTTAGATCAACTAAAAGCTTCGACTCAAAAAGAAGGAACACTGAAATTCTTGCAGTGAAGCACAAATCTGTCAGTTTTCTTCAGGCCAGGGACCACATTTGGACAAATCCACTGAGCTGGTGGTGACGAAGGCTTTGTCCAAAATGCTTCAGAGCTGTGAAAGGCAGCAGCAGTGACTGAGGACAGAGCTCAGGGCATTTTCAGGACATCCATTTACCTGCTCAAGAGGGAGCCCCAGCACACCCCACTGGTGGCAATCACTGCTATTAAAGCCTCAAGCAGACCCAAATATGACAGAAGAAAAGCCATCCTGCACTTTTCCACTCCTACTCCTCCTGCTCTTCTTTTGCTTCTGGGTTTGCTCTGTGGCTGCCAAGTGCATCAGTTCTCAAATGGATGCCAAGGAACTGCTCCAAACAAATGTGCTGAGCAAGCCCTAGCCATGGCACAGACACACCACTTCCCACCAAGGCCTGAAGGCTACCAGGAGCTGGACTGATCCTTCCAGACACGTCACTTCCATCTGCACACTGCTGGGGATGGGGACACATCTGTATTCTTTTGGTGACCCAAGCAGCTCAAGTGATGCCCAGATTGCAGTGAGTCCCAAAGGTGCCCAACAGAGCTTTGGTCTAAATGTTACTCCCCAAGTGCATTTTTTATCAGTAATAACCATGTCAGCATTGCTCAGGAAGATCACTGAAGGAATAAAGTGCCCTGTCACCACAGCCTTCCCTGCTGCACCAGAAGTCCAAGGCAAGGGTTGTACCCATGGTACTGCTTGGGCAGAGAGGCTGCCACTCCCTTCTGGCAGAGGAAAGGCAGCTTCAGCCCCAATCCAGTAAAATACTTCAAAATGTCCATTTTTGACCCATTGGTTGTTTCAGAGGATGTTTAACAGATGCTGGAGGAGATGATCCCTTGATCACTGAGAGGCTGCTGTGCTTGAGATGGGCAGTTATCCTGGTGGGCCTGGGAACACCTCATAGGAAATGGTCAGCTAAGAGTTTGCAGAAACCACACTGCTCTAGTGGAAGTGTCCCTGCTCGCTGCAGAGGTTGGACCAGGTGGCCTTTAAAGGTCCCTTCCAAACCAAACCACTCTCTGATTCTATGATTCCATGACTGGCAGTCAGGATCTGTCCAGGCCCCAGGTTCCTGCATCCATAGGAGCCAGAGGCACAGAGCAGGTGGCTACTAACAGGAATGTATGGCCCACCCATGGACTAAGTAAGTTGTGGGTTCAATCCCTGCATAAACCATTCACTTAAAAGTTGGACTCAATGATTCTTGTGGGTCCCTCCCAATTCTGTGATTTCTGAGAAGTTTAAATGATTGAAAGTGTAAATTAACTAACTTGAAGAAGATGAGAACTCTAATATGTGCCTCCAAGTCCAGCTAATTCCTGAGGAATCCCATCTCCCACCTCTGCAGTTTCAAAATACAACTGTCAGCTTTTGTACATTTCCACAGAACACTGTGAGTGTTTCTAAATGAGTGAGTGAATTTAAGGTAAATTAAAAAGCAGCCTGATGATCTTTTCCTCCTGCCTGCACCCAAACCAGAAGGGCTCATCCCTCATCTCTCCCCTTGCTGCTCCCCTCCTGATGCTCCTCCAGGAGATGCATCGCAGCTCATTATATCCTTTTAGGAAATAAAAAGAGAAAGAAAAAAAATGCAGGAAAAAGGCCTTTTCCCTATTGTTTGGGTGACAGGCCAATAAATAACACCGCCTGGCTCAATGGCCCCTTGTGCTGGAGGACTGGGCCAGCAGAGGTGGAACAGAAGGGAAGGGAGGACAAGGATGGAGGGGAAGCAGGGGAGGGAGAGGAGAGGGAAGAGGCAGGGGAGGGAGAGAAGTAAGGGGGATGAATAGGTGGGAGGGGAGGAAAAGGAGGCAGGAGAAACAGAGGAGAGGGAGGAGGCAGAGGAGGGAAAGGGCCAGGAGCAGCCCTTTCTCCTGGGCTGGGCACACAGTAGCCCCTTTGAGGGGCCCGGCTGGGAACCCTTTTCATCAGGCTGGTTTTGTTTACAGTGCTCTCAGAAAGGACGGGAAGAAAATACCGGGAGGCGGCACTAAATCATTGTATACCGTGCTAATTTTTGTCCGTTTCTCATTTTGTTAGGGAAAAATCAATGGAGTCATTAAGAGCAATCCACTTTGCTAATGAGTTTCAGCCTAATCACTGTCCCCTCCATACTGGGTTGGCAGCCCATTCCCAAGGGCACTCCCTCCATCCCATACAAGGAGCTGCTTTGTGTCCACTCCCCGCTTCCAGGCCCAGCGTTCCTAACGAGGGATGCAGGGAGCTGCTGCCAGGCATCCTTCCCACGGGCTGGGTACATCCCAGCAGCTCCCGGGGGCCAGGTGAGTGGACTGGTGGAGAAATCCCTGCACACCCACCCCAGCTCTCAAGAGCAAACCGACCCACAGTGACATCCCCCATGGGTGGTAATACCGTGTCCCAGGCTCGGGGTACTCATCAGAGCTCACAGCAACACATCTTCACACTTTTTATTCTCATTTTTGTCTGTGAGCTTGTTTGTATTGTGATTATTTTTTACAAACCGCTGTAGCCATGGAGAAGACAGTCTATGATGATGGGAGCAGTGATGGTTTTCCTCTGGTACAGCTGCCCAGGATCGTTTTGCCATGGTCCCTTTTGAACCACAAAGCCAGAGGTGCTTCCCTTGTGTGGTTACAATTTTCAAATATAATCCCAGGAATTGCTTGTCAGTCATTCCATTACCCCTCAGCCTTTTTCCTACAGGGAGACAGCTGCCTATACACTCTGCCACAGCCTCCAGTAATAACATACACTTCAAGGAGATGATTCCTCCAGATCATTGTACTGCTCCATGTAGGATTCAGAGACAGCAGTTGTTTTTCCAACCATTTTCCAGGACAGCCATCATCAAGATGTTTTTGCTAGCAAGCACTAAGTGGATACATTTTGCACAGTCAATACTTCATATGTTACAGCTTTTGATTTTTATTTCTATTTCATGCAAGCCCTGGTGGGATAGGGCCCCTTCAGGACAGTGGACTTGAGCTCACATGGCGGTGCCCAGGATCAACTCTGCTCTGAGCCACCCCATGCAATTCATGGAATCCCAGAAGGGTCTGGGACCTTAAAGCTCATCCCAGCCTCACCCCATACCATGGGCAAGGACCCCTTCCACTATCCCAGGGTGCTCCAAGCCCTGTCCAAGCTGGCTTTAGACACTTCCAGGGATGGAGCAGCCACAACTTCTCTGGGCACCCTGTGCCAGGGCCTCCCCACCTTCAAAGGTTAAGAATTTCTTCCCAGTATCTCATCCAACCCTGCCCTCTGGCAGTGGGAAGCCATTCCCCCTTGTCAAACAGTACTCCAGGCCCTTGGGACAAGTCCCTCTCCAGTCTGTGTCTGCCATTTCTTTTCAGGGGGTAACATGGAATTTGCATGGAGCCCTGTGAAATCAGAGTCCAAATAAATTTGAGATGTAGAAAGAGGTGAAAAACAACCAAAGGCTGGAGAAACTTTAGGAGAGACAGGTTAATTCTTCACTGTGTGTTTCGCAGCCAATCTTTTTGAATCCAAATGCAACATCTGACTACATTAATCCTTGATCTATCAGACTGGAGAGAACCCAGGCCATTAATTTACTTGCCTGAATACCAACACAAATGGCCTGATACCAGGACATGTTTCTGGCTTCTTAATCAGAGCTGATAGTTCAAAACTAGATTAATCCCACCATAGGAGTGCAGTGATTGTCCCAGTCCTGGCTGCAGCCAGTGGACACCATTTCTCCCCTGCTGGGCACAGCAGATTGCAGATTTATCCAGCAGCAGCCGTTTCCTTTAGGGTGACTGTTCAATCATTCTCTACTTCCTTCTCTGGTTTCCAAAGCCATATTTCTGTGTATTTCTGCCTTCATCTCTCAGGTCAAGCAAATCACTTGTACTCCTGACCCACAACATTCTAATTTACTCCAGGGAACCCTCTCCTCAAGCTTAATTGCTGCTATTACCTGTTGCTCATCCTCCACTGGAATATATTTCTGTGATTTCAGGCTAATTTTCAATAAATGATGATAAGGCTGACAGCAGATGAGCTGTCTCCTTCCCGCTGCCTGTCTCTGTTCCATTTTCCCCCTGAACTCACCACATGTGCTTTATGTGTCCCAAAGCAAAGCCCGTGACTCTACTCACAAGAACCTCAGCAAGTGGGAAGCCCCAGGAAGACTTGCTGCAGCTGCTGGCAGATGTTGGCAACATTTCTACCACCACTCAGGGTCTCATGCTGCACACAGGTTCTTGGTCTTCCCCTTTGCTCTCCTCTCCATGGTCTGTCACAGGTCAGAAAGTGTTTGGACAACACTTTCAGGCATGTGGTAGGATTCTTGGGGCTGTCCTGTGACTCCATGGTCCTTGTGTCTCTGCCAGCTCAGGATATTCTAACTACAGCTACAGTAGTACAGTAACTACAGCTTCTTGTGCTATCAACTTCTCAGTTCTCTCCAGTTGCTCCCAGTCTCCTGTCTAACCTGTAACTCTGGCTTCTCCTCAGGTCTTAGGAGTATTTTTACCTCCAATTCTGGTGTTTCTGAAAGGACTGGATTGACTCCAGCAGAACCAATATCTAAGCCTACATTTGAGGCTGACTTCTACATTCTCAGTCAGCCCCACCCCAGCCCTCATCCCAGTATTTCTTCCTTCCAGCAAACCTTTTGAATGGCATTACCACCATCACAGGCAGTTCTGTACATGCCAGTTCAGCTCCAGCTCCTGAAGCAGGGACAGACTCACCCAGAGACAGAGCAGATGTCCCTCTCTGAACGACACAGTGTTTTGACACTGCACTTTGGTAGACAGAAGCTCCATGCTTCATGACATTCTGTTTTTTACCTTTGGGTGACATTTGCAGGAAGCAGTAGAGCTTTGTAGGGGCAGCCAGGAATGTGCTACTGGGAGCAGGACTTTCAGAAAAACTCTCCAGACTGTTTCAATAAGGCTTTTTTTGACTTCCAGGACTCATAAACACTTCCTGTTTGCAGCTGACGAAACACCAGCCGTGTTCTTTCCATTTCACACTTTGGCTGCAGGAGTTCTATTTCAGCTACCCTCCCTGTCAAGGGAATGGCTGTGCCAGGTCCAAGCACGCATGTATTGCTCCTGCCTAATGCTCACATGGCAGAGTTGCTGTTAGTCACTTGGATCTGGTGACACAGCACCCCTCAGGATCTCAGCGGACCTGAGGGTGTTTTGCTCCTGACTGGAGTTTTGGCAGCACAGCCCAAGGAGCAGCATCTCCATCACAAATCAAACAGCCATGGTAACCATGGGAACACCACAACATTTGGGACCTCACCAGCCACAGGCAACACCCCCCACACCTCTGCAGACTTTTTCAGCTGCCACTGGTGAGCTGCTCATGATACAATTCTTCTAAATGTTCAACTGCTGTCCTCCATCTCCCTGAAGAAGGGACTGAAAACGCTCTTTAGAGATCAGACAAAAAACTTTAGATTTTCCAACCTTTTTGGCATTTGTGACAACACCTGGAAAAAAAATGTGTTGCGAGCAAAGATGAATTAAAACCAGCAAAACTTCTTTTATGGAGACTATTTCCTCAGGCACAGGAGGTCCCCAGGGAACACAAATCCCACATTCAGCTGTGCCTTAACTCTTGCCAATCCCATCAGCTGTCAGCAACTTGGTCTCTTTGACAGATAAACTGTGGATTTCCTCTGAAGGACAATCTCCTGATCCCGAAGATAAATTATCCCCAAGATAAGTTAGCGCCGGAGATCATCTGGGAACATCTCAAAGCAGATCCAAACAGCTCCAAACACAGGAGACAGGGTCAGCTGCACCTCAGCGTGGCAGCTGGGGAATGAGGGTGTTAGTGCCCTGCCACAGACCTTGGGAACAAAAATTAACCCAAATTCAGAATTAGAATGCAGCCTGATGGCATTGTCTGGTCTGCAGATAAGATACATCTTTGGAAAGTCCATTTCACTGGAGATTCTGTGCTCAACATTATGGAAGGTGATCTGAATATTCATAGGGTGAATGCATTTATTCAAAGGAGATATAGCTGGTATTATGGATATGTAGAAATTCTACTTTTAAATGCTTTAGGTTACATAAAATCATACCCCTGTAAAATACTGGGTACAGAAATATTCTTCTCAGGAATCTATGAACTCCTCACTTTTACTATTCCTCTTTATGTGTTCTTTTGTTTTCATAATTTTTAAGAGGAAAATAACAAATGTGTTGCTTGGGACAAATATGAGATATGCCCACTGTAGCACTCTGACTCCTAGGACCAGGAAAATTTCCCTTCTGCAACCAAACATGAGAATAGAATAGAATAGAATAGAATAGAATAGAATAGAATAGAATAGAATAGAATAGAATAGAATAGAATAGAATAGAATAGAATAGAATAGAATAGAATAGAATAGAATAGAATAGAATAGAATAGAATAGAATAGAATAGAATAGAATAGAATAGAATAGAATAGAATAGAATAGAATAGAATAGAATAGAATAGAATAAAAATATTTCGGTTGGAGGGGATCTACAATCATCAACTGCCTGGGCACTTCAGGGCTGATCAGAAATTACAGTGTGCTGTTAAAGGCATTGTCCAAATGTCTCCTAAACACTGACAGGCCTGGGGCATCCACCAGCTCTCATAAAGGAATGCTTCTTTATAACCAGTCTGAAACTGGGAGTAAAAATTAGTGTACTGCTACTGAGGAAGCAAATATTTAATATAAAGTATTAAACAAGATGCACAAATCCAAAATAGGCAGTGTAAAGAGTAAACTGGTGTGTGAACATCAGCCTCCCCATCTCCCTCAGCTACTCCCAGTATGAGCTTTCACTGCTGTCTCACAAAGAAGCAAAGGGTGTAATTTAAAAGGTTTCTGAAGCACACAAAAGCTGTTCTTAGGACAGTTAAGATATGCAAAGAATTATTCATTCTCTTCTTCAAAACATCTCCAGCACCATTATTTCACTGGCACAGCCCTGGGGCAGGGTTATCCATACTTCCAGCCACACCATCCCTTGGAGCCAGTGGCTATTTCACGGAGATTCAGCAAGAAATTCCTGGGGTATCCCAGCTACTACCAGCATTAAGATTCCAGTTGTCTCCCACAGAGATGAGATGAAAAATCAAATCAGCAATGACATAAAATCCCACTTTGCTCTTCACCTTTACTCAGCATGTATATCCTAAACATCTGAGTTAGCCTGCCATTAATCCCAAACCGGTAACATTCCCACAAAACAAAGGATTCTCTTAGTACCTCCTGCAAGCTCTTTATCCTCCTGGTCTTCTTTGCACTTGAACTATCTGACCAAGAAGCTGGAAGGGAAATCTTGGGCCAGAGCCCTCCAAATCATGGAGAACATGCAGAGCTGCAGCAGGCAGGTCACTGTCCTTGCCCTGGAGCTGGGAAAGCTGTGTCTGCCCCTGAGGGAGGACTGGATGTTCACATTACTGTGTCTTACCTTTTCAATCTTCTCATCAAGCATTCTGAAGAATTCTTGTTGGCTTTCAGAGATGTGCATGCTGGAAGGCAAAGGTATCAATAGTATCAATACCAAAAAGATTTCTTCCATTATAAAACAGCCCAGGATTGCTGAGGAGCCCAGCTGTCAGCTTCCACCCACTGTGAAAAATAAATCACTTTACTCTTTCATCTACAATGTCAATTTTTAATCTTTTTTTTCCCCCCTAATTTTTGTTTGCCCACAAAAAATTACTGCATTTAGTTCTGTGTACATATGCAACACTTGGGGTGGTAACTGGGATCCACAAGCATCCAGAGGACACTGTTCCCTTTTCCAGGCTGACTCCAGGAAGTTAATAGCCCAGTACCTCTCCCTTTGAGAGACAGAGCCCCCTCTCTGTCATGACAGGTGGTTTTCCAGGATTGCCAGCCTCAGCACCACAGAATGAGACACCTACAACATGAGGTGACTGTGTCCTCTTGTCCTGCCACTCATTATGGGGGAGAATGACAACTGCTACAACCTCCTGTCAGGGAGTTGTGCAGAGCCAGAGCCTCCCAGAGGCTCCTTTTCTCCAGGCTGAGCCCCCCCAGCTGCTCCCTCAGCCACTCCTGGTGCTCCAGACCCTTCACTTCTACTAATTCTGCAGCACCAAGAGGCTCAGTGATAAGATTTTGCATTAGTAAAGAGGGCTGGAAAATATTCTTTTTTCATTGTCAATAAAACACTAGACCCACGGGTCCTTCCCCATGGGGAACTTGCAAGCTAAAAGCACAGAAAGGATGAGGAGACAAGGGTGAGGATGGATGGTAGGTGGTATTTGGGATGTTTATTTATGTCAGGGGATGGTGAGAACCTCCTTCCTGCACGAGTAACACCCGTCCAGGAAGGTGGGGCTGGAGCATCCTCTGGACCTGCAGCAGGGATGAGGACGCAGGCTCACAGGGAAATGTGCCAGGGACTCCACGAACAACACAAAAAGATGCAAAAAAGGGAGGACGGGGACTGGTGCCAGTGGCAACAACGATGCCAAACGGTCAGAAGGACACACAGCTCTCGGGGATTTTTCCCAGTACAGAAAGCTGGCTCAGCTTGCTGAATTCCCACCCATCCCCTCTTCCTCAGGGTGATCCTTTCAGCTGGAATGAGTTAATGCTCTCCCTAAGTGCCCCACAATGGGCTGCACTTCCCCACAAAGCTCAGCATTGAGCCCTCCCTGCTATCGGCTGAACATATACAAAGATCCGCTTATGTAGGACATAAATGAAGCTCAGTTCACAGGAGGAGGGCTCAGAAATGGCATTAAAACCTAAAGCTGGTGATTCAGGAGCAGGAACAATTCACCTTTCAGTGGTTGAGGGAGTTCTTGTCCTCAGCTGTCTGCCTGCTCCTCATGTTCCCACCTCCACCTCAGATGGGAAAGAGATGCTTTTTTGGGACAGCTGACCCCATCACCTGCATGTTCAGGTGCCTTGGAGGGGGATTTTAGAGCAGTGCAGCCCTTTCTGAGTAGGCAAGTGCTCGAAAAATAGTCTTGCCTTTACAACATCATAAATTCAGTTTCTAATAAAATGAGAATACTGTAGTGGCTCATCCCAACCACAGTAAGAAAACTAGAAGGCAGGGGAAAGAAAGTATTGTGTAGTCATATCCATGAAAATTGCCACAGGATAATCCTACACATCTGGCTTAGTGGAAGCTGTCCTTGCCCATGGAAGGGAGGTTGGGTTAGCTGATTTTTCATGTGCCAGCCCAAACCATTCTGAGAGTCTGCAATTTGGCAAGGTAAAACTGGTCTGAAATAGCCATCTTCATTTTATGCTTTTAGGCTGCTGTCAGTCCCTGAGTTATGAACTTGTCCCAGGGTACTTGGTGGATGTGTTTGATAATTCAAGGTGTCAGTGGGGTGAGTTTGGTGATGAACAGACAGAGCAAGTGCCAGTGAAGTCGGGGCAAGGTGCAGGGGGAAGCCCTGAAGGTGTGCCAGGTACCAGGACTGGGTGTAAAGAGGAAGAACCAACCCTTCTCCCTCAGCCAAAGACCCCCACAAGGCTACTGCTGGCTCCCTACATCCCCTGGTTTTAGAGTCCAGGGCTCTGGATGGAAATATTTAAAACCTCCTGCAGGGGGAAGAGCCCTCACAATCTTACTTTACAGCTGACATCAAAATACTGTAAAAGAATTGATAATTTGGTACTTAGTCCATGTTTTGTTTAGAAGTAACATCCATTGTATTAGAACTAACAGAACAGTACTGTAAGATGCATCTAATGATCTATCAATTTCTGCTCTTCCAGCTGAGTGGACCTTTTCCACCCTATGCCACCCAGCTCTGAAGTCAGAATTGTCACAGTTTTTCGACAATAAACCTTAAAAAAAAAAATAAAAATTGCACATGGTAACAGCTGTTTGCTGACTTGGCAATTAGCAACTCAAACACATGTAGCCACTTTCTAAACAGAAATGCACTGATAGGTTGTGCAAACAGTGGAGCCTTGAGCAAACGCTGGAGGATTTACCCAACAACCTTATGTTACATACTGCACCTCTCTGGGAAGTTTCCTTATTTTTGCAGGTCTGTGACAGAAATATTTATCTCTGTCAATGCAATGTAAAAAATTGGCTTTTTGGTCAGTTCTGATTTCTGTAGGGACTTTTCAAATTAGAGTTTTACGAAGAAATGGAAGTCCTGGCTCCATGCAATTCCTCTGCTGTGGGTACCAAAAGATGACCCACCAAAAGGACAGCCCTTTTTTATTCCAGAGTAATTAGCCTCATGTTAAATACATCCCTGACCCTGCTGGGAGGGACTGAGCCACAATAATGAAGTATAGCTTTGCTGAATAGTGCTTCTACCTCCACCTCTCTACCATGAATTTCTTTGCAATTACATCCAAAGCACTCAGCTTTTCCTTTTGAAAAGAGGCTGAATTACACTGTCAGCTGATTAGGAAATAATGAAAGTTTCCAGACTTAAAATCGTGTTCAAGGCACTTGATAGGCAGCAAGTTTAAGTAGTAAGTGCCCTGAGGGCAGGACACAATGAACAGCATTTCCACTGGTGTTCAAAATCCAAATCACAAACCTTTATCACTTGTTCTTCACAAACCTGGTATGTGGCTCTGTGTAATCTGTTATTTTTCAGCCAATTAGTGATTACAATTTAACACCGAGTTAGATAAGAAATTTGTTACTACTATCAATAACCAGCTCTGCCACAAAAGGCAAATACTTCAGGCAGAGCATGGGCATAGAACTGTCAACCAAGCAGGGAAGAACTCGCAGCTACAGAACAACCTTTATTTTAACAAATAGTTCTACCTGACTAGTCCCAGGTAGAACAGCTACTATTCTAAAGCAGGAGCTAGCAAAAACTTCCCTGGGACTCACCCAGTGGTATGTAGGAACAATAGTAAATATACAGAAGTTTGTTGTGTAAGTTGTATAGAAAGCTGAGAAATAGCACAGGGCTCTGTTAGGCACAATAGGATGCATCTCACCTTTTTTAAAGACCTGGATCATTGCTGTGCAAAGGAGAGGATGCTTCCCAATCTTGGGACACAGGTGATCATACCTCTAGTACATAACTTAGCACAACGTTAGGGCTGCTAGAGTCATCATTTGGTCTTTGCTAGGCAGTAATTGTGAACCTCACAGACATGGCTTGTGTTTATTTGTATTATGATTAAAACAACAGAAATTGAACTTACTTTGCTCTGGGCTGATGTACTAATCCTGGGATCTCTTTATTAGATTTAAGTCTTGTGTTTGAACTGGCACTTTTTTCCTGAAACACACAAAAAGCACACAACAGAGATAGCATCAGTATTTATTAAACCCACAAAGGGTGACAGACTTTGTCATTAGGGTGTCACACTTGGCTGGGTCTAGGCTCTTCTGCCTGCACAATGAAAAGAGAAAAGCTCAACAAAAATGAAATTAAAGGTAACACAAGAGATGAAATTACCTCAGGTGAGCAATTTTTTAATGCCCTGGGCTCAGTGGCATGTGGAATTGCTTCTGGGTCACTGGATGAAATCCAGGGATCAAACTCCGTGCTGGCCAGTAACTCTGCATCAGTCCATGGAAAATGGGGGGTGCTCATATAAATCAGTAACACCACCAGCCTCCACCTTCACCAGTGCAAGGCAAAGCACTGGGAAGGCAGTCCCAGAGTCACCCAGCATCCACAGGCTGGCTCAGAACAGAGTGGGAAACAGCAGCATCAAGGAACTGTCTGCAGGAGGAAGCATGTGTCACATGTGCCAGCGGAGAGCAGCAATGGCAGACATGACGTGCACAGCCGTAAAATTGGGCACAAGGAAGCAAATCAGCTCTGGAGATCCCCAAAATAAGGATGTCGGGCTGCTGGAGAGAGTCCAGAGAAGGCCACAGAGATGCTCCAAGGGCTGGAGCCCCTCTGCTCTGGAGCCAGCCTGGGAGAACTGGGAGTGTTCACCTGGAGAAGGCTCTGGGAAGACCTCAGCGCCCCTTTCAGTGCCTAAAGGGGCTCCAAGAGGGCTGGAGAAGGACTTGGGACAAGGGCCAAAAAGGAACAGACATGGGGGAATGGCTGCTGCCAGAGGACAGAGTTAGATGGGATACTGGGAAGGAATTGTCCCCTGTGAGGTTGGGAAGGCCCTGGCACAGGTTGCCCAAAGAAGCTGTGGCTGCCCCATCGCTGGAAGTGTTCAAGGCCAGGTTGGACAGAGCTTGGAGCAACTGGGAAAGAGAGAGTTGAAAGCCAGCACTGCTTGGTAAGATCTCCTCATCATGAACTTCTGTAACCCAAACTTAGTGCACACATGTATCTATTATGTCCAAAATCCTTCAGAGGGATAAAGCCCCTTCCAGATCTTCCCAATGCCATGTGTTAGGGAAAGCTGCTGATGCAGATGGGAGAGGTCTGAGTCAAATCTTAGAGCTCACCCGCTCCACAAATCCCTTTGTATTTCTTAGGCACATCACACCCATGGCAATTTAAGAAACATAAACCCAAGAATCAGTATTTTTGTGGGTAATTTTGGTGGTTTTATTTAGCCTTATTTAGTCTATAAATAACACAACAAGATTTTGGAAAGGGCTACTAAATCACTGACTAAAAAAAAAAAAAAAGGGGCTGTCTAGCAGGTAATATTTTCATGAATAATTCTACAAGGGCTGTAAACATCAACTGCCTCAGCATATTTAACACTGTTTAATGCATATCTTCTAATCCTCCTAACCAGGGAACAGTGCCTTGCATGAAAATAGCAGTGAGAGAGAAACAAGCTTTTCTTCCAAGATATAACAAGGGTGTCTGTATTTGCTACACCCCACCAGCCACTGCCTCCTCAGGATCCTGTGATATCACGTCAGAGCAGCAGAACAAAAGGCAGAATCACTTTTTTCAAAGCATCTTCTAATTCTAACAGTGCTAGGAGGGTGTGACAGGTATGTACATGTTGTGTGTGATGAACACATGTGTACACAGACACACAACCCATGAGCTCATGTCTGACTCACATGTCTGTCAAAGCAAAACAAAATGAGAGGGATGGGTCTTATGGAGAAGACAACCAAGCCATAAATCAGCTAAACCCCAGCCTCCTGCACCAGGGGAGCCTTTATCCTCAGATCTACTCCATGGGACAGGAAGGGGAAGGGAAGACTGATCTACAGCTCCTGTGTTGGGAGCTGTGATAAATCAAGGTAGCACAAACTCAGCTTTCCACACCTCTGCTCATTGTTTGGTGTCACTGTAGCTCTATCAGGAGCTGGAATCAGCCCAAATCCCAGCCTAAAAGAACTTCTGGCACTTAGGAACAAACAGACAGAAGAAAAGTATATGTTGCCTTCTCACGGTGGGTCCCAGAGCAATATCCAGAATATTAGCTGACACACATGGGAAAAGAGAATTAAAATTCCTTTTTAGTTGACTTCCAGATTTCTGAGTTTACTCTTTCCCTCCTATTGCTCTTGGTAATTACCACATCTCAAGTATCCATTACAATTCTCCTATTGAAGCAAAGAGTACGTTACCTTCTCCATCTGTTGCTCAGCAGGAACAGACAGAAAAGGAAGAGTTAAGAGAAAAATAAAACTCAACCAGGTCTCAAATTGGCTCACTGCTTCGTTTATAGCTCTTACTTATGGCAGTGATATTTCATTGCATTGATTGAAATATTGGTTTCGATAAAAATAGATATTTAAAAATAATTATTCTAAATGCAAACAAATAGAATATTTTTTCTCATCACTTTGAAGACAAACTGACTCATCAGAAATTAATGGCTTGGCTTCTAATACTAAGCTAACAAAAACACCTTGAAATGCTTTAATGCAGTCAGATTGTTCTTCAGACTGACTTGACTTTGGCTGAAGGGGTCACTTCTTGCAGTCCAACCTCATTTTCTCCCTTATTTAACATTAGTTACTATGCACTAAAAGAACCACAACTGGTTTTAGAGACCTAATCTGTTGCAAATCGAAATGAATATGCAGGAGTTTGGTTTTAATCTAGCTTTGCTTATAAGGATTATTTACACTAAATGCAGTAAATGCTGCCTCACACCACAGACTTGAAAGAAAATCCCCCAGGATGCTGCAATTGTAGAGCAGCAGTAGCAAAAAAGGAAAATAGTGGACATTTTATTGCACATTATTTTGCAATTAATCATTATCAAGGTAAGGGTGTCATCCAATCAAGGTGATTTCATGTGATAGATTTGTTAATTATTGTTAATTCCTCCATAAAGGATGCACCATCTCCAGGATTTCAGGGCACTAACAGATGGCAGTGACTCTGCTGCCAGATGCTATTAACACAGCAACAGCCACTACTGCCATTATAATTAAATATCTGTCAACATTTTTCTTGATGCCTCCCCTCTGATGAACCCATTTCTGGAGACATGTGAATTTCATTTGAAGTATTTTGCTTTTCTTCATAAGGCTGCCGCAAATTGACTCAGGTAAGCTGCTAACAGTCCTTATAAAATAATATTCCTGATTTATATCAAGATGACACTTTTCTTCAAAGGAGCCAAAAGCACCTTTAAACTGCATTCTAGACCTGATCAGATCATCATTAAAGTCACTCAGAGGAAAAATGAAGTATTTGTTTTCTTTTTACACCATAAAATATTCTTAAAAATAATTGTATTTGAAAAGGAGGAACCAAATGCATCACTTAGAAATTGACTGAACGTTGAGATGTGAAATTTCAATATGCCAGCCCAGCGCTTTTTAACCTCACTCAGTCACGAGCAGCAGCCTAAGGCAGTAATATCTCATATGGGGTGCCTGGATCCATCAGGATGCACCAGGGAAAAGGACTGACCTATGAGATTTTACTCAAGTTTCCTTGCTTTATATGTACCTAAGGGCCCATTTTTTTGTGCTATCCTTTGGCAGGAAGAGAACCTCTCCTCTATCTACCTGTAAGCAAAACCATCTGAAAATGTTATTTAGGGTAACTTCATAATGAAGGGCCAAATAAAATATGGAAAAATCACAGATACTAGTCAAAAGAAGAGATTATTCTTGGATGCAATTTCATCAGAGGACTCACATTACCCCTGCCAGAATGTGTACAGGCATCCAGTCCAGAAGGGTGTCCTGGGCATGGCATGGATCGCATACATTAGATGAGTCTGAGTCCTCCTCTCAGCATCCACACAGGGAATGAGGGACAATGAAAACCATGGACCCATCTGCCCATGAGCTTTGGAAGCCAGGCTGGGGAGGAGTGCACAAACCAAGCACCTGATGACACTCTGACCTGGAATGAACCCACAAGGACCAACTCCTGGTCATGCCCAGGACACCCCCAGGACCACACCAAGAGCCTGAGCACTCCAGATGCACATCACCCCTACAATATACACCACACACTAAAGCCAGGGCTTAGCAGTTAATTTAACCATCATGGCACACAGGCAGAAATGGATTCTTCTAGTGAGATGACACCTAAGAAAGACATTGTCACCACAGTCCCTTGGCTGTCCTGCTGCCTGGAGCACCTTGATCCTCACAGGGAGGATTTGAAAACATGGCTGTTATTTGTGCATTTGGGTGAAGCTCGAGGTCACATTTCATAATAAAAACCTTGTCTTAAATGGAATGTTTTAATAAACACTCCTGCTGTGTCAGGTCAGCATCTCCTCAGCCCAGCATGAAGGAGTTGCCCATGATGTCCCACCCCTGTCAGTATCTCCATCCTTGGAGATGTCTAAAAGGTGTCTGGACTTGACCACGGGCAGGAGGTTCTAGATAGCCCTCCCTGAGTCATAGGGCTGGACCAGATGACATCCAACCTCATCCAGCCTTTAGTTCCATGATAAAGTATAATCAGACCTTGGAAAAAAACTACTTTTGAGTAGGTTTGTTAAGTTTTAGCCCCAAGAAGCAGTGGGAGAGACTGAGGCCACTCAGGCATGCAAAGGGAAGGCAGCAGCAAACACAGTGCCTGGCATTCATTTTAGAAAAAAAACCTGATTCTGCAAACCCAGCCAGCATCATGCGAGAGAGTCTGCACTGATGCAGTGAGAGTAACCCAGGCTTGGCAGGGAAAAATCCTGTGCCTTCATCAGGGATCCAAAACATACTCCAGAGGGCAGACCTCATCCTGAAACCAGACACTTAATGGAGCTCCTCTTTCCCAGGGAAATTACTGGGAAATTCTGCTTACCAACTCCAGCTCCTGGAATGCAATATGGAAGAGCAGGATGTAAAGCTGCCCCCCCATATATTCAAAATAGGATAAAAACAGATTAAAAAAGAGAAATGTGTAAATCCTGAGCACCTTTCTGCAGCCCACCAGAAGGCCTCCATTGCTGAGAAGTTAGAAATGCTGCTTTCAGTGTTTGTTTACCAGTCACACATAGGGGCACACACAGTGGTGCAGTAACACATTTGTAATTCTTTTTTAGTGCTTTTTAGATGTTAAAAACTATGAAGGGATTATTTTCAGAAGAAATCTAACATGCCCTTTTTACATTCAGCTCAAGCGGCAGGAGCTCAAAAATCAGAAAAATCCAGCCCAAAGTAGAAAGTCAGGGGAAAAAAAAGAAAACATAAAGGAAGAGGAAGGAAAATCTCCCTCTGGAGTGAGTTGAAGGACTTCTCCTGCAGTACTAAATAACCCTCAGCCCAAGTCAGTGGCCTTTGAGCTTTGATGGAGGACATTATTGAAGAGCAGGGAATGATAAAAGGAGGGCAAGTCCCACCACTGAAGGGTTTTCACAGAGCATATATTTACTAACTCTAATGGCTACAACTTTCTAAACATACTCATCCCCAGTCAATATTAGAAAGTCTGCACTAATTAGTTATAGTAATTCAAATTAATTCTGTCAAGTAGCCTAAAACCAGGGTTTTGTGTGAAAAGAAGACATGGGAGCAAGCTGGCATGACAACAGGAAATTAGGGCAGGTAACAGATGAAATTACAAATAAGGCACATAAATGATAAATAAGTACTACCAATAAATTCTGCAGGGAAACTCTTCCCTGCACCTCGCCACCCTGCTCCCTGTCAGAGCTCTGAGCTTTTATCAGCCCACATGTGTGAATCCTTGTGGTTCTCTATAGCTTGGGACACTGAGGTCCAGAAAAATAAAATCTGGACTTCTATCTCAAAATTCCTTTCTACAAACAGACTGACAAACCTCAAGGTGTCCCTTACAGAAAATAAGAAGAGTAATCAAAGGTGAAACGCCTCTGTTGTGAAATATGAAGATTATGCTGCCCTGACAATCAGGGTTTTCTGGTTCCTTCAGCCTCCGCAGCACTCCAAAAGGTCAGCCAGGATAAGAAAATGAGCATAGCAGAGATGAATAAAGCAGAACAACTGTCTCCAGAGGAGCTGAAGTTTCAGGTCACATGGGAAATTACCTTGCTCCTGCAGCAGTAGCCCTGCCCATCCATGTAACAAACCCAGAGAATATGGGCAGGAAACAGAGGAAGGGACATGTCTGCAGGACTGCCAGCAGGAAGAGATTTGCAAAATGAAGATGGGGAACATCCCCTCTATGAACAACTTAACAGGATGCTGAAAACTGTCCCTCACAGCTGTATGCCCCAGAAATCTAGATGGCAAGGTGCCTTAGAGCATGAAGAACAGTTGCATCAAAAGATATCCAAAATACTGCAAATAAAATGCTACGGGCAGAAAGGCAACCTGCTCTCCAGCTGTCATTAATACATCTGATCTTCAGTGGCTCTGGTATATCAGACTGGTTGAAACTTTTATCTAGCAAATAGAAAATATAAAGAAATTTAAAACTCCATTACTGATGATTTGGAAGACAAGGCTGACTCTTGAGGAAATTTCAGAGAGCATTTGCCAACAAAAAACACTTGGCAACTTTGCACCTCTGCAGATATGTGGCTCTTCTGGATTGCAGAGCCACCCTAGGTAACAAAACCTGACTCAAAAATTAATTTTCTGCTTATTAAGCCTGTATCATCAACTATTCTGTCTCTTTAGCTCAAGCAGCTTTTACAAAAATACTTCTATTTATAGTAAATGTAGATATTACTCATGCTCCCAATTCTTCATGTGTGTCTCCTGAAGGCAGTTTTCCACCAAGTGGAGTAACACAGAAAGAGCTGGCAATGAGCAGGAAACAACAGGACTGGGTAAAGTCTGTGAAACATTTATAACCAGGGACAAATGGTGTGAGAGGGAGTCAGGGTGTCATGGTATTCCTGCTCCACTGAAGGCACCTTACTGGAATGGCAGGAGGGTTATAGCCACCACAGTTTTGCAGAATGTTTTACTGGGATGGTTTTAAATAGTTTTACGCCCTTCAAACATGTATGAGAGAACACAGCTAGAGAAGGAAGTGTGCCCTGTTTAAATAGCTGGGTCTACATTTTCAGCAGCAATAACAATTTCTTAAGCTATTTTGTAGACCCAAAATGGGTCTTTTTCAGCCTGTTTTTGGAACATGCTCTACTTTAACCCTTTGTAAAATCAGTTTCTTGAGAGATGCCTTCACATGAAAGCAAAGCCTCCTGATATCCTCCTGTGCTGTCAAAACCAATCAAGACCAACGCAGATGCACACAAGATCCTCCCTCACTGCCTTAATACATTTGGGGTTACACTCTAGGATGGGCTCATGGAAATGATGGTGACCACCAAATAGCCACTTTGAGGAGGTGTTAAAAATAACAGTTGGTTTCCCCCACCTCAAACAACAGCATGGTGATAATGCTTCCTCTTGCAGAGTCCGGAGTTATGCTGGCCACTGGCTTCGATCTGTCAGCTGCAGAATTGGGCAGACTATGCTTATTACGTATTTCTTATTACATCCAAGCAGTTCCATGAAGTGCACTGACATCCTCCTAGATATCAGGATAATGACAGTGTCCCACTAACCAAGTCTTAACAGAGAATTTAACAGGATACATGTAAGATGGAGCAGATTGGCCGTGAGGAAAGGCTGAGAGAATTGGGATTGTTCGGCCTGGAGAAGAGAAGCTTCAGGGTGACCTCACTGTGGCCTTCCAGTGTCTGAAGGAGCCAAAAGGAAACATGGAGAGAGACAAAAGATGAAGCTCCAGGACATGGGGAAATGGCCTCCCACTGCCAGAGGACAGGGTTAGATGGGATATTGAGAAAGAATCCTTTCCTGTGAGGGTGCTGAGGCCCTGGCACAGGGTGCCCAGAGAAACTGTGGCTGCCCCATCCCTGGAAGTGTCCAAGGCCAGGTTGGACAGGGTTTGGAGCACCCTGGGATAGTGGAAGGTGTCCCTGTCTATGGCAGGGGGTGGGATGAGATGAGCTTAAAGGTGCCTTCAACTCAAACCACTCCATGATTCTATGAAGGTAGTTTTTCCCCTCTTGTTCTAACCTGGGATTTACAAAGGATGGAACGAGGGAAAACAATGCAAGGCAAAGTCCTTCTGCGTTTGTTGCTTACAATTAAGAGGAAAACCCAAAGTAATTAAAGATGTGGTGCAAATGAAAAGATACTGTTTAGCCATGTGTAAGCAGACTGAAATGGTAGCAAGAAATTATGAACGAGGTAACCTTGAGAAGTGAGATAACAGAAAAGCAAGAGTGGTGCTACTCAGCAATACAAATACATTCACTTCAGGAAGGGCCTGTGTGCTCCAAACCAGCAAGAATTCACTACAATAAGCTCTCATTTGCCCAGCACTCTCCAAGGCTCTAATTTTGAGATTTTCAGTAATTGTAATTATGTAAATTCCATTGCTGGAACATATTTTCAATGTCTGTATTTTGCTCCTCTCAACGTCTGTTTTATTTGCATTAATTCTCAAATTTGCACCAGGCATAAGATTTAAGACCTGAGAGAATGAAGTAACAGCTCTTGTTACATGGCAAATTTCAGCATGCCTGGGTGAAATGTGCATATTAAAGGGACATAATGCTTGGAATATTACTAAGTATCGCATATGTACTATGACACACACAAGAAACATTAGGCCTGCAGGAGAAGTCTTACATCTGATCTGTGTATTTTGTATCATCATCTTCTCCTTGTTTTAGTTAGCAGATACTTTTGAACAGCAGAAATAATGATTATTGTTTCACAGACTATAGAGGCCTGCTCACTTACTGCATTTCCAATCCTCAGCTATATAAGCATGGATATTGTCTGGATTCTCCCAACACATTTATCTGAGAGTAATACTGAGAAGAGAAACCACATACATCAGAATAAAAGACAATCATAAACGGTTTAAAAATTTTATAAGCCATTTAAATCAGTAATGGAGGCTGGGTTTTAAGTGTTTATCTCTGTAAGTTTCCTTGGAAGAAGAGCCGATAAATAAATGTAACTCCTAAGTGCTGGCAAAATGAGGCACCAATATATTCCAATGAGGATGTAGAAATATAGCTCTGATGCTCAGTGTGGTGCAGATTGGAGATACCTGGAAGATATCCAAAACAATACTGAGAAGAACAAGCCCAAAATTCAATTACAGGCCTGGAAATAGTAAGTCCAACATTTAGGACATTACCTGTTGGATTCAATGGTCTTAGAGGTCTTTTCCAACCTAAAAAATTCTATGAACCTAAGATGACCAGTATTTCAGAGTCCCAAAATGTATGCCTGTTATAGCCTTTAATATCCACTCTGCTTTTCCATCCTCTCATCTTCTGCATCCCCTCTTCCCAAAACCACTCCTAGTAGGTAGGAGAGGACATGGGGGAAAAGAATTTAAATGTGCTCTGCCTTCCTTTACCAGAAAGCAGCAAATCTGTCCTCCAGGAAAGGGTCAGAGCCAGCCTGGGGTAGGTAGCTGTGTGCATCAGCAGTGCACGGCCATGAGCCCAGCCTGGCTCGGGATACAGTGTCAGCTCCCTTGAGAACAACTGGCCATGGAAAAGGGGATACCACGCTGAGCAAGATCAGGCAAGCAGGATGGATCCACCATTCACCCACAAAATTTCAATGTCTTTTTGATCAGAACATGAAATGGTATAGTGAAACCCTACAAGATCAGTCTCCTTAGATCTTCACCTGCTATCAACCATCACAAAAGAAAGATATTTCAAAATACCACCCAATTGCACCACCCCAGGGCATGTACCCAAACCACTTCAACAGATTTCTGTTTAACCTGTTCTCCAAACTCCTATCCCACAGGTTTTCCCAACAATCTGTCTTTCATTTTACCACTTCCCTGAAAGTTCAAATGTTTACCCTACTATCCAGCCTTAATGCTTGCCTGATGCCCTCCTGCCTCTCTCAGGAGTCATAGCGAAAAAATGATTGCTGTGCCTTTTAAAGCAACCTTCCCTGTATCAGATTACTTGTTTCCTTCTGTATTTTTAGGCTAAACAAATCAATTCCTTCCATCTTCCATTACAACTTACATTTGCTAAGTGTCCTATTCTTATCACTCCCCTCTAGCTCTTCCCCATCTGCCCACATCTTTCCTACTGAGCACACTTCCAATTTCAGCCACAGTATTTAAAGTCCCTCTGAAGTCAGGATGGATCACATGCATGCCATATATATATTTTTTTATTCCTGTTTTTAATTCATTACCTCAAACAAATGAGGTTGACCTACAACAGATACAGGGTGCACATGTAAACTATGCATTCATACTCAAGAAAACATAAGGTAAAAGAATGTTGAAAGAGAAATTAGCTAAGCTCACCTCTTCTAATGGCTACAAAACATTTGTGGTACAGTGCTCAAGATCTCTCTCAATCCAAAAAAGTTGGTGGCAATGGTCTGTCTTCCTGCCTCAATGCTTGAAATATTAAACAAAACAATTTGACGCTAAAAGAAATATTGGGAAGTAAAAAATCCATGTTCTATGAGTCACAGTCCATCAGGTCTTCTTAAAATTAACCAAAATCACATGCAACGTGCAAAACATGTGTTCTTAAATAATTTCAATTTTGCTATCTAATCAAAACTGGCTTCCAAGTCTTTAAATTAATTTTCAGCCATTTGCAGACACCAAGTTTTAACACAAGCTCTATTTTCTTTTCAAGTGAGGTGAGTGAATAGATAAGCACCTCTAAAATTTAACAGGGTTGTCCCATCCCAGGAATGTTCAAAAATGATGGACCAACATGTCCCAAACACGAAAGCTCTCTGCCTGAGTCAGAAGTGCACTCTAATGCATGATCATAGGCATAGTACTTACAATGAGGAGAAAACTAGAGTTTAGTATGGAGATAAGGCCTCATTTTTCACTTCAATGTTGTACTATTAGCATTCATTTACTTCCCTGCACTTAATTAACTCTTTGTTGGATCTTAATGTGATAATGAGAACTTTAATTCAAGCCATATACCATGTCAATCCTATGATTCTAACAGCAAAAACAGATTTAAGTCACCCAAGCCCCATAATTCCTCTGCCTTTTTATAACACTGACTCCTTCCTACAAAAGCAGAGCAGATGCATCAGGACAAGAATTTTCCCTGATTGCCACTAAAAACATTAACAAATAAAATATATTTTGAAATCAAAATCAGTTGGCTGTCATTAACAGTTCTCACCTGTTCATCTCTCTGCAAACTGAAGAGCAGTAGAGATGGTGATCAAGGCTCTCTGGAGGTCCTGTACCTATGTTCTACCTGGTTAGATAATTCATTCTGACAAAACCTTCACCTTTTGAACAACCCATGATATGAATCCCTCTCTTGGCCCTTCTCTGCCTCACACTTCATAAACTCTTACAACCAAACTAGAGACCTACCAAACCCAGAACATCAAGACCCAGCAAGGAGCACACTTGACCTTCCAGCAGACTCTTCAACTCTCTAACATAATAACAAACAATTTAACCTTACAAAGAAAACTGGAAACATCACACTTAGCAGCGAATTTAACAATCTGACAAACCCTAACCTTCCCAACCTGAAGGACTGCAAAAGCAGTTTTGAAACAAACAGAAGCACAAAATGCGTGTGAGGATCTTATGTTTCCCCCAGAAATGCAGAACTGCTCTAATTCCCTGACTCCTCACAAAGAGCACAGCCTTCAACATCACTGAGGCTTTGGGACGCAGTAGAGAATGTCCTTAACAAAACATGTGCCTAAACTCACTGCTAACAGTTTTCCTGATGTAAACTTCAACCTGGGCACACTTTGCTCCTGGATCTGCCAAGCACTTGAAGGCCCACTGCAGTCATGGAGGTGCCTAAATCCCCTGCAGGCCAATGGTGCACAGGCCTATTTGCTGCTCTCTTGAATCATGGCCTGCCCAAGTCTTCCATCCTGTGCTGAAGACTTATCCTGCAGTTACTAAACATGATGGTAACAAGAATGACTCCATGCTGGAAGGACTCTGTTTAGAACAGCTGGGTAAGGCCCACAGTGAGGGAAAGCTGAGAGGGAAGATGGGCAAACAATCCGCCCCAAGAACAGCATCCTGTGCTATTGGCAAAATTGCAGAAATAACCTTCAGCAGAGAAAGGAAGGGCAAACAGCAGATGGGGATCACAAGATTAGGGCACATTTTATGATGTTTAAACTTCACTTAAACAACAGTGAGCATATGAATGTAATAGTAGAAGGAAATATGTTCCTTTCAGCCAAGGGTCCTGTACTCCTTTCTTCTAAATGAAGAGTCACACATGGCCTAAACTTACAGCTATAAATGAGCAGGTGGTAACATTGCACCATCCTAATTAAGTTCTAGGGTCATTAGATCCTTTCTGTTGCTACGCACAAGGCTTGCTGCTTTGCCTCAGCCACTGCAAGGCCTTGCCATATGCTGTTCACCTGAGCTCTTACCTCAAACCTGAGTTCCTGTGCCCATGGACTCTATTCTCCAGCCTCCCATGGATTTTCCTGATGCTTGGCAGCACCAAGGGATCAATCTGTGATCATGCAGCATCAGACTGGGGTGGTTCTCAGTTCTCTCCTCCATCCCCCTCACTTCTGAAAGGGCACAGGGAGCAGCTCACTGCAGCTGGGGTGCAGAGAATGCTCAAGATGTTGTCAAAGCTTATCTGGGAAGACAAATGCTTAGATGATTAGGTAGTCTGTTCCTAATCCTCAAATTCAGAGTTTTGTTTAAGCCCCAAATTCCTGAGACTTAAAATTGCTTTCAATTAATTTTAATATTAGGCACACTGGGCCCCCAGGGAACTGCACAGCCACCACCATGGACACCCAGCACATTCTCTCCTGAACTGACCAGAAACTCTGGCCAGCATTAATAACACAATATGTGTTCTGACAATATTTTTCAATATCTAAAGTTATTTATTTTCTTCTTAGTAGGATCCTCTCTCATTAAGAGTGCAGCTTAACAATCAATTTGGAATCATGGAGTGGTTTGGGTTGGAAGGGATGTTAAAGTTCATTCCATTCCAATAGTAGTTACTATTTATCACAAAAAAACGAAGTACACTGAATAATTTTGAGACAAGAAAAATAATAAAGTAACTAGTATGATTTAATTCCACATGGAGTACTCTGCTTCTTGTTACACTTGGTCTCAGCTATCAGCCTACTAAAAGCCAGCCAAGAATTCTTCAAGCCCTGCCAGAGCTACAAATACTGGCCAGAAATATTTGTCATATCACAGCTCAGTTTCCAAAAAGTAAGATGCTGGACTTTTACAGCCAGAAAAATACAAGGCGCAAAGGTCAATAAAAAATGAACTTACTTAATATTGTTGGAATGCATCAGATCAAACGAATACAAGTACTCTTAATCCTGTAGGACTGCAGCATGACAAATACTTCATTTAGATACTCAGCCCCCATGAGTCAAAACAGTCTGCAAGATTCAGCCTCACAACTGCTGGATGTTACTCAATTAACGTGAGGCAATGATTTCCAGCCCTCAGCAACAAGGCAGCCTCCTCCCCTGGAGAGCCAGACAGCTTTACCTTGGATTAAATTGATCAATTTTTCCACAGTGTGCATAGAACAGCATTGTCAGGCAATTTGAGTTCACCGGCCATGTTATTAATGGACTTTGCTAATTTTTTCAAAGCACTCATAAAATACAAAACATGGTGTCCTATAATGAGGCGTAATTGCAGTAGCAGCTTCTGCAACACGTATCTCCAAGGAAAACATGTTGACACAACATGCCCTTAAGAAGTTTGGGCTTCCTATTTCCTTCCTGTAAGGTACAATATCTTTAACCACAGGCAGTCCTATTCATTTCAGCCAGCCCACCTGTTGCAGTAAGCCCTGCTCCCAGGAGGACACCAGTAGGAATGAGTATCTCTCAAGGAAACCTCTTTGCTGTGTAATTCAGAACCCAGACATCCAGTAACACTAATCAACGTAAATCCCATGTACAAACCTAACAAATTAGGAAAACATTAGGAACCCTATTTCTTCATCTTGGATCAGGGAAAAATTAGGAGCAAACCCAAATTCTGCATCTTGACTCAGCCACAAGTGTGCAGATGCCCAGTCTCCAAGCCAGGATAGCTGCTCTAAGATCCTGTTTTCACCCACCCTACTGTAAAGCACCAGCAATGCTCATCTGTCCAACTAGAATATTTACCTATTTAAAGTGAAAAAATTCCCTGAAAACTATCGATGAGTGGAATCAGGAAAGTTCTTCAGATGAGTTCACGTGTAAATATATTGAGGGTACTGACTCTGGAAGAAATGCAGACCAGGATTTGTGTTCTGTGTTAAAGAGGATGAGAAAACCCTTCTCCAAGCTCATTTTGACCTCAAAATATAATGATGTCAAAAGTTAACTACTTAGTCATCTTGCTAATTGATCAGAGTGGCTGAATCTAAGCTTTGAGTAATACCAAAGTGCAAAGCTGGTTAACAAGGTCCTTTACAATGGAACATTGTTTAAATAAAGGAATACATCAAGTAGGATTTTGCTGGTATCTGTCCTGGACCTGGATTTTCACTAGGGACTGGTATGATGAATAATAATGAATTGGAGACTACAACTGCTTTCCAAAACCACAGAGAGCACCAAGCCAGGAAAGACTCCATTTTGCAGGATTCAAAGTTATCTTGACAGCTTGGAGAGATGTCTTGAAAAAGTGAGGATATCATTCCAACAAGGCCCAAGTCCTAGGTAATAGACTGGCAGAAATAACCAATATGATACAATAATATATTGATATATCAATAATAAAATAACCAACATGGAAGCACTAGTTTATGCAGTAGCTCTGCTGGACAGGATCTAGAAGCTTGCTGGACATCAGCCAACAGTATCCTGCTCTTGCAACCAAGCCAAGCCTTGTCCTGATGTATCTAGAAGCTGGGATGGCTGCAGAATGTGTGACTTGGCTACAGGCACCAGGAAGGTATCAAGGAACAAGAATGACAATGGCTCCATGTGAAGTGGAGAAAACGCTCCATGAGGCTCCTCAGCCTCCAAGGTGACAGTGGTGAGACAAAATGTTCTCCTGCTCTTCATGCCTACAAGACCCCAAGGACCATGAGGACGTGCAAATGGATCAGTAACATGGGGGTCTGGATGGCAACATGTTTAACTGATAGTTTGATGGCAGCATTCCAGTCCTTACACTGTATTCTTCACAATCCAAACATACCTTCCCTTCCCTTCTCTATCAATCCTATTTCTAGTTATCAATCCTGTTTCATGGATTCTCAATCCTTTTCCTAGTCCACTCCCACAGGTTTTTTCCCAACAACTTCTTTATTCATATAAGGCAATGAGCTTGAAGCAAGAGCAGAATAATTATTTGGTATCTCCCATCCCAGTGTCAAGTTCCTCTAAACTCAATCATGAAGAACCACTGGCAGCTCCCTATTTGCCAGCAAGATACACCAAAGTAATAAATAATTTCATATTCTGCTTCTGAAGACAAGCTATTAAATTCACATACTGTACTACTTTAATCAAGAATAGTTAATTAAGCTGTTCCCCTGATTTGAATTTTTATCATTCTGCACCAGCCATACATAATTTTTCTAGGACTCACACCAGGGCCCATGATGCATGTTTGCAATCTGTCTTTCCAAATTAATCTGTCACCACTTGTAAACTCAAAGTGCATCCAATACATTTTATCTCAAAGGTAACTGGGCTGAGTTTGGGGACACTGGGGACTGGAGGACAAATGATGCTGAAGCACCACTTCACAAAAGGGTTTCAGTGCATTACAACTCACCCACCATGACACAAAACACTCTGGTAATATTTGAGTCGGTCTGCCTTGTTTAATTTCCTTAAGTGAACTCAGCTTCATGCTCTATACTACCATCATAAAATCAATTCAATAACTTATATGCTCATAGTAATCATCAGCATCCATAATACAGGAGTCATAAGTGCAGGCCATAAAGAAAGGGAGATCTGGAGTGTCAGGTTATTAAAAACATTAACCTATGATAAGAATCTAAGTCTAAATTTATAGCAAGCAAAAACCCCCCAAAAATGTTCTGTTCCTGGAACTTAAGGACAGCCTAATGCAATTTTTTCTAGAAAAAGACTTCAAACACAGCAGCCAAAGAGCCAGATATGGATCTCTTCTCTTTGAAAGTACTCACAGAAGTAGGATAGCAAAAAGCAAAAAAAAAAAAAAAATGACATCACTATTTGGCTATGTGACTTAATCATAAGAAAATAGGTTTATGAAGTAAAAAAGTGAACAAAATGAAAACTTGGATAAGGTTTTCAAATATTAACTGGGAATACTCTGTTATTATGCTGTGAGAATCGTCTGGAATTTACCCCCAGAAAAATAAGGAACACAGAGAGGATGTGTCATCCCATCTAGCCTTTTGTGAATCTATGCTATCAAGTCAAGCCAAGCCTTCCATAATCCCATCCAACCACTTTTATTTAGGTTTTCTAAAAGGCAGACTGATGAGGTTGATATGAACTGGCTCTTTTCACACCTCACAATTTTACATATTTTTTTAAGGCAATACAACCAAAGGAGGTGGTTGAACATGGGACTACTGGATCCCCAGCTCCATCAACAACCCACTGAGCTGGCCCTGGCAAAGTCCCTGTCTATGGAGACAAAAGGAGAAGCACATCAGGACACTTAGGTCACTTACCTTTTAATGAAGATAGAAAAAACAACTATATTTTGTTTATTTAAGTGAGAAATCAAGTATAGCCAGAAGAACAGTTACCAAAACTCAACCAGGCCCACAAGGAATATGCAAGTCCACCCCAAGAGCCCTTGAATCAGCTCTTGGCACTTGAGCCTTCTATGTGATTTTCCCATTTAACGGATTTATTTAGATAAACTCACAAATATGGGTATTTACATAGCATGACAGAATGGTGTATTGAGAGATTTTAAGTAGAGTAACATTCTTTCAAACTCATCATAAAATGAAAGCATGCCAAACTTTAACTAAAGAAACATGTTCTAACACCAAGAAACTTTTATAATTAATCCTTGCCTTAAATAATCTCAGAGAGAATTATGAATCTAATTACCACCAGTTGAGAAATTGCTCATGTTACTGAAATGGCTGAAACCAGACCCTGAGTAACAGACAATCTGAATCCCTCCCATCCCATGACCAATTTACAGCTAAGCCCTGACTCACTGCATTAAGTCTGAAAATATTTCTCAGCATTAGCGACAGCTCATTGCAGGAGGAACAATGGACACAGACATGGGGGGAAAAAATCTCCTCTAAAGTCCACTGCTTTACAGAAGAGATGAAGACAATACATTGCTAAAATAGTCTGTTTTTGATATTGTGGGGGTTTTTTTTGTTGGTTTTTTTTTTTAAATCACCAGGGCTATTCTTAGAGGAGTTACATGGTGTGCAGGTTGCAGCGAGCAAAGGCTTGGCCGATGGCCAGCCCTGGCTGGATTTGCTGCAAGACTAAGCGATGCCTTTGCTTGGTAAGAGATTTCTGCTGGCTTTTTTAATGAAGAAAGGAAGAGAGGATAGAGAGAACTCCATACACAACCAGCTAAGAACAAGATGTACTATGGAGAGATGTGCCACTGTCTCCTCACATCTGCCATCACCCAAGGCCTGTTTCAGCACTGAATGTTTTCCCCAGGAAGGAAATGAATATAAACACTTCAGAGGCAGCATTCCCAAACGGATGTTATTCTTTAGAAAAGTTGGGCAGGATGCAGTGACTTAGAGAGCCGGGAGATCTCCAGCAGCAACAAATCCCACAGATATACAACTTGTGAATGCAGCCAAGCCCTTACAAAAAAAAAAAAAAAAGATAAGGCACATTTTGACTTGACTCACTCTTAGATACTACGAAGCACCTTGAAGCTGGTTATTTCAGAAACCCACCAGACACCTGAAATGGCTGGGATTTCCTATGCTGAGCTCATGTGATTGCTTGGCTAAAGGAACGTGTTCTCCAACTCTGCAAAGAAGTTGCTGATGCCAGGGAAGTTGCTGACACCCCATCCCTGGTAGTGTCCAAGGCCAGGCTGGATGGGCTTGGAGCAGCCTGGGATAATGGAAGGTGTCCCTGCCCATGGCAAGGGGTGGAGCTATACAATCTTTAAGGTCCCTTCCAACCCAAACCAGACTCTGATTCCATGAAAAGGAAAGGGTAATCTTGCAAACCCACAGCATTTCAGCAGAAGAGCCACACTACCAGCACTGCTCCAACCAAATCACCCTCTGTGTTCCACCACTCCTGAAAACCAAATCTGTCCCTCCTCTCTCTCACAGCAGCTTTGGTTCTTTGAAAGGCTAGAAGAAACGAGAAAACTGAGAGAAAAGAGAAGTCTGATGGCACTCCCTCCCAAACTGCCCCTCTACACCATGGAGCCAAACTTACAAATATCCACAGAATCCACAGAGTTTGGGTTGTAAGGCACCTTAAAATCCATCCCATTCAACCCACCATCATGGGCAGGGATGCCTTCCGTTATCCCAGGTTGCTTCAAGCCTCGACCAGCCCGGCCTTAGACACTTCCAGGGATCCAGGGGCAGCCAAAGCATTTCTAGACAACCTATGCCAGGGAAGAATTTCTTCCTAATATCCAATCCAACACTGCACTCTGGCAGTTTAAGGCCATTCGCCCTCAGTTTTGTCACTTCAGACCCTTGTCCCAGTTCCCTCTCTTTTGCAGATCCAAATTGGGGGAAGAGACTGCCCAACAACCCTGTGTCACAGAATTTTCCCCTCACCAGGTCACTCTCCAGGAAGGTTTTTGGAATAAAAGGTTTCTGGAATAAAAACACTCGTCTGGATGAAATTTTGGGGAAGAACTGGTAATATGCCAGCCCATTCTTGCTATGTTTGCAGGCAGAGCAGCTACTTCTGATTCCCAACACTTGCCTTCAGGTGCTGCTGGAATACAAAATACATTTAAATATATATGCATTATATATGCACATATATATGTACATTTAAATACACACACACACCCCTATAATATGATTACCTTATTAAGAAGCACTGGTTTTGTGTTCCCATGCAGAGATTATCTGTTGGCTAAATTTTTTTTTAAAGCTGCCTGTCTTTGATGGTATCCCATGGAAAGACTACATACTAGATAGAGCAGCACATGGTCCACACAGACCAGATGTGGGAGATGAAAGCAGAGCACCAAGAGCTCTGTTTGAGCTCCAACACTGCTTCTTCCAGGAGCAAGGAACAAACAATTTAAAGCAATAAAAAAGGCTTTTCTTCTCAGTGTGAGCAAACATGACCCTGCATATTAACTTAGGTCAGTATTACTTTGGTATCTCTGTAAACCATTGCTTTACATTAGAAATTATTCATTAATTATTCAGGAGATTTTTTAACATACCTACATGAAACTCCAAAGTCTATACGCACAAGAGTCTGAATTATCTGCTCAGCTTTTTCAGAATATTGAAGCACTTGCCTTTACTGGCATAAACTTATTTCCATAGAGGTTTTCTTTCTGTCCCTGACCTTTTCTTACTTAAAAAAATCCTGAACTCTTGAATGTTATACTCTTACACTGTTTCCCCTTCTCCCAGTCCAATTTCTTACTCTTCCTTCTACCAGCTGAAACGCAGCAATCCCTTCCAACACACCTTTGAGTCTCACAGCTGTCTGCAGAGCAGCTGATCTTGGCTATCCACAAATCAAAGGGAAACAACCAAAGTCCAAAAGCTCAGTTATAGTGAAAGATAGATGAGGCTGAGCCCCTTCCAGCCCTGGTGTATGAATACACAGTGCAGAAGGATGGATACACTCACTGTTTTATTCTGGGGGGTGGCTGAAGCAGTTCTAGTTCAGCTAGAGGCAGCCCAGCTCCTTTCTCCTAGGTGGGCTGTACAGGGCAGCAGCAACACCCCAAGAACACCAGGAATGTTGTCAGTCTCCCCATCCGTGAGTGGAGGTGACACCCATCCTGCTTTAATCCACCACCAGGGATAAATCCCTGCTCTTGGCTCACTCACCTGCTCCCTGAGGGTCATGCCATGGCTGCACAGCACCCCAGCAGCACAGAGCCCCTGGGCTGGGTGTAGGTGAGAGCACTGTGCCCTTCCCAGAGCTCCCAGAATGCGCACACAGGTGAGTAAGCCAATCTCAAGTTCATGCCAGGTCCTCAGGAAACCTCCATTTGCCAATCCTGTCATCCTGAGCACACAGCTATTAAAGCTAAAGGGCTAAAGGACCCATTAATGCAGCTAATGAGCTTTCCCCCAGCGGCCATCTCCAGCTCTCCTTCCCTTTCTCTAGAGAAGACAGCATTAAATCAAGATCTTTCCTGCTGAAGTGGGCCCTCATATCCCAAAAAAGCCTAAGCCTGGGTACCCCAGCCCCTGTCCAGATGCCACATTTCCCTGGAAGACTTAAGAAAAGAAGTCCACTCAAAAATGTTCACCACAGTTTCAAGTAATTTTGAGCAAAACACCACTTTCTCCACAACAAATGTGAAATATTTCCCACCTTTGCTTACATCTAGTGGTGAAGCACCACCAAAATATGGAACAAACAAACACGTAACTCCAGCTTGCAGTGGTGGGAATGCTCCTTCTGCTCAAGGATGATGTGAGCATAAATTTCCTAACAGATGGAAACCTAACCAAAGCAGTGACTATTGAAACAGGAAAGTAGCATTTCATGCTCATTTAGTACAACAGACATTGTCTACTTGAAGCTTAGTTAAATAACCAGTGCTCACTGCTGTAACTTGTGTTCCTGAGAGTATTCCTCACTCTTGGATCTTCTAGTTTATGTTGCCTGAAATGGTATTTTTTAACAATTCTTACTAAATAAACAGGATGAATGGGGAAAAAAAAATCAAGCTAAAAAAATTTTAGGTGATGAAAAAAGCCTCATGTGGATTGGATTGTGGACAAAAATGGCATTTTTGGTGTAAAAAAGGAGACAAAACCCAAGTAATTTCAAAACAGTAATGGAACAAAGTGGACTGGGAGCTTCTGATTTTCTCATCCCAGAACAGTAGAGCAACAGGGCTTTTAAAAAACAGTTCATTTGAAAGGATAAGTTAAAAATTTGTCAAATAATGACAACTCTGGATTATACAACACGCTGCTCTGATGTGCTGCTCATGGCAAGAAGTTCAGGGCTGCAGAGAGCCTTCTGAATCTCTTCTCACCTCTCATTGTGGTGTTTCTGTTCCTTTTTCCCTTTCTTGTCACATTTTTTCTGCTCTTCAAAGACATCAGTTAGGAAAGTTTGCAAAAAAACACACTTTCTACTGAAAAAAATACCTGCAGCATAAACAAGTTCCAGCCAAAACACATTGGCTGTACAAAGGACCTACCTGAAACCAGCCCCAAAATCATATCCCTCCAACAGCTTCACCTCAGCTTCAAGACATCAAAATTAACAAATTCATCGTATCACAAAGGTTGGAAAATCTAAGATCACTAGTCCAGCCATTGTCTCAGCACTGCCAAGGCCACCATGAACCACCTCCCCAGGCACCACATTTCTATTGGTTTGGGGTCTAAAATGGCACATCCTTCCCCCCTTTTTCCAGATGCAACACTGTATTCAAACTAAAACTGAGAGATCACAAAGGCTCTACAGGTAAACATCTAATGAGGTACCTATGGATGAATTTGCTGTTATCTCCATGCCATACAAGAATCTGAAATTAGCACCTCACCAGATATGGAAATCCCAGACCCCACATTTCCTCCACAACCAAGGAGTCCCTGAAAAGAAAGTGTGAGTAGACCCGCATAATATCTATAATTAAACGTGAACAGATGAAAGACTGAACTACTTTGCTACTGTGACAAGGAGATCAGGAAATCACAGCTCACCAATGCTCAGGAGTACTTCAAACTGGGACTCTCAGGCCATGGACTGAGCAGCAGTCCAGCAGCTGCCTGGACTTACAGCTTTAGTCTCTATCAGTGACTTCTGATGATTTCAGTTATTTCTGCATGATCCATTCTGCCTGTATCTTTCCTCAACCTCTGTTCCAAAACAGCAGAGTTAATAATTAACACCTACAAGGGAACTGCTGAACAGCAAGTACCAAAACAGAGGATACAGAGAACTTCTCTTGCTGACAGTTTGCAAAATCCTACAGCTCATGTTTCTTAAAGCTTCAGTTCTGCAACTGTGGAGATGCTCATGTTCTTTAAAAAGAAGAAAAAAAAAGAATAAAAAAGAATCTGAAGGTTCCTGGTCCTCACAATCATGGAAGAAACTCTTAAATCAAGAACTTGCCACCTTGCCATGACTGCTGACTCCTCTGTTTCACCAACAGCTCTGTGTCCATCCTCCTCAACAGCATCAGCTTTCCCAGAGATGAGGGGAAAAATCCCAGGCAGAAACTCACCTGTTAAAATGATACAGGCATGTAAACAACACAACCTGTATGGAAAATTACCTGCTTCCACAAGTGACAGTGGGAATGTGTCTGCGGGTTTTGCAAGAATCCTTTCCACCAACAATGTGGGCTGGTCCTGAACCGTGTTCCTGAGAGTTGTCCATCACTGTTACATTTTCTCCACCATCAAGCCCACAATTACATGTTGTTCCTGGACACTGTTATTTTAATACACTTTGAAAGAAATAGAATTACATGTATTTTAAACTTCCTACTTTAAAATCACATTCATCAGGTACTTGAAAAATCATATCATTCTACCTCTCCATAGGGCACTGTGAAGATTTATTCAACAAAGGGGAAGAAGGAAACAAGATCTGGTCTGAAAAAACGCACCTGGAACACAACAATATTTGTATGATTCTCTGACTCGCTAAAAATATTTATTAATGGTGTTAATTTATCTTCTAAGTACTGGAGGAAAAATGAATACTTCTTCACCAGAACCATTTTAATAGGATCCAGAAGAAGAATATTAATACCTAGTGCAATCATTTACTTTGATGTCTATATAATATGCAGTGACCCATAAGTGGAATGAGATAAAAGTGTCATAAATTCATTATAAGAAACCATTTGTTGAAGAATATCAATGCTAATTTGAAATGAAATGGGCAATATGGAAATGAGCTAATTGCGCAGTGTTTAAAATAACTGGCTCCAGTAACAATGTCCTTTCCATGCACTTCTATTTCAGCTACAAAAACACTGGAAAGGCTGGGTTATGTAAATTGAAATGCTATAATTACATAGTACTGATAGTGATAGGGCAGCATTCATTTAGGATCTCAGACTGGGGAAAAAAAGAAATCTAAAGGATGATTCTATAATTCTCATTTCTCTCAGAAAGGGAAGCTCGGATGGTATGCAGTGTGAAACGTGACAACCCAGGCCCTGTCAACAAAGACTAGAAGAAAATAGTGTATATTCCCAGGGGCTTTTCTAGGTATCATCTTATAAAAGTAGCATGTAAAATTTCTCTTCGTATCCTACAAAGGTTTGAGTTGGAAGAGACCTTAAAACTCATGCCAGTCCCACCCCCTGCCATGGTCAGGGACACCTTCCACTATCCCAGGGTGCTCCAAGACCTGTCCAACCTGGCCTTGGACACTTTGAGGAATGGGGTACCAGGCATCCAGAACTATAAAGGTATTTTCCTCCATGGATCTGGAATGCAACTTCCCCAAATAGGGCCCATCCCCTGCGTTGCCCTGTCTGTCCCAGCGCTGCTCAGAGTAGCTCTGCCTAGAGGAAGCCCCACCTTTGCCCTCGCAGGCACCCAGGGCATGGAGCCACCCACCTCCTTTATCCCAGTGTGAACCTTGCCATCTCAGGCAGAAGGAGCTTGGTATCCTTCATCTACTTACTTTTGAATTTTAATGCCTGGCTTCCCATTACTCACTGATTTTGGAGCTGCATTTTTGTAGCTGTGCCTTTTGTTTGTGGTTTGTTTCTTCAGGTGGAGGGAGGAGAGCCCAGATGTGGAACAGCTCCATGCTGGGCTGTGAGGAACCTGTGGGACCTGTTCTCACAGAGCTGCCTCAGGCCCTGGGGTTTGGCTGACACAGCATCAGGGCAAAGTGGATGCCTACCCCTGGGGAAAAAACACGTGGGGGAGCAGGCTGGCTTTGGAGCCCTCCATTCCTTGCTCTCTCTCCCAGCTCTCAGCAGCACAGGAGCTGTTGGATGAACAGCACAGGAACCATGTGCACATTTTCACACCTCCCTGCACATCTGCTGATGCTCACTTTGTCCTCTTAGCATTCCTATGCTCCAAGAACCAAAGAAAAAGGGCATTTCAATTTCTTTTTCCCCTCCCACAATGACCCAAACTGCATTTTGCTGTGTGTTTTTGTGGGTTTCACCCTGCCTAGATTCCAACACAAGAACCAACAACATCTCCAAGTATTTCATTAAGCTGAGGCTATATACATATGCTACATCTATAAGTACTGGTAGTCCATAAAGAACAAAGTGGCTCCAAGAGAGGTGGAAAAGGAATTTTGACAAGGGCCCAGAGTGGTAGGACAAGGCAGAATGGCTTCAAGCTCACAGAGGGCAGAGTTGGGGGAGTTATTGAGCAGAAAATCCTCACTGTGAGGGTGGTGAGGCTCTGGCACAGGTTGCCCCATGCCTGGAAGTGCCCAAGGCCAGCTTGGACGGGATTTGGAGTGACCTGGGATAGTGGAAGGTGTCCCTGCCCATGACAGGGGGTGGCACTGGATGAGCTTTAAGGTCCTTCCAACTTCAACCAACCTGGGATTCTATCATCAGAAAGCAGAACGGGAAACAGGGAGGGCAAGACACCAAGAAATTAATAGATAGAAAATATATTTCTAGATATCCATCATTTACAGTGGATAATGAACCAACAGGATGAAGTTTTCCCAACACTTGTACTAGAGTTGACCCAATGCTGGTGGAATGGGGCTCCTGGAGGAAGACTGCAAGAAAGGCAAATGAGGGTCCAGTGCAGGATTTAACACACCCAAACTCTTCAGGACGGACAAAATCCAGGAAAACCTCTTCTTTCTAAGGGCTTGAAGGCTCTCGAGCATTTTTTGTTTCTTTCCCCTTATAAGCAGAGCATGAGGAAGTTCTTTCCTGAAACTGTGTGTTCTGAAACACTGCCACAGCACAGTGGTTTAAAATAAATAATTATGACATTAGAGACAGAAATCTTCACACTGGAAAATGCATTAATATGTGCTAACTTCAGTTTTTACAAAGCTCTTCACCAATGTACTACACTAGCACTGAAATACAAGAGCAGTTATGCATTTAAAACACTAATTCAAAGCTTACCTAGCAATAATAAGCAGCACTGTCTTCAAGTATTTTAAAGTACCAAATTAATTATATTTCCATGCTTAAATTTTCCCTTATGGTATTTTAAATCTGTAGAAAGGAAGACAACACAAATACCCCAGATAAACTTGGTGTCTACTTTATTTCTTTTATCTGGCTTATTTTCTTTTTTATTTAGTTTTTTTAGCTGCTAGATTGGGCAGGTTGGTAACAGAATTAAAATGTATTTTTCTAAATTGATGTGGAATTTGACATGTACCAATCTTTGCACTGCATATCAAAAATATTTATGATTGATATATCTATAGCATGAATTTTACATCTTTTATATAAAAAATATATACATTTAAATAGGGGTCTTTCCTTTCACATATTTCATTTTATGTGGTTATTAAGGTGTTTCATTCTGCATTTTCTGCCAGGCTTTTAATTTCACACACTTCATCTATCACATATTACTGTCTACTTTAGACACATCACTACAAAAAATGATAGCTGGTGTTGAATACAGATTCACGGAGGCGGGAGGTTTGCAGTTCCAAGTAATGTGGAGCTGGGTGATAAATGGAGAACAGCAGCTGGGCTGAAAAGCTCAAGAGAGACAAAAATCACATTTGCAGTTAAGTGGAGTGGAAATTTGTGGAAATTGGGTAAAAGAAAAAGCAAAACATTGTTATTAAAGGTGGAGTGAGAGGCAGCAAGAGCAACAGAGAAGCAATTTTCTCCCTGGTCTAGCAGAAATTCATCTCAAGCTCTAACATGCAATTTCACTATGGACCTCCAGGATGAAACGAAGGATTATATCTCTGTTTTGGGGTTTTGGATAACAAAATATAAAAATCCCAGCAAGTAGCCTTTTTTGCCAGTGCAGCCCAAAAAAGTATGAATAAAAGTTATAAAAGCATCCAAAACCTGAACTGCAATAAATATCAAGATAATCAATCAACAGAAAAGAAATGCAGCTTTACAGATTTCAGGGATATATGCACTATGACAACCCAGTTCAGAGGAATATGGATCCGGCTCCTGAAGTTTGCCAAAGCAATGCTAAGCTGCAGGAATACCACACATCTTCTCATTTTACCTTTTCTGGCAGTAATATTTTACAACAGAAAGCCAGGAGTGCTGTGAGAGTGTGGAAATGAAGACAATTAAATTTGCCCTATTACGAGTATTATAAAGTTGTATTCTGTATATTTAACATGATGGTGTAGAGATAAACAGTCCTTTCCAAACAAAAAGTTAATAGGTCTTTATTAATGTCTTATTTATTTTGGTCATACCTGCTTGTAAAATATTAATATTGACTAAGTTTTGGCATTTTAATTTTCAAAGTGACAAATCCATGTGACTAGCCACCAGTAGCTTTGACTAATACTTAGGGCCAAAAAAATAACCCTGTTCAGACCTGCTGTGTGGTAAACTCAGTGCTGGCAAAACTTGCTTTGTTTTGGAGAAGGGTTATCATAAAACCTACCCCCAAGAAGACGGGGAAATGCAGGAGAGATTTTGTAGAGCCACTGTGGAGTCATGGGGAGCTGAAGTTTAGTTTAACACACAGTGGAGTTCAGCAACACATGTGGCACACTGGCACCAAGCAGGGAAGAGACAGAGCCCAGGATCCCAATAAACCATCCCAGCCAGGCCTTCTGCTTCTGAACTCACAAATAACCATCCTAGCTGCCCATTTACCTCCAGGAATAATAGCACACACATGACCTTCTATGCACCATCTCACATGAAAATTAGCAGAGCTTACAAGTTTTCTTACGTGTGTGTGTGTGTATATATATATATATATACAAACCAATACTTGTGACTTAAAAACATATATAATATGTAGTACAAATTACTTCCTCCTTTCACCTATCTACTAGTTCTTCATTGACCTGACTCCAAATATCCCTCGTTTAGCTGAGCAGCCACCAAAAGCCAAGTGGCACAGTGGTACAGTGACAGCATCCAGTGTAGCCCCAGCTCTCCAGCGCCTAATCCTGCTACATCCCATTCCCATACTGCAGGCTACATGGATGTGGGACTGTCAGCTCAAGTGCAATGACTCTAACTTTTTTTTGAGGGTGAAGATGCTCTAGAAGCTGTCAGAGGTACCTGGAAAGAAACCAGCAACAGACAGATCCCAGTGGCAGGTGGAGAAATGGAGAAACAACCTGACTAAAGAAGTGAATCAGGCCTATGGATACAAAGGAATGGCAGGAAAACAAGCTTAGTTTACGTTTTCTTATTTTCTTTCTTTCTCCACTGTCAAAAGTCTACATTTTACCCCAAGGGGGCCTTTGATTCCGCCAGAAAGTATCTTCCCACGGAGCATCTTGTGTTCCCCCTGGCAGACAGCCCTAGCACAGCCATTCCTGTTGGCACTGTGTCTTAGGAACATTTCTGCTTTACTGTGCCAGACCTGCTCAAGTTTTGAGCCCTGCTTAAGCCTCAGGTTGAAGCTGAGAAGGTGGTGATTCACTGACAGAGCTTCATCTCTCCCACAGATACTGACATTTGTACCAGCCCTTCTCTGGCTCTTCCTCAAACAGAATCAATGCCTGGGACTCTGACCTCAGCACCCAGTGTGAAATGACACTTTCCCTGATGACTGCCATGTCCTTCCATTCTCTTTATCTACTCATGTGACCCCCTCTCCCCCTGACTCAGGAATACTGCAGCCCTGAAGGCAGAGATGGCAGCACATCAAAGAGCCTAAGTTACAAGGGAAGCGGGTTTATTTTCACTTGAACTGAGATTTTTTTTTTTTTAAGCAAGACTTCAAAATACCTTTAAAAAGTAACAGAGATGATAATGGGATCGAAAAATTCAGTGGCATCTGAATAACTTAATTCAAGCACCAGTATCAGGGGATAAGATAACCCACCCAGAGCAGTTCCCAGACACTGAGGTTACACATCTCATCTGGGCTGTGCTTCTGAAGGAGATGTGAATTTGCAGCCCTGTGACAATAAAGAAATGTGGTTTTAAGAAACAAGAGAGGAGGAAAAAGGGCCAGTTGATTCTCCCACTGCCTTTTCCTGTTCCTAAAATTTCAGTTGCCTGGAAATGGCTGATGAGAAGATGGGATTATGTAAGTGCTTGCCAACTTCTCACACGTTAAGGAAATTAAAGCCTCAATAACGGGCAGCTTAGCCCATCTTCTAAGAAGTGAGCTAAAACATCTTTACTAAAGAGAATTTGAATAGTGAAACCCCTTTAAAAAAAACAGAAATGATGAAGACTTGACAATTCTGAGGATTAAAAAGCTGCATATATTACAGACAAGGTAATCTCCTTATAATAAGATGAGGAAAAGAAAAATAAAGCCTTTTCGGTGGGCAAGACAGCTTTTGTTTTAAAGCATCCTGTCTGGCTGAAGACTTTCTTGAGTTATTGCTTTTTTTTTTTCTCCTGATAAACATGACAGAGAAGAGCTACACCAGCCTTCCAAATCTTTATTGTTACATTCTCCAATAAACTCACTGCTCCCATCAAACATGACCCACCAATAATAAAATAAGAAGCACTGTCCTCTTCCTACATTTAATCAGGTGAACACTTGGGTGCTACAAGACAGCTAGCACCACCCAAAGTGCAAAACAGCTTAAGCTAGTTTTGAACAGACCTTTAGCAAGTGTGTCACCCCAGCAGACATGAGCTTTCCTGAGCTCTTCCTCACTGTCACTCTAGTAACACAGTACCTTCTGCAAATAGTCTCATTTAGCTACAGCTGAAGGCCAGTCAAAAATCTAACGTAGAATCACAGTACATCCAGAGTTGGAAGGGACTCACAGGGATCATTGACTCCAATTCCCAGCCCTCCCCAACAATCTGTTAAAAACCTCTAAAACAACCCTCTAAAACCTGCTCCAAGCTGAAGTTACACCACCCATTGGAGCATCAACAATGCAAAACTGCAGGTAGCAAATAGCTCATCTGGAGGTTGAAGAAGAAAACATTGCCTACTGCTCAGCCACAGGATAGGGCAGCAATGTAAACTCCATTTGCTGAAGGAATGCACCTGTAGTTGTGTAATGCAAGTATGTGGGTCTAGGGGAGGAAATATAAAACAGCCAGGTTGCTGGAGCTCACATCATGAAAAGTAAAAAAAAAAACCCACAGTGGCTTTTTCTACGGTTGCCCAATAATGGCAAAAGGCAAATCCTCAGCTAGTGATAATGGTTATGGTTCCATGGGAATCTGCTGCTGATGTTTCCCCTCTGGACCTACAGATGGAGGGGGAAAACCCAACCACTCTATGTGAAGAAAAACTGCACTGAATGAGTGCAACCAGATGTGAAAACTTGCACCCAACTACAAGAATTGTGGAATGTCTCTGAAAACTTTGACTGGGCAAAGGCCCAGCCAGCCAATTACAAAACCTACGGTCCTTCAGCTTTAGAAGAGAATAAACAACTTCTCAGAAATGCCAGAAGTGACTCAACTGTGATTTTTAAGCTGCTTCAACAGCATCTTAGTTACTTCAAGTAGTCCTAAGAGTTAACCTGTGATTGCCTTCCCTTAATTGGAACTATGAGCTGGCAAAGTGCTCAAATTGGGGCAAAAGAAACACACAATTTTTGTGACTGCTGTGTTACGAATATATTGGTTTTTTTCTGTTCCAAACTGCCCTCCCTGGGAATTTTACAATACAGAAAACCAGCAAGTGTAGAGCAAATAATATCTACATAAGTAGGTCATTTTCTTAATGGCAAGGAAGTGCTGTTTTACTCCAACTTGTTTGTTACACAGACACATACATTTCCAAATAAAGCATATTTTCAGATCTGCAAGGGAGGGGAGTGATTTATAATCATGGAGGCACTCACTCCAAGATCAAGTAGAGCCTAATTCAAAAAGACAAGCAGGAAAAGTCATGTTTTGCACCTTCCATGAGAGCTTTGCAGGGATTTGTGACATTTTGGAGAAAATCTTCTCGCCACGTATAAGCCGGAGCTGGAGGGTGCTGCACACTACAGATTCCATTACAAAAGCAGAGCCATGTTAGTTCATTAGAGAAGTGATAAGATCAATCCTTACCAAGTTTTCTTGGTTCCTGGCTGCTATTTTCTGATCATCTTCTCCCCCATTTTTCATGTATTTGACCTCTTCCACTGGTTTGATCCTATACTCATCTGAGCACCAAGAAAAAAAAAGAAAAAAAAAAAATTGAACCACTGTAGTTCAGCAGCTGGGATAAAAACCAAATGAAAACCAAAACAGCTGGCTAGAATAGACCCTAGTTAAGCAAAGAAACTAAAAATTACATGTATATCTTTTCAAAGGGTTACATGTGACTAACACAAAGGAAGTTTTGCCTGAAGCTTCAATAAAAATTTCAGTAGCTCTCTGGTCTAGATATGTGGATACCATATAGTTATGGTAGCAGAAAACAGGGATGTTTGGTGTGTACTCTCTCCCAGATTCCTAGTTTTCTGTTTAATATGTTCAATACAAACAAGTTCTTTGCTCCTGCACCCTCCCTGGATTTTCAGTCTCGGTGGACCAACAAGCCATGTATAGTGGTTACTCGAGAGAAGACTGCTCATGGATGTTCCTTGCACAGCAAAGCTGTGGAGGCTACTGAACATATGAGTTAAAAGCTGGAAAAAAAGCCAACCCACACCATAACCACTTTGTCTTTTTTTAAAATTTTCTTTTTCCTAATGACACAATGCACAGTCACAGAATGATTTCTGGAGAAAAGGCCCCATGCTGACCATCTTCCTCTTCCCACTTCTCCCACCAGCCACCACTTTTCCTGCACACAAACGTTAGCCAGACAGAAATTCAGCCTGAAAATAAGTAAGAAAAGTAAGATTCTTGGTTTGTCCTTAATACTTATCAGCTCTTCAAATACTAGAATTCCCAACTCTAATGACAGTATGGAAATATTATCTAACATACAGGTGCTATATCACAGTAAACCCAAAGCTCCAAGAAGGGATTTTTTCCCTCAGTAGGACAAGATGGGACTTCAGGAAAAATTATTCTTCCCTGCAGCCTGTGAATCCAGTTCTTGCAGGACCAACACTGCCCATGCTCAGTCACTTTTTGCTCTGGTTATCTTTGTAGCACGTTAATCTATAGGAAAAAACACCCAGAATTGTGCATCCACCCTCCTCCAGCTAGGATAAACAACGCACAAGAGAAACTTCGTTCCACGAAAGTGAAAAATATTAATACTAAGTGAAATGAGACACAGTACACTTGGAATAAAGGGCAAAACCATGGCAAATTAGAAGAATCTGCACAAACTTTCCTCTTTTTCTTTAGGTTTTAAACCAATTTCTCTTACGCTAAGGGAAAAACAAAGCACAAATAGATTTTTCTGGGTTACTGTATTGATAAAAAAATATTATTTAGACAAAATAGTAACAAATAATAACAAATTTCCTTCTTTTCAGGAAACTGTTAACCACAGAGACTAGAAGTTAAATAAGCCTTGCTTTGAAAAGTAAGGGTTATTTTTTAAATAAACTTGTTTAAAAAAACAATCTTATTTTAAAAATACATCATGGTTTTGCATTTGGCCGAGTCCACATCTATACATTTTAGTTATTATAGAGTTCAAATAAACTGACTCTATCAAATAGCAGCATCTCAGATGCAGAGCCTCAAATCAGGTGGAAGAATTTAAGACAATATTATCACACTGGTAAATGTGAACAACTCTTGAGGTTTTTTTTTCTTTTTTTCCAGTGTAATTCAGCTAGTCTGGAGGTGACAATTCATTAACCCAAAAGGGCTGAACACAATAAAGCCTGGGAATTAGAAGTAGTTGATTGACTGCAATTATCTAACTTTTGTTTTCCTCCCTGCCTCAGTGCTCTCTGTCGTGATTAGCAATAAAACCCACATGCAGAAAAAGCATCAAACTCCCACAGAGACATGCAGGGATCTGAACAGGGAAACAGATGAGCAAGAGAAAGCAGCACAAAGGACATTTCCCAACCCACAGCCAGTCCATGTGCACTAGAGGAGAGAGGAAGTTCAGCCCAGCCTTGTAGAAAATGAGGAAGGCATGGAGGGGCTGACGTTGCATGGCAAAAATAACCCTGAAATGTGTCTGCTGCTTATTCCAAGAGATTAATTGTGATCAAACACCACACCCAGGAACCAGCTGATCCTGTGGGGATGGTATAGGAAAAATGCTTCCTTGGACATATCGTCCCTTAGAGCAAGTGAACCAGGGCACCAAGGAGTGTGAGGTGCCTCTGCCCAGGGAGGCAAAGATTCAGTTTCAGATAAGCGCTGTTAAAGTGAGAGGCACGGTTTTAAAGCCCAGGAAGAGTAGATTCCATCCCTCTGCCTCAGGGGCTGGGCCCTGTGAGCCCAGGAAGAATTGCCCCACCCCAGACCCTCGTGGGGTGGCAGCCCAGGGTGTTGTGATGGGGTTTGAGCCTCTGGGGTTTCTCCTTTGCTGTGTTCCTTGTGGTCCCTGACCTGAACTCCACCCTGGTTCTGTCTCATAAAACCCATCACCCTGCCTCTGTTCAGGGCTCTCTGTCTCTGGATCTGAGTTTGTTCCTGTGAATAAATGGTTTTCTGAGCAGAAGCCTGTCTCGCTGGAGTCCCATGTTGGTCACTGGTAACTGCAGCCTCCATGAACATGATCCTGCGGCCCCAGAACACAACAAAGGAGCCCTGGACTGATTGCCAGGATAATCAGACTGACATGTGAAATATTAATACACCTGGATAGGACAGAGTCTTCTTAGAGATCACAAATTTTAAATTCACAATGAACATGTGCACAGATCCTTCAAATGCTTCATCATTTACCAAATGCATCAAGTAGCTCTGAACTCGTGGCAGAGAACTTTGCACAAATTTCTTATATTATTTCAAGAGATAATTCCAACAGGGTTAGTAAACTTCAATACTTTCCTGATGACACAATAAGTATTCAATTATCTCCAGTGTGTTACTCTCCTCTCCATCCTACAAACTGCAGAAGTGCAGACACCTGGATAATTTATGCTCAAGCTATGCAGCAACAAGAAAGTTTCCAAAAATAAACCAGTCATTTTTCATAACATTTTTTGGACCAGTTGAATACACCAGAGCAAAAAAAAAAATTAGGAGAATGGCTTCCCACTGGGGAAGTTAGATGGGATATTGGGAAGAAATTCTTCCCTGTCAGGGTGGGGGGGCCTCTGTATCCCTAGTAGTGATCAAAGCCAGGTTGGATGGGACTTGGAGCAACCTGGCATAGTGGAAGGTGTCCCTGCCCATGGCAGGGGGTGTCACTGGTAGGGCTTTAAGATCCCTTCCAATCCAAGCTATTTTGTGATTCTGTGGATACAGATCAAAAAATAAATCAGGAAGCCCTTGCAGATGTTGGTAGAATCAGCCTAGTAATAGAAAGTGTCTTACAAAATTAATATAAATGTCCTGGCTAAAATAGATATGTGTTTGAGCAGAAGAAATCTCTGCTTGTATCTCAAAAAGCAATAAAGCTTTGACACAATCTAAAGCTGAGGATCTGCTTTAAAGGCCAAGATACCATCTCCTGGAATGAGACACACTGGGGAAGGGGTTGAGGGGGCAGCACTCAGGTTACAGTGCCTCAAGGAGTGATGAACAGCCTGGAGTGCCAGGCAGTGCCCAGCTCCAGCAGTCACAGGGGCTCTGAGTAAGCTGTGCCTGCACCAAGATCAGACCAAAAAGCAAATGCAGCACTGGCCTGTGGAAAGCCAAGGATCAACTTCATTTTGGTTAATAACTGAGCCATCAACAACTGTTTTTTCAGCTACACACAGAAAGGAAGGGAGCAGATCAGAGATTCATTATGTTTGAAGTAACGTAATTACTCATAACTTCTCCTAGTTCCCTATCACAGGCGAAATACTTTCCTTAAAACAAGGAGCACTGATATAATACATTGGTAACATTTGTTAGTATTGACTAGTCTCTTGCTGGAAGGAGGTAATAAATAGATATGATTCCACTTTGCAAGGGAAAAGAACAGCTAAGTAATTATACAGAATTAAATAGCTAGAGAACACACTGCTTGCTGGTGTTACAGAGAAGTAACAGCTTATTCACAGGTAAAACAACATCCTTTATTTCAAATATACTAAAATAGAAATTAAATCATTATTTGCAGAAGATGGGTCTTGTGCTGCATTATGTTATTTTTGGGAGATGATATATAGATGATTAATATAGACTTTTTTTGACCAGGTGAAGAGAAAATCTGTCTTCTATAGATACCTTACACATACAGTAAGGTGTTCAGAAACTACAGATTCTGAGCTATTTATGAGATTATTCTTTTTCTAAAGTTCCTGGCAGGATGACAGCATTGCAAGTACAAAAGGGATGTTTAGGCAATGCACAGACCTTAAAATAGATCATGAGGTGTACAGTCAGTCATTAACAGTTTTAGGTGAATATGAAAATTAGATTAAAGACAGGTTGGGTGAAAGGCCCTTAATGCCCTTCCTGTAGGTATGTGCAAAAAACTGCTAACTGGTTTTGCTCAATAAGATAAGAGTGACCTGGAGTTGTAGAAGTGAAGGCTGATAAAAACCGTCTCTAAAGTTTTACCTTCTGATTTCTACTGAAGTAAACACAGAATTTTGAGGTATTTTGGTCTGAGTGATCAAAAACAAACCCAAAGAAATCCTTAAATGTTGATTGAGATCCAACAGGACCTCATTAAGTCTGGCAGCCAACAAGACCTTTAAAACTGTAAGAAATTCAGGATAAAGGAAATCTGTACTCTATGAATATTTACATTGGTCTTTTTCCTAAATACAGTTTTATATCAAAAAGAAATTTGAAACATGTTCGTGCTTCTTTCTGGTATAGAACTAAAAATCAAGTAGTGAATATGATAAAAAAAAAATTAGGACACTATCACTCAGAACGTGATATATCATATACAAGGAGAAATGCATCCTTATGCTCCTTTCAGGAGTAAAAACAAAATCAAGTCCTTTCCTCTGTTGTGTGGTGCATTATATAAAAAATTTCTAGTAACTCATTACAGGTAGGAATGGCTTTACAGGACTGTCACAGCAAATCCTGAGTTGAAGAAAAGCAACTCAATTAAACCAAAATAAAAACAACATAAATGAACCACAAAAGACAGAAATATTGCAAGCATAACACCCACCACAAAATCACAGGATATAAACCAGAAAGTAGGAATGCTTCTAGCTCCAAACTGTGGAAAGGCATAGGGGAGGAAGAATTTTGAAGTTGAAAATGCTGCAAAAATTCTCAGCAGGCAAGTCTTATGAATGAAGATCTCCATCTGGAAACAGATAATTCCACTCAAACATGTCACCCGGTTGCCATGGCAATGTGACAAAGGAAAACAGCACTCATTAATAACCATTTCAGTGATAAATGAGCATATCAACTTAGAATATTGAAACAATTACTGGGTGGGGGGCACAAAACTGTGGTGGTTTACATGAGAAAAATGTCTTCAGCATTTCCAGACATGGCTGTAAGTGCCTTTACCACAGGAATGTGGGCAATGACACTAATTCCTGCTCAGTTTAAAGGAAAGAACAACACCAGAAAAAAACATAACTTTCTCAAATATATCTAGAGACACAGTAACTTTTGGAGAAATATTAGGTTAAACAGCAAGTCTTTAAATAAGTAAATAAAGAGAATGCTGATTTACACTGTATTCCCATTTCAGACATCTAAGGACAAACAGATTTGGTTCCACTGTCATCAAGAAGGATGATGGGTGAGCCTCTTCTCTATTTTTAGCAAGATATCAAGTATCAGGCAGGAGGTGAGTGGTACTTCAGTCATACCCCCAAGAGGGAAGTTTCTAAACACACCTTCATTTTCCTGTGCCACATATTTTTCTGCAGTTTCTCTTGCGTTTCCATCACATGACATGCCAAGATTTATCCTTCATCCACTCTAAACCACATGTCTGTTCTGTAAAATAGGAGCTTTCTGTGTAACAAATTCCTCTGCCCTGTAATTCTGCCAGGTGCAAGAAGTGCTCCTACTGCTGTGAATGCCACTGATCAAAGCTTCACACGCTCCCTCTCCCAAAGGCTTGAAAGCTCAAAGCTATATTTAGATAAAGGACTGAATTGCTTTTTCTAAAAATATTTGTTACGAACCATAAGAGATTTTGATGCAGTTTAACTGAAACACAGAACAGCAGGTGAGCCACTTAGATGCTGAGCACAGAACATGCCCAACATCCCAGAATGGTTTGGGTGGGAAGGAACCTTAAAAATCATCCAATTCCACCCCCTGCCCTGGGCAGGGACACTTTCCACTATCCCAGGGTGCTCCAAGCCCCATCCAACCTGGCCATGGACACTTCCAGGGATACAGGGGCAGCCACAGCTTCTGCAGGCACCCTGTGCCAGGGCCCTCCCTGCCCTGACAGGGAAGAATTTCTTCCCAATATCCCATCTAACCCTGCCCTCTAGCAGTGGAAGGTCATTCCCTCTTGTCCTGTCACTCCACCCCTTGTAAACAGTCACTCCACCTTTTTTGTCAGCTCCCTTCATGCACTAGAAGGCCACTGGAAGGACTGAGGCTTCTCTTCTCCAGGCTGAACAATCCTAATTCTACCAGCCTTCCCTAATAGCAAAGCTGCTCCATCCCTCTGATCATCTTGATGGCCTCCTCTGGACTGGCTCCAACAGCTCCATGTCCTGCCTGTGCTGGGATGCTGGAGCTGGATGCAGCTCTTCTGGAGCCCATCCCAGTGCCACTGGGAAGGAGGAACACTCCAAGATCCACAGCTGCACAGGGAGGACATGAGCAGTGGTGGGCTTGGCTCTAGAAAGAGGCAGGCTACACATCAGGGGAAAAAACAACATCATGGACCACCAGGACAGTCAAGGAGCAGAATTCGATTGCTTGGGTGACTGCAGTTTCCACCACCTGAGTCATCAGCCTTGAGTGCCATGGGTTCATGTCCATCTGGTCTGGAGCACTGGAAGGGTGAGGTGAGCTATTTAGGTTATTCTACCTCTGTTATGTATGTGGGTATCAACTGTCTGGACACCAGAAACAGTTATGTCTCTGGATACCAGAGACAGAGAAGTTATGTCAAAAATCCCAAAAAAAGTCAACATTCAGAGAAAGTAGTTGCCAAAATCCTCCAAATTAATATTTCTTGAACTAAATATTAAGAAATGGAGGATATCTAAGTTACCTTCTTAGGTCCAGCTTCAAGCACTCACAGAAAGCAGGACCTCTATGGTTCAATTTGAGTCTACACAGTTGAAGCATTTGCTCAGCTGTGGGGGTAGGTTTCTGATCCACTTGGATGTGGGTTGGGAGTGAAATTTCATTGGAAGTCAACCAGTACTGGGTGAGCAGCCTGTTGTCTTTCTCTTTTACCAATCCTCAAAGCTATCATTTCACAAGCAATTCTTGATCCAAGTGATCATGGTTTAACTAACATGAAGAAAATAAAAAAATAATATAAAATATAAAAATACATAATAATCATTTAATAAATATAAAGCTAATATAAAAATAGCTTAGGAAATAAGTTAACCCTTTTTTCTCAAAGAATTACCTGAAAATGCTCATTCAGATTTACCAAATTAATTTACCTTATCCTAATCCAATCTAAAAATACAACCACTGCTGGGGCAGTGAACACCACCAGATACTAAACACAGAACAGGTGCATGAACAAAACACCAATTCTGCCAACAAAATCTAAATCCTCTGACAGAATAGCTCTTTAAAAATCAACAAACCACACAGATCACAGCAGATCTGCAAAAACCACTCTCAAGGACTTCTTCCTCTTCCTACACACCCTAACATGTACCCAAGGAACGCCAACAACTGCTTTTGCACAAGGCAGATGTGACCTCCAGGGCTGGTTTTTTGGAGGAAAAAACGGGATTGAGACATTCCGTGTAACAAAAGCCAGTCCCTAAATGGAGGATTCCTGCAGAATTGGAAGGACATTCAGTGAGACAGGGGTAGCTCTTTTCCAAGCTATCCAGCAGCCCTATGGCATATCCAGTGCTTCATGAAACATTCACTCCCTCAAGGATGATGCTTACCTGAAAAAGTCTAGCAACTTCCCTTCTACTTTATCAAACCTCCCTGCTGCAAGCCCAAACCATGACATCTTTCAGCAGCAATCTCTGAGGCCAACAGGTCTGACAGAACACAGCTCATTAACTCTCCTGGACATGATCTTGATCTTTGCTGCTGGAGAAGCACAAACCCTTGTGTTGCCACATTAACCCACCCTTCGGCACTGCTGCCAGCAGTTTCCAGAGCTGCAAAGCGCTCACAGCTCCCCATCCCATGGGTAACTCTGTCCTGTCCCAGCCTGATGTCTGCCTGTGGGAGAAGGTGCTGTCCCAACCCCTGCGCTGCTGCTGCTCCTCAGGTGCCTCAGTTTGTGTAGCCTGGGTTTTCTGATTCCTTTCCCCCCAGTCTAAAGGTGACAGGTGATGATGAAGCCACGATTTAGCTCCCTTGTTTCTATAGGTTTAATTTTCAAATTTGACACATGACTTGCAGAAACAAACCACTGTACATCAACTAATACAGCAGGAGATATGCAGCTGAATCAAGGAGGAGGTAACTTGCTTCCCATCTTCACTTGGTTTCTTCTTAGTTCCCTCTACTTGTTTTTTCTTCTTGGTAGTGGAAACTACTTGGTTTCTTCTTGGTCAAAAAGTCCCCAAGGCTGCTCTACCTTTTGAGCTGTCATATAGTCTAAGCCCCATGAAAACTGGAGCTGTACATACAATTTTCTATCACATTATGAATTAAGGATTGTTTTAACGTCCCTTACACCAGGGACACAGGCCCACTGCTCTGTATCTGCCAGGTCTACCTTAGTTGTAGGTAGGAGAAAGGAACCACAGCCTCAGATGCCATTTCATTATCTCAGGAAAGATTTAAAAATGCAACCTCAACATCCCCCAAATCCAGTTAATGCTAAACACAAAATTTCTGCCTTGCTCATACTGTCTTTGTGTTCAAGATCTGAGGAAACACAGTATATAAGATGGTATTGAAAAAACCTGCCATGTGATCATATAATTAAAGACTTTTGGGCACTCCTCTGCAATTACAAAGCCAAAGAACAGTGCTGGTGGTGTGCACTCATAACTATCTTTCAGCTACCCAGATTTCTGCTTGCTGAAACTATATAATTCATATATATATATACACACACACTTTTTTTTACCTTTTTGTTTTCACTTAATTAACACAACTTTGAGGCAGATGCCAGGCTGTTCAAAGGAGACCATTTCTCAGGTGGAGGAGATTACAGCCACAGTGCTTGGCAGGAAGGATACCCAGTAAATGCAATTTTCTAGCCCACTAAAAAGATGAAATTGAGAAATGAAAGCAGGAGAGGAAACAAGCAGCAGAGAGATTAATTAAAGGAATGAACAGGAGGAAAACAAATGGTCTGTGCCTTGAAAATATGATCATATGAAGCCCCCAGGTGGGTGTCTGGATCCAAGATGCCTTGAACGCAGCACAGACAGCTTGGAAAGGCTCCTTCAACTCCATTTCACTGCTCTGTTTTGAAATTCTCCCTCAGAAAGTTAAAAAAAACACCAGACACAAAATATTTAATTCTTTTCAGGTTTTTCAAAGTCATTAATGAAACTCTCAGTCTCTGCTGACCCTCCCCCCACCTCCATCTGTCTATGTACTCCATTGAACATTCCTCACTTTGGCACAGAACCAGTCAGGGACTATTCAATTCCAGGAAAAATACCTAAATGACCATTTCTGTGAGCATCCCTTATGCAGCACTGGAGGCCTTGCCTCTTACAGCTCCTCTAAGGTATCCATCCACCCCAAACCAGTCCTGAACAGAGCCACCCCAAGTGTTCCCTGGAAAATAAGCCATTGCCACTCCACACCCCTGAAATTACACATCTCCTATTACTGTGAACACAGGATGAGGTGCCTTCAGTTTCCTTTTTTCCTTAAAAAAGTCAGTTCCTCTTTCCTTAACAAGCAATGTCATTCTCAATCAGTCAACTATTAAATGAGATTGTTGCCCCGCAACATAGGACTTAAAATGGATTTTTATACCCTTTCTGGCATAGTAACTTTTTTCTATTAATATTAAGCTATCAAATTATCCCTGCTCATGGACCTCAAAGAGTGTTTGTAAATCAGCAGCTATTTCATTTTTATTAATTCCACTATGGAAGTGACTGAATAAATACCCAGAACCAGTAACATCTCCTCACTGTATTTCTTTAAACCAAGAGGGGAGATCTAATGAAAACTTGATTTATAAATACAGCACACTTTTTCAGATGCAAAAGACACAGAAGCTAATTACATTATTTTACTTACAGACCATCTAGCAGCTCCAAAAGTAACCTATTGGAGATATTAATATTTTACTCTGGCTACAAATTTTCCATGCCGTCTTCCCTTCCCTTTGAGCAATACTTTTTAAAAGAAAGCAAAATACCTATGTCCAAAAAAAATAGCTTAGTAATAGCTAAAAAAAAAAAGAAATCAAAATAAGAAATATGTGCTTAGAGCACTTGTATTAGATTGGTACCTTCACCCTAAAAAGATCTCAAGATGTACCCAGTTCCTACAGTTAGAAATACAGTATATCCTGGAATCAGAGGATCACAGAATCTGGGATATATAAATACAGGGGATAACATGCATGTAATTGTAACAAATACAACCATTACGCAATTTAGGAGACTTCAGTGGAAAAAAACCAAACCACTACATCCCCTTTTTTTCCCTCTGAATAGCTCAAGATCAGTCCTGGAGCCATAACTCCTAAAACAAAGGTGACTGCATGCTTCGGTACCACAGAACATGAAGTGCTCTGCATCTGAGTCTGCATCTGAACGGTCCCTGCAGTGCTCCTGTGACAAGAACAGAAAGACAGAATTTAAAAGCACCCTAAACCTGATTCTTTCTGCCAGAGCCCCCACTCATTCAGGTAAGAAGAAAAAGCACATGGCAGGGCATAATGACACCCACTCAGCAAAAGCCAGGCTTTGTTTTTCACAAGCACATGAGGCAGAAGTCTTAACATTTCCTATTTTTCCCATTTTTTTTCTGGTGCTAGCTCAAGACAGAGCACTGCCAGTCTTGGGCAAAGAGAACATGAGATCACTTGGTTGTAATATTTATTTAAAATACTCATAATGGCACAGTGTTTTGGGGAATTACCTACTGGAAAAATGCCCTCTACATTCACTTCCTCTATCCTATAAAGGCACCTTTAGCTGTGTATGCCAAAGATAAACAAATACATATTGGTCAGGTACATTTTCTTTGTATTAACTTTTTCTTTGTATTTAACAGCTACTTCTATCAGTAGATATTTCCTACTATAAAATTACAGCCTTAAAAATTTCAGTCTTACGTTGCTGAAATGAATACACACCCATGCAGCTACACAAGGCTTACCTGGGGAATTGGGAATTATTCCCCAGAATGAGTCTTTTCCAACCAAATTTCAGGCTTTGGGGTTTTCTCTTGGTTTTTTATTTTTCCAAATTTGTGGCCCAGTAATAAAACACTTGAAAAATGGCTAAAGGAACACTGCAGTAATTCAACGTATATGGCATTTTTACCATGATTTTTCCTCATTTGCACCCATAGGTATGCAATGAATGCCAAAGATTGTGTTTAAAGATTAAGTGAAAAACTAAGTGTGCCTGTACCATAAAATAAACGGATTTCCTTTAGCACCAGGGCTGCCAGAAAACACATCCTGGCTATTTTCTAGCCAGGGCCAAAGGCGGATGTATGGCCCTATTTATAGGCCACCAATGCAACTGAGAAATGCACACCTCTTGCACTTCATTTGTATGGGCTGGGACTGGACTCTCCATGGAGCTAAGCAGCTTGGAGGAAAGGTCACCCTGAGAATAACACCACCTTCTCCCTCTAAATAAATTCTCTTCACATTCCAGAGTCTGTAGAGACCTGGGGTTCCTTGCAGCCCCCTGCACTCTGCTCGCTCTCTGGGTGCTCTGATGCTGACAGAGAGCTTGCAAAAGGGGAAAGTGAAAATAGGAAGAAAGGAAGTGATGGCCTGCCTGTGATTAATTCCTGCTCCTCAAACAGGGATATCAACTGTTTCTCCACCATGGTTCACCTCTGTCTCTGTACTATAAATCCCTGCTCAAAGTGCTGAGTCCAACTGCGTGTCTATCACTCCAAATCCAACACTGCAAAGATCTGGATAAAAACACCTCCCTTCCCCTAGGAAGAATGACTTTGAAGAATAATTCTCTCACCTTATACCATGACAAGGGCTTATAAAAACAGTCAGAGAAGAATAATCACCAGAAGAAGGTCACTGTAGAGTGTGAGGGCTATCTAACTAATTTATGGGTACCTGTTCTAAGTCCAACTCTCTTTCAGATAGGAAAACCTGAGCAAACTTTCCATGGCAAAAATCTTCTGTCCATTCAGGAAAGGCATCTATTTTTGGGTCTTTCTGATTACTCTTTTCAAATAGGCATTGAGAAATATCTTCAAACACTGTTACTCTACTGCCAGGACCATTTACAACTAAATAATTTTCCAGCACCCAGGTATCTAAAAAGCTACTCTCCCATCACTTCTGAACTGGTTTTCTTCTCTGCTGGATCAGTGAAGACACTGCAAACCAATCTCACAAAACAAGGCAAGGTACCTTTTTGGAGTCTGCAGGACTCCACAGACCTGGATGTCATCCCTAAGGAACACCAGATCAGTGTTACTGCACTTCAAAGGGGGGAAAAAAAATGGGGAAAAGAGTAGAAGAGAGAACTATTTCAATCACTCTCATTACATACAGACCACAATTAATGGACAGCTGCTGTCAGAGTCCTGAGTGCACTAAGAGGCCACAACCAGCTCCTTGAGACCCCACCTGCATCTCCTGCTCATGGATCCAGGAACTCTGTTTCTACTGAGACTTTGGCCTCCAGTCCCTGCCTGTGTCTTGTCCTGCCTATGGTCCCATCTCCTGGAGGGACCTCAGCCCCACACTGTAGACATCTTCTCTCCCATCTCTCCTCTCCCTGTCTCCAGCTTCGTCTCCTGGTGCTCCTCACTGCATTCCCTGGGTCTGGTTCATTGCCATGCCTGGGATTGCTCTTTTTGTATTCTTTATATATCTGTATTTCCTTGCTGGAGAGGAAAGGTTGGTTTTGTTACTACTCAGAGCTAACACGTAGTCCAGAGCAGCCTCTTCCCTTGCCTGCAAAAGCAGCACCTTTTCCAAGAGCTATAAAGATGAGACACTTCTATACATAAAAGGTGAAAATATAGTTTTAATTCATGTGGAAAACACTTTCTTTGCATATACTGATCATGAATACATAACTAGAAGAAACCTAAGGGTGCGGTTTTCTTTTGTTTTGATTACCTTTAAACTCTGTTGCTTCCTTATGGTAATAGTAAATTATTGACTTACCAAGGGTGTTCTCAGAGTTACACAAATACATCATAAACCTAGATAACACATGCAATTTTGGTACATTTCCCACATGAATATAACCAGGGTAGGTAGGGTTGGGTTCTATTAATTTCTCTCACCTCCTGAAACACTTGTTTAGGACTGCCCCCTGCTCACTTTATTCACTTTATCAACAAATTGCTAAACAAGGCAAGGAAAGAGAATCACAGAATCACAGAATGGTTTGGGTTAGAAGGGACCTTAAAGATTATCCCATAACACCCCAGCCCTGAGCAGAGGCACCTCCCACTATCCCAGGTTGCTCCAAGCTCTGTCCAATCTGGCCTTGGACACTTCCAGGGATCCAGAGGCAGCCACAGCTTCTCTGGGCATCCTGTGCCAGGGCCTCACCTCACCAGCCTCACAGGGAAGAGTTTCTTCACAATCCCTAATTTAAACCTGCCCTCTGGCAGTTAAAAAACACAGAGTCCAGTAAAATTCTGGAAGATGCTCATGCACTTCAACCCTCTGCTGTGATGCACTCACTCACTCATCTGCTTTTCTTTAGCTTTCAATCACTGGAACAAGACCTACTTTACAGTATGAGCTGCTGAAACTATGAACAACATGAAACCTTCCCTTTCTGGAACTCAGCCAAAATCTGAAAATCTCCACCTTTGAAACTCACTCTGATATTTGGTTTCAGACCCCTGAGACTGAGTTTTCAGAGAAAGGGTGCCAACAGGCCACTCACTTCCATTAAGCTTGGATTAAGAACAAGTGCCTGTGCTTGTACCAGAAATATTTTTCATGTCTGAAAATGTCTTTAAAGAAAGTTATTCTCAAAGTATGGAATTAGAACACAGCATCTGTCCCCAGAATGAGTAAGAGCTGATACTGCAGAAGATACCAGGGCAGCCACATGAGTTGGAGCAGTTCCTCATGGAGTGTGCATCAGCTAACCACCACAATCCATCAAATCATCATCCAGATTTACTGCTGAAAACTTCCTTTCCTAACCTTCTCTCAGCTCTTCTGAGATAAACTGGTTTATAAACTATTGTGCTTTGCATTCAGCTTTATTTAGACAGGTTTAGCAATTGGAGCTGTTCTTAGTAACAGAAATCCCACCATGATATTCCCATTTTGTCAGAAAATTCCAACCTGACATGTTTGCTCCCCCTTTTGCAAAGCACCCAGGAGTTCCATGGAAACGTCTGGATTAAGCGTCTCAGATTAATGAACAGATTCTATAATATTTTTTTCCCAAATCACATTACCACTTACTTTCTTACAGAAAGAATTACTTCAATAACCTCCTCCCCAAATGAACATCCCATAATTTTTCATAAAGGCACAAATAAAATTAATCTACGAAAGATGTTATATTATTAAAACATATGCTGAAATCAACAATGCTTAAGGCTCTATCATTGCATTTTGTTCTTCATTGGCATTTACATATTATAGTCCTTATGCATTGCCCTGGAAATCAGCTTTGAAGTGGAATGATGAATAAATGAAGATTTATTATTACTATCCTTATTAGAGGGATTTTAAAGTCATTAGAGACCAACAGACACAATAATCATATTATATTCAATCTTCTCTAGAGCAGCTCCTTTGATAGGCCTGCTAACTTTATTATTTAAATATATATTAGAGCAAAATGCAGCACGACTTCTACAGTTTGGGATAGGCTGAAAATTTTTATGTTTTGGTTTCATTTACCAGGATTTGTCCTTAGAGAATTCATGGGTTTCATGATGGGTTTCTTGGTTTTAAACACCAGGGTTTCAAATTCACAGCAAGCACCTGGCTCAATGTGTCTGCTCAGCTAAAATAAAAAGGTTAAAAGCTGGGGAAGAAATAGGGTACTGGAGATCAATCTTAACCTGAAGTGACTTCTGGAAGTTAAAAAAATAAATCTGTCAGAATCCATAATCTCACAATAGTCAACAGACTTGGCTGCAACCAATCCCACCATGAAGGAAGAAAAATAGATCCTGAGGTTCTGAGGAAGAACCAAAGCAGAACTGCATCACTCCAAGAAGCTCAGAAAATTCTCTCTGGATTCAATGTGAGTCAAGTAAAAATTACTCATGGGAAAAAAAAAAACCACTGCTTAACTGGAAAGTACAGTCCTTACTATTGACTCCTTCTGCCTGCAGCTTGCCTGGGGAAGGTTCTAGAGGAAGGAAGGTAAACTGTTTCCAGTTGGGTGTAGTCACACAGCAAGGGGCAATTTCCTGTCAGCCACATCCTTCAGACCCCACTACCTGCCCAGGGAAAGTAGCACCAGCACTCTGCTCTTTTCCTTTAATCCTCTCATTGCTGTACCAAATCCCTCAGAATTTCCACCCCTTGTGAAACATCTGAGGCAATGTTGCCATCACAGCCATGAGACTCATCCCCTGCGAGTTCTGCACAGGTACTTGATGTCACATCAGTCCCCACCTGCCAACACTGCCTGTGTTCACTGTCCATGCACAGCATGATTTATGCTCACTGATACTCTCAGGGTGTTATTGACACATCAGTCACCTTCCAACCCTACCTGACTGCTGTTTCCTTTACTTTGCAGCCTCCTCCCCAAAAACTAACCTCTAATTCCCTTTCTATCATCTCCTGGCTCCTCACCTTGGTTTAAGCTCTGCCTAATCAAACCGCAAGGAGCTTTCAATCCCTACAGGCAGCACAGATACTCTGCTTGCAGTCACTGGCTGTGTGAGGCACTTCTGTCCCTTCCCAGAAATAAGAAAGGAAGCATCAGGGTGGGCCCTGGCACAGGGCACCCAGAGAAGCTGTGGCTGCCCCTGGATCCCTGGAAGTGTCAAAGGCCACGCTGGACAGGGCTTAGAGCATCCTAGGACAGTGGAAGGTGTCCCTGCCCATGGCAGGGGGTGGCACTGGATGATCTGTAAAACTCCAGCTCAACCTCCTCTTACACCCAGTTCTGACCTAGAAGCTGTCTTTCACCAGCAAGGGAAAAATGTGACTTCTATGGTTACCATTCAGTGAGTTGTTTAAGTCAGACTCCAACTCCGCTAAGAAGGAATCAGTCATGGACTCAGATCTTTAGTTATGACAAATCCCAGACCTAAACTAAATCATGGGCCAGAAAATGGTAGTACTCCTGACAGTAAAATATGGAACAATTAACAGCCCTCAAATGGATCCCAGAATAGCTAAATTATATTGTTGATACCAGTCCAGCTCTATAAATGGGAGCCTTTTAAAATCCCTTCCATCTTCTTGATACTCTGATTCCAGAAGCTACTTTAAGTTTCCTGTCTTAAAGTTATGGTCTTTGGCCCACAGCATGTGGGTTTAACCACCACCATCACCAAAAAAAAAAAAAAAAAGATTGAGTCTCACATTTTGCCAAAAATTGCTACCTCATTAAGCATAAGCTAAAATCTGAACTCACATTCCTTTGAGCAACTGATATGATTTTCTGTTTATGACAGCACTTAAAGTCCAAACCAATGTACTGAGCTCAGAATTCCAAGCCCAGCATCTCCCAGGGATGACAAGGAACAAGGAACAGTCCTGAACTTCAACAACTACTTTCTCTTCAGGTAACAGCTCTGGGAATTCTTACTCTGGGATCCACGGGGAGAGCAAGCTAGCCCTCAGAAAGTCTGGAAAAAACACCAGGATGGTTTGGTATACTCAGAACCAAAGGCACCTGTTTTAAGAATAACAGTACCAAGGCAGCTTATTCACAGCTGACTTAACTTTCAGACAGCTAGCCAGGCAGATCTAGAAATTTAATTCCTGACCAGTCTTTCAGATAATTCCTGACATTTTAAAATTGTATTTAAAGATTTACAGCTTTATCTAAATACCACTTAGTGTATACTAACAGAATCTGGGGCAAAAAAACAAACAAACAAACCATGAAGCTGACTATGATTTTATCTCCTATCACTTTACCTCTCCTGATGCACAAGACCTGGATCACAGACCAGTCTTCACATTGAAACAGATGTTTTCATCCCATGTTCCTAGATTCCCAGAACCACTAATTCCCTCAGTTTCTAGCTTCATTGCACCTTCAAACACCGTTTGCTACAGAACTTCAGAACTAATGTTTGATTGTCTTACGGGACAACAGAAGTGAGGAATTACTTTTCTTACCAAACAGATTTTTATTTTTAGGAAATGACTCAACTATGTTGGTACTCAATTACAAACATATATAACAGAGACATATATATAAACACATAAGGGGGTTGTGCAACTCATTGTCTTTGAACTATTCCAGGATTTGTGGATGTAAAAGACAGTGTAGCACTATACATCACTTAAAATGTTGTTTGTTCATTAAGGATTTCACCTGTTTCAAGTGTCATGGTACCCTCCCCTGGATGGGCCAACTGCTCTATCATTGTGATATATTTTAACATACATTTTGCTTTATATTTTGTTGAAGGTTAAGACTTCCTCGTACACCTTCCAGAACATTTGTGATACTGGAAGAAAGCCAATCCTGCAACACTCACCCCCAAACACATCTCCGTTCTGGTAGTTCTTGCCCTTCTGAGTTTCCTCTTCGTTTTGAACAGTAGACACATGCTTGGTGGAGGCACAGCCCATAGCTTCATTCAGACAGCTCCAGCTGGACCGAACCACAGATAATCTCTAGCAACGCCCGCTCATCCTTGCAGAAATAATCCGCCTTCCTGCTCGGCTCTCACGTCCCTTTTACCTAAACACGGCCAAAGAGAGAGGAAAACATTCACACAAGGTACCCTCTACAGGAGCTTCAAGAAGATAAAAAATGGAATTTGTGAGGAGCAGCAAAAGTGCACAGCCTCCATGGCCTGAGGATGCTAAAACCGTATTCCTTAACATCTGATATAGACAGGTCATGATAAAGGTACCTCCACCCTGCCCTGGGACAGAGCACAGCAGGTGAACTCAAAGCCTCTTCCAGCCTGATTCTTTAATCCATGGCTTGAAGAAAGCAACATGCAGATCTGTTTCCCACCCAGTCTGCTATTCTCACAGCATGCAGGGGGTTTTGGGAGAGGAGATAAGAAATCATCAATATCTGCTCCTCCTGCTCCTTTTATCAATCTACCCGTCAAGCCAGATTTCTTACAAAGCGTTTCACTGATTAAGAGCTGCTAATTGCAAGTGTTCAGACAAAATAACCCCTCTAAATCAATTAAAGATCTTATGTTGCCAGATGTGAAAGGCAATAGTCAGTTGTATTATCTTCTCTATACTTGTTCATTATTCTACTCAATTTATAAAATATCCACTGCTCAAAAAGATGACTACCCCCATTTTAAGATGGAGTAACACCCCCTGAACAGTCCAGATGTCACATAAAAAAAAAAAAAAAGGGAAAAGAAAAATCAATTCCAGAACTGTAATATTTTAGGTTAAAAAGGAATTCAAATTCATGAAATGTTTATTGCTAAATGGTTCTGAACTGGAACAAAAGCTACCTCAAAGTTTGGTGAGATGATCTGCCTCTCCACCAGCCAAACTTTTCAGAAGAAAGAAAAGTGAGACTCCCCCTTCAATTCAGCTATAACATAGGATCATATACACAGTTTCTTAATTCATTACTTCTGAGTTTGTACTTTACAAGGCTGTGGCCCATTTTGCTCCACACTGACCACAAGTTTATGTGTAGTATCAGACAAGCACTCTTACCTAAGACAGGGAGAGCTGGAGTGAGATGATCTTTAAGGTCCCTTCCAACCCAAAGCAATCTATGACACAGCAGTATCCATGCCAGCAGAAATGTATAATCCCAAGGGAAACTGTGAGTTTCTTTTCCCTGAGCACTCAGCACTGGCAGCACACCTGCCCCATGCCAGGGCAGCTCAGTAACACACCAGCACATAGTCTACGAGGGTTCTGCTCCTGCCTCCAGAGGGATTTTCCTGCCCATCCCCAAAGCCAAAGACATGGGGACATGGCAGCCAGGCTCAGAGTGATTCCACTTCTGTCACAGCAGACCGTGGCTTTCACCAAGCAAGGGGGTGAACTCTGGATGCAGAACCACCAGTAACTCCTACTCACAGCCAGCTTCCCCCTTCTCTGCACAGAGCAGTGCTTCTCTCCACCTGGCCAGGGTGTTCCAGAACATACAATGCTTATCGCTGTTCCCAGCAGCCACCCCTCCCTGTCACCCCTGCACAATTTTATGTTCAGTACATCCCCAACATGCTTCAGTCTGTTTTTTCTTCTTCTTCACATGCACACCTGAGCCTGAATTTGTCATTGCCCCATCCTTCTCTTCTACCTTAGCCACAGCTAATTACTCACCCCAAAACATAGGATTTTATAGGATCATAGAAAAGCTTGGGTTGGGAGGGACTTTAAGCTCACCTCATTGCAACCTCTGCCATGGGCAGGGTCACCATCCACTAGCTGAGGCTGTTCCAAGCTCCATCCAACCCGGCCTTGGACATTTCCAGGGGTGGGGCAGCCAGTGTTCTGGACAACTTACACCAGGCATTGATACTGTTAGTGGAAGGGAGTGAGCTCTGGAGCTATTTTTTTAACCCTGTATGGCTACATAACTTCCTCCCTCCCCATCCTTCACCCCAGAAAACCTAGATTTTACAGGAAAAGTCAGTATAAAGCCAGGGAAGTTCCTCAGATTTTGCAGTTCAGGGAGTGTCACAGCTGACAGTTCATCCTCTCATGTGTCCAAGTGGCAGCCTGCACTAAGATGATCTCACTGATGGGGGGAAACAAGGACCCAAAGGGATTTAAAGCATCAGCCATGCTGTGCTTGGAGGTAGGTAAAGACACACAGGGGTGTGGAAGATGGTGGAGAAACAGCAGAGTGGGAGAGGGAACTGCTACTTGAACTGGAAATGAATTGGGGACTTCTTTTCTAAGAGGACATAAATTTGTTTAAAAAGAAGAGCTTTTAATGGACCAACTAAAATAAATGAGGGGGTAAACATGACAAACAGAGTCCTTGCGTCAGATTTCAGAGAAAAGCAGGAGCCTGCAGGTAGCCAGAGCCTCAAAACACTGACTTCTCATTTAAAATACAAACAGTAGTATTATTCCAGGGAAAAGGGTGTGGCCAACTATGAGAAAAGTGTGGGAGAATGGATTGTAAAAGAATAGATAGTGCTGCAGGCAATCTTGCCCCTGATAAACTGCAGCTGTGTAGGACAGGTGAACAGCATTAAAGAAGGAGCAAGGAATGCTGATTTGTATTGACCAATCACAAAAGACTAAAAGGGCACACAGATGTTATGCATAAGGGAAAAGGGTATAAAAGGTTGTACTGGGGAATAATAAAGCACTGATACTTGAGACAATTCCTGGTGTCAGTCCTGTATCCTCCATTAGAAAAGGAGCAAGGTAAGGTTTGATGTACCCCTGGAAAGGATGTGGAGGTGTTTGGGTGAGACCTGGGCAGGAGGCTGTCACAGGGGGAATTACTGCCTACCACAGCTCAGCACCTCTGAGCAGCAGAACTGCAGGCACAGAAGTACCTGTTGAATGTATTATGCTCCTGCCATCTTTAATTATTTTTCCTGTTTCTTTTTCTGTCTCTCAGCAGGGATTGTTTACAAAAGGGAAAACAGCTGCATAGTAATAAAACCCAAATGTATTTCACAAAGGATCAGTGGGTTGGGCTTAGGAAGAAGATTTTTTTTTTTTTTGTGAAGTCTTATACAGCCAACATGCAGCACAACAAATTGCAAAATACTGAATTATTGATTAGTGCCCAGGACCATTGAGCTGCAGGAACAATTAGGAGCAAAGAGATACAGAAGAGGAATGCAGAAGGCTAAAGCTCTTTGGGAGAGAAAAGGAAAAAATATCCATGATCAAATCTCTCCTGCAGCATTTTGGTAGCACACATCACCCTCTAAAAATATGGTCACGTTTGCAGTCATGCTGTGATTAAAGGGAACACATAGGGATAGAAGAACTGGAAGTTTCACTTTTTACATTAAAGAATAGCAATCACAGCAGCACCTGAAAAAGCCATAGAATTAACAGTTGGGTTATGGAGGCAAACTTCTCCTGGTGCCAATAAACTGGGCTGAGAAAGCTACTGAAAAATGACCTCCAAGGTGAAACTAACACACTTCTAGGCATGTTCCTTGGACTGCTGTTAACATAGCTCTGTGAGACACAGATAACTAAACACAACCCAGGGATAGTAGAGGATTTAATACAAAGAACAGAGTGACAGGAAAGCAGTATTACTTTCACAGGGGATGAAATTTGATGTATAGGGCTGCATGATGCTCTCCAACCTTGGGAAACCTCCCCTACCTGAGGGCCAAAGCCCTCAGGGATGAGATTTAGGAATCACTCAGAAGAGAGGTGCTGGTCCTCTCTTGTTGGGATGCCTGGCCGAGCTTTGGGGATGTGAAACACAGCGTTTCACACTGCAGCAGAACAACACATCCGTTCCTCCTCCCCCACTTCTGCACAAATGTAATTTTCCTTTTTGTCTTCCACAGCATTTTGGGGGCCCACAGATTTTCAGAAGCCAAAAATAAAAAGAAAACCTCAAACCATTTGCAGTTCATGTTCACCACCCACCATCACTAATTATCAAGATTTGAGAGGCAATTTTCAGGCTCCAATCTGTAAAACACTAGTGAGAAAAACCTCTCAGGCAGATCAAAAGTGCCTACACCACCCCCAAATGCAATACAGCAGGTTAAGGATTAACATCTTACACGCAGGTCAGAAGAAGACTAGAGACACTCTCAGATGCTGTACTTTGTACCCCAGGTTTCTTCTGAGCTCATCTCTTAGTATAGAAAACACCTTTGGAAACCTTAAGCAATTCCTTTTTTCTTTCTTCTGAGCAATGTCTATGATGTGTTTTTTCTTTTACCAACTCTTTCAACACTTCCCTTAATTTACTCATTACGTCCTCACCTCTTATTTCTGATGGTCAAAAGCTGCATCCTTGACAAAACACATTTTGCTTCCACAAACACTTCATACAAATGGAGGACTTCCAGTGTTTTACAACAAATGCACGTTAATTCTTCTATTACAACAGGTGTATTTGTTTTCATCTTTATTGCACTGAGATAACTGATCTTTCATCATCTTCAGGCTGCAGATACATCTACAAGTTTCTTTCTGTATTGACCACACATGAAATCAGGTTAAAATTTCACAATGCTCAAGAGATCAAATCAACAAATTTCATGCAACCATGAAAAACACCTAAGCTACAAAGAAAAACCACACTGGCTTTTCCTATGAAAGAACCTGTTCTAGGCAGAACTCAAGGATTTAACTTGCTATTAATTACATTTATTTCCTATAAGAAATAGACCTGTTTGATTTCCATTTCATTTTTTTTCCTAAAAAGAAGAAAGCAGAAATTAATTCAGAGTTTTTCCTGCACAAGGGCTGTTGGTAGTTAGCACCTGGGACTTCTTCACTGTGACATTTCTCTTTCTCAGCTACTCTCCACCACAAAAGCTGGCTTTTTGGGTTTCATTCAACAGCCAAAAGGCATTTTTGGAGCCAAAAAGATATCACTTTTGCCATTGAAGTGTACCAATGGCCTAGGAGGGAAGGAAAAAAGTATTTTAAGAAAATATTCATATAAGGTGTCTTTTTCCTTTAGATTATTCAAATTGGCACGAATAGCACAGTTATGTTGAAAATTAACCCACTGACTTGCTAAATGAACAGCAGAACAGTTTGGACTTCCAGAGGTGCAAACACTCTGGAGTAACATCTTCCATTGGCACTAGGGGGAAAAGAAAAGTCAAAGTAAGTGGTGATTTCTGTTCCTTGGCAGCCACAGACAGAACGTGCTTTCCTCACCCACTGGTACAAACAGCCAGAAAATTAAGCCTTTTTTGCCCTTCTATGAATTGTTTGCCCCTATGATGCAATGCACAAGACCTGTGTTTATGATGCATTTCAGCCTCCTGGAAACAGGCTGTCCCAGAGAAGCAGGTGAGCACAGCAGTGATTGTCTGGAAGGAGAGGGAATCAGCTCCATGCTGTAAAAGCAGGAGCACAGGGAAACACACCACGGCTTTATGCTAAACCAGCAGCAACACATGATACCAGCCCAGCTGCCCAGGCCCACAGGCCATGTGTCCTCTCCTGGGCAGCTGCACTCAGCACAAATCCCTTTTCCAAGAGAAAACAGGGATACTGCAACTTGACAGCTAAAACCACCCAGCACTACAGAGAAGATCATCTACCTAGTTTTTCTCACCAGGGAGAGCCTGGTTTGAATTAATTCTACTAATTCATATCATCAGCTTAACACAGGACAGCCTTTGCTGAGGCTTAGATCACCTTTTTTCATCAGCAAGATCAGCTGATTTTCTTTTCTTTTGCTTGTACTCAAGATTTTTGCTGATCTAATACATGGGATTTTGGTATATTAAAGCAACAAGTGATTTCCAAATAGAAAAGCTCCCAACAGAAACATGATACTTCCTGGGAGCATCTTCTCCTTCCTCAGACTCTAATGAGAAATACCACCTGTAAATCCATGGAAAAATATTTCAAACATCACACAGTATAAACATAAAAGAGAAATGAATTGCATTGCAAGCATCCTCTTCATTCAAACAGAGTGGAGTTAAAGTAAAATCAGGGTGAAAAGCCCAGCAGCACAACAGATGTCAGTCATACAACTTACCATTTTCACTGTTTCCAAAGAAAATTAATTGCATTTCATTCTCAATTTTTTCTACCCTCAAATACTTTAGGAGAAGTGATACAAAGATTACCTCCATCATTACAGAATGAAGTTCTAATATTTAATTATTTTCTCCCCTCTATGAAAATTAATACACAAAACTTTGATGATAGATGAGATGTAATTGGCTGGCAACACAAATGAATATTTGTTTTAGCTTGCACACAGAGATGGCCTGTTTCAGGTAAGAATATAAACTTTTTAAAGATATTTCATCTGCTCAACCTCTTCCAAACCAGTAACGGCACCAGAGCTTGTCTTTAACATAGAAACAGGTACTACTCAACCATATTTCCAGAGATTCAGGACATTTATCCACAGTACTTTTCAGAAAAAACAAGAACTTCCATAAAAAAATAAGACTATATGACAATATATGGAGAATACCTAAATATTTCCTGCTTCTACAGCAAAGATTGCTGTGGTTGTTAGAAGGATGTGACAGAGATATTCACAGAATCATGGAATGGTTTGGGTCAAAAGGGCTTAAAGCCCACACCAGCCTACCCCTGCCATGACTATTACCTTCCACTGTCCCAGGGTGCTCCAAGCCCTGTCCAGCCTGGCCTTGGACACTTCCAGGGATCCAGGGGCAGCCACAGCTTCCCATCCCTCACCACCTTGTGCCAGGGCCTCACCACCCCCACAGGGAAGAATTTCTTCCCAGTATCCCAGCTAACCCTGTCCTCTGGCAGTCTGAAGCCATTACCTTGCCTCACATGAAGAAAGACTACAGTCAACACCAGATAACTAAAAACCCACCAGCAATCACCGTGAAGGATTTGATTTAAAGCAGCAAGACCTTTCCGCTGACTTTAGGTGGCTTGAGGTCACTTCCTGAACCTCCAGTTTAATGAAACAAAGATTGTTTTGTGACTTACTTCCAAAGGGATTTTGAAAATGCAGTGCTGGTGGTGGCACCTCAGGCTGATGTGATGTGAGACACTAGACAGGACTACAGAAAAGCCAGGTTCAATTCTCAGTACATGACTTTGTCATCTAAGTATATCTAAGTGCATCTAAGTATAATCTCCAGCACTTACTGTAATGGGAAGGTAGCTCAAGCACCTCTAAAGTATAAAAAAAGCAGGCAATAAGCTCTCCTATTTAATTTCTGTGTTCATGGTTTAAGAGCAAGATGTAGACAAGTAGACAGTAAAAAGTCCTGAGGTACAGGAACAGAGAACTATACAATATTTTGTACACTCTAAGAACAGGTCTGAGCATCCTCTTCCTTTTGAAGACTCGTTCCCCTTGCTCTGCCTTAAAAATAATTTAAAGATGCAACCATTACACCTAGGCAGTCACCACCATCATGTCAAATCAGACTAAAATAATTGATGTAGAAGCCACTTCATCAACGAGACCCACTGCTTTGGAGGAAAGCCTTGAGGGATAATAACCACACTGAAAAAAACAGCCTTGTTCTCCTGAATTTCTCTCCTCTTACCACCAGGGCTGGGGGATGCATCTCCAAATGTCAACACAGACTCTGGCCTGGAGCTGAGCTCTTTTAAGGACTGTCCCTCTCCCAGAAAAAGCAGTAGTTTAGCAAGTCTCTCCTGAAAATGTGAAGCACATACTTCTTTATTTCAAGAAGAAAAGCATCAAGGATCTAATACCACCCACTAGTGTGGTAGCGAAGACCTGGAATTTTAAGACTTAAATGTCTTATCTTCATTTTTTGTTCTTTCACACTTTGATTTCCTTCCCTAACTACTTCTTAATCTTTCCTGTGTGCCACCACAAAGGTAGAAATAACCACACCGAGATGGGTTCTAATGCAACTATCTGTAATTGCACATTTGCAGGATCTCACCTACCTTTAGACCCACTGATTTATTGTAACAGCTCTACAGCAAAAAGCCCCACAGTCAGTTGACTGGTCATTCCCTAGAAAATCCTTAAAAATATTCATAAATGAGATGACAGACCCCAGCATCTCCCTTCAGCTCCATCAGTGAATGATGAATACATACACAGCAGCAATTCACCTCTCTGCTCAAAAATCCAGCACAGAATTACTCCACCTCACCTCAGGAAACTGCTTTGACTCTGCCTTGAATACACATCTCCAGTTATGCTGTGAGCTTCCACCTTTCCTTGCATCCTGGCCAAGCTTGGCCAAACAGCATGTTTGGGCCAAATTCCTGCTCACAGAGGAAGGGGAAGGCAGCTGCAAGCCTGGCTGAACGTCCCTGAATGTCTCTGCATCTACACAGAGCCCACAACCTGCCCCCCACCCACTTCCAAGGCATTTTTCATCCAAAGAGCTACAGCAGGAGCTACTTTACATGCCACTGGGGATAAACTTTACACAGAACAACTGAGCTATACAGAAGCCAAGGGGCTGAGATGCTGGGGACCTGCTGGTAATGTGTCAGCAAGGAAACATTTGCCATATTCACCTATGCTGCTGCTGTGCCATTACGGGATGCAGCAGTTTCAAGAGGCCTCTTCTTTTTGCAGATGAGCTAGAGAAATAAGAAATCTTTCTTCACTAACCTGGTAAGTTTATGAAGGCTGAATCAGGCTGACTCTCTTAAACACACTTTTATTATGTTAGGAAAGCAATACTGAGACTAAATTCAAAAAATGTTGAATTGGATATTAAAAAGAAAGGGGGGAAAAAAGGAAAATGGGAGAGCCAATTGTGCAATGTGATTGCACCACACAAATCCAGCTTTCAAACAGTGAAGCTACAGGGCCCCAGGTATAAAACAGTGCCTGTGAGAGGTCCTGCAGACTGCTCACCTCCCTCTCAAACCCATGCCTGGGATGGTCATGGCTACACAAAGAGCCCGAAGCTAGAAGCTGATTAAACTGAGTCCAGTTCTCTAGAACAGCATTTAACTCAAAACAACACAACTGTAAATTCTGGTGTCATTTACAGCACCTGTAAATCATCCACTGCCAGACAACTGATAAACCCAGGCTCAGGAAAATCAGCATCCAGAGCAATATGCACCAAAACAGCATAAATCCCTCAGTCACTATTACTGTATTTTTCCATCCCCACGTTATATGCAAATTTTGTGCAACTGAATTATAATACTGAAGCTGAGCACTTACCAATTCTATTTTAAACAGACTATTTAAAGGTGCCTTTATCCCACTGCAAAAAACATCCTCAGGACAGCAACAGCAGAGAAGCATCCGCCCCAGAAATAATAACTGGATTCTTCTCTCTTGACTTTGTTTCTCTTCAGTTGCATGTTTTATAATTAAAAATTACATGTCAGAGAGCCACTATTTTCTCATTTCCAGTGAATCATTTAATACATATGTCAGTGCTCATAAAAAACCCTTACTGCATCCAGGTGAAGTTGACATCTGCAAAACTCCAAAGGCTAAATCCAGAACATCACTGTGAGAGCTTGAAGGTAAAAAGAAAGCAAGGATAGAAACAGTGTCTGGATCATCAAGAGCTATCAGTTTCTGTTCAAGGCCAGGTTGGACAGGGCTTAGAACAAACTGTCCTAATGGAAGATGCCCCTCCCATGACAGGGAGTAGAACAAGATGGGGTCCCTCCCAACCAAAACCGTCCTAGGATTCTATGACAGGTTTTAAAACATGCTGAAATAAAAACTAAAAAAATTATGTTTTCATTAATCTTTTTTTTCCTCACTTCCCCTTGGCTAAAAGAGAAGCAAAGTCTAAGTTCTCAGATTTACCAAAAATGCTGTTAAGTTTAAAACCAAAAATAAAAAAAACTCAGGACATTGTGCCCAGAAATCATTTCACCTTGCTTCCTGACAAGCAGCTTTCTGTAATGCAACACACCCCCTCATCTCCTTACTTTGCTGTATGGTAACACCTGGGCCCTTCCTATTTATGACACCACCATCACCACCCCTGGAAGGGCTTTTTCAACACAGCCAGACCCAGTGCTTGGCTGGCAACCTGACATAGGAACTCACGAGGAATCCAAACAGCACAAGAAGCAGTTTTGATAAGGAATTGGATGAAATCCAGTTTTGTGTTGCACCAATATCATCCCGCTTCCTCACAGTGGGATTATGGGAAGTGACTGCTTACTGAGAGGGAAGAGACCCTCTGAAGTCCACCAGAACACCAGGGAAGGAGAGAAATGCCATGGGAATAAGGGAAGAAGTTGCCTAGCAACTCTCTCATTCTGACAGCCAGTTGGGTGAAAGAAGTTGAAAGGATAAAGGTAAAAGAATCAAACATAGAAACTTTGTCTTCTCCAAGGTCCTCAGCTGACCTCAGTCACATTACTCAGATGGTTTTTGAAGGGCTAGGTTAGCCTGTGCCAGCTGCAGATGCAGGGCAAAAAGTAACAGGAATCAGAAGCTACCCAGTGAAGAAACCTTGGGAAGGCAGACTTGATCACCTTCATGATCTACACAAAGCAGCCACATGATTTCCATACCCAAATGCCAACAACTTCCTTCAAAGCAGCCCAAAAAGTGAGTTTCCAAGCAAGCACCAGAGATGAAACCTTAAATACAGCCAAGATGCCAAATCAGGACCAGTAATTCCTGGGCCATTTGCCAGCCAGCACCAGGTGGAACAGAGGCTGTAACCCCAACTGCTCAGTTAATCCTCTCTTTTTAGGCAATAAAAAGATCTTGTACAGGTCTCTGAATTCAAAGAAAAATCATAACGTTAAGTTAAAATGTGGCAGGAGGAATTATGTGGGTGCTCACAGATCTCAGGGCTTAAATCTGGGCTTTTCAGCAACTTCAGCCTGGGCAACATACAGATCACCCAGCTGAGATCCAATAGACCAAGGGAGTTACACGATGCAAATGAGTGTTTCTGTAGATACAGTGGTTTAAAAAGAAAAATAAAAGTATTGATTTCTGCTATTATTTGACACAGAACATCAATCTGCATGCGACTAGTGCATTTCAGTCTATAATATAACTGACAAAAATGTAATGGAACATCAATCTTCATTTAGGGTTAAGTGCCTTATGGTGGGGGGAGGGAAGGATTTGATTTTATCTAAGCCAAAGTACAGCCTTAGTGAGGCACATTAACAGATTTTTTATCAGTGTATAAAAACCAAGACCAATATTTCAGAGCACTACAGAATTATTCATATGGAGAGGAGTAGGTAATCCAATTTTACATGATAAAATCCCAAGCTTTTGTATTTTCACCATGGCACTTAGCTATCCTCAATGCTTTGAGAGTAAAAAGCCAGCCCAGGTTGGCAATTTCTCCCTGATTCCCCAGGACTTCTGTCTCTCCCTGCAAGCCGCCATGCACCCTCACAGAATACCAATGACATGGATGGGACAACTGGGAACCAAACCAAGGGGCTCCAGAACAGCTCAGCACAGTGCAGCAATATATTCTGTTTATTTTAGCAAATCAAACTAAAAACATGAGGTAAATACGTTGCCCTGGTCACTTCTCACCCACTGCAGAGTGAGGAGTTAATGGGTGCATTACGAGCAGAACTCGAGGCACACGGTGTGCCCCTGACACTTCCCTGCTCCCCACTTGGAAAGAATAAAGTTGATTGATTTTGATATAAAGCATAAATGATTGATTTACTCACGATTTACCTGGGAAAAATATTCCACTTTCCATCCAAGCCAGCTAGAGTGTGAAACACTCTGGAAAGATCTTGAAAATTACAGATTGATCAGCCTTACAAGTTGTTTGAAATCAGAATTAATTAATGATAGTGTTTGAAAGCAACCAGAGGAAGATGTTAAATCAAGAAATTTTAAGCTTCAGGCAGGGAAGTCAGCATGCTTGGTTTCTTGGGATAAAGAAAATGTCATGTTACTTGAATTATCAAAAGCCAGGGACAGTGAGCTGAAGGAGCTTTATTGGAGACATCTGGGAAGTGTCTCGTAAGGAACCTCAGAATGTCACCTGTACTGCTAGAGGGAAAGAAGAGGGAAGTCATCACAAGAGCAAAGTTCACCCTCAAGAGGCTTCACTAAACATCAGCATAAGTTAAGAACTCCTCCAGGAACACTCCAGACCTGGGACTGGTGAGTGGTCCTACAGCCTCTTTGCCTCCATTTAGTCCTCATTGATCCCACTCCAATCACACAGTAATCAACTTCAGTGACAAAAAGACACCCCAAAACCTCATACCATCATCCTTGAATACAGATATTGGCTAAAACACATTTCCTGCAAGGAGTGGTCAAGGAAGAGCTATACATGATGGGTGGTACTAAACTGCAAATTCATCAAGACTAGAGAAAACGGGAAAACCAAGGGGCCAGAGAACAGACAATTAAGCTGCCTTAACTTGAAATAAACTTATATTCACAAGCACAAGGTAATACAGATTAGAAGGAATAACATGATGCAGGCTTTACCATAGACAACTCAATGAAATTGCTTCATTTGGATTCAGAAAAGTCAGTGAAAACCTGACAAAAAATAACACAAAGCTAGATCAGCACTATGATATTTTATTTCTTGCCTCCATTTCATTACTTACCATAGGCTATTCTGAATACTGAGTTAAAATACTTTCTAAAAATTTGTACTGATTTTTATATCAAAATGAGCTGTAACAGATACATTTTATTTTGGTGATCAGGATTCTATCTCACAATTGTCCTCACGCACACTTTGTTTATGCACATCAACAGTCAACTGGTCTCACCAGCAGAAGGCTTCACCCTGATAGACTGTAACTCGGTAGATCTCTCACAAATTCTAAAAAGCTCCCTTGAAGGCACAGCACCATTTCACAGCAAGTTCTAGTCACAGAAAACACTCTGGAGAGGTGTCATGATGTGGCATCGTAACATGCCAGACAGTTCTTGCAGATTATGCCTGTCTCGTACAATCTCTGGTGAAATCCCCATGAGCCCCTCACTGCTGGGCACTATTAACAGACCCATGAGCTGCAGCTCCTCTTCCCTAATTTCTACCAACCAGGGGGATGTTGTTTACCCAGATAAAAATTTCATACTCAGCATGAGAGATTCTACATATAGGCCTCAATGCCTTCCCTAAGAGGGAAGCATTTGTATTCCTGAGCAGCTTCACAGTCAGTTTATGCTCCCAGACAGCTCCTTGCCAACAGCCCTTCATTAAGTCTTCAACTCAGCCAAAGCATGGGATGAGCTTTTTCCATGAGCTGCCCTGTCAATGGGTATTTTCCCTGTAAAGAAGCATCATATTTTGTATGAGGAGGCTCAATCAAAATAGCAGAGCAAGGAGAGCTGAAAAACAATCCTGACTGGCACATTTCCTCCCATTTCCCCAGACTGAGGGAAATGCACTCTTCCCACCTGGATCATTTCCTGTAGGTCCCACACACCAAGTTCCTAACTTTTCACTCATCTCACAGTAGGAGTTGTCTGAATTTCCTTTTTGCAAGGAGTATTCTGGACTGCTTTTTTAGCCTAGAAAACCTCTGGAGTAGAACCCTACATGAGCTTTTTTGTTTGTGTTTTTCTCTCCTTAGGCATTTTATGAAAGTTCATTAGATGTTTCAAACAAATTACTGCTGGCTAGAGGGAAAAGCCCAGTCATCTTCAGCTCCTGTAGATACCCTCTTGGTTCAGAAAACAAAATTTGTATCTTCCAACTCCCCAAGGTACATGAGGCAAATCTAGAATAAGTCATGAATAAGAAAGTGAGCAGAAGCTGTAGGTACCTCTGCATATGTATTCCTGTTTTCCCCTACATCTTGAAAATGTGAAAAAGGTTTACTGGCCCTTACATACATATATAAAGTATGTACACACACACACACACATATATAAAGAAATGCATATCCTTTAAAGCCAAACAAAGCATCTAGAAAGGCACCAATACACACATCTTTGCATTTCAAAACCAGAACTCCTAAAAATGCCAGTTCTTACCTCTCCTCCTCCCATGGTGCCAGGCTCTCAGCTCGAACAGATTTAAGAGCATTTTGTGCTAGAACTTCTGCCAACTGGTTTCCAGGACAGAAAACATCTCTCATCCTCTCAAATATCAAAATTGCTTTCCAGAGGGGATGCAAGGCAAACTTTAAAACTACTTTCCATTTAATTACCACAACACTGGTTTTTCAAATGTTTTCCAAAGCCATTGCAAATACTTCCCATGATTACAAAAGCTGCATTTATTTATTGCCTTTAACCTAAACCTCAAGTGGTCTTGATTAACATTAATCCAAATGAGATCTCCCCCCCTAAATAACAACACTGTACGGAACTTATAAATTAAAGCAGTATATTCTGTGACTGTGCAGCTCTCATCCAAGAAGCTGGGAAGAGCTGCCTGCAAGAGAGGAAGGATAGGGTGGGGGAGGAAGGGCCCATAACCCTTGTGACACGTGCAAGTCAAGCTCCCCAAGACAAGGCACTCACAACAACTCCAGATGAATTTTCAGTAATCCCGGAAAACTTCACTTCTGACAGAAACAGCCCCAGCCTTCAGATTTACGTAATTTCTCGTTGATGCCAAGCAACAGCCAGCAGCCTCTGCTGAGTTGTGTTCTGATGGTTCAGGTTAAGAATAAACTGTGAAATAACAGCACAGTTCCAGCTGCCAAGCAAAGAAATGGCTGCACCCTAGAGGGGTTCTACTCTCCATGTCTTTCCAAACATGAGATGACAAATATAAAGGATTGTTAAGATTTTCAATGTATGGCTGAGCACGCATCAAAGCAAAGTGTCTTGCAACAGAGCAACATTTAGTTATATTTAATAATATATAATAATTTAATAATATTGGTAATATTTGGTTGCAACAAACAGTAATACAGGTTTTAATTAAAACACAGCTCTCCAGGAGCATCAGTTTGGTATCTGCTGTGAAAGCATATCACTTGGAAATTATTTTGTCCAGGGTGGGTTTGGGGTTTTTCACTAAAAATGCATTTGTTACGTGCTGAAAACATTCTTGTTATGCAAAACAAAGCTTTTCATACTGTACGCTACAACTTTAAAGCGGGAGACAAGGACAAAGTATAAATGCTGACAAACCTGCAGTAAAGAACAGTGTCAGAAACCTTCAGATACTAATCATATCCTTTCTTAATTGTAGGCTTCTATTGTTAGATCTTCACACTATCTGATAGGAAACAACAAACATGAAAAAAAAAATCAATTTTAAAAATTGCTCATGTCATTCATAATCATGATCCATCCTATCCCCTGCAGAATATAAACCAAGAAACAGATAATTCTATCAAAACAGCAGGAGAATGGTACAACTTTAAATCATAAAAAAAAGTTACTAAAATTCTCCTGCTTGTTTGTTTTTACTCCTGCTTTAAATTTTACTCTCATCTGCTGAGCAGAATCTTGTTTTCTTGCTTTAGATAACAAAAACACACTTGGGAGTTTGATAGGATGCTCTCACATGACCTCTCTCTACATCCAAAAGTACGTCTCTCTGAGCGCACATATTTTACAACCCTGAATTCCTTTGCTTTAGTCCCTGCCAAAAACAGCCTTCCAAAAAATGATGAAATATTCACCAAGGGCCTTCTCGATTTGTACCTGTAGCTGCTCAGGCTGAGCAGGTAGAGGTGAATTATTTACAAAATTGGGTTTTAACAACCACAGCTGTCAAAGGAATTGTCTCGTTTCACCAGGTACAGCACCGGTATCTGACAAAGGATGCCGATTTGGGGGTAAGCAGTAAAAATGAAGAGTGACTGTGCCACTGAATGAGACCAAATTAAAACTGTGTAACCAAACCTACCTGTGAGGACTTACCCCTCACACAGTCACCCCAGGAGAAAGGAGTCAGCCTGGCATCACAGCCCTGCCACGGCTCACCACATCCACACTGCTTCTGAAGCTCTTGAAGGCCTTATGACAACACCACATTATGTTTCTGAGAATCCTTTGAGACAGTTCCCATTCTTTATTTGAGCATTTCTTTAGCCTGATGCTATTTTATTGTTAAGGTTTAAATTTATAACATTCTGGCCTGAGAGAAGCCACAGTTCACCCAGATAGCTCAACCTAGACTCCACTAAACAGGATTCCTGAATTGCTCAGGTTTGGCACCAGAAGAGATGCTACAAGCACATCACAATATTTATACTCTAAGTACTAATTTTAGACTGTAAATTAATGATACAAATCAGTCTTTCTTTTACATACCGATGTTGCTGGCCTATGGAACATCTATCTTCTTCTAAATATCACAAATATCTCTTACTATTCCACCTTTGAGCTTTTTCTTTGCACCTGAAAATCCCCTTCTGGTGGCTCTGCAACCTTTCTCATTGTAGCTTTCCTCATGATCAGCCTATTCTAGAAACATCCTCACCAGTAAGACCAACCACACCTATCCCAGCATGAGTTATTACGCTGTTATTATTGCATGGGCAAGAGAATCATTCCACCAGGACCTAAACATTCACCATGTATTGTCTTACATTACCCAAAAAGACTGCAAATGTTTCACCCAAGGTGAAGAACTTTGTCTCTCAGAGAGCCTCTGCTCCAAGCCTGTGACATGAGGCTGGTGTGGCAATGCCACCTGAATGTGTCTGACTGTCACTGACACTATCAACAGCTGCATGATAAATCCTTGGTGTTAACAAAGCACAGCTGGAATGTTCAAACCCTGGAATGTTCAAACCTATCTGGAGCTGCTCTATCAACCACTGGAGGAGGACTGGGAGTAATATTGATCCTACCTGTTTCATCTCCCTGGAAAACACAGTTCCTCTGGGCATCCCTAACAGCCCAAAAATTTGCCATGCAAAATTAGAAACCTTCACTAATCCCTGGGATCAAAGAGAAAGCTTTAAGCTTTAGGGATTTGCCTATACTGCGAGTGGTGCTCTAAGAGAATTGTATGTATGTTAGACACCTTCACTTACAGCTTTTTTTAATGGCATTTGGAAAAACAGTACCCAAGGTTTAGCCTTCAAAATGGAGATATGCTGCATTTGAAGTCTGAGAGCTTTATACAAATCATGTAATTAGTTCTTGTTCAAAAAGATCTAGAAAAATTTGTGGCTTTTTTCACTGTTTAAATACAGGTATATTTTTTATGAAAAACCTGGCTATCTGCCAAGAAAGAAAGCTTGTAGCAGAAATTTTTCAGGGGAAAAGTATAATGTCCTATTAAATTCATAAAATCCTGAGTATTCCTGAAGGCAAGCGAAGAGTCGGGGAGCATCAGTTAAAGGTTTTAATGCTATTGCAATGCAAATAGTAAAGCATTACAAAAAGAAATTTTAGCAGACTCAGTAAAATTTATTTTAACATAGCATCTTAAAAAATTATACCTGTCAGGCATCACGATAGCACAGTTCATTCAGTGTGATCCATGAATAATCTCTCATAAGCCAAAAAGGTACAAGATCATGTAGACAACAATTGCCATGAGTGTAATGACCAAAAGGGTGATCACAGCTGACACATAAGGGGCACAACCTCTTAATACAATTAATAAGTTCTTTTATAGGAAATAACAATGATTTCAGAGCTGAGGTAGTAAACTGTCATTCTACAAAGATTACTAGCCTGCCCTATAAACAGACACAATTGTACATGAGGCATACAAGCACTTTTCAGTACATTATCCACTTCTTCAAATAATTTGCATTTCAGGAAAAAAGCCAAAACAAACCATCTCTCCCCTCCATTACCAAACAGCCTTAACTTCAACTGCAGAGCCAGAGGCATTCAAGTTGTAAAAAGTACGCATTTAGCAGCTAGACAAACTAGAGAATAAAAGCTCTGTGCAGACAATAATAATTGAAATTGGAAACTTAACATCTTCTCAGATTCCTGGAGCCACCTTCAAATCTGGGGTATGAGCCCATTCATGATCTGCCACAGCAGCATCTGTATTCCTGGCACAAGCCAGAGGTGCTCGCTACCAGCAGGAACAGGATTTGGGGAACAAAGCACAGGGGAAAAATGCTAATAATTTTCTAACTTGCTTTAAAAAAAGAAAAAAACATTTTGGTGTTCAGTATTTCCTGCATCCAAAATGCTCAAAGACGCAAAAGCAAGTAAAGAAAAAGGTCAATGAAAAAGGTGCTTCCCAGTGCCTAAAGGGGCTACTGGGCAGCTGGAGAGGGCCTTTGGGCCTGACCTTCGTTTTCTGCCTCATCCAAAACTTTATTGTGACAGCAAATCCATATCCAAAAAATTCAAATATTAATTTCAACCCTGTTCAACCTCGCCTCTCAACACGACATCCCACAGGGCTTCCCTTCTGATGCAAGTGGTTTAGTTCATACGAGTCAACCAACACGCTCACTGAAGTGCCATTCCCTCAGGAAAACATTCAAATGAGCTCCTCTATTAAATTACAAAACAGATCTGCCTGCAGTTGTTTAACATGCACTTGAGTTTCTCTTACAACAGGGCATCCTTCAGCATTTAGCAGGAGCATGTTCCTGTACTATTCAATTATTTTCTTGCTGAAGAAACGTCAGACCTCTGAAATGAAGGTAAACCATTTTTGACATTCAAACACAGTGTATGAAGTATATTCAGGACACCACTCATACCATTAATGACAGTATTTATATGTATGCATTTATATGTAGTCTACCTGCATGAAATTCAATGAAAAAGATTGGCTGCAGGCTTCAAAAGCAGGTTTAAAAATGGATGCCATTATCATTCAGCAACATTAAAATCCAAGGGAGGAGAAAACCCCACCAATCTTAACTCTGTAGTCTGCCTTTTATGAACTCAAAATCTACAGAAGAATTTTATTTCAGGGTACTCCTGCTGATAAATAACAATAATAATCCAGAATACCGATGACCTGGATTAGAGGAAGGTTTCTGTATCCTTGGCAGGAATTTTTCTCTGGGAAGCCTTAACACCAGAATAGCTGGGAACATGGATTCATGCTCCAAGCATCCAGACCCTGGTATAAACAAGAATGGTTACCACAAATTATCTGTATTGCACAGCTGGAACCAGGACCCTCAAAGGCACCAAGGACCAGGAAAACTGGTCCCAGTTGCTGCTGGTCACAGCACCCAAGACAGGATAGACCAGAAAAAACATCCAGCAACAGAGATATCTGCTCTACCATGGGTCAGGAAGAAAAAGGCCATGTAATTTTCACAGAGCACAATATGAACATAGGGGAAAAAAAAAAATTGTGTTGTTTCCAATCAATTAAAAAGAAGTCAATAAAGGAAATGATCACTCCTCTGGTAGGATTCCAGCCCCAAAAGCAAATGAAACTTCCCCTTACATGTGTATGTGTTTTCTTCATACATAAAGTAAGGAAGACAATTCCATTACATGAGAAAATAAATTGATATCAGTACCAGGCTTCATTTTCAGCCACTCACAAAAACAAAATTCTTGTATACTGTACAACAGGAATGCACTAGCAATAAGGGATTTCATTTCAATCCTACAGACAGGGATCAGAGAAGCTCTGCCAGGCAGGTCAGTGAGACCCAAAATGGAAGGAGCTCTTTCCCAAGGCTCTCTGCAGATGTGCAGGACAAGATGCTCCGTTCCACAGTAGCAGGCCCCAGGAGGACCAACACTCACACATTTATTCACTAGGAACTCTGTGCAGTTCTTCTTCTATTCAATGCTCTCAAGGCTGCATCCACACATCTCAGCAGAAATAGGAGCTCGAGTGTTCCCTTAGCTCTTGTACTTGAAAGGAAATGTTTCAGATGAGAGCAGAAGAGAAGAACCAATAATAGGAAGCAAAAATTTGGTGGGGAATAGTTCAAATGTGAAACTGTTTATTAAATATGCAAAATACTTCCAGAAGCAGCAAGAGATAGGAAAAAAACAAAACAAAACAAAACCAAATGTTGCATCTACTGTAAACAAGTGTTAACACAGACAATCCCAAACTGGGATTAGATTTTCTAATCTCTTGTCTACAGATTTCAGATTTGTTCTTTTTTAAACACATGTTCTGTGAAGGATGTCTCTGCAAGATTAAGACAAGAAGTGAATATTTCAGCATTTAGAAAATAAATATGAAAAACCATTGTGCAAGATTTCTTGAATTCCTAGAACACAGTGAACAGTTTCTTCTCCTGTTTAACATAAAGGTTTACCAGTATGTAAGTAAACAGTGTCCCTTGTTACCAAACAGGCAGCAGAGAGCTGTGACAAGCTCAGAACAATTCTAGGCACAATTCACAGAGCTGCAGATAAGAAAGAAGGAGTTGAACAATTTAAAGCAGCTTGTGGAGGAGAGGAAAGAGAGCTGCATGCAATTTCATTATTACTTTCTGTAGTACATAGGAGCAGGATGAGAAAGAATCTCACTGTGCTGTACACTGTAAACACTGAGCAAGAGCAAGCTTCCTCAAAAAACCTCTGATTAAGGCATAAAATAGAAGATAAACACTAGCACAAGGTCACAAAAGACAATTTGTAATTCCTATTCAAACTACTTTTACTTTTATATACACAAAAACCTCAAATTTAGTTTAACAATAAACACTATAACTCCTATCATCCAGTCCCTATAAAATGCTGCTCATTCCAGTCACCAGGCTGAGTTTTCAGAACACGGTGGGTACCACACAGAAGATGGAGGGTACCACATTCCCATCTTACATTGGTGCAAGGAGACATCTAAACATAATTACAGTGGATTCCAGATTAAAATAGATCAGCCTTCAGTCTGTGAACATAATGAATCACCCTCAGCTTAAAAGATGGTGTCCTGCTTTAGGCTAGGAGAGAGTTAATTTTCTCCCTAGTAGCTGGTACAGTGCTGAAGTTTAGATTCAGCCTGAGAATAATGTTGATGTTTCAGTTGTTGCTGAGCAGAGCTTACCCCAAGTCAAGGACTCTGCAGTGTCCCAGGCTCTGCCAGTGAGGAGCTGCCCCAGAGGCTGGGATGGAGCATGGCCAGGACAGCTGATCCCCCTGGGCAGAGGGATATTCCACACCATGGCATGTCATGGCCAGTGTGTGAACTGGGCCAGCTGGCCAGAAGGGGCCGATGGCTGCTCGATTTTGACAGGCTGGGCATCAGTGGGTGGGGGGTGAGGGACTGCATTGGGATCACTCATCTGTCTGGCTTGTACTGCCTTCTTTAATGGTCTCCCTTTTCATTATAATAACAATTCTAATAACATTATTGCTTAATTCAAGTATTAAATTGTTCTTACATCAACCCACAGGTTTTACCTTTTTCTGATTCTGCTCCCATTCCCCCAACATCTGTTAAACCATGCCAGACAGTTTCCAGAAGTAGATCCAGTCAGCTGAGGTCTCTGCAGCAAGTCTCTAGCATCAGCTAAAACATTCCATGCTCATACAATAAACCAGTGTTCAGGACACTGTTGGGCTCCTGACAGGAGCAGTTTTATGGGGAATGAGGAGTAAGCCTTTTGGGGCAAGTTTTATGGGGAAAAGGGAGATGCAGATAGATGAGGATGAATCTTACAAAGTGACAAGGAGAGACACACAGTGATTGATGCTGTACATAACAAACACAACTGGGAAGAGTCTAGACAGGCTTTCAGTGTGTAAACATCAAATTATATCAAACATGCTGGAGGGATTTGTAGCAACCTCTAATTTTAAGGTTCTACCTGAAATTTAAAAGAAAGGCAGCTTAGGCTCCTTGCCTAAGCAGATTCTACTGATTTGCTTAACCAAACCCTGTGGTTTATAAACACCTTTCCAAGTTTATTCTCAGTGAGTAAACTGAGAAAACCTATGGGTCTGGGTTTTTTTTCCCCTGAAGAAAAAGTGGGTGAGGGAGGAGAGAGTCCCCTTTCCCTTCATCCTTCTCCTTCATTCTTCTTCATTTTCACAGTGAGCTACAAAACTGCATTTTGCCCAGCACTGTCACTGTCCTGCCCAGTGCTCACAGAATGGATTATATTTTCCCTTTGAGAACAACATGAAAATAGTTTCCCACTGTGTTCTTCCCAAACACTTTGCCTAAATAAAAAGGCAACATTAACTGCCCCTGCCACAATCCTTGTGCTCTGTAAACACAGCAAAGCACATCGGAACCACCAATCCTTTATCACCTCTCCAATTTCAGAAATCTATCAGTCCTGCAGTTAAAATTCCTCACATGCTTTTGTGATGGCTAGCAAAACCAGAAGTCAGTGATACACTACATAACCTGCTAAATAAAGGTAAATGAAAGATTTGGGTGTTCTTAAAAGGGGATTTGATCTTTCACTCCATAAATAAACAAATAAGTGACCCACAAGGTGAATGCAGATCATCCTGAACACAGGGAGGAGGAGAACTCCAGAGGGATGACCAGGATTGTATCAAAAAACCTCAAGTTCAAAGAGCAACAGACGTTTCCTCTCAAATCATTCCTTTTGGGACCAAAGATAAATCACTGGGCTTTTGCTGGATGCAAAGCCATCAGGTGTAAATCACCTGTCTCACACCAGCTACATGTCAGTAACCTCTATCACAGAGCATCACATAATGTGGAAGAAGCTGGATCCTCCCCAGACAGCCTGCTCTTTATGTTGATTCCCTCTGAAAATTCACTTTTTTTCTCTCTTCTCTTTGCTTTCTATCCTTCTTAAGAGAAAAGCTGGACAAGAAGGTTTTAGCAGACCCATCTCAAAATGCTGAAATTGCTTCATAGATTCCCTGGTGGAGAAATACCAGCACAATAGTGAGTTTTTAACAGGAAGCCTGAATCCCATGAGAAAAGTTAGTATTTTAAGCAATTTGATACTTCCCATCTCTTTATCAGAATAGTACTGATTTTTTCTTCAGCCAAAGCGCTTCAAACACACACATACTTCAACCACAACAAGCTTGAGGGCTCAAAGTTACAAATATGCCAAGAGGGCCTGGTGAAAGACAACCAAAACTACCAGCAAAGACTTTTGGTTCAGTAGTGAAGCAACAAGCTTGCCACAAGTACTTCCATGGCCCACAGTGGGCCAAAAGCAGCACTGTATGTTTATTTTATTAACAGCAAGTTCACTTATTTAAATATGCCTGACATCTCCACTGCTCTACATCAGATGCTGTTCTCCAGCTCTGTCTCCTCCTCTCCCCCAGGCTTCCAGTAAAATTAGACCTTGCATTAAACTTCCAGTAAAATAATTACAGTTGGCACGTATTTTTCAACACTGATTTGGAAGCCAAGAAACCAAACCAAACCAAAATCAAGTCAAGCATTACCCAAACTTTTCTCAGAAACAGCAGGTTCTGTAGATCAAATACTGTCACTGGCAGATGGCTTTGCTTGCCACTATTTCACGTGCTCTGTGAACTTCCCAAACGCACTGGCTGTATACCATACAAAATTCTCCTATGAAAAAATAGGGGAAAATGTCTCAAGGCCTTCAAAACAACAGCAAAAAAATGATGACAGAGAGAAGAAGTCCTCCTCAAAGGCAGTGGACATTTTTATTGGGGAGAAAACAATGAAAATAAAAAGGAAAGCAAGAAGGAGCCAGAGTCCTTCATACAATTTCTAAGCTGCATCCATCACTTTCTTCTGCATGCAGATGATATGCTAACAAGCCCTTTAGAAAATTCAGTCCATACATATGCTGTGTAGGTGTTTGCTAAAACACTAATGCCAGCATCCAGTCACTACAATGGGTGTGCTTTCTACCTTACTGCATTAAAAACTGTTAGAAGAATTCACAGAAAAATGTGACAAGAAAGAGAACTCTATTTTCAGAAGTATTTTAAGTCAGTTCACCTCCACTTATTTTTCACCAGCAGCAAAGCTGTCCTTCGAGCTGTTTCCTCCTGGCATAACTCAGCACTCCCTTTATTCCCTTACTTTATCATTCCCCTTTCCTGTTTTTGTACTCACTGCTGCCTTTTGAGGATGCTGAGTAGGGGCAGGAGAAAAATTGAGACAAGAGCCCTCAGCTTTCTGAACAACAACCTCAGGAAGCAAAGCATTTAAAAAACACTGGAATGCTGATCTTTAATTTTCAGGTCATTTAGCCAAAAATGTGATGTACAGAAAGGTAAAAGTGATGTTCTAACAGTCCCTGAGGTTTCAAAAATAACAATTCTGTCCGCTCAGAGAATCATACCCAGCACTTCTTCCTCTGTCTTTACCTACCACTTCTGTCTTATTCCACACTCCTCAAAATATTGAGGATGTTTAACAAAAAGTGAACCAGGTTTGACTGCAAACAACTTTTGCCAGGATAATTCTCAAAATTGCCTAAGGGCTTGAGACACTCAGATGATTTAACTAATAATTGAACAGGACACTGCATTTTGTATAGCTCTGAGATGGCTCTGAGACCTTTGTCAGTGTTTTTTTCCCCCACATATACATAGCGAAGAGGATGGATCATTCTGGAGATGAGTCACCACTGAAACAACAAAATAAACTCCTGTGAAATGCTGTGGGGTTTCTGCTTAACATTCTCTAGCATCTTTCTTGGGAGAATTTGGCAAGATACTGGCAAACGCTCCTCCCACAGAAATCAAGCAGTGATTTTGTTAGTGAACTTAACCTAGAAGTGCTTAATATTAATTTCAGTCTCCACTTACCTTGTCCTTCTGCTTCAAGTTTGCTTCTTCACACAGCTGACAAAGGAGAATGGAAAGCCACCAAGAGCAGGGCGACTGCTGACACCAAGCCCACAGCCAGGACAGATTTCCACAGCTCCATACAAAGCTCCAGTATATTTGCTACTGTTGTATTGCATTTCTGAAGCACCTCAGACAAAGTGCCTGTATATGTACAATGCTACAATGTGGTTTAGATTGGCTTCCTCTTGTAACAAATTCAGCAGCAACACCTTTTGGCTTAAGCAAATTAACACATGAAAAATTGGATGGGGGTGAGAAGTAGGGGCAAGTGAGGCTTTGGTGCCAAGCAGTCAGCAGAAAATTCAACCTAAACCCAGCGCTTCCTGCTGCCATGGTCTGTCTGCACAACATCCACCCGCCCTCCTGAAATCCTGACAGACCTGTACAGCCTCCTTCAACACAGGCACCACAGTAATTACTCCCATCCAATTCAATATGCACACAGATCACTAATTAACTCAGAACATGCAAAAGGTATCAAGCCCAGAATCACAGGTAGTGCCCCAATCTGTAATCAACGCTAATCTCAGGGTCATCAGGGGACACTGGCTGCTTGGACAGCTGACCTGTGCTGCAATCTGCCTTATTGTCTCTGCATACGTCCTGCTACTTATTTATCCGTATTACCCTCTTATTTATCCTTATTACTTTCTTATTTATCCTTATTACCTTCTGGCTCTGCACCACAACTCCCTGACAGGAGGATGCCGGGTGGGGGTCGGGCTCTGCTCCGAGGGAACCAGGGACAGGATGAGAGGTAATGGCCTGGAGCTGTGCCAGGGAAGGTTTAAATTTAAAATGCTGGATTGAATATTAGGGAAAATTTCATCATTCAAAGGGTGGTCAGGCACTGGAACAGGCTGCCCAGGGCAAGGATGGAGTCACCATCCCTAGGGGGATTCACAAGACATGTATATGTGGCACTTGGGTGGGCTTGGCAGTGCTGGGGGAACAGCAGGACTCGATCTTAGAGATCTTTTTAAACTTTAATGACTCTGTGATTGTACTTAAAAGCTACGATAAACATTATTATTAATGTTACAATATTATTGCTGTGCTACAGACACTTGCACCTTTGATTTGATTTCCTTTGGAGGAACAGGTGCATTCCTACCATCCCTGCTCCCACATATGCACAGAGGTACTTCAGGAGACCAGACATGGCAAACCCTTTTTTCTCAGAGTCACTGCCCAGTCACTTCTGTCATTTTTTCCTGTCCTCAGCTAAGGCAGAAATTTGATGGAGAAGAGAATAAACTGCTTATTTACCATACAAGCTATAGTAGGACTAAAAACATTCTGATTGGCTGTGCATAGTTGAGTAGGCAGAAAACATGAGGAAAAATGCTACTTGCAGGCTTTGGAGGAAAAAAATACAATCTTAACAAAAGTGACCAACTCTAAAAGTAAATTAATTTTTCTACTGGCTTCAAAGAGAATAAAAATAAGAGGGTTTTACCAAAACAAATCATTAAGTCTATAAATATGAAAATTAGTCCTGTTACTAGCAAACATTTGTACACTACGGACACTGAGTAAGAGCACACAAGGAACAAACGCACTCACAGTGTGTTCAAAATCCACCATTTCAATCTGACTGTCAGTCCCTTAACAGATGATAATCCATCATTCCTCAGACTGCAGGAATACCACCACTTCCTTCAGCAGTCATCGAAGAGGAAGATGAGAAAACAATGTAAAATAAATTAAAAGAAAGAAAGGAAATCCCCCTCAAACCCAACAGAACAGTTGCTCCTTTTCCTGAATGGGGAAAGCACTTTACACCTTCATTCCCCTGTGCTGAGCAGCAGTGGTTGGCCTTTTTACATCATTTCACAGACAGGAAAGCCAAGGACAAGTAGCACAGCAGAGGCAAAAGAAAGCTCCACCTTTCCATCCCTCTGCTCTTATATCCACAGAAGAAACAGGCCCTTTCTGTTTTCAAATTTGACTGCAAACTTTCTTATATTCCTTTGCTTTCCCAAACTGTTTTTATCTCAAAAGCTCGGCTAGGGAAGTACAGAAACAAGCAATTCCTTCTTCAGAATCCTTCAGTGGCATCCCCCAATCCCCCCAGCTGTACTACATGGACCCCACAAGCCCACCCAAGACTTTAAAGATGAGTTGACAATGTGGTTATTCCCAACAACTACATCTGGTCTATGAAGTCTATTTCATCCTGCTCTCAAGAGAAACCAAAAGCACATACATGGGAAACAGTGTAGGAATACAGAAACCATCATGTAGTAACACTCTCTCCTACCCCAACTCAACTACAGGTGCAACTCTTTTCTCTTCAAAGTGTAACTAAAGTTGTAGGAAGTGCAACACAGCAAGTCAGCATGGACTGACCATCACAACTGTTGGGCTCTCCTGTCCATTTCCTTGTTTCCTCCCTCTTCCCCACCTTGTGAGCTTTGGAAACCAATCTCCTTGCTGAAAGGCATGATTTCACTTCCCAGAACAACACCTGATCTCATCTGGGGTTTCCTTGTGCCAACATAACTCAACTGGTAATGTGGTGAGGGGAAATTTAAGAAGATGAAATAGGAAATGGCGCTAGTGCTGGTGAGAGGAAACTCCATTAGAACATCCTTTTTACTTGGAAGAAAAATTAACAAATTTCTTAAGAGCTTTTCAGAAACTCCTTAAAATTTTAAACCAATAAAAAATACCTCCATGGAACAACTTTCTGTTGGCTAAGACTTTGAAGATACCACATACATGAACTTCCCTGCCCAAAACCAGCACTGGAGGACTTTGTCCTGGACATGAGGCCCTGCTGCAACAGCTCTGTGCCTTCCCTCCATTACCTCTGCAGACAAGCCAGCTCTTGATCCCTGGTGTCCTGCCAGGACCTCTCCTGTAAAACATCTGTGTGCCAGCACAAGTGGCAACATGAAACTGCACAGAAATTCATGTTGCTCTGGCTTTTACAGGTCACTGCAACACCACACAGCACGGGCAGGGACATAAAACAGAAATACCAACAAGCCTCCATCTACAGAGCAGGGCCTTCAACCAGCCAGAGCAACTGGAACCACAAATCATTCCCACAGCTGGTGCTCCCTCCTTCCCAACAGCAGGTCCATGCCACAATGAGATGGTTATCTTCCATCAAGCCCCATCCCAAGTTTAACAAGCGAAGGCTCATCCATTAAACTTCACCCATACCCTCACTTCTCCCCCAAAAACATACACTCGACTGGCTACCGTTAAGGTGCCAGAGTAAAATGGATTTTAATCAATTACAAATTCTCTTTTGCTTGTTGCTGTTGTTTTGCCTTTTATTAACTTATCTACTTGTCTGTCTTGCAGTCAAATCCCAGAATACAAACCAGCACCACTGAGAATCAGGAAACTAACCCTGATCACAATAATCACAAGTGGTGATTATTTTGCTGTAACACCAGTTATCTAAGTGGTTTGTGGTAGAAAGAGAGAAGGTTTAGGGAACAAACAAGGGGTGCAGCCAGAGATCAAAAGAAATACTGCTCCTAAGTGGAATATTAACATTTCCCCCTGGAAAAGATGACAGGAAGATGAGTAAAGCACATTAAGCAGAATCACAGCAGTTTACAACTGGAATATTTACAAGCTTTTTGGCTGATCTTTAATGTTTCGGAATTGAAGAAAAACCCTGACTGAATCTTTCCTCTTTGGCCTTGCCCATACCTAGTGGTGCTGTTCAGCATGCTTTGAGTGAAAAATATTCCATCTGCATCCAGCCCAACTGTATGTCACCCATTAGAAGGGTGCACAACGAAGAAAAGCAATACAAAGCCATGGCAGCCTATAGAAATCAGCTCTGGCTTGAGCACTCAGAAAGTTTTTATTCATAACACACACCATATGAAGGACAGAAGAAAGAAGCATTTGATCATTTCTGCCCTGAACACACACCTTGAGACAAAAATGCAAAGCACACGTGTACCCTTACACAATTTCCTTTCCAACAGCAAGTGCCTCCTTTCGTTTTGCTGTTTTGCTAGGCCATGCCTCAGTTTCTCCTGCCCATTTCCAGCCTTGTGCCATCACCTGTTTAGGTCTTCATATTCCATCTCAGCCCTCCACCTTGCCACCTCCATGTTTACTGCATTACAAACATTGTACTCCCACTCTCCATGTCATTTTTCTGGTTACTGACACCAGCTCTGGATGGTGGCAACCCAGACACAATGTGGGCACGATTTTCTGAACCTGAGAGAGTTTCAGGCTCTCAGTGGTTGATCTGCTACCCAAGGGAAAGTCTTTTGCGAAACTTTTCTCTCTCAAGGACGGTTGTGTAAATAAGATTTTGGTTATCAAAACAATGACAAAGATGTTCTGAGAGTGCTTTTCTCTTGTTCCAGCAATGGGAGGAGAGAGGTGTTCTTCCTTGTACCAATCAGGTTAATCTGTATCGGAACACCTTATAAAAAGGGTCGAAAACCCCAAAATAAAGGCTTTTTTGCCTCCTGAAAATAAACTTCGGCTGCTTGCAATAAGAACCCTTGCTTCATACTTCGTGTCCACTAGCGACAACACAACATGCTCAAGCTCTGCCTTTACCCCAAAATGAAGGGTCAGCCAACATGAAATACCCAAGGCCAGGCTGGATGAGGCTTGGAGCAATCTGGTCCAGTGGAAGGTGTCCCTGCCATTCCAAGGGTTGGAATGATATGATCTTCAACGTGCCTTCCAACCCAGGTCATGCTATGAACATTTGTGAATACCTCCTTTGCTTGGCATCACGGTGGCCAGCCATTACTCTCAACTTCTTCACATTTAACACATGCTAAGCCCAAGGTACCTAAAGAGCCCAGTCTGGATGAGGTAGGTAAGGACTGCAGAAAAGTGGTGGGGAGCTGAAGTCAGAGGGAAAACCAAACACCAGATGTGCAGGGGAGCCATACACCTTCTAAAGAGGACAACCAGTAAGACATGTGCTAAACCTCATTTGCAATGAGTTTTACACGAATTTTCCTATTTGTAAACAAATTAACATGGCCACAATATTTGACTGTACTTCTGTCTTCCATGACCAATGAGTCAGAATTGTTGTTTACAGTTTTTAGGAACACAACCCTGCAGTCCATCAGCACTGCCTTTGCCCTGTGGAGGCAGCTGAAGCTTCGAAAAACATCAGGAAATAGGGACACACACCCCACTCCTAGGACTGCACTCTGAGCATTAGTACTTGTCAAAGACGGCAAGAGAGCAGAGAATTACTCTGTCATAATTCTGAACTTAAAAATCGTGTTTGACAAGCAAACCTATTATGAGAACAGATGAAGCTACTGAGGTCCAAGTTGATCAAAGGATTATGAAAAATAATCCAGATTTAAATCTGGATTAAAAAAAAACCCACCCCAAAACCCCAAAACACCCACTTCAAAAGCAAGAAAAAGAACCAGTTCTTATTTTTGTGATAGCGAAGCACAGAAAAATCTGAGTCCTACCACAAAGATGCTGTTGTAGCTGCAGAGAACACGGATGAGCAACTCCCATCACAGCAACTCCACAGCCCTCTGGAAAAAAGAGCTGTGGTCTTCCAATTCCCATCCCAGTGCACCATTCCTTACCCCATGTCATTTTTCTCCTATTCCAGCAATATATGGAAGCACATACATATTCTCCTCCTTATCACAGGCTTTGAAACTATTTTACCAGTGTATGCTTGTTCTCTTTTTTCCCCAATATTCCCTAAAACAAAGCAGAGTACAGAACAGAAAACAGGGAAACCGTCAAAGACAGATGCACATAGCACTCCTATGTTTCCACATATGTACAGACAAATGAAGGTCTAAGGCGCTGCCCCTGAGCCCACTGTAATTTCCATCAGTTTTAAACTTCCTCCTAGAGCACCTCAAATCCTTCAAACTACTCAACCTTGTGGCTAATGACCAGGTAGGGACAAGGAACTGGAGACTGGAGACAGCTTCCAAACCCTACCACCAAAAGGCAGAGTCTGCCTTAAGGGCCAAAGTCACTCCCATCTTCTGCTTTCCATCACTCCTTTGACATTTAAATCAAGGCCCAAAACCAGTCCTGCAGTCTGATGCAGGTCCCTGCACTCCTGCAATGTTGGGGTTTTTCTCCCTCAACATCAGTCAGCATTCCCACAGTCAGCAGCACCTCAGCTTAGTCTGCATTTGGAAAAACCTTATGGATATGGATGCTAGCTCACAGAGTTTGATTTCACAGGCCCTGAAGCAGCAGGCTGAAGCTCACATGCTACTTTCAGTTTTATACCCAGTCACACTTAGTATTTTGAAAGCAATAAAACCATTTCAACACAAACATTCAAGCATGCTCATGATGGCAGCAGGGGAGATGGCAGCAGGTAAGGAATGGAAAATTATAGACAAGGTAAAGAAGAATGGGAAATCAAACACTTAAAAAAGCAGAGAAGTCACCAATTTACCGATGAAAAGAATCCATCAGCAAACCGGACAGCGCCATTCACCAGGTACCAACCACGAAACAGAAATCCAGAAGTCTTCAGAGCCGCCTCCACTCTTAATTTGCAATTTTTATTCCTGAGGATATTCAGTCACAACCAAGATCAAAAGCAGAGCTGACCCCACACACTAGGAAAGCTCACAGATTTTGGGGAATAATTTCCTTATCCTTATGGCATGGTTAATTCACCCGGGATCTTCCCTCCTACCTCTGCCTCCGAGCAGGACTGCATCAAAACTTGCCTCCTGCTTGGCGAGACAATACCTCAGGAAGTAGTTGATGCCGATTATGGCCAACAACAGCCTGTTGTGCCTTTCCAAAGCACAGGATGATGAAAAAATACCCCAGAAAAAAAGTGGTTTCTTCTGCATTTGGCTTAAGGAACAAACATACAGGAACACAACAATTATCCTGGTTATTTACTCTCCACTAAAGAAATACGGGCTGTGAGGACAAGAGGAAGCGAGATCTCCATGTGCTTTCCCAGGATAGCAGCAGCTCTTGGGAGAGCAGGGTGCAAGAGAAGAGAGGAAACACTGGCATCAGTCTCCACCACAGCCAGATCATTCCTGTACCTGAAATGTTTTATTTCAAAATCAGGTCTTTAGACTGGTGGGGATTTGCACCTTGGGCTTTCTTTTGGAGGGCACGGAGGAGAGAAAAGGCAGCAGTAAAACAACTACTTGCCTTACTCATCACAATGGGAGGAAAGAAATCTATCCTCATGCATTGACGGCATTGTAAGCCCCAGAAAAACAGGAGCCCTTGACATGTTACACCTAATGTCTTCAGTGAACTCCCCCTTGTTTTGTGTAGTCTCCTTAGTCCTGCACTGCTGCCCAACCTGTTCTGCCTACAAAGGAAAGCCAGGGCAGGGCCTGGAAGGGTTTGGACCAATTTTTCATAGAGCAGCAACGTCATTATGTGCTGATTCTGCTACATTTGCTATTGCTTCAACCTCAGAACCTTCAGAAGCCCAAAGCCCTGAGGCTTTGCTCAGCTGATCTTCCCTGACTCCACGAGAACACCATCCCAATCCCATGGGATTGGGACAGGATTCATGGCCTGGCTGGTACCTGGACATGGGGCAGGAAGGGTGATGTCCCTGTTTCCACCCTCGGCAGCTGCTGGGTGGGAATGAGCCGGGAGGGACCTAGGGCACATCCCTAACTCCCAGCTAAGTTGGGTGGCTGAATCAGCATGGGTGGACAGTGATTTGCTGCTGACACAGAGCTGCAATAAATCATCACCTTTCTGGAGCAACAAGGAAGTTGCAGGGGTGACTCAGTCATCCTCCATCCTGACGCCATCCCAGGAGCAGAGCCACATACATCCCTCAGCTTTGGGCTGTGCCCGTGGCCCAAAAATAGTTTTTAAGCTAAATCCTGCAGTCATCATTCAAAGCTGAAACTCTTATTTACATTCAGCAAGAACTCATATACGTTTTTGACAATGCTGATAGTAACTAGTGCTTAAATTATTTGCTTAGCAAAGGAGTCTATTTAACTACAAGAGTTATACCAAGTATGCAATGTTTTCTGACCCATATAGAAGCTAATAATTTGCATTTTATAGAACCACTTTGCATACACAACCCATCTTAATGACCAACAACTTATTGTACAAGAATAAATAATTGAAAAGCAACTTGTCAGCACTGTTATTTGTGTTACGGGTCACTCACAAACCTCAGTGCACTGTAGTATTAAATTTCCAATGACCTTCTGGAAAGCTGCTCACTCAGAGTCTTTTTTTAAGGCATGATATCTCAGAATGCCAAGCAATTGCAGAGAAAGTATGTGACAGCTACCCAGTCTGTGGGAGAGGCCAGGCAAAACACCTTGTCAGAAATTTATCGGCCTGATCCCCCTTTGGCTGAAGAAGCGACTTCTACTTCATGAATCCACTTGACCGAGCTTCTCTCACAAATTTCTGTCTTAATGCCAGATTAATCCTACTTCCTCCAGTCCCCAGATATCGAAGAAGCTCCAGCTCTTTTTCTCTCAAATCACTGGCCTTTCAACTATTTCTGTTGCAGCACTCAAGCATTTACTGTGGATGAAAGAAGGCTCAGAGAATAACACAGAAGTGTAAAGGCAAACAAAAATTACATGGCAAAGCCTGGGATTTTCATAGTCTTAGGGAAATTAGGTCCCCTGAATCCCATGGCAACTCTGAGAAGAGTCAAGTGCATAATTTTCCATTACGCTTGTAAAAAATCCCCAAATAAACATACAACTAAATGCAGCTTCACAAGGCTGAGCATTTATTACTCTCCTAAATGCTGTTACTAAGCCCGAGGTCTCTTATTCCATGTTTTAAGATTTGATTTTTCAGAAAACAGTCTTCCTCTTGCCAAAATGCCAAATATGCAGAATGGTAGTTACAGGAAAATCCAGCTCAGTCCTGTTGTTGGGGAAGAACAGCAGAGCAGCCCCACATTTCAAGCTGCTCACCCCAGCGTGCCTGTCCCACTGACAGAGCCTCTCTGTGCTGGGATCACAGTCACTCCTCACTGTGACGTCTGCTCAGGGCTGTGCCTGTACACAATCTGCTCCAGAACATGCTCATTGACTCTTTGCCATTCTCAAAGCTTCTCTGGCATATTTCTGCAGACTGAAGCAGGAAGATTTGGGCCAGCCAGGGGCTGATTTATCTCTGCATGAACGCCTGTGGGTGTAATTTGTGCAGCTCTCCCAAACAAAACATTTTCACTGCCATAGCAAACTTGCCCAAACCAAAATTGTTTGGTATTTAATTAACATCACTGCTGCAATGCTGGAGACAAAAGGAAGAAGCACTCCCCTCCTCCCATAAGCATCAGGATGTTTTAATCACAAAGATACACCTTATCCAACGTGACCAAAACAGAAAGAATACAGCTCCCTCTTACTATTAAACAGAGATCACGATCTTGTTCATCACAAGGTTTTGATTTTCATTTCAGTAGCCCTGGCTGATGGACCCTCAACCTGAAAACTAGGGAGTAATTTAAAAACATAAATCATACGAAAAAACCAATTATATCCATTAGACCTTTGAGTGGTAAAAAGAATAGAGATGGGATTAGAAAACCCTGGCTGGCTTTCCTTTCACCCACTAACGAAACAATTCTCTGAAGTACTCACAGGAGCTTCTCCTCTCCACATTTCTGAGGCAGACAAAGGAGAGAGCCAGATCTGCTCCCCTGGATTCAGTCTGGCTTATTCAGCAGCTTCAGCTCTGCTATTTCAGATTCCTGTAAAAATAAAGGCTCAGAAGGAAAAGCTGAGCCTCCAGGCATCCACCAGACCACAACTACTGCACGCACATAAGAGACATGGAGGCACTGGGAGGAGAGGAGAAGCAGCCTGTCCTTCAGCATCACATGGCTGGCCATGCTCAGCAGCACAAACCACAGCCTGAAACACCCCAGCTCAGAAAATGCCCTGGAGCTGGGCACATCCATCGCTAACAGAAGAGCGGCTCCTGCACACTCTGTCAGTGCATTTACTGCACATCAGCTGTTCTCCCTTCAAGATGCAGCTGGGGTGAGCAGGCCTCTAGATGAAATTAAGCAATAGGATCCAAAGTGGGTATTGCCAGAACAGAGAAACATCTTAGTCATCCCTCAAAGCTGAAGCAGAAATGGGCTTACAGCCCACTACCAGCCCTTAGAAACTGACAGCATTTGCTTTGGTTTACCAGCCAATTCTTCCCTCAGACTGTTTTCTGATGGAGAAGCGCAAATGTCTGCTACTCAGAGCTTTACTGAATAGCAATTTAAAAGGAATCCTCCAAACACAAAAGTGAACTTCAACAAGCCTGCTTCCCCTAGAACAGCACACCAACATCATTAACATGCACAGGGCATGGAAAATGCTGCTGTGCTGTGAGAAAGGGAATCCAAGCAATGTGTTCCTTCCTCTGTGTCTTCCTGAGAAAACAATCTCTCTGCCCAATATCCAAAGGCTGCACAGGCTCCACAAATCTAATTAGCCATGACTCCAAAGTGCAGAGTTCTGTCTGTCTAAATGCATAAACACTAAAGTTGTTTTGCTTTTATTAATAAAACCTTGGAAAGAGATAAAAATCCTAAGGAAGAAAGCCTAAGAGGTAAGTACCTCCCCCTCCCCACGTAAAGAGCCGTGTTTGTGTGAATAAACTGGGAAACCTAGATAAACTTTTCCTTGTTTATTATAAAAGCATAAAGTCACCAAGGTCCTTTTAAGTCCTGATGTATGAAATTATTCCCGCTACATATAATTTCACAGAGCCCAAGGGGTAAGGCTGTGGTATTTATAGATACATTCAGGGCTAGGATTTTGGTGAGCAGCAACATTTTTATGGCCTCAACACCTAAATACTTTTGGGAAAATGCCTACCTGTATATATAGATCCTGGGAAATTTTCCCTATTAAATACATATTTCAAGTAAACTTGCTCTTTATCTTTTTTCAGACTTGACAGATAAAGTCTGTTCTTTTCTCTTAGAGATACAGAGACAGAAGGAGAATAAACTGAGGACACTTTCATAGCGTGAGGAAAGCCTCTGATCCCATCCTGATGCTCTCAGACAAGTTCAATGGCTTCTTTTTTATTCTCCAAAATAGGGCCTCAGATTTCCTAAGCACATGCCACACATTAAGACATGAATCTCTGTAAACAACTCAAAACACAAAGGGACAGACGGAGCTCCACAAAAAAAAAAAAAAAAAGAAAAAAAAGGGAGAAAAAAAAAAAAAAAAAAGAGGAAGAATGGTTTTCTCTTATCCAGATAACAAATTAGGAGCTCACAATAGTTTAAAAACCTGTTTCTCCAAACTACTAACCCAGAGCCCTGCATAAAGTCTGCTCAGGACTGGATCAACACTCCAAGTTAAATCACTTGGCACTGGCATCTCTTCACAACTACCTTCCTTTGAAGCAATCAACAGTGGACATGCAGGCAAAGGATGCTGCTGGATTACCACTGTTCCAGAGATCTTATCCATATACTGTTGTTGTGTATAGCATCATTATGTAATCCTATCTATTTTTAAAACAAACTGTTTGGTCAGTCTCTACTATTATCCCACCTCTAAACCATCAGGCTGAAATATACTCATAATAATAAAATGAAATATACTCATAATACTTTAATCATAAGTTTACAGGCCTAAGGGTGGAATAGCAGTAGAAATGACAAGATGAAGAATTTCTATTTGCTTTAAAAACCTTACAATTCTACCCCATTTTTATCAACAGGATTTCAGAAGCCGCCACAATAAGGGCACTGCCCAGGCTCCCCAGGGAATGGGCACAGCCCCAAGACCACCAGAGCTCCAGGAGCACTTGGACAATGCTCTCAGAGATGCACAGGGTGGGATTGGTAGGGTGTCTATGCAGGGACAGGGTTGGACTCAATGATCCTGATGGGTCCCTTCCAGCTCAGGATGCTCTTTGATTGTGTAATTCTGGTAATAAATTTCCAACCTTTGAAGAGCTTCTTTTAATAAATCAAACAACTTTACCACCAGTATCCAGAAGTCTCCTACAACCCAGACTCCTGAACCACCAGCACCAAAGCAAATACTGTAGGTCAATTCACAGCCAAAAGATCCTGCTTCCCTGCCACACAAAGCAGAATTTAAACTACAACTTTGTTACCACTCATGTATTCCTGAAATGGTCGAGGATGGAGTGGTGGAAGCCAACCTATAGAACAGTTCACGGACTGAGTTACTGCTTTTTCTGCATCATGCAGTACTTACTAGAATCTTTATTACTTAACTTCAAGCTCTTTAATACAACTTTTAAATTCTATTCTTCACATTCTTACGCTAGATCCCTTGCTAAGATTTACTTTAAATCTTTTTAAATCTTTTTTCAATCTTTCTTTTACTGGTAAATCTTCCAGCAACGTTGCTGAAGTTGCTCCTTGGCTTGCAGCAACTCTTTTGTCATCTGAATGTTTCTGAATCAAGAGTCACCCCAATCTATGTCCAGGATGCACAGCTTCAGAAATCACTTCCTGTATGTGAACATTTTTTTTTGTATGCAGTCACCTAAATGTAACAGCCATAATGGTACCTATGCATGAAAGGTGACTGTAAACAGGGCTGAGATTATACCTCACTGAAAATATAAAGCAGTTTTCTTCACGTACCTTCTAAGACCTCTTAGCATCCCCATATATAGTTTATTTCTGTATGAAAATCTAAAAAGAAACATATTCTTATAGAATTCAGATAAAATCACAAGCACATCAAATAGAAAACTGCAAAATTAAAAAAATAAAATCCTTTCCAGACTGGACAATTATACCAGAAGTTCACCACCATAGGTGGTTGTGAACACCAATGCCACAAAATTTTTCAAAACTAATTAAGACATTTTTTAGAGAAGACAATCCATCAGCAGCTATTAAACACATGAGCCTCCCTGGAACTGCCAGCCCAGAGGTCTCCTAGAGTGGTGACTGCTACAAGGGTTTACCAGGAGGAGTTCTTCACTGTTCCAGTTTTTCTATGCACCTGGGAGTGGTCCCATCAGAAGAGCTACCGAGCTAGACAGACAGTCTGTCTAGTCGGACACAGAATAACTGCTCTTACTTTATTCACAAGATTGAAGATGACAAAAGACTAACCCGTTAATAAATCAGAGCAGAAGTAAATTTGTACCAGTAAAAAATAGTCTTAACATGACTGATTGCATATCACATTCCACACTGCCTCCTCTGAACATGCTACAACAACATAGGCTTAATAGTATTACCTATTCCTTGAAGTACCTTTTTGGATTCCAGTGTACCCAAAATGTGCTTGTGTACATTTATCACAAATGTTATACAGCACACAGAGCAGGCAGTAGGACAGTGATAGACATTTGAAAATTCCTGTGAAATCCCTTTGCAATTACATATCTGCTTATATAGAATTAAACACAGCCATCAAGGAAATAAATAACAACAATAATAATAAACTCTTTCCAGAGTATTTTTAACATGTACTCAACATACAGTCCTGTTCAATCCCCTGCTAGTGGATGGAAAAGCAGCACCCTCGAGAGTCCCTTACCTTTCCCTGAATGAGAGGAAGATTGGAAGGCTCAGGCTCCACACAAAAACGAAGGCCTCTGGAAAACTGACTGCAGGAGTTGCTTACTCCTCCTTTCCCCCAAACACTTGATGCCAACACATCCTGTATTTTCAGAACAAGATGCATTCCTAGAGCAGCAGGGCCCAGGCGAGCCCACTGCAGTGCAGCTGCAGGCGGGGGTCCCAGCGAGGCACTGCACACACACACGGAGAGGTTCGTATTGACCAACACCTCCCTCTCCTCCCCACATCCCAGTCTGACTCTTCCCCTCTCAGCTCCTGTCTCTCTTGTTGGGGTCTCACCTCCAGCACGGTGGTGATGCCTTCACCGACCTCAGCAGCGCAGCCTGCACGTCACCACCTCCTTCCTGAGCAGCTTCAGGGAGACAATCCCTGAAAACCTCTCCTGCAGCAATGCTACCTCCAAGACAACAACAAGAAATGGCCAACTAATAAAGGACCAGTTGGGGGGCTGCCAGCTTCTGCAAACATGGCTGGAATTGTTATTTTTTGTTTAATTTAGGAAGCTTCCAGCTGAGCACTGCTCATCTTGCTTGACCCAACTCCTGGACTGCAGTAGCCTAGAGCCCACAGAATACCCCAGGCAACACCAGCTGTGCACAAAGATGTTCGAGGAGGCCTTGGATTATCAACTAAATGAAGCCTAAAGTTTGCCCACGCATGCAGACAGCACCCAAGATGCTCAGAAGCTCCTGGAGCACAGACAATCAATAGTAAGTACATCATAATCCCAAAGAGATTGCTAAAAATTTATTTAGTACATTACTGTGTTCACTCATTGTGTTTCCATCCAATATTTGCAACTTGCCAAGTGCAGCAGATCTGCCCAATGTAAACAGCTGCCCTAATCCATGCTGTTCTATAGATTGTGTTTACTCAAAGCTGAATGATCATTTCAACCTTTGTTAATCTGATTGCATAACAAACCACAGCAGCCAGAAATAATCAAGCTGCTCTCTCCAGCACACATTAGTTGAAATCAGTCATTTCAGCACCCCACTTCTTCTAAAAAAACAAGAACAAACCAGATCATGGAGAAAGAAAAAAATAAACAAAGCACCTGGCCGCTGCTTTCGCAGCCAACCACCACACACCACAGCATGCGGATGAATGCCACAGAGCACATTCACACCTGGAGCAGGCTGTGAGCACAAGGCAGAGCAAAATGTTCTCAACCACTGAGCTCCACTGCGCAACTGAAGCACATTTTGCTGGATCTCATTCACAGCTTCAGCGCAGGCTCACAAGCAAACTATACAGCATGCATTTTCAAAACATAATTGCACATATATAAACAAAGGCCATAATTTACATGGCAGATCCTATAAAAGCTTATCTAGCACATGATATCACACCCATAAATTACAACTTAAGGCACCTATGCCAAACTGCTCCCACCCTCCCACCCCAAAAGCAAGATGATTAATATCAAACCCTACTCATCCATGCCTACACCTCTTGGGAATAAACACACATGAAGTACCTCCCAAGACAGGAGTAGTATTTAAAGAGTTTTCAGACAATTAGAAGATTTATAGTTATTTCATTGCATCATCACAAAGCCTTAAACAAAGCAAGCTGCCTCGTCATACAACACCTAAGATAATACAAGGTTAAACAGCATCAAGCAGTATCGGTTAACTTCACTTGTACTGAAGGGCAAATACCCCCAATCCCTCGGCATGGGGAGTTTCGGCCTCACAGCTATTAAATAGCAAATTAGACAAGCAAAATTAAAACACACGCATTTCTTTGAACAGGCTCAGAAACAGAATTTTCCATTGAAATCCAACCAACCAGGGCATAGGGAAAGCGAAGGGCAGGCAAAAGCGGAACTGAATAAGATGAGGGACGTGTTTCAACATCTCCCAGCTTTAGTTCACTGGTCCATGATCAGCTTGGGAGAAATCAAGAGGCGGTATCGAGAGCTAACATGACACTGCCTATTGATCACAGCCAGCTTTCCACAGCACACAACAGAATTCCTCCTCTGGACTGATGATACCCGAGGAGGTTGCCTTATGGCATATCTGGCAGACAAGACAGGCATCAGCCGACTCTAACCAAAACACGCCTGAATACCTTTGTAAGGCAAAACCAGCCAAGTATCTCTGCTCCAGGCATAAATATCTGCTCCTCCGAGTCCGCACCTATCCACAAATAATTGCCAATTATCGCAGTGCCCCCGCGCTCCGCCCGCGCCGGGGCACTGCCCCCGCAGCAGGCCCTGCACCGGGAACACAGCGGCTCTGCCCGCGCCAGCTGGGTCTGTGCCGTCTCCATCACGCTCTGCCCGCACCGATTTCCCCATTCCTGCGTGTTATTACCAATCTGACATCACCCCAGAGCAAGCACAGTCTGACATCTACAGTTAACTCGGTGATGGTGTAAGTGCCTCCCGGCGCACGAGCGGTCGGCGTTGCACTACACTGCTGCCGAACGTCGAAAAAGAGCACAGACCAATAGACACAGATATCGATAGATATAAAACCCGCCGAAGAGCGGCCCGCAGGGCTCGCTCCCGGCCCGGCCGCGGAGCCGCAGCCGAGTCCCCCGGGCGCGATGGCCCCGGCGCTGCCGGGCCGGGGGGGGCTCCGAGCCGCCCACCCGCAGCCATTTCCCCGCCACGGCTCCGGCGCTCCCGGCGAGCCCGCCCCGCACAAAGCCCGCCGGGCCATGAATAAAACGTCGTCCGGAGGCGACGGCGAGGGGTGTCGGGATACGAGAAATAAGGGAATGGAAAGGGGAGAGGGGAAGCGGAGGCGGGAGCGGCCCCGCGGAGGATGGGGGGGGGGGGCGCGCTCCCCCCCGCCCCTGACCCGCGCTGCCCCGGTCTCGGGCGCTCACCTCGGCAGCCGCGCTCGGAGCGGCTCCCCCGGGCCGGAGCGGGCGCCGGGCGCGGGCAGCTGCGGCTCCCCGGCGGTGTGCAGCGGTGCGGAGCCGAGCGGAGCGGCCTCTCGGGGAGCGGGCGGGGCGGGAGCGGGCGGAGCGGGCGAGGCGGGGCGGGAGTGAGGCCGTCACTGAGGGGGAGGAGCCGCCCGCGCCGCCGGCTCCTCGTGGGGTGCGGGGGCACCGGCACTGGCACCGCTCATCCCGCACACGGACCCCGGGGGTACCGGCACCGCTCATCCCGCACACGGACCCCGGGGGTACCGGCACCGCTCATCCCGCACACGGACCCCGGGGGTACCGGCACCGCTCATCCCGCACACGGACCCCGGGGGTACCGGCACCGCTCATCCCGCACACGGATCCCCCGTGTCGCAGGGAAGGGGCTCTGAGCGGGGAGGCACCAAGCGCCCGGTGAGGTCACAGACGCACAAATAATGAATCGGTGGGGTTAGGAGGGGCCTCTGGAGATCACGCAATCCAGCCCTTCACCGAGGCAGGGTCACCCATAGCAGGTGACACAGGTGGGTTTCGGATATTTCAGATTTGAAGACTCCACACCTTCCCTGGGCAACTGTTCCAGGGCTCTGCCACCCTCCATAGAAAGGTCTTCCCCATGGAAATGGAGGGCTAGCTCCAATCTCTGCTCTATGTTCCCAGGGACAGGACCCAGGGAACGGCTGGAGCTGTGCCAGGGAGGTTTATACTGGAGATCAGGGAAAGGTTCTTTCCCCAGAGGGTGGCAGGCACTGACGAAGCTCCCCAGGGAATGGGCATGGCCCTGAGGCTTCCAGAGCTCCAGGAGTGTTTGGACAACACTCTCAGGGATGCACAGGGTGGGATTGTTGGGTGTCTGGGCAGGGCCAGCAGCTGTACTTGATGACCATGTGGGTCTTTCCAACTCTGGATATTCCATGGTTCCATGTTGTTAAACTTACTGTGTTTTAGTTTCTGTCCATTGCTCCTCATCCTGTCACCAAAATAAGTCTGGCACCATCCTCTTGGCACCTGCCTTTGAGATATTTATGTGGATCTCAAAAACAGGCCCCTGTGTCTTTGGCATCCATGTCCCACTCAGCAGGGGGACAGCAGAGTGCTTCTCTTCCTTAGCATGGAAGTTGTTTTCCCAGGAGTGCAATGCCTATCAGCTCTAAGGCACCATGCACCCAAATTTTCACTGGAAACCCATGGTTTTCTGTTTCCAGAGGCAGAGTTTTTCATGAAAACAACTGAAAAACTGGCGATGGAGGTAAAGCCTCTTTGAAGATTGGGTTATAAAAGCTGTCTCAGAGTGTTCTGGCCAAGAAATGCTACCATGTGAACTAGAAAGACTCCAGCAAGTCTATATCCTTTTCATCACTTATGGGTTTAGTATCATCCAGTAATCCAGGCAGATAAGTTTTTGTCTAAGGACATTTTTCCTTCACCATGATGAAAATGTTGAAATAAATAAAATTTGTTTGCCAAATCCTTTCTGACTTCCCATTTGAAGTCATTTCTACCTTCAACTTTCTAGCAATTAATTATTTTTCGCTGCACTGGAAATCACTACCAGAAAGGTGCATATAAACAACATCAAGACATTCCAGAAGAGGGAATATTTTCAGCTTTAGGTTGATAACTGTGAAGTTTGGCCAACTTTGTTTTTCTGCAGAGAGCCTGATAGTGTTTCCCAAAAGATATGGTGCTTCTTATATTGTAATATATATGATTGCTATGCCTCTATAAACTGTGCTTCCAATAAAAGAACAGCATGAAGCAATCATATTTTGTTTAGCCTCCACAAACAAACCTCCCTGATGTTTTTCTTATGATGTGTGTGGCTAATTAACATTCATAATAATTATTTACATGAAAATCCTTTTCCTTATGCACAAATTTGTTGATGGAGTCTTTGTCTGCCACTCTCATGTAGTCAATGATATGTCTAAAAACAGAAAATAGTTATTTCCCTGATTTCTAGTGGTTTTTTTACCCATTTCTGAGATGAGACAGTGCCTACTGGAGAGTTATTTTTAGAAGCTGAAAAATTATAAACAGTGTAAACAATTTCTGATATCTAAGATAATTTTGGTACTAAGAGTAGTGCCCATCAGCTGTTCCTGGTGCTCTGTCCCAGCCTATGCTCAAACCAGGTATTGGTTTATTAACTGACAAATAAATTATGGGTTTAATATCAAAACCAAGTGCTGGGGTTGTTCCTGCAGGAAGGGGACAAATTTAATCCTGACTTTTTCATACATGAGAACAGAAATTTGCTTTCCTGCTTCAGTTCTGCTGCTGTGGGAATGAATTGACTTGGATCTGGGAGAGTCATGGGCTAAAAGTAACCAGAGACAAATATTTGCAAAGATAAAATTATCATTATTTTTATAATAATAAGGCTCTCAAAACTCTTGTAAAGAGGAAAGATGAGGATATAATTGAGTATTGAAAGTCAATGCCTTGTATACTTGGTTGTCTTCTTTTGAAAGAAGCTCCACCTCTGTGCCAAAAGAACAAGCCTCTTAAGATAGCAGGTTAAAGAGTGATGTAGAAACACCAGTTTGGCCTATTTATGAAGGGAAAAAATATTGGCTTTCAACACAGTACTGCAGTGTAATCAGTCTGTGCATGCCTCGCATGTTGCCTCAGTTATAGCAATGCTAATGAGTATCTCTCTGTCTTTCCCTAAAAATGGGAATGCTGTTTACTTGTCTATGCCAAAAGTATATGTATTGTACCTGTGTCCTACTTGTTAAGTGTGAAAAATAGACCATTACTTGGATCAGGTAGCTGCTGTCAGCACAACTGTCTATGTTTCAAGCTGAAAACTGTTTCAAATGCCTAAGTTACCCTGTTTTATTTTCTGAAAGGCACTGATGATTTCCTGATACTTCAGTGAAGCTCTTCACTTCAGAAATGGGAGAAATGAGAGCAGTCATGGCTCACCTTATAGAAGAATAAGCGAAATTGCCACACATTTTTCCCAATTAACAGGAGTTAAGAAGAAAAACTAAAATGCTGCAGAAGCTGCTGCCAGAAACCATTTAAGAATTTTGATTAATTGTTATCACCTTGATCCTGGCTACAGTAAACCCCACTATCACAAATTCATTTTCCCTTTAAGCATTGTAGTCCCAAAACATTGAACTATGCTCTAACTGTGGTGATATTCCAATATTTTTGCAAACATAATCCCCGGGGTTGGAAAATTTGGTCACTGTGCATGGACTCTGAGTGCCAGGGTGATGTAGCTATCCCTCCATCTCCAAGGACCATTGGAGAATCAGAGTCAGGCTCACATAGACCACATTGCTGGTGCTGCTGGAGAAAGAAGAAAGGGCACAGAAAGGCATGAGCCCTGCAGATGCAGTATCCTCCCATGGATTTTGCATGTTGTATAAAATTCAACATTTTACAGGATGCCAAAGTTGTTAAGGTGAGTTTGATGCTGCAAAACAACAAGCTGCTCTATGAGCTGTTCTGCTGCTTGACAAGTGACACAGGAACAGATGTGTGAACTTCCCAGCTCCTTTTTAATGGTGTATTAACATCAAAGATTAGCTTTACATATTTAAAAGACTACAAATTAGTGGACGTTTGTTTTGCACAGTCTGGCCCTGCTTATTGCATTCACTGTCACTATTAAAATGGAAATTGATGTTAATCTGCAATACAGAAAAACATGGATTGCAAATTCTGGGCATATAAGAGAATGCATTTTAACCAATAAATAATTATCTCTGAATAAATAATGACCTTGGAAGTAGGAACTGCTCTCATTTACCTCACACAGCACTACACCTGTTCAGAGGGCAAAAAAAAAGAATGAAATATTTTAAAGAGTCAAAGATTCTTCTGCATCACTTAATGCTGCATAATTCTCCAGAGTTTTCTGTTTCACAACTTCATTATCACAGAACAGGGCCTACATTAAAACCCCAGGACACAAAGCAACCCCAGCTGTAGGAGAAACCTATTGATACACCTGGAAATTTTCAGGCAATCCTTACTGATCCCAGTTCTGTGTGCAGTGCTTGTTTATTTACTCTGCAGATTAAATTATTCTCTTCATACCTGATCTTGCAATTAGGAAAGATAAGACAAAATAGATAGATAAGCCCTCTAATAAACCACCCACATTTTGGAAGCTATATAAACAAGAAAAAGAGGTCCGTGGCAGAGCATCCAATCCTGAAGTCCTAATTCCAGATTAACAGTTTAGCAAAGTTGTCTGTTAATTTCAGGCAAGTTCTGAGAGAGGAAAGAATAATAAGAATAATTAAAGTTGACTTTAATTGTCAGCTGTTGAACTGTTCCACATTTGGATGTAGCACAGATACTGCCAAAGTTAGTACACTGGGGTTTTATCCTGAAGTATGCTTTGTGCTGGGAATGGAATCATTGGCCATGTGCCTGTGCTGTAACAAGAAAAATCAGCGAAGATCACAGAATCACAGAATCATGCAATACCCTGAGATGGAAGGATCATCAACTCCAACTCCCAAGACTGATTTTTATTTGTATGACTGAAGGTCCAGTTCTCCCCTTTTTATTATACCACTTCTCTAAACAGACAATATATAGTCTGAAAGCCCAGGGGAGGGGTGGCAAGTGAGGATTGGGTACTGTGGTCCCATTCAGGTCACCAGCAGAAGGTCCCTCCGGCTTTCAAGGTGCAGAATTGGATCCAATGCACAAGCTGAATTATGCTTGTTACTGAGTTAGCACCAAAAAGCCAAGAACATTTTCTTCTAGGCTGCACATTTGTTTCTCAGTACCAGTCAGGCTTGCACAACTTTCTTTTTAGGCCTCTTGTGCTTTAACGCAGCTCATTCTGACAGCAAGTTATACAGAGAACACTTGTGTGAGCTGTTCTACCACCTTCTGAGGAAAGGTGGGCGTCTCCTTTTGGGAGGGACACTGCTCACTGGTAATTTCTTCTCTGGCACAGGTGTTTGCAAAGCACAGAACCACTCCCACCCCTCACCTCCCTCAGGAATATATACAGTTTTAAGTTAAAGCCTAGTTTTAAGTTAGAGTTTTAAGTGACAAAAAGAGAACCTGCCCCACTCAGACACTCTCTGTACTACTTTGGGCTCTGCACTACCAATCCCTACAGGCTGCTGGTGCTCACAGACCACATTCATGTGCATGTGCTCCTGTGGCAAATGCCTCAAGGAAATCTGCTAAGGCACTAGCTCCAGTGGGAAGGGTTACTGGGAAGGCATCCTCCATACAGGGATGTTGCACTTTGAGGTCTGGTTATTTGGGGAAGGGTTGGGTTGGTGTGGTACAAGGCAGGAATGGTCATGTAATGGTTCCTTGGCAGAGTGCTAGAACACAAAAAAAAGCATATATGAAAGTGGTTTACTTGTTGTGATAAGATCTCAGCTGTATCTCCTACATTAGGAGATAAACACTGTAAAATTTTATGTAAATCAGTCTTCCAGGGGCCCATAAAAACACTGCTTGCAAGAACATAAAGCAAAAACTGATGACTATAACAGTAATAAAGAATTTGGGGATTTTTTCGTGTATCTTATGCACAAAAAAACCCCAAACAAACAAAAATCCAACAAACAACATTCTAAGTTCATAACTAGTTGAAGGATGGCTTCGAGCAGTAGAACTGACATGGATGAAGTCATCATTTGTGCTCTACCCAGGGTATTTATCAGCATCACAGAATGTGTGCCATATGCAAACTTAAACCTGTACACAGCTTTTATCATACCAAGTTTTGGGTCTCAACATCTCAGGCAGGCAAACAGGTATTCTCAATAAGTAGCCTAAAGTCCAGAGTGGGCTGAGATGAAAAGCTACAAGCCATGGCTGGGTCCATGTTCTAACTGCTGGCACAACTTCCTCCTTTTCAGGCACTGGAAGTGGGCAAAAAAAAAAAAAAATAAAAATAAAAATAAAAATATATATATATATATATATATAATTGGGTTTTCCTGTATCCCTTTTCATACCAGAAAGGAGAACACGCTGACTTGAGAATATTGCTGTCTGTATGGAATTGAAGGTCTATTTCCTTGTGCACCAATGTGTGTTATTCCCTTTTAATTTCCAAGCTGAGGAAATAAAGAAAAAATATTCTTGCCATTATGCTGCTATTATGGCAGAGAATTTAATTGCATTCAAATCAAGACTAAGTTATGATTCCCTTAGAAACTGTAACTTGGCCCAAAACACTGAGCACTTCTGGAGCAATTGTTGCTGCACACCTTTACAGAAAACATTAAGCTGACAGGAAAAGTGTGTTATGGTTCATAAGGGAATTATTACATGGAATTTCACAACTTGTAAGGGTATGTGATTAATCACAAATGCATTTTCATAATAGGTTTTACATATAGGTGATGATACAGAACTGTGGGTTAGGATTTGCCTGCCTTCTCCTGACATCTCAGAGTCAGATATCTGTGCTACAGCAAGTGGTCCATGGATCCCTTTAGAGTCAGTGAAGGGAAATAAGGACTTCCAAAGGCTGGTTTGTGTTGAAATGAAGTGAATGTCCTTCCAGAGACTTCTGTTTTGCTGGGATAACTGGCACGAGCACAGGCATCTACTAGTCCTGATGTCGAATTCATGTAAGGCGAATCCACCCTTGGGGCAATTTGATGGTGTTTAGGAAGACAGTAATTTCCTCATCTTTTTTGGGAGCTTCCTCTCAATAAACATATCAAAAGTCTTGCCTTTCTTTCTCTTCTACGTTTTTAGTGTCTATCTGTCCTTATTCCTCCTTGTCATTTTCAACTTGCAGATCTGTGAAAATGCTCCCACTTCAGCAGTACCTACTGAAAAAAGGGTTTTCAGTTCATTATAAAAACAAACTCCCTAGGCTGCTCAAAAAGTTCTCTCTGTGAGGAAGAAGGAAAAAGTTAGTAGAAAGAAGGATGTTCTTTACAAAAAGGCAGGGAGGGTACTGCCAGCAGTTTTGTCTTAATCATCTCTGTAGGTTAGACAAAGAGAGAGGAACTGGGATGGCAATCGGAGGCATTAAAAGGCAAGTCTTCCACAAAGTCATAACAGAAACTCAAGGTTATTTAAAGTTGCAAATCACTTAGGAGTTATTCCAGGTAAGGTTAGTTGGTTTGGGGACAAGTCAGAATAAGTGTTTCCATTGAAATGTGTTAATATGACGCATTGGGTGTTATTTATGCATGTTTAAGCAGAATGAGAAAATGTGCTTTCCATCATAATATCTGGACAATGGAGATTATTATGGACCTAGAAATTCAGATTCAATGTCCAGTTCAAAAATTTATACATGCCCGTGAGAGGCTGTAGAGAGACTGTTTTGTTAAAAATGGTGTGAAAATATTCTGGCCACTCTCAAACCAATGAAGGGCAGTGCCAATATGAAGTTCTGTGTTATTTTTTATCACAAAATTCAACTATATTTCTTTTTTTAAAGTCCAAAGACCTCTCTGAAGTGGGGTCTTCTCACCAGCTTCTTCTGTTGCTGAACAATAAGGAGAGGTGGGGGGAATGCCCGGACAGGATCACAGGATGATGTGAAGAAGGCTGAATGTCTTGCCCAACCCTCCCTGAGTCTGCCTTGGTACAAAGTGTCTCTGAAGAACTGCACAGAAAATCTACTTATCCTTATCTTGTTTCTTATCCCCGTGCAGGGTCCCAAATGGATTAAGTAGAGTGCTAGTCTCCTGTCACCCCCTACAGAAAACAAATCTCTGCAAGGAGGAGAGATGCAAGTCTGCCTGTGGGTCAAATGGTGCTTTTCATGGCAAAAAGGCAATTGGATACCCAGAAGAATGTCAGTCACCAGTGACCATGGGGCCTGGAAGGGAATCTGACCTTAGGAATAAAAGAGAGAGACATTTCCTCCACTGTCTGAGCCTGTGACAGTCCATGTTAATTGTAATTTTACAAAACCAGCTGAGGGTCACTAAGAACTTCCCTAAATTTCTGAGCCACGCCAGAGGCAGGAGTTGGGCATATGACTATGTATTAATACCCACCCAGGTGATCCAGCTAAATATAGAGATAATGCAGCCTTTTCTGGATGGGGTAAGAGATGAAATCTTGCCAACAGTGCTACAGGAGAAGAAAGGAAAGCTATAACCTTTCTCTATAAGCCCCAACAGTATCTGCAGTCTGCTGCTGCTGGGATGGGGTGCTTCAGGCTTCAAAAAGCATGGAGGCATCTCCCCTAAAGTTACTTTTGCCCTGGCAGTCTGAAGAAACTGCAAGCCAAACTAAATATTAAGCTGCCTCCAAGAACTGTGGCAGTGTCATTGTTTTACAGGATGCTACATCTGAGACCATGCAAACGTCTGTTACTGATTTTTGTTGTTTGAGTCTGTGTCTGTGTGTGTGTGTGTGTCTGTCTGTCTGTCTGTCTGTGTCTCTGTGTCTGTGTATCTGTGTGCTTTTTAGAGAGGGAAAGAACTGCCAGTCTCTGGAGCTCGCTGTGACTCAGAGGCCCAGGTGCCATGCTAAAGAAAAGTTGGTTTGAATCAAGTGAAAAGAAAACACTTTAAAGATCCTTAAACAAGTCTCTGCTAATGTTTAGAGGTGGACCACCTCATCTCGCTTCTAAAAACCCTTTATTTTCATCACTCATGCAATGGTAAAGGGAGATTTTCCACCTTTGCACAGCTATGGTAAGGAAATGCAGTGTTATTTCCTCCCCTGGTGGCCTTGGGGCTGTGCTTGCCTCTGTGACCTGCTCTTGGCATGGCAAAGGTGTGGGAAAAACCTAAACCTACAGCTCCTGCTATTTGTGACTTCTGCTCTCGACCAAAAAGGGGAAGGCAGTTCTCAGTACCCAGTGTCTGTCCAGCAAAGCCTTTCACAAATGGAAAAACACTGTCCCATCAGCTTTGTTTGAAACCTTTCTCATAGTTCCTTGTGCACCTCCTTTCCCCAGATATGTCTGAGTGGTGTGAAAAGCCTGATTAAATCTGAAGTGCAAGGACTAGCTGAAAACATGGGGTCTAAAGGCATCTGTCAGCAGTGGTCATGGCATTTGGTGTCTCAGTGGGTGTCAGTCTGTCCTCAAACATCTTCCTTAGGCTGGCCTACTCCATGTCAGGCTTTGAGGTGTCTGGATGAGTATGACCTCATATTTCATTTGTTCATTTAATATGCAGAAGGTGGAGGAAAAAGCCTTACCTATTTCTACTGTTTTAGCAGACGCCCCCACTTGTGACTTCAGCTGGTGGTAGAGCAGTTAAATGAAGGAAAAAAAAGAGTAACTAAGAGATTGAGCACATCCCATGATTTTTGATAACAAAAAGCAGATGATTGTTTTTCTGCTTTTGTTTTAGTGAGGACCAACTCAGGCTCCTAAATGTCCTAACACACATCCCAGTAGTTGGGGAATGAGACTACTCGACTCATCTCTGCAACCACCTGTGCTCCTGTACTTCCTTTTGGAAAATAGCTGTTCCCATTAATCTTATTCCATTTAACTGAATTAAGTTTATCTAAGTGTAATCTATATTTTGTATATTGTGACCAGACAGGAGCCTGCACACCACACATAATCTCATTGTGTATTTTTGTGTACAACCAAAGATGAACTGGAGGAGGTTCAGCCTTGCCCACTCTGTGGTGTTGGACAGGGAGGAAATCAACCAAATAACTTCTGAGACTCCATGGAAATACACCAAAGATTGTGTTTCTATGGTTCAAAACAGCATTAGGTCTCCTTTAAATGTGACTAACCATTTCCAAAACAAAAGGAGCTGTTCTTCCCTCAGCATGGTGGGGGCCAGCATTGATGTTCCACCTGGGCGTGTATTGGGTTTGTGGGGACACAGCGTCGCTTCAGCCTCTCACCTTCCAGTGAAACAGGAATAACTCTTCTTGGTTCCCTACCTCAATGGTGTAAAGCTGTATTTAGCTGTATTTGAAGAGGACCTTAAAGATACAAATCCCAAGCATTAAGATTTGTTTCAACATGCATGTCCTGCTAGTAAAGTGCCATGTAAAACCCAGTGATGATCTCAGCCAAAAGGGTGTAAGGAATAATACAAATGATTCAGAAATGTGAGTGGTGCAGAGCCCATAAAACACAGCAGATGTAAATAAAGCCAACTAAAGAAAGTCTGTGTCCTACAAAGCTGTATTACAAAAGACTCTTGTAACAATAGTTGCAGAATATAATTTGTATTGTAGGAGAAGCCCCCAGTTTCCTCTCCAGCAAAAAAATTTGTATGTAAATCACAAAAATCTTTTCCAAGATGCTCTAAAATTGTATAAGTCTTGTAGGCTAGGAGATGAGTTGGAGACTGGTACTCAATTTGCCCTGCAGCAGGCCAGGGAAGTCAATCTGCTGCTAAAAGAGAAACAATTTTCCGAGATTTATAGACTGTAAATATTTTATTTACTCTCCAAAAAAGAAGTCTATAGTCACAGCAAAGAATGTATCCAAAGAGTGTACAGGGCATTGTCCTCTTTGGTTTAGCATGGCTGTGAAAATAAATTAAAGCATCACTGGAAGCCAAGGGAGTTCAGGTGTCCTTTGGTCCCACTTCACACAGGGAGGGACAGGAAGGCTCCTCAGGCACATCCATCCTGCAGTGTCCTTACACACCCATGACTGCAGGGAGACTTGTTCAGGCCTTACTCTGAGCTGAGAAAACACAGATGAAACATGAATACAGAGCATTCTGGAATAATTTCCAATTCACGAGCTTGTGTCCAGCATAAACTGAGAGCTCTTTCTGCTTTAGCTTTCTTCCAGTTGTGTCTAAGTTAGCTGGGACAGAGGACATCCTCTCCATTGTTCTGTACCTTCCAGGGCGTGCCTAAGTGTAATGAACAGGGGTTGTTGGTGTGTGCATTCTCCAAGTCTCATTAGAGGTTGCACTAATATTTACCTGTTTGCATTTCGAATGAAAGGGAGTCTATTTAACAGCATCAATGATTTGGTCAGTATTGCCAGGTGGAGAGCTGGATGATGTTTTCATTAACTTCAGCACTCTACAGCCCTGTGGATTTCCCCAGGAGATTGTTTTCTGTCATCAGAGTGTGACCAAGAGTGTGGAGGAAGGGGACTTATAGGGCTGTCCACTAAAATCTCAGGTTGGTTCCTGCATGACACTAAAAGGGCCTCTAAGCTTTATTCTCCATCATTGTTGCTTCTGTCCCAGAAACCAGATGTCTGTGCTTGGTCCATTAAGCATCTTCCTCCTCCTTCTTCTCTATGGGTTCAGTTTGAGCCCCACAAATCCTCAGCTCCATGTGGAGACCTAAATATTTGTCCTTTTCCTGCCAAACCACCCCTGCCTGTGGTACAGTTGATACTTGGCCTTCAGTATCTGTGCTATAATTTTGATGTGACTGTAATTCTCCATTCCTAGGGTGCAGTTAGCCAGGAAGAGGAATACAATGCATTTCCTTATTCATAGAAACCCTTACGAAGGCACATTATAGATGACGTTGATTACACTGCAGTTTTCAGTGGCAGGTATCACAGTACTCTGTAGACAGAAGTGGATATGTTCTCAGAACTGGTCCAAGGAAGGAAAGTGTCCTGATTCCCATGTTAGAGATGGAAACCTTAAGGCAGAAAAGCAAGATGACTTCCTTGAGGATTCATCTGTGGAGGAAGAGTGGGAGTGGAAATCCCATCTGCCAAAGAAGGAATTAAACCAGACTACAGGAAACATGGGAGATGACTCAGCTGCAGATGATAAGAAGGTTGGAAGACAAGTGAAAGCTGGCCTGAAATCTGAATCAATGTGAGAGAGAGGAACTGCATTTTTGAAATGACACAGAAGAAAGCCCCTGTACATGTGCAGTTGAAAGGGAAGCCAGTGCCTGGGCTGGGTTTGGGCTTATCTGTCAGAAAACAGAGACTGTGGACTGCAAAGTCATCTCCACTTGGCTGGGGCCCTGCTGGGAAGCAGGCTAGGAGCAGAAGTGCCTGCACACAGAGAGGCTGGAATTCAGCCTCTGAGTAAAACAACTTCCCTTTGATCCCTCTGTTCACAGCAGAGGTTGCTAGACAGGGTTACAAGAAAGAAATTGTTCTTTTACTACTAAAAATTCTCCATTTCTAACCATTGCCATTTTCTGTCTGTTGTATGTTACTGGTCTTAAGCTCATGTTGCTTCACATATTTTAATATTTTTTTATCTTTAAAAGTGAAGGCAAAATAGTCCTCTGTCATGCTCCTACGCATTTTTATCATTCAGGTTTTTTTGCATAGTGGCAGAGATTTAGGTGAAATCTAAAATTACAGAAACAAATTATTCATATGAATTTGAGAACTTCCTACACTGGACCAAGTCTATTAGTCATCTGCGGTGGTTCTTCACTTTTCAAATATTTCCCAGGCAAACAATTCCCAGGAAGATTATTTCAACTCTTAACTCCAAACTTTGTATTCAAGCACCAAAACTCTGCATCATCTGATGGTCCTACTCAGTTCTTTAGATAATATCCACACTGATGTCATGAAAGACATCACAGTGAAAAACATAGTGAAAAAAACTCGTGAAAAACAATATTTCTAAGATAAAGAAAAACCCTGTCTTAGGCAGAGGCTGAAAATTCCCTGTCAGCAATGACTTAGTTCAGGAACTGTTATCTCACTGGCATCAGGATTTCACAGTGCTCTTAATGAAGAAATATTGCACAGTGTGAGTAAAACTCCAGGCTTGGATCTCCCAGCACTGGAAGAACTTACCCTTGTCTTCCTTGCAGTTGATGACAAAGCAAACACCTTGGTGCAGAACAGTGCTCAAAGGAGCAATGACTCCACAGGAATGAGTAAAGCCTGGTGAAACGTGAGTAGGCATGTTTTCCCTCTGGACAGTTCTGACAGCTCCTGTTTCCACTTGTGCTACGGGTTGTGAGCAGAGATACTTTCACAGCAGCTCTTCTGATTTGCAGAGGGCAGAACGTGAGGCAAATGTAAATCCTCAGGACAGGGCACCTCAGGCAGCTGAGTCTGGAAAGCAGCTCATTTGCAGGGCGAGGTTTGCAGGGAATGTTGGTAGATTGACTCGAGGAGTTCCCTTGCCAGCCTTGCAATAGATGATGTACTCTTGGTTGTATCTGTGTTGTGATGTAGCTGCCTCTGTTTCTGGAGCTCCTGTTTGTGCCCACCTTGGGGCTGCTACCTGCTGCTGCTTCTTTATCTTCAGCTTAAAGGGAAAACAAGGAAATCTTGCCTCCCATGGCCCCAGGATGCTGTATCTCCTCTGAGCTGGACCAGAAGTGTCCTGAGCTCTCCCCATTATTGTCCACCGGTATCTCTCGTGACTGCCCAAGGATTAAAATGTGCTGTCTAACAAAACACAGTATTCCTGCTTGATGTGAAGCTACTGTCCTTCCTGGAATCCACACCTTCCTGACATAGGCATTTGCTGATTTCATCAGCAAAAATAACCCTTCCCTTCTGATTGTTGGTTTTAATTTACCTCATCCCTGCCACAAAATTTCCTCTGGATGCCAGTGAGAGGTGAAAGAAACTTCTAGAAATAAAGACCCCAATAAAATAGAAATTAAATGTACCTCTAAAGGATGTAGTATTTTAGAAGAAAGGCATCCTTCAAAGCAGTTCAGTGGATAGCAAACATGGTGCCTTAGAAGCTGGCAAGCACCCAAACCAGCTTCAGTGCTTAGATAACTGAACATCCTTCTTTGAAACATGATGCTGGGAGAAATTGATGAGAAAACAAAAATTTCATTTGCAAAGACAAGAAGAACTGGCAGAGACATACACATATTGAAACCTGAAGAGAGAATTTCTTCATAAAATACACATTATGAGCTAGCTTTATTGCTGCAGCATTCAAAGTCTCGATTGATGTTGCAAATACCCTAGTATATTTGCAGTCCCTCACCTGTCAGGCTTTGATCAGGATACCCAGTGTCACAATATTGGCACAGTAAAGCTGGCCTGGACTGGATGAGGTAAATCTGACCATAACACAAATCCAATTTGGCTAGCCTAGTTCATGCCTAAACAAGTCCTCAGATAAGTTATAGGGAACCCTCAGCCATCCCTATTCAAGATAAGAAGGAAGCACATCACTGGCCAGAGATCCAGGTGGAGAGAGATCCCAGCCAATAGGTATCTAAGCCCAGGAGTTTTGCATCAAGTATATAAGTGAGCTCTGAACAATAAACAAGGCTGTGTTGTCTCATGACCATCTGGATCTTGAGTCGTGGATTTTTGTCTCCCCACCCATGACTGGCACATAACACCCCAGGGAATGGGCACGACCCCAAGACTGCCAGAGCTCCAGGAGCATTTGGACAACATTCTCAGAGATGCACAGCGTGGGATTGTTGTGGGGGCTGGGCAGGGCCAGAAGTTGGATCCCTGTGAGTCCCTTCCAACTGGGGATATTCAGTGATTTTATTACTAACCTGTTGGGTTAATGTCAAGTTTGTCACCAAAATTAAATATTTTAATACCATTTAGTTCCTTTAGTACTTAGGGCTACAATACCACTTTTATCCTGAGTCATTGCTAGCAGCAGCCTGGCCTAGGTTTAAGGGCAACTAAAATAAATTTTTGACCAGGTCAAGGCAAAATCCTGTCCTTTCCTGAGGTGAGCTGAGGTGTAATTCCCACCTCTTTGCAGTGACTAAGGCTGAACAGCCAGCTTGGGATGAATGCTGGGCAGTTGATAGACACTCATCAGAGGGGTGGTGCAGGTGATGATCTCATTGCCTAATTTAAACATCCACACTAGAAAGCTTTGCCTTGTCTCTGCTTATAGTCAGTGGAGCCCAATTCACATTTGGCCCAGCCCAGACAAGCTGTGCTGTCTGAGGAAGAGGGTTTTTTAGTATCTCCTAAGGCCCTGGAGCAGGATGCATGGAAGCATAAGTGTGAGTGACCCCCCCAACCCTGCCAAGGGACAGAGTCACCTTGTATCAGGAGAAAAGCTGATGGCAGCAGCCTCCCTGTGAGGATGGGGCAGGAGCTCTGCTCTCCAGACAGGCACAGCTCCACAGGAGGGAGCCATGGAAGGATGGAGAAGTCATTGAAAACTGAGGAAGAATTTTAGGTGCCCCATGGCCAGGAATGAAGTAAGGGAGATGAGAATTGGCTTAATAACTGGGAAATTTTTCATTTTCAAAATAAAAATCCCTGTGGATTCAGTCCTTAGCCCTCACTGTGTTTCCACACAGAACCAGGAGTTTCTCTGGTGACAATCTGAGGAAACCTGTACAGAAACATACACATGTGGTGAGGTAGGCTCCCAAGGGATCACCAGCTATCGCTTTTTAATTCAATGCTGCAGCAATTCCTTACCAGGAAGAGCAGAAAATGCCCATTTGAGTGTGCAAAATGCCCATTTGTTAGTAAGTTCATGTTCTGAGGCTCAGCTTATACGTGGAAGAATCACCCAAGGGTTGAAGGGAAAATGCAACTGGTAGTCTACAATGGCAATGACACCTCTCTGAAACTCCAGGTGGGATTTTTGCTTTCTGAGAGCAAAACCACACCAGAGGTATTACCTTGTGGGAAGCTGCCCAGCCATCAACTCTGATCTGAGAAGGAAGTCACAGCAGGAAAACACTAGGCAAATCCGAAATACACATAGTCTAACTATAAAGGTAAAGGAATAAACTCCTTTGGGGCAAATGAGAGGAGATTTCTTCTCTAGAAGGAAATATCTTGAAGGAAATATTTTCTTCACAGAAAACAGCTGGTATATTAGGGGGAATATATTTAAAAGTAGTTTAATGTTGCTTAAGGATGTGCCAGCTTAGTCATATTCATTAACATCTCTTCTTGAAAGACAAAGTCACATAGACAGAGAACCAGGGAAGTGACCAGATTTTATGCTCAGCCCTAAAAAAAGGCAAGGAATAATAAAACAACTGTGGAAAGAGAAGGGACAGTTTACCACATTGGAAACAAGCAGAGCCTTGTACCATGGACACAGGATGTTCATCTTTGGTCTGGTTTGTGTGTATTTTATTGTTCCATTTCCAAACTTCCTATCTGATAGCTTGGGAAGAAATATGTATTCTAGACAGCTACCTCAATAAAGTACACATTTGTTTCATGGAAAGCCGGATGTTTTCAATGACATGTAGGAATGCTGAAACTAAAAAGCATTAAAATAGCTACAGCTTGTGGTGCATGTTAACACAGAAGGAGCCTGCTTGAGAACACTGTGCAAAGAGCTGCACTTCTTCCACTGGGATGGAAGTAATTGCCTGGTTTTTCTTGTTGAGTGAAAAATGTGCTACATTAAAGATTTTCTTCAGCATAGTATTTTATTCGCCCCATTAAAAAAGTGAATAGTAAAATCTTTAATTTTCAATGACAATTTCAGATACTTTCAGATTTTTGAGATCTGAATCATCCTTGTTAATCCATGTCACATTTGGAAGGTGTGGTTGGGATTTGGAGTAGGCAAGGGATTGTCCAAAGCTCTTCCACAATGTCACAAATAACTAAAAAAAGTCTTTTCAAAATCTCATTGAAGTAATATGTATTCCTGATTTAACGCTATTTAATTTTGTTAAGAATTTGTTAAAAACTTGTTGGTACATTCTTGTTTCCCCCTGCTGATTGTAATGGTTTAGCCCCAGTTGTCTGTTATATAAACCCCTCCCAGTTTTCCTGAATGTTCCCCATCAATCACCTTTACCCTGCCCCATCTCCCCATCCATCACTGTAAACCCCACCTCTCCTTCCAGCTCCTTCCATGTACATCATCCCTTCCTCAACACGTTATTGGTTGTTATGTTATGTTCCCGCCTTCTTTGTATCCCCATTGGTCCCTGACATTGTAACCTCCTCCCCTTACGCCTCCCTCCGTGAGCTCCCATTGGACCCTGGACTGTGCCCGCCCCTGAGATAAAACCCAGTGCACAGAGGTGCTCTGGGCTCTCTTCGGTCCTCAATTCTCCCAGCCCAGACCTTGTGCTCATCCCCTCTCCTGAATAAACCTGTTCCTGGGAAGTACAGCCGAGCGAGTCTCCTCCTTCCTTTTGCCACCACCCACAACACCTGAATTGGCAGAGCCCGGCAGGATTCGGTGCTCTGAAGGTTCTGCAGTGGGATCGCCTTTCCCCTGCAGTTCCCCACTCCTGGAGACTGCCTGTGCTGGAGTGGCACCGTAGAGCTGGCCCGGAGCTCCGGTGTGGCCAAGAGCAGCGCCAAATAGTAAAATCTTTAATTTTCAATGACAATTTCAGCTATTTTCAGATTTTTGAGATATGAGTCATCCTTGTTAATCCATGTCACATTTGGAAGGTGTGGTTGGGATTTGGAGTAGGTAAGGGATTGTCCAAAGCTCTTCCACAATGTCACGAATAACTAAAAAAAGTCTTTTCAAAATCTCATTGAAGTAATATGTATTCCTGTTTTAACGCTCAAATTTGAAATAGCTGTTCTTTTACAAATTTCCCAGTGTCTCCCAGTGCAAAAATGTAGAAATAACAGCTCTTTAACACCATAGAGCACCATTTCAGAATTTTCTCATTTTGTTAGGGGAAGAACCTTTCCAATGATAGGTGCCAAAGATAGTAATTTTCTGATCTATACTGTATAGTTAGATATATATCATTTGGAGAGTGATGTAAGAACAGGGAAGAGCTTAAGTATCCCTGTTGTAAAGCAAAGTTAAAACGAATTTGGATTATTTTCAAAGACAACAAGACTGTGGCAAAGAGAAGCTCATGGAATGTCTGTGGTGAGCAAGGCCTTGCCTTGAGCTTCTTGGAGACATGTTTAGTGTTATTAATTCTTGTGATCACATTGAATTATTCATCTCCTATCAGTTCAGATGACTTTCCTTTGGGGGACAGCCCATCTCCGCTGACACTGGATGTGTGCTGCGCTGAAGGCTGCAGCAGATTAGATGGAGCATCAGAAAGGTGTTTCTGCAGTGCTACATGTGACAGCAAGGGCCATTCCAGTTATCAAATCATAAAAAATCAAAGCCTTGGGGGCAAAGAGAGATGCAAAGTGGGAGCATCGCTCTGATCCGGAGCTCCCTTGCATCCTTCAGTGCAGTACTGGGGTGTTGGAGCTGCATGGTCCCTCTAAGGATGAGCTCCATGTCTCCAGGTGGCAGACACACGGGGGACAGGATGTGCCACAACGTGCTGTATTGCTCCCAGGGCACCCACTGAAGTCCTGCTCCTTTCCAGGGACATGAGCAGCCAGGAATGGCAGCGACTCACCAGGGCCAGCAGTAGAACACGGCCCTGGGAGGGCAGCACTTTGAGAGTGTGGTGTAGGGCTGGCAGAGGATCCACTGGGAGTGTTTACATCCATGCATCAATTTATGCTCTATGCATTTACCCATGAGAAGAGAGCCCTGTCTGTGCTCCTGCTGCAGTGTTTAATTCCTGCCAAAGGAGCCTTCTGGAAGGCAGCTGGAACTGTATCATTTTCTGTAATTGATTATTTTAAATATACTGGATTTCCATACAATAGCAACTGGCCTTTGAGCAAGGCCATCAAGAAATTGAAATGAGACACAACCTTGGCAGTTTCCAGGACACAAATGGGGCATATGGACAATGGAGATGATTAGAGAAATGTAATTTTTTTAGCAGCAGGAAAATGCTAAGGACAAAGCAGAAATTTTGAGGAGTTTACAAACCATGCCAAAAATGAGTGCTGCATTTAGTTGCAGCTAGAGCTGATGCTTTTTCCTTTTGTCATACATGTCAGATTAAAATTCCAGCTCTGTAGAAGAAAATAATTTTCTAAAGTGAGGGTAGAGAAAAACTGACATCAGTTGCTCAGAGAGCCTGTAAAAGCTCCATCTTTGGAGATACCCAAAATTTAACTGGACATGGTTCTAAGCAACTCTGTACCTGCACTGATGAGGAAGTGGGAGTGAGTAGAGGTCCTGTGGAGGCCCTTTACAACCCATGTAGTTCTGTGCCAACAGCAACATGGTATCTTTCATTTGCATATCAAATACCAGTAGAGGTGGATCTGTACAGTGTTCAGTGGTATCACCTGTAATTATAAAAGTGCTCAGCAACATCCCTTTACATATTGTGTTTAATTTAGATTTAAAATAGGAGAAAATGCCACTATTCTGGTTCAGTATTAGCTTGGTGAGCAAGTACATGAGCAGGTATGTGCCCAGCTGGAAATCTTGAAATACAACTGCAGCCGAGGTAGATTAACTAGAACGGCAACAGTGACTGCAGTTCCAGTCCCCAGCTAAAATCTGGAGCACAGACCTGCCAGGAGATGACATTAATTTGTTTCAGGGGATGTCCTTGCATCACACAGAGCAAACACACTGATGCACCATGTCAGAGGCACCCCGAGGGCACCACGGATGATGTGCACCTATAACGTGGTGGCCTCATGCTGGAGGAGGGGAAGCTTTCAGACCCACTCAGCAATGCCATGCAGGACAGGATGTGAAGAAGGATGTGTCCCTCACTCACAACAATGTGAGGCTTATTTTTTTAATCTAGTCAAAATACAGAGATTGAAATTGGGCTGCAAAACCTGGGCCAGCCTGTCTACAACAGCAGAGTGAACCAAGTTATTGAACCTTGAGGCTTGGAAGCATCTTTGGATTCTTATACCATGAGATTCTGAGGCTGCCTACTCCATTTTTTTAGGGATACCTTTATGATTAAGATGAAAAATTTTGTGAGTTTCTTAAAACTTTGTCTACTTATGCCTACATTCCTGTTAAGCTCAAAGTAAAACTGCTTCCATGGGAGTGACAGCTCAGATGTGAGAGAAGGGCCAAATGAAAATTATGTGGAGATCTCATTTGACAAGGTCACTTCAGACAAAAGAAATGTTAAACAAATAGCCTTACACAATGGGAAATTATGAACTTGGGCTGACCCTCGCTGGTGGCTGGGTGCCAAAGGAAAGTTTGAAGCTACCCACATGTTCTCTTTTGGAAAGCTCTCTGGGTTTAATGTCTGGCATTTGTATATCATTTAAAATGGAAAATGAAGAGTGTTTCATTATCTTCCCAGGGTATAACAGCTGATGGGAATTAAAATGTCTGCCCAGAACTTCTCTCCTTCACAGAGCAAATCCTGGTAATTATTCAGAGAGTATAAACCTGGGTCATGTTAAGCCATAGACCACAAATAGATGAGACTGGATGATTTTGCAAAGCAAAGATAGTACCAAAGAAAATGAAATTATTCAGGTGCATCTCCCTAGATAAGTGTTGCTTTTGGGCTGCCATCTTCTGCCACAAGAAGTTACAAAGATCACTGTCTGGGTAACTTCAGATTTTTCTACTTGGGCACGGAACACAAAACACTGGGGGAGAATATCTTTTCTCAGGGTAGATGGAGTTAGAAAAAACTTTTCAGCTTTCAGGACAACAGATCCTTCAAATATATAATAAAACTGCATTTTCCCTGCCTATTATAAACCAAATTATGGCCAGGAATATAAACTCTGCCTACCACAAAAGGACCCTAACATCCAGTCTTGCAACAATATTTCCATTACCTTCTGGTATTCCAGATTTACTTTTCATTGGCAATTACAGAAAAGCTGCAGTCTAATATTTTAAATATTCTGGTCATTGCTGCCTGGAGTAATGTCAGAAAACAAATTACTAAATTGATTGATCTCATAAAGCAAAATTAACTATTTGAAATGGAGAGCTGCAACCACAATCTGATGGCATCAGTCACAATTGCAGGAAAATGCAGCTCAGGGTCTGAGGGAAGAGGAACACAGTCCTCGGCCAAGCTGCTTTAAGGTTTGTGCTGGGCATTCTCCTTTTGACTCAAGGTAAATCTGAGGTTGAAATGCAAGTGTCCTGAGAGGCTAGAAGGTGCTTAGGGGCAGGTTTGGGGGTGTTGGTCTCTTCTCCCAATTAACAAGCAATTGGACAGGAGAAAATACATCATGTTGAATCAGGAAAGTTTTAGGTTGGATATTGGAAAATTTTCTTTGTCCATGTCCTGGGGTGTCCCTTTCCCAGACCAGTTAGTGGGGAGGGGGCATTTCCCTGGGGAAATCCCCATTTGGAGTTTTCCTCCCTAATTTGCCCTAAACTAGGACAGTCCAAAAGGTTGTCAAGCACTGCTACAGTCTGCCCAGGGCAGTTATTGAGTCCCCATCCCTGGAGAGATTTGAAAGCCACGTGGATGTGGCACTTGTGGACATGTTTTAGTTGTGGCTGTGGTAGCGCTGGGGCAGCTGTTGGATTTGATGGGCTCAGAGGTCTTTTCCAACCTAAATGATTCTAAGATTTTGTGATTCCATGTACCCCTCCCCAGCCCCCATTTTAAGCAAGAACATTTCTTTCTCCTCATAGAGGATGGAGGGATACTGTCACTAAAGGACATGGAATGATTCACACGAACATGTCTCAGTGGTATTACAGAAAAGAAGTAGCTTTATTTTCTGACTCCATTATTTATAGATTCTCAACAATGACCAGGGATTGGATAATTAAGTTATCACCTTCCCAATCACACTGGTCATGCAAAATGTCCATCAAAGACGTTTCTTAGAAGGAATGTGTAAACAACTTAGGTTTACAGTTACTTTCCTGGGGAAGTAACTAAAACAATGAAAACAAGATCAGAAGGTTTAGTTTTCAGGGCAACAGGATGCCTCCAAATGCTCAGAGCTTTGAGTCAAAGATGATCCTATCTGTAGCTGACTGGAGAAATTCATGGACTTGCTGGAAGACAACCTGTTTCTTTCCTTCTGTTTTTTGTGATGGCTGCAAAATGCTTGGCCATAAGAGGAGCCAAAGAGCCCTCAGACCAAGGCTTAGTGCACTGCTGAAATCAGACCAACACTACCTGCATGTTCTCACTTCCCCCAGGATTTTGGATGACTGGGTTTCAGAGTGAGTTGTCTGGTGGGGATCCTGAGGACCTGCCACAAACCCAGCTGCTGACAAAACTTTACCTGGTGAACTTTCTGGGTAGGACTTGTTTTGTTGGGAGAAATGTTTCTGCTCTCCTGTCCTGGCACAGGCTCCTGAGGTAGAGAAGGGCGGCTGATGGCTTTGTTGCACTGATGCCATGACATTATGGGACAAGGCTGGCTAGTTAGGGAACACGAGGCTAGCTAGTCAGGGGCCAAGCAAATCCTTCTCCTTGAGAGGCCTTTGAAACCCCCAGGGGGACCACGGCAGTCTCATGGAAATACCCATTATACAAAATGGGCCTGATGAGTGGTTTGTCTTCTGAGAAGACAAGCTGGGTAAAATTGTCATTGCTGAATAGCAGGAGCAGCAGAATGTGTCAGTCCTTCCCATTAAATCCTCCTTTGCAGAGATTATTTGACCCCAAGGAGTTGTAAAAATAGACCGCAAAGCATCTGAGCCTTTCACATTGGCCAGACTGCAGCAGTGGTAGGTGTTTTAACACCTGAATCCACAGACTCCTTGCAAGATAATTGATCATCTCCCTTAATTCAGCTGACACCAGCTGAACACTTTCCAGTGTGGTGACATGCTCAGTGCAATTTTCAGGGACAAATTATAAATATTAAAACAAATTGTAAACATTTCTAGCTACAGGCTAAACACAAGTTGGTTTGCCAAGTGGAGCTGAATCTGAGATGTATATCTGCTGATGCAGGAAAACCCATGAATAAGTCACCAAGCTTTCTAATACTTTTTCTGCAAAAACATTAATCCATGGCACAAAAGTTACTGTGGAAGCTATCAAAATGATAAAAAAGAATTCACGTAGCCTGGTTTCTTGCAGTCACACATGCCTGCACCTCTTGCACTGCTATAGTCCAGCAAACCTCCTACAATACACAATCATAGAGCTCTGCTCTCTTCAAAACAGCTTCAGTTCTGCTCTCCTCCTCTCCTGGATCTTTCCTTTCATCAGTTCCTCTCTCATGTCACCCATGACCACTACAGAAAATGTTCTCTCTTCACCCAGCCAGAGGACTGCACAAGCCGTTCCCTCAAGTTTCATTCCCCTTGATTAGTTGGTGAGTACATCCATGGCCAGAAGCATCTGCTGAAGGCAATGTCTAGGAGAAAAGTTCTGTCTTTCCCTCTGTCACAGCACCAATAACATCACTTTTCTCTATGTGCTTCTCTATTTTTACAAAGTTTAGAGGACATTAATTTTTTTAAGGTCTTTACTGCAGCCTGGTTGCTCCCTTGGATTAAGCTGATCATAGTTTGATGGCAACAGCCTCACTTCCACAGGAAACCAGGCTAAAAGCCTTCTCCTCACCTGAACTTGGAAGCTGCCAGTTTGACAATCTGCTAGAATCTGCTTGACAAAAGCAGACTCCCCATGCTTCCTCCTGCAATTACTTTCCCATGGAGCCTAAAGGTGAACTGCCAGTTCGTTGATCTCACTGCTAACAAGGTGTTGTCAGGAGATCTCCGTGGGGATGAAGTGGCTGGGAATGACACACGCTGGCTGCTCCTTACATCGATCTGTTACTAACTGGTCCCTAAATGGAGGAGTCACCGAAAGTGAGCCACAGGTCATTGGACTTGTTTTCATTACTAGCTCAATAAAAGTCACATACTCAAAAGTTAGACAAGGGCATGGCTTATCACAACTTATTTTCAGCTTCAGTTCCCTTGCAAGTTCGTCCAGTTTTTAGTGGAAGCCTTTAGAGGAGCACTTAATGCCAAGTCAACACAGCAGACTGCTTCTTCCTTGTTATGCTTTTTTAAAGCAGGTAATGTCCACAACCGATCTGATAGCCTGGCCTCACAAAGAGTTTTCCTGGCACCACAAGACACTGGGGTCCAGAGGAAATCCTTGACTGTGGAGGGCCAGGAGTCTGCCACCAGAGTGGTCATACCTCAGCCTTGGAGGGGCAGATGCAAAAGGGGAGAGACACCCCTCTAGAATAGAGTAAGAAAAGGCCTCCCTCTCATGGGCCTTTTGCAGCCACATGTTGGTGCCTTTTGGGTTCTGGTGTTCTGAAAGTGTATGGGGATTGACATCACCCTTGTTCAGCCCCTGTTTACCATTCATGTATCATTCCTAGAACGTTCTTCCTTCCCTTAACCCCCATTGGCTCTGTTTTGCCACCTTGTTCCACCTGTTATCCCCTTGGTTCACCTGGTCTTTATCCACTCCCCTGCACCATTTTCCCTTGTCCCTGTTGGACCTCAACCCTCAGATCTGCCCCTTGTACCCTGTTTTTAACCCTGTGTCCTTACCCCAATCCTGTGTTCTAATCCCTGAACCTATTCAAGGCTGTGTTCAATAAAGCAGCTGTTGGAGTTCCAAATGAGAACCCATCCCTTCTTAAATCATCAGTATTTTCTATGGTGTGCTCTGGGCTCAGAGACACAGGTCGCTCTCTGGGATCTCGTTGCAGCAGGTGCTGTAACACTGGACTAGCTGCTGACAGCAGTTTTTGGGACCCTTACCCACTTCTGCAGCAGAAGGCAGTGTCATATCAAACTATGCATTAACCACACACCAATGTGTGCTCTGTCTGCTCCAGGGAAAAGTGTCTGTGAGCCAGTGAACAACAGCTGAGAGAACTGATTTAAGTTGGATATGGAACTTCAGTGCTGACACTTCTGAAGTGCTTGTACCTGCAAATCTAACAGCCCCAGTTTAACACTGATTTTTTTCAAGTGTTCAGGCTTTTTAAAAGGAAGATGAGCTCCTGACTGTATTCAGAAATCCCACCCTGAGCTCATCAGAACCAACCTGGACCACCATGAAGGCTGAAATCCTTCAATGTGCTGCCCAGACCTCTGCCTTCATGTCACGAGTGATGGATGGTGGGGCAGAGAACACACCCTCAGCAAGTTTTCAGGTGATGCAAAACTGGGAGGAATGGCTGATGGACCCAGATGGATGTGCTACCATCCATGGGCACCTCAACAGCCTGAAGAAATGGGCTGGCAGGATACACAGAAATTTCAATAAGAAGTACAAGATCCTGCTCCCCTGAAGCAACAACTCCAGGCACGAGAAGGTTTTGGGGGCCAACCAGTTGGCAAACAGCTTGGCAGAAATCCTCCCCTGGCTTCCCCATATCCTGTCTGGGGTGCCCTGCTTGAGTCACAGTGAGGGGAGTAGGTAGTACCTGCCTGCTAGCAGTTCTGACTGCCTGAATTTGTGCAGATCACCACGGAGAGATGTTAAAAAAGCCATTTCAAGAGCTTGGCATGAAGTTTCCTGCGCTGTGGAAGGGACTCAGGCTTCTGCTCAAGGGGTGTAAATGGAAACCAACAGAACTTGTGCATGATCTGATTCACCACCTTCTGCTCCTACCTTGTACCTCCAAGTCTATTTTAATACATTAAGAGATGGGACATGCACCATATTTTCCATGATGTCTGTCTGGGACTGTGAAATCACAACCAAGTTTTTAACATTAGAAAAGAGAACAAGTTAATTACAGTGACCAGGACCCTGAGGAGATCGATTTCTAAAGAAATCTGAAAAAAGCCAGGGTTTCAATATTTTTCTTATTGGGAGCTGGGACAGTGTGTGAAAGCAGGATGAAATAGCTGAAAAACCTGTTGTCAGGCATCAGTACAAAATGTGACTGAGGATGTTTCAGTACATTCCAATATTCTCTTGCAGCTCTGTTTGCAGAAAACTTTGTCACAAAAGGAGCATCATGGAGCAGGAGAGTGTTCTACTATTGATTTGCATCTGTGGAAATGCACAGATTTTTATAATTTGTCTTGTTAACCACAACCTCACTCAGTAGGAGAGACTTTTAACTGCAGCAATGAATTTATTAAAGTTACACATGGCACTAACCAACAGTTTATTCCTAACATGATAAAAAAGAGCTGGATTTTCCCTTTTCCCTTTATCACATGGAAGTGTCTAACCAATGCAGCAGACAGAAATCTCATTTTTACGCAGCAGTATGGCCCTGCCCAGGGTAGGCAGTGTCTGCCAGGGGAGCAAAGAGCCAGGGCTGTGCACACTGAAGGGGCTGGAGGTGCTGTCTGCAGTAGTAATTGGCAGGAGAGAGACCTTCTCCTGAATTATTCAGAGCTGTTAACTGGAAGCCAGTCTAGGGTGACATGAGACCATGGCATTAATTTTGGTTTAGTTTAGACCAAGACAAAGTAAGTGGCAAACCTATTTTCACTGCCCATACACAAACACAGCTAAGCTAAGGCTTTCAGTTTTATCATCCACTGATATTCTCTGATTAGAAAACCTCTTGTCAAATTTCACAGCGTAACACGGGTATCACTGGTCATCAAAGCCTGAGTGCACAAAGATGATTTGCCATTCACATCCTATTCCTTCCTGCTTCACTAGGTTTTGAGTTTGTTCAGGGAAGATGAATTACATGGTCAAAATTTATACTTGGTGGGTTTTATGGCTACCAGCCAGAAGAGTCTGCACTCCAAATATGGCACTTAGTCCCTGTGGCTAAGCCTGGTAAGCAGTAATCATAAAAAAAGCTCTGGAGTAAGCAGCTGCCTTGACTTTTATCTTGGTTTTCTAAATTATGCATTTAAGTCATGTTTCTAAGTTTACCCTCCATAGAAAAAGGCCAAAGTTTAACTGGCTTTTCCCCCTCTAACTTCTTTGGCCACAAAAGTTTCCAGTGGTGGAACAAATTCCTTCCAAATGCCAATAAGCAGCCTCAAACTCAACATCCTCATCTGTAGCCCCGTGGGGGAATTTTGCCCTACAGTGGGGCCTTTGGATGATGTGTTTTAGCCCAGTGGTATCCAGGGGAAAGAATACTTCTTTCCCATTCTCCCAGGTGCTTCAGGGCCACCACTGCTGTTTACAGGCTGATAGAGCTCAGCATGACATAGGTATGAACTTGTTGGGTTTCTTCACTGGAGCTGGGTGCCTGAGGCATTGCAGTGATGTTGTACATCTGCCCAGCACAGCAAGCATTACTTGATGAGCAAGAGAGAGGAACAAAATAAGCAGCATCCTCGAGTTTCTCAGTCCTTGAGACAGATCCAAGCAGCGTGACTGTATCTTAAGCAGTTAAAATCATGCCATGGGTGTTAACCTGGAGGTAATCAAAGAATGCAGTTGATGCTTCTTGTTCATCTGATAATCCTCAGTGTTCTCAGCTTCCCCTTTGCTGTGGTGCTGCTGAGCTCAGCAGGTGCGAGGATCTGGCCAGTGGTTCATGGCCAGGCTCTCATGGTCCTCACATGGCTGCAGGCAGAGCAGGGTGCCCATGGGCTCCTGCAGGCAGGAAGACTAACCTGGGATACTTCTGGAAAAATCCTACCGTGCAACTTTCCATCAACAGATGTGAGACTTGTGTTCAAGGTCCCTGCTGTTCCCTGGCTCCTCTCAGGAATGAGATTGTCAAAGTCACTGTCTTCTATGTTTGCCTTCACTTGTGCTTGTAACTAGTGTGAAAGACCCCTCAGTCCACATCCATCCTCTCTTCCCCTGTTTTACCAGTGACCCTTATGACCTGCTGCCTTGGATTTGCAACTAAGGTTGAGTCAAAGTTTACAGGCGAAGAATTATTTTAACACCAAAATCCAAACAGGTTTATCAAAACCGGATCCATTTTTTAATAATTTCTTTGTCAGCTGCTCTAGCATCTGGGACACTTCCGTGTCCAAATGTCATAAAATCGTGAAATGGTTTAGGTTGGAAGAGACCTTAAAGCCCATCCCAGTCCTGCCATGGGCAGGGACACCTTCTACTATCCCAGGTTGTTCCAAGTCCTGTCCAGCCTGGCCTTGGACACTTTCAGGGATGAGGCAGCCACAGCTTCCCTAGGCAACCTGTTCCAAGACCTCACCACCCCGTAAGAGAGACAAAAATAGCCATTTTTTGAGGCCTAGGTTAGTAATTTAGAAATCCAAGATAAGGCATTGCCTTGGAATGGCATTTGAGCCACCACCAGCTCAGGGTAGGCTCAGCTCAGTATACCAATGTTCTAGCAGGTTCTATGCCAGTTTCCCTACGGGGATGGTCCATCATCAGCCTCGCTAGAGCCAATCAGGACCAGGAAGAGCAGAGGAGAGCAGGGACACCAAGAGAGCCTAAGGGTCTCTGTTACCTTAGCCCAAGGACAGCTCCCATCCTGGCCAAGCATGGCAGTGGTACCTGCAGAGAGAGGAGAGAACAGACAGCCTGACACAGCTCAGGGCTAAGGGGATGCCTCGTCCCTTCACCAGCAGGAGCTCCTGGGATTTATGGAATATCTGGCTATGTGACAAGGGCCATTTCCCAGGAGAGCCTCTGACTCACTCCCAGGTTTCACATCTTCATTCCTCAGGGCTTCTGGAAACAAATGGAAAGTATTTTTCTCCTGATGTTTTTAGCAATCCCATGCTAGAAACTGGCAGGAAAGACTGATAATACTATTTTTTTTTTTTTTTTTTAACATGTCATGGATGTAAAATCTCAGGGCAGTGACTCAGGACATGAGGGAAATATTTCCTGATGGATGCTGTGTGTCCAGCCCAGAGTGCTGCCAGCACATCCATGTTGATGGTTGAGCTGCCAGATTCCCCCAGCCCCGCCCATGCCATGAGGAGCTCAGGAACCTACTGTGGTTATGTCATGGAGGGAAACCTCTTGTAATTTCTCTCTCCTTGCCTCCTTTGGGCTCAATTCTCTGTGAATATAACTTTTCTTTAGTGTCTCAGCCTCCTTTGGGCTGAATTCCTCTGGGATCCTCCCCCATGGGGAGTCTCACTTATCTCAGTCTTTATGATTTGAAGAAAACTCCTGAGCTCGTTAGAATCTTGTTTCTTGTGTTTATTAACAGGTGGTCACAAAACTTAACAGGTCTCTCCAGGCTGGTCACAAGGTTAATCTTTGCAATTTGGCACATTTCTTTCTTCTGATCTACAAACAAGGCCTTGTGGCTCACTTCATGTTTGATACACAAAATGGCCCCGAAATACACAGTTCTTTTATCTTTATTCTTATTTTTACCCATTGTGTCTAACAATAGACACGTATATTATTTTTCTTAATGACCCAATAACCCATCACCTCTGTGATGCACTGCGGCATTTTCTATCCAATCACTCACTATTACCCAAAAACCTCTAGGAGAAGAACATGAAGAAGAAAGAAGAAGGGACAAGGGACAACACCCGAAATCCTCCATCCTGTCTCCTGTTCTCTAAACTAACTTTTTCACCCAGTGATTTAAAAAACTTTCTAATCTACACACTTACACTTTTAGCTTTTTTCATCTAACTTTAACATCTGTTTTCATGTATCACCATGAAAACATGCTCATGAATTTTGTATTATATGAAATTCAGTGTTTTTCTAGATCTTATAACTAAGTATCAGAAACAAGGGCACACACTCTGTATTCCAGACTCCAACACCTCTGAGGAATAATACAAAAGCATAGAAAAGGCCTTTCACCATGATCCTTTGCATTGCTATGCTAGTGTACCCCAGTTCTCTGCACCCTGTCGGCCCACTGACCCATTGGCCATCCCACCCCTTTTTACCTTTTATGCCTACCCTCTGGAAAGTTCTCTGTTCCTGGATGTCTGCCCTTGTCTCCCTGTAACTCTGTCCCAACATTCTATTGGCTCCCTGTTGGGAGCCCCACCTTTGTACTGGCCCTGTGCTCTCAACCCATTGGTCCCTGATGCTCTTCTCCATCCCGTGTCTGCCCTGTATTTAGTCCTGGACCCTCCGCTGTTCCTTGCCTTTGGTCCCTGGTTCCCCTGGAGTAGTGGCAAATAAACCCCCTCTGGATTACCACACCAAAAGCCACCTAGGTAACTCTGGGCCCATTGAATTCACCAGGGCTCAGGTCTGGATTCCACCCTGACTCTGATGCAACTCCCTGCAGTTTTATCACCCAGAGCATGAGCTATATTCAACAAGAGATGGTCATCTTTGAGGAAGAAATTCTGTTCCGTAACAGTAGCTCTGAGGAGGACCCAAGTGAGCAGCACTAACCAAAAATAGGCTGTGATATAAAATTGGTTTGAAATTGAGACCCTTCCTAGAACTGTCCAAAGCTTTTTATGTTACCCACGGTGACTGTAGGACTAATAGGACACGTGTCCATTAGTCTGCAGGAGGTTACTGTAATGAATAATAATGGATTTGACAGCAACCCCAAGGTAACTCAGTGGCTCTGACACTGCTTCCCAGTTCTCATGTTTGACTTTCATCCTCCCTGATTTCTGCCTTCTGCCACATGCAGGAAGTAAAAAAAATAATGACTGGGACATTACTTCATGGGAAAAAAAAAAAAAAAAAAAAGAAAATTAAACTATGACCTAGATTTCTGTTTAGGGAATACTTTGCTTAAGGGTCAGGGAAAGGGGCACAATTACAGTGCCTCCTTGGACAGCCAAGATTTTTCCCAAAAGGGAATGCTTCCCTGGGGAAGCATGTCCACATGCTACAAAAGGGTGCTGGCAACTCCTGTTAATAAAGTTAAAATGATGTTTTTGGTTGAGGGGACCAGATTACAGAACAGCTGAGGCTGGTGATCTCTCCAGGTGTTTCTGGAGGTGTCTAATCCAGCTCTCCACAAAGCTGGACCAGCTGGAATAGCTTACCCAGGACAGTGTCCAGGTAGTGCTTGAATTTCTCCAGACCTGGATAGTTCACAGCCTCTCCTGCCAACATGCTGCTTTGTCCATCCAATTATACAACAAATAAGTTCTTTATTATGTTTAGGCACTTTGTGCCTGTTGCCTCTTGTACTGGCACCACTGAGAAGACCCTGCTCCATCTTTACCCCATTCCATCTGTTTTTAGGTAGGACAGAGTCAAGCAAAGTTTCCTCACAGAAGACAAACATGAAGGTTGGACCTGAGGAGGATTTATGTGAAGAACCAAAGTTTGCTAAAACAGGCACTGTAACTGTAGTTAGGATCATCTGTGACGCCAGAAGAGCCCCAGAAATCTTTCATGTCAGAGGGAAGCACCAGAGCTTTCTCCTGGAAAAAGTAAGAGCACTTTTCTGATATTTGGATTCACTCCAAAGCTGCTGCAGACAGAGGAGATCCCTGGCTGTGGCTGGGAACAGGAGGCTACTGGCACCCCTCCAAGGGCAGGAGGGTGTTCTTTTCAGCCAGGAATAGGTGATTTGGGGGAGTGGGTGCTTTCAGGGCCATGTGGAACTTCCAGCATGGCCTCAGGGAGATGCTGAGGAGGGAGAGCAGAAAGCAGAGCCCCCAAGGACTCCTGCCAGAATAGATAAAAACTCTTCCCAGGCTGAGCCCATGGAGTGATGGCACAGCTTGGTAAGTGCCTGCAGACACCATGAGTGTGAGCAGTGGTGTGATAGGGGAACCAGTGTCTTTTTGAGGGTACCAGAGAGTTGAAATATCTGTCCAGGGAGAGCTCAGAGCAAATGCCTACTTGCAGAGTGTCCTGCTGCCTCCAGAGAGGGCCAATGTCTCAATCCATCACTTTCTGAGCTCTGCAGGATGAAGGGATATTCCTGGTGAAGGGACTGGACCACCTGGGTGTCTTTGATGCTTTTGTACAAAGGTGCCTGGGTGAAAAGGAAGGAAAGAGACACAGAAAATCAAATTTTTATGAATTTTGCATGGAGCTTTGTGTTCAGGCTGGCAGTCCTAATCATGCTGCATTTTTATTTCACTGAGAAGAAAAACATCTGGTTCTGAGATAGCTCTGGGTAGCACTTTATCTCCTGGGTGGTTGTTTTCTCTTTGGCATGGGAGGAAGTGTTGCACTCTTAAGTGACATGCCTTGTTACAAACATAGATTGGAGCTCCGTATGTTATAGAAAACGCTTCCTCAGCTAGGACACACAGAGAGCACAGTGTGCAGCTCCTGTTAGACCACAGGCAGAAATGCTCATTTGAGTCATCACAACATCCAGCTTTGAGGAAAGGCTGGGGTTATTGGTCCCCAACTGAAGCAGAGGGACCTTGTCCCCCAGCTGGGTGTATCAAGGGACACCCTCCCAGGTGCCTTGTGTCTCCTGATCCACCTTCTTCACAGGCTTCCCTGTGCAGCACAACTGGAGATCAGGGCCCTGGGTCAGGCACCTGGCTTTGAACTGTGTGGGGTCACTGAGTGCCAAAAGTGTGAGCAAACTGGCTACAGAACCCGGGAATTAACTGGATTTGAATCACTTTGACTTCCATGATGGGAAAAGATTTCAAAGCTGCACCCATTTTTACATAGCTTTTGAAACTTAAATAAAGAAATAAATTCTAAGTGTGAATTTGGGCTTGTTCAGCTTCTTCACTTGAGCCAAATTCTACATCATTTGTAGTCGTGAAACATTCTCCCCACACTCCTCTACTAAAGGCTGAATGTACAAATAATTTCTAAAAATATTTTCACATCAATTGTTTAACTTTTGCATTAACAGTCCAAACCCATAGAGCAGCGTCACAACCGCTCACCCCCTGCCATTTCAATCTGTTTCCTGGAGATGGATACCCCAGGTCCCTTGAAAACACCCAGCATGCTGCAACATCCTCAAAGTTCACATAGGTTCAAGATGGCTGTTCCTGTCCTCTGGAGACAGAAACAAAGCACAAAATGTGCCAGTTGATGTACAAGAGTAGATCTGTACCAGAAAATATGTTGCTTGCTTCTATGACAACACTGGAGACATGAGAGAAATAAGACACTGCACATCCCACACATGAAAGAGCTGAAGCTGCCTGCAGTCCTGCTGTGACCATAAAACCCTCGCATCAATTAATATTCATGTTTATTTCCATGTTTGCATGACACATGCACAGCACCTGAGTATGACATCTCCCTCCAAGACCCTCAACAGCTAGTCTTGAGTTGACTGTAGCTGTGGTGCCTCTGATCCAAATTTTAGGAGCCCTGAGGTGAAGGGAGCCTGTGAGGAATGAGCTGGTGGCAGCCCTGTCTTCTGCTCTCCTGATTATAACAGGGAAAAAGATAACCTCCCACTCTGCAAACAATATTATCTCTCAGTGGTCTGGTGCTTCAGAATATACTATCTCTATCAAGGGTAGTCCTAAAAGCAAGGTGCAAGTGCTGAACATCCCTACCCGGAATGCAGGGTCAGGAGTCTGGGGGTTTTTCTTTTTCACCCTCCACCAGGGTGCTTGGAAGATAAAATAACTTGCTTGAACCTCATATGCTGTAAAAGCAGTATGAAAGTAAGGAAAACACATGGTGCCCATGGAGAGCTTTCTGGCCCTGCCTTTGTGCAGGGCAGAGAGTTGTGGGTCCAAGTGAACAGTGGTTAGGGCTGACATAGCCCATTAATGTCCCCAGTCCCACCTGCACAGGAATGAGGGAATGATAACTCCAGAATTGACTTCAGGTGTAAATGGAGCCCTAACCTGTACCCCACTCCTAGAATGTGTCAGTAGGAATTAAGAATGGATTTTCACAAGTAGGAAATGCTGTACTCTCCTAACTGGGACCTGTCTTGTTAGTTCAAGGGACCAGGAGCTGCCTGCAGCCTGGAAGGAAGCTGTGAGTGAGGGGGCCACTTGGGCTGACCTCATCCTCATCCCCTCTGCATCTGCCCTCCAGGAGCTCCCAAGATGGGGAGGTTTGAAGGTGACATACTTAACCATCTGTCTGCTTAGTCAGGGTTGCAAGTGGAGAGTTAGTTTGATGTCCTTGTATATTTTCTCCTTAGTTCTCTGCTTCCAACTTCACTTGTGCCAGTGGTAGCGGGGAAAGAATTTTCCTGAACAATATCAGCTCTTAACCATGAGCTTGGCATCTGGTGGATAAGAGGCTGAAATCATTTGTGCTGCTGTCTGCACAAGGCTGAGAGTGATGCAGAGGAGGCAGCTTTAATTAAAACCAGCAGCCACAGATCATGAAGCAGCCTTATCAATTTGCAGGGTTCTGGAGAGTGCTGGGCAGTGGGGATAGAGATGGCCACCAGCAGGACCCTGAATAATGGCTGGGCAATGAGCAGAGATACCTGGGGCAAAGTAAACCTCTCAGCCCTGATTCTGGCCTTCTCTCCTCAAACAGAGACCCCTAAACCCAAGCTACTCCACCATGTGTGACAGGGATCAGCCCACGCTCCCTGGAACATGCTAAGAGGCTGCCCTGTCTTACTGTCCATTGTGTATGGTCAAGGCTTTGGGTAGGGGGCTCAGCCACCCCCACCCAGTGCCTACGTAAGTCTGAAATTCCTCTAAACTCCTGTTGCTAAACCACTGAATGGTCTCGGGTGTTTGACATAGGACAGCAGTGGAGATGAAAAATATTTTGTATATGTATATAAAAAAAAATCTACATCCCATCCCTAGAAGTGTTCAAAGGCTTGATTGGACAGGGCTTGGAGCAAGTAGATAATGGAAGGTGTCCCTCCCCATGGCAGGGAGCGGAACATGATGATCTTTAAAGTCCCTTCCAACCCAAACCTGTCTCTGATCCTATAATTATATGCATGAAAAATGCATTTTAAAAATCTTGCTTAAAAAAATGCTTATGCAGCAGTGTACACCAAAAAAAAAAAAAAAAATGTGCTGATTGTGCTGGAGAGAACATCCAATAGTATAAGCAAATATCTAAAAATCCCTGTTCTAAAAGGTAAAGCAGCACATTTAAAGAGAAGTCTTCAGTTTTGTGCTCCAGGTTAAGGCAGGATGAAGGTCTGTATTCTGCCCCTGGCTATGGATTTGTATTGCCAGGGTCTGATCTGGTGCTCAGTGGAGCTCAAACTGGGAATATGCCTTTGCTTTTCATTAGAGGTTTGGATTTGCTGAAAGCAGCTAGATGTATTATTCATGAGCATCTCCTGTGGAAGTCACAGACCAGTTTTCCTGGACTGCATTCAATGGAACAGATTTCCATGGAGCATGGCAATGGGGTTGAAAATTTTGTGTGAAAATTCTGTCAGCTATGCACAGAGAAACTCATGAACATCCCAATCCACAAGAGACTATAGAATACTGAGTTTGCTGCCTCTAGGAATTTGAAAATTACAAGTCAGGCCTCAATTATAACTTTTTTTTGGTTGTTTTTTAATACAAAGAAACCACAGGATCTTTATTTGCTTACTGGTTTGTAAACATTGAGTTCTTGTTCTCAAACACTCATGCCCTCATAGTTGTGGAAATAAATCTATTTCTAAATAAAAAGCAAGATTCTCTGGCAATAGCAACTCTAGAGAAGCTTACTGCATGTTTCATAACTCTTCTGGGGTGAGCTGAACACTCCTGCTGAGGAGTCCACCTCACGTGGATCTTCTCCATCTGGACTTGTGTATATTATTGCAGGTTATCGCCCCTGAGCTTAGGAGCTGGTAGTGAGTTTTTAAAATCTCCTAAACTGAGCCTTCCCAACCAAGCAAAGCACGTCTGAGGGAAGCACTTGAATCTTTGGACTTCATGAAGTGTTCAAGGCCAGGCTGGACAGGGCTTGGAGCAACCTGGGATAGTGGAAGATTTCCCTGCCCATGTTGGGGTGGAACTGAAGGAACCTTAAGGTTCCTTCCAACCCAAACCATTCTTGATTCTCTGATTCTATGCATAGCTCCAAAAAATGGCTATGAAAAAGGAACTTTCTTGGCTCCTGCTTGTCCAGGAGAAGCTGGAGCCTGCACAGTCTGTGCTGGCAGCAGAGGCAGAGAAGCTGGCAAAGCATAGAGATGCCCTCTACTCTTTGGGATGACACAAGGAGATTATTTTAATCTTAGGTCTGAACTGTTGCCAAGCTTTATTATATATACATATATATAAAGGAAGGCAAGCATGGGAAGCTTATGGGTACATTTTAGCCATGTGAATTATGATGCATCTGTTTCCATTCACTCTTCCCTCCTCCAGTTCCCAAATCTGACTCCTTGGACTGATCCCATTGCTCTGCCAGGAGAGTGGTGGCAAGTACAGCAAGCCAGGGACAGTGTTTTGCTCAGATGTTGAGGTATTGGATCAGCTACAGTAGGGAAAAGCCGGCACACACACAGAACTCAAAACTTCAGATGTAGTAAAGTTTCATAACAAAAACCAACAGCTATTCAGCTTGTGTCTTACCCCCTTGGAAGACAACATAAGCAAAAGAAGTCTTTCAATAGTCATCCATTTCTGTGAAATGCTGCCCTTATATGTCCTTAATTGTGGAAACTTTGGGGTTGCAACGTGGCTTCTGAAGAAGGTATGAAGCACTAGTCTAGATGTGATGTTGGATCAAGTTCATCAGCTGACACAGCTGCATTTAACCATCCAATACTTTGCCTGTTTTAACATGAATCTCACTTGCTGTTGAGCATTTTATTTCAAAGCTGTTCTCTTGAAACCAAGTCCCCATTTGTGAGGAAATGGTGCATCTCCAAACCAAACTGGGCTGTGTTTCCTCCTGTGCTCACCTGGGCTTGTAGGGCAGCGTCTGAGGCTCTGGTTGCACTGAAAACATTCAGCGCAGCTCTGCTGACAACCTTTTCACCTCAGCAGTTAATCTCTTCTGCTGGCAACTGTTACTCTTTATCCATCCAAACTGAATGTTCCTTCCTGGAGTGTGTCCCTGCCAGGAGAACCTGGTGGGATGGAGGCAGCTAACTCTGATAAACTAGGGTTAGAGCTAAACCTCTGCATCAAGAGACCTGAAACACCCAGTGACACCCAGTGTCATGTCATCAAAGACCAGGAGCTACCTTTACCTTCTCCCAGAGGGAAAGCTTCCCAGCATTCAGTTGTGGTGTTCCTCAGCGCTGAAACTGAGCTTCAGGAAGAGGATCAGGCTGTGAGGATCAGCTGTGCACCCTGTTGCAACCCAGGGCTTGTAAAAACTCACAGTGGCAACAGGTTCCTTATCCCACAAATTCCTGAAGCTTTTGGGGAGGATGGAGCCTTGCTGGGCTGTGAGGTTCTAAGGAGCTGGGCCAAGGAGAGTGGAATTAGAGCCTGCAGGAAGCTTTCATCTAGAAAGCCAAGCTCTGACTCAAGCAGCTGTAACTTTGTACAGTGTCCTCCCATTGCTGCCAAGTGTGGGTGTTCAAAACGGCTGGAAATGCTCTCTGGCATGGGAGGTGTTCCCATCCCGTCAGGGGAGACAAGGAAAGGACATGGAAGAAAGGTAAAGTAATGGATGCTCCGTTAGCATCATCCTAAGGTGTGACAAAGCTTAAAATAAAATTGCATGAGCTTTTTGAGAACTCAGGAGATTGCAGAGAGCACATCTGAGTGTACCATCTGGGATGAGAGCTCTCCCAGCTCTCATTTGGTGCTGTGGAGATTGGACTGCTGGATATCAGAGAATTTGGCTGCTACCATGTCACAGCAGGCTGAGTCATTGCTGTTGAGTCATTAAAGTGCTCTGCTTTTCCTCAAGCCCTCTGCTCCTGTGCTGCTTCACAGGTGCCTGCAGGTATCAGCCTTCAGGGTGAGCAGGGATGGGTAGACCCTTAGGCTCTCTCCAGCGCAGAGTTACAGGAGATTTCTGACTCAGGGGTGGGTTTGGCTTTTGTTCTCTGGGTTTTGGGGAGTTTTTATTTATTTTACCTTAACAAAGGAGTCAAACTTTTTATTTCTTAAGGAAAACAAACTCTTCAAGAAGATGGCAATCCTTTGGAAGGCTTCAGAGGTGCTGAGGTTCTGTGCTCATTTCTGATGGCCCATCTGGCCAAGGTTTGACTCTGGTGCCTGAGACTCCCTGCTTGAGCATGAACAGGATTGGCTTTTATGAAACTTGCCAAAAATAATAATTTTGGTACTACTCAAGAGAAGGGTGTTGTTTTTTTTTTTTCTCTCAGCACTTGTACAACACCAAGTCTTGTGAGGGTATCTAGAAGGGATCTGTGCTTCCTAAAACAAGAGAGCTCTGAGCTCTGATGGTCAGCTAGTGAGAGTGCTTTTATTCGGGCTTTTTAAATATCTACGTAACTCTAGGTCTGGTGTGCAATTTTCTGTGTACATATATTTTTATTGTCTCCTTGCAATCTCTCTTTGACTTTGACCTTTCAAGGATGGTAAAATGAATCTGTTTACAAGAGTGCTGAGCCAATGTGGCTGGGGCTTTTTGCCTCTTTTTTTTTTTTTTTTTTAGGGACCTTCAGCAAGTTGCTTAGTTTCTTTTGACCTTCCCTTCTTCCCTGGCTTAAACACTTGGGGAACTAATGAAAAATGTGCTGTAAGAGACTCAATAGTACTGTAACTTGTGAATGAAAAATGAGAAATATTTAGAGATAAGAGATTATTAACAGAGTAGGACTGTCTCCTGGAAACTTAATGCAGGATATCAAATGTATAGTATATTTAAAATGTTCATAAAATCAGATCTTTATTGTTGCAGAACTTTTAAATGGTTCCTAAGATTGATGAGTACTGGCTGGCTGTGTATGGGGGTGTGTGGAGACTTGCCTGGAATTTATTTAAATTTCCTTGGAGATCATGTGACTTTCTTGAGGCCAAAAGTCCCAAATCAAATATTTCTGGTGACAATCAGCACGTTTGCCTTGGTGCATTTGTGACAGATGTAAGCATGCTATTCTTTTGCTAAAGAAGAGTAGGGCAAAGCAGTGATATCACCCTCCAATTAAGGATGTGGGTAAGAGGCTGGGAAGGGCAGCTTGTCCTGCTCTTGAACAGGGCTCACATAGCCTGGTGACACAATTATAAATGTCCCAACAAGGCTGCCCAGGCTGCTGGGTTTGCTCACTGTAAACAAGTCTCCAAACCCATGTCACATGAGCTTGGGTGTCCTGTAAGCAGATCTCTAACTCTGGGAAATGGAACGTGTCCCAGGACCCACAGTAACACAGCTCTTCTCGCTGGGGGACACTGAGGGAACAAGGACCACAGTTCTGATGAGGCCTGTCTGAAGCTAAATTTTAAGGAAAACCTGCAAAGGGTTTGCAGTTACAAAAAGAGTAATTTCCTGTGTTTGCTGTGAGTGGAGGCAGGAGGACACCCTTATACACTGAACATTCATTACTGGGGCTTTGCTGGTGTAGCAATTGGAGATACCCAGGAGCAACCTCAGCCTGGTGGGCACAGATCACTGCAGGAAGAACTCAGCAGTATTTGTGCAGTGGAATGTTGTCCTGCCTCAGTCAGGTGTGAAACCATGCTGGGGGTTTCACCTGCACAGCCCCAGGGGGATGCAAAAGAGGGGGTGGCCACTCATAATCTCAGCTGCCAAAATTCGGGGGGAAGAGACAATTACAAGTGCTAAAGATGCCAATTAGACCTCCAAACAAACTGTTTTCTGTGGCTGGGTGAAGCACCACTATTTACCAATACATGGGAAGCTGTGTGGGTGTCAACAGAGACTTCAAGCAGCCCATTGAGGCTGATGTTTTATTCCTGGTGGAATTTGTTAATTTATTATTTCCCAGCAGACATTTCCAGTAAGGTCCCTGCTTGTTCAAAAGCTCCCAGTGAGGTTTTTAATGTCATTATTGATTAGGAACATGGAAAGTGGATTTTATGAAGAGATGCTCTACTGTGATATCCTCTGAATAGTTATTTCCTACCTGTGGTCAAACAAAACATTAAAGCAACACAATACTAAAATCTTCATGTGAACTCAGTGCTTAACTACATTTTCTTCAAATGGATGCTAAATGACAAAGATATATTTTCATGGATTTCATCATCATTGCCTTATTTTATTCAAACTTATCGATACCTGTCTTGTGGTCTGTTACTTTCCATGCAAAAATTATCTCCTGTGGTGCAAAATTCTCTCTTGCAAGGACCATTAACAGCAAATCATCCTGGGGGTATTTAGTTAAAGAACATTTGAAATTTTCAGCTGAAAAAAGGAAAGGGGTTGGAAGACCCTCTGAAAACTGGATGACTCTACTGGCATCAGTCAGCTCTTAAGTTGGTAAGTCAAAGCTTTGCCAGATAAAGTGTCTCCTCAGGAGTGCCAGCAAGTAAGGTACAAGGTTGATCGTTGTCAGAGCCTTGATGTATGTGTGTGGTAAGAATGAGTGGATGGCTTTGGATTTGTTAGGCATCAGAAATCCCCTCTAGAGAGCAAGATCTGTTTTCCCAGTCTCTGCCTGGGTTCTCTACTTGATTACATGACTTCCCCTTGAGAAAATTTCCTCTGAATATTGTTCATAAATATTTCCAAGAAACCAACAAACTATTGTTTGGTTTCTGTCTTTATTTTGTTCTTTTTTTTTTCCTTTTTTTAATTTTTTTTTTTTTATGGATAACTTTTCAGCAGGGAACATTACTGCTGTGGATCTTTTCAGCGGGTTGGGGAGGGAGGAGGTTATTTTTCCTGGGTTTAGGCAGTTTGATTGGACAGCTGTGGACTTCCTCCTCCATTTCTGACAGTCTGGGGAAGTCGGTGGTTCCTGTTTTGTTTTTCTGACTGTTTGTAAATTATTTATATAGGCAGACTTTTCTGGGGGTGAGGTTTTCTTTGGGTTTTGCTGTTTGCTTGTAGGCTTTGTTATATCTTGGGGCACTTTTTGTTGTTGTTCAGCTTTTGTTACCCTGAAGTTCAGGGTACAAGTTTGCTCCTTGTAACTTCCAAGTGGTTCCTGTGGCTGGAAGCTTCTGTAGCAATTTCTTGACAGACTGACTTACAGCCTAAAAGTGCTTTTCCCTTCACTCCCAAGCTGTCCACTGCTCAGGGAGAGTGCAGGGCCAGGAGCTGAACCTCAATGATCCTTGTGGGTCCCTTCCAACTCTGGATATTCTGTGACTGAATCTGTGGATGAGGGAAAGCAGTGGGTGCCACTTGCTTTGTCTTTAGTCAGGCTTTGATGCAGTGCCCCCAGTGTTCTTGTATCCAATTTTTGTTACACCCTGGATGGGTGGACAACTAAAAGTATAGGAAAACTGCCAGGGTCATTGGGACAGAGCAGTGGTCAGTGGTTTGTGCTCTGCCTGGAGGATCTTAATAAGGGAGGTTACTCAGGGACTCCCCCAGGCCCTGTCCTGCTCCTGCTTTGGGAAGGAGGGTGACTGGAGCCATTTGACTTTGAAGAAAGTGGTTTGCGAAGGATAAGCAGTGAGCCCACTGTCAGGTCATCCAGGACTTCAAGTGGATCCATTCCTTGATTTTCAGGCTTAGATAAACTTTTTGCATTGCTCTGCAGTATCCAAATAGCCCCTCTGAGGCTTATTTCCTCAAATGCTGATCCTATAAGGCATTAAAAAAAACCCAAACCAAACAAAAAAACCCACCTCCCCAAAATCACAGACAAGCAAACAAACAAAACCACACAAGAGACACACACAACCCAAAAAAACTCAGAAAACACACTCACAAAAACCCCAAACACACAAAAAATTACTCCAAATAATCCCAAATGCATTTATTCATTTGCTTTACCACTCTACAAGTCACACTGGGTATTTTATCTGCCAGCCTTAGCCAACTGTCAAAAAAGGCCACTCCCTGAATGTGTTTTATCCCTAAGGCATCACATCAGATAGGTTTCTTCCTTATCTCTCTGCCTGCCCTCCTGAATGCAATTGGGCATCTCTAGTGTAACAGGTCAGCTTTAAAAGATTCAACAAAATTTACACCTGTTTGCAAAAATGGTGAAAACTTTAATTTTCTATATTTTTAGTTGAACAAAATTAAAATTTGGAAACTAAAATATTTGGCTGGGGTGGTTTTTCTCATTTCTTTTCATTATTCCTGCATTCACTAAGAGTTATGAGATGGAGGATGCTTCCTCCTGCATTGATCTGTTCCCCTCACCTTATCCACCCTGAAGGTTGGTAGGTGAACATCTGGGAGGTGAAGATCTGGACAAGCAACAGAGGAGGGGTCCTGCAAGCCCAAAAGAGACAGTACCACCTCTCTTGCCATGCCTTCCTACTTGAACTTCCAAGTGCAGGGAAACTGGTCCCAGCCTTCTCACCAACCCCCTGACTTGGGAGCACCAGGATTTTTTTAAACCCAAGCTGCTCTGAAGCTGTTTCAACTCTGTCAAAGGCCACAGTTCCCCACTGAACTCTCCTACCAGGTGGAGCCTGTTTTGGAGAAGTGGTCATGGGTTCACATGCGTCAGACCTGGACCCCTTTTTCCTGGTCTCCTTTCCTTACCCACACTGAAATCTCCCAGCTGGGACGAAACTCTGACTTCTCATTTCTTTGGTATTTATCAATTCCCTTTTTCTGCAGCCCTAAAAAAGTAAAAATGAGCAGGCAATTACTTCAAAACCTTCATGAAAAGATGTAGAAATATTATAAGCTGATTTCACTCCTGTCTCATTAAAGGGAAAGAAATAGCCTGTGGTATAAATATGTAATTAAAAATAGTAGCAATTAGAGTGTCTCAAGAATGAAACAGGAGCTTGCTGTGAGGTAGAGCTGCTTTCCCTTTTGCCTGTGTTTCTAATTCCAAATTCTTTGACGTCGAGATCTAATCTTAACAGCTGATGCTCAACTTCTAGTTTTGCCAGACATGTTAAATGTCACAATGTAAACTCAGCTCTGCCTCAGACCTTTGCTGCCTGTCAGTGGTGCCAGGATAGCCACACCTGGAAACCCCTGCATGCTTTTGCATGTATCAGCTTCATTTTTTTTGTGGACAAAGGAAAAAGGAAAAAGATGCCTTCTGGGGAAAACCTGTGGCTCCTGCTCTCTCATGTGCTGATGGAAAAGTGGTATTTGGTACAAGCTGAGATCTCAGCATCACTAAACATCAAACAGTCCCTGTGATGGCCCTATTTCATAGATTCCTGCATTGACTTGGCTTGGAAGGGACCTTAAAGATCATTTAATTCCAACCTCCAGCCATGGGGAGGGACACTTTCCACTAGACCAGGTTGCTCAGAGCTATTTCGTTAGAGCTAATTGGTCTAGGACAGACCAGGAGCCTCTGGAGCCCCAGCTGCAATTCTGCAGCATCCTTGAGGATGAATGTGGATGCAAATACTTTTCAGATGAATTCCCCAATCCAGATACCCACCTGCACCCTAGTTGCTCAAGGCTGGCAGACGTAGCTGACCTAGTGTTTGCCCACCACTGGGCAATGTTGCATCATGTTGTGCTTTTCTAGTTGATATTTCAGAGCTTGCCAACACATAGGTCACCACAAAGGATATATTTCTATTGATCCTTCTTATGCCATGCTTCTGGAGCCAGCTGCTTCTCCTGCACCAGTATGTGTCCCAAGGACATTAGGATTGGGCAGAAGTGACAACAAATGGAGATTTCAAGTACCTATGTTGCTCAGCATCCAATCCCTTGTGTCCACAGCTGCCTTCAGTCAGGAAAACAGAATACTTAAAACCAGCACATTTTTTCCCTCTGCATTCTTTTTCACATATCCTAGTTCTGGTTCTAGTCTATTTTTGACCTATTATTAGTAAAACCTGGAAGGTTAAAGTCAAAGGCAGCAGCAGCAGCAAGGCTCTGTTTCAAGGAGTGCTTTCCGTGTGGGGATCAAAGCTCTGTTTAAAGCATGGAGGTGCCCTATATTTTTTAGGCACTGTCTCCCGTCTGCAGTGAGGAATTACATGGGCACAAAGCAGCATCTTGTGCTCTTGACACATTACATCCCCTCCACAGCAGTCTTGAGCGTGACAAAAAACTGCTGTTACCAGACTTGTGTCTAGACACTATTGGCTTTTTGTCATTAGTTGTTATACACTCAGATCCTTTCTAAGAATAAGAGCATCTGATGTGTTACTCAGGTTCTTGGCTGTGTGTGGATGACCCCGGACATGTGCATAACTCTGAATACAAGTGGGTGGATGAATAAGACCCACACAGCCTGGATCCCTCTCCACCAGGGAGACGGTGCATTGGATGCACTCACCTGGGAGCAGTGCAGATGTAGTGGAGTTTTACAGGGATTAGGCACTGGAGGGCTGCTGGCCTCACAAAGAGCTATTTCAGCATTCCTATCCCCTGTGCTCCGGGCAAACAGATGCTGACCCAGCCCTCTGAGCAGCCCTCAGTCTGTTATCATCTCTTAGTTTTTGCAATAACATCTGTGTTTGTCCCCGATGAGATGGCAATTTCCTTGGGGCAGGGAGCACAACTAAAACAGAGGAGTTTAATTACTCCAAACACTCTTTTCATTGCTCTCATGGGGATTTTGGCTTCCATGGCTCCTGTATGGATGAAGCCATGGCTCAGGGAAATGGCTGTACCAACAGACACCCTGTGTCTGGGTTGGAGACAGTGTTTGCAGTAGTGCCAGGCTCTGAGGTTCTCATTGCTGAGAGACCTGCAGGGATGTCCTGCACCCTTTTGGAAGGAGGAGTGGATGGCGGATGGGGAAGACACAGCAGGGTGAGCCAACAGCAAACAGGTCACCACAGTGCTTCTGGCTTCAAGTAGAGCTGAAGTGGGTTGTCAGCACACCTTGGCCATCAGGTCTGTGTGAGCATTGACAATGCCATGTTGCAGTTCCTTCTGTACACATGGGGAACAAATACAGCCTTAGTGCTCCTGTTTTCCCTGGCTGTCCTTATTTCTGCTTGTAGGGTGGCTGCTCTTTGCAAACAAACACAGGTTGCAGGCCCCCAGGCTGCGTCACACAGGGTGATCACAAGCACAGGAGTGACCCTGCCAATAGATGTCTGTCCTGGCTGCTGCAGGCACTGGGAATGAGTTTGTTTCCAGGGCTGCATCCTGGGAGGGGGTGACAGGAGACAGTGCAAAGCCTCTGCCCCAAGCAAATCTCAAGGCACTACACTGACTGATCCTCCTGGCTTGCCAGGCCAGACCCAGTTAAACCAGAACTTCTGGGCATGTCAGTGCTTCCTTCAGTCAGATCCTTTCTGACTTGAGCCCTGGCCCTTCTCCAGCTCTCCTGGCAGCTTTGCTCACAGCCTTGGTGCTATCATAAGATGCAGATGCTTGTCTAAATGCTTAGATTAAGTGTTTACATCTTTTGTTGTTTTGTTCTCTAGGAGCTGTGCTTAACTGGCCCTGCAGTGGGATGTTTTTCCTGCTGTAGGTCAAAAGGCTGTTGGGAAGAACTGGATTTTTTTATTTAAGGTAGAGACCTGCCTCCTGCATGGCATTAGACCAGCAAGTATTGAAAAGCAGCATCCATCTGAGGTGTGAAAGAAGCCCAGAAGCAGGGACCCAACCCTTGATTCCGACACCCATCTGCTTTTTACTAGATGCCTCCTCTATCTCCACTCGGCAGCCTGGGAAGTGCAGAGCTGTCCCAAACACAGCTTTTACTCATGCTGTCACAGTCCCCAACTCTACTTGCTCCAAGAGCACTTAGAATGTTTTCCCTAACTCTTTTCAATCCCCATGCTCTGTATGCATCTCCTCCAGGTCTTTAGCTGAAAGCACAGCAACATCTCCTGGAGCCGGGTGGCTACTGCAAGTTCAGTTGTCAAAGTGCCACCATCAAATCCCCATGAGTTTCTTCAATTCAAGAAACTCTGGATTTGCTCCCACCATGCCAGGGATGCCTCAGGGGCAGTGTGTGTCCTGCACATTTCCTCACCTTTGTGAGGAGAAGGAAGGACCCGCTCTTGGAAATTGTCTATTCATTGTTCAGATGTCCCTCAGGAAGGTTTATCAGACCTGACAAGGCAGACACCAGGTTGTGTGAAGCATTTAGAGGGAAACCAGACAAAAGGAACTGGATTGGCAGCACCACACTAAAGGAGACAGGAGGGATTCATCCCATCAACAGGAGTTACCAAATGGCTGGATTTTATTACCAAACAAATGGTCTCCTGTAGAGAAAAGCAACTGAGGATGTGTGCTGTGGGTATCCCTGGCCCAAGGATAAGGAAACTGGAAGAGGGAGCCACCAATTGAGGTTCTCTGCATGGAAATATGGCAAAGTGCTGTCCTTACTGACCTCCTCTATAGGAAAGAGGCAAATGCAGGAGGGCAGTGATTGGCACCTCAGAAGAAACACAGCAGCAGTGGGGCCAGGTAGGATTTGTGTCTCAAGTGCATCTTCCCTGTTTGTAGTGACCCCACGTCCTCATGCCAACTCAGGGTACACAACCTCTAGAGGCAGAGCCCAGCTGGATGCCAGCCCAAGCTCACCTGCAGCTTCCTCCCTTCTTCTTGCATAAAAATGTGCAAAATATTGGTAGTGAACAGTTGCTCCCATGGCTTAGAGGAAACAGGAAGGAGAGTGAGGGTGGACATGAATATAGATTTCTTGTCTGGTGCCATGAAAAGACGCTGCTTGTACTACAACAAGCCTGGTAGTATAAGCAGCCAAATTATTTGTTTAATTATAACTGCTGTCCTTGATGCATCTTAACTTGCTAATTAGTATTTTAAGTGCTTGTGAAATATTTTGGATGTATTCCTTCAGCTTTCAAACATGTCTCTATTGCCATTACTATTCCTTCCTCCTGCCATCACCTAAGTAACATCATTTCTGCTTCCAGACGGGCTGAGTTCTCTAAAGCAGGAGGGAAACACAAACTTCTTTGCTTATTCATGCACAGAGAGCTCTTATTTGCATGAGAAGAGATGAGGCTGTGGAACAGCACACCCTAAAATCTGGGGAGAAGGGAATCTATGCTCTAGGCAGGGAATAATGAGGCACAAATGTGGATAAACTGATTTTTTTTTTTTTGTTGTTCCTCTGGAGCATTTCTGGGGTTTTATGCCCCATTTTCATCACCCAAACCACTCCACTCAGCTGATCCATGGCTATGGTGGGCTGGGAGCACCACTGGCAATCTCAGTGGAATTGCAGTGGGCAATTGCTTTGGCAATGCATTTAGGCAATGCAGAGAGATGTCCTACATGACTGGATTTTAAAAGCAGGAACGGGTTTCTGAATGGACACCACAGCTGCTGTGTCAGACTGCTAAATTGAGTTCAGCAGGAATGCTGGCAAGCGTGGACAAAGATGCAGCTAAAGGGGGACTTGTTGGATCTGGACATTGGCTGAGGAATTTGTTAAATTGCTCCCACAAGCAGATGAACTTTGAATTACCCTTACAGGGAACCTCAAACAATGCTTTTTTTTTTTATTTTTTTGCACATAGTATCTGGCAGCTGTACAAAGGACCAAAAAAATCCCTTATTTCACAGATTTCCTCTTATTTTTCGGAATGTTTCTTTCTCTAACTATGAAGATAGGAACTATTAAAAACCATTTTCAGCAGTTCTCAAAGCACTCAGTCACGCCAGCTGCTATATATGAATGATGTTTGGGAGGTTCTGTCAATGGAAGAACAAATAGATTTTTGTACATGCACAATTCTGAATATTTAGCACACAGAGGCACTTCCCAAATGTTTTGTGAGAACAAAAAGCCATTTCCCTGGCTGTTTACAGCTGACTTGCAAATAAGTGAGAGGTTCAAGTGTGGCTGAACCAAGCAGCTGCTGAGAATTCAGATAAATGTATTCCAGCCCTGTTCTTCCACAAGCTCTGCTTTGGAGGCTGTAGAAACAAGACATGTTGCAGGGTAATGCTGTCCATCACATCAGGGCTTAGAAGGAAATCTTGTCTCATTTCCATTCTATCCACCTGCTCTTTGGAAGCTTATTTAAGCATTATCACTGCTGAAAACTTTAGTGTTTAGGTTCCAGCCATGATCTCATGGGCTTTGATGAGCTTTTTGGAGCTAAAAGAAACTTGTGTGAACAAGGAAATGAAGATGATACCTTGAACCTGGATGCCATGTGCCCTGGGATGTGTCCATCCTTAGGATGAAAAATGCACACATCATCACCTTTGTTTTCCCCAGCATTGATTCTGAACTTGCGTGGCTTCAGTGGGTCAAAGTCTGGCTTTCCAAATTTCCAAGGCTCTCTTGTGTATCTTTTGTAGTGATGAAGTGCTGAGATGAAGAACACGGGATTTCTTTCAAAGCCAAGTTGGCCTCCAGTTTCTGTGTTGCCAATGTCTGCATCCAAAAAAAGCTGAAAATAAAGTCACCTGTAAGGCATCCTCTGCATCCCCCATCGCCAGAGCTAATAAGATAATCCCCCATTGGGCCATTCAAGGCCATAAAAATAGGTTTTAGTCACAGAAATATTATTCTTCAATATTAGCAGTGGGTTTTTGTTAGCTTGTTTTACTTCTCCTTATTTGTTCATGAATTGGGAATCTCTCACATCCTCTACAGAAAGCTGTTTAGGACATTTCTTTCTTTGTAGGTGGGGTTACTGAGCCTGCAGGAATACTTGGCTCAGACTTTACAGGAGGCAAACTGAGGCCTCAAAGGCTATTTAAACAAAAACATAAAGTAAAAATGCACGTCTTAGGAAAACATTTCTGCACAGCTGCTACAGAGCAGGAGGAAGCCCTCAGAGCTTTTACAAGGCTATTAGACTGGACCTATCTTTCTGTTGTGCTTGAAACTTTTGGAGATAATGTCTTCCCACCTCTGAAATACAGGTTTCAGCCAGGACATCCTGAGGGGAGGATGAACCAGCAGGGACTGCTTTGTCTAACACATCATTGTGCATTGGTCTAGAACATGGAATAAATATCTTCACTGTCAGATGTAAGACATCCTTAAATTTTTCACATTGGCTTGCTCTGGAGTGTCAGAATTCCTACCGGAATATCCACTAGGAAAAAAGAAACAATGAGTGGTGCTTGTGCTCAATTGCCCTGGCACAAGGGAATGGAATAACAAAAAACTTAAATTTACATCCTTTCTGCAAGGGGCAGTAAGATGACTCACTCTGCATCAGCTCCTACCTTCACCCATTAATTTCCTACGCTACAAAAGTTGATTAAATTTGGTCCATGCTGATGTCTCTTGACTGGGAATGGGTGTCTTCTGTGTGAACCTCTGTTCTGTGTTGTAGTTAGTTTATCTAATTTTGTTAAAGGTTCATTAAAGCTTGTTGGTATGTTCTTGTTTCCCCCTATTGATTGTATTGGTTTGGCCCCAGTTGTCAGTTATGTAAACCCCTCCTGTTTTTCCTGAATGTTCCCTGCCAGTCACCTTAGCCCTGCCCCTACTCCCTATCCATCATTGTAAACCCCACCCCTTCTTCCAGACCCTTCTGCGTCAATCATTTTTCCCTCGAGGCTCCACTGGTTAATGTATCTTGCTCCCTCCATCTGTGTATCCCTATTGGTCCTGAATTTGTGATCCCTTCCCCTTACTCCTCTCGATTCCCCATTGGTCCATGGTTTGTACCCTCCCCTGGAGATTAGCCTGTACTTAACTCCTCCAGCAGTGCTGGAGGCTTTCTGGGACCTGACCCCTTCCAGTGTGGGCCCCTGGTTTTCCCCCACCTAATAAAACCAATGCTGGGAACTTCAAGAGAGACTCCTCTACTTTCTTGCCTCCACCCCTGATGCCATGCAGCACAGAGCTTGGGGCAGCCCAAGGAGGTTTTGCTGAGGGAAAAGCCTACTCCCCAGTGATTCCCCACTTGGTGCTTGCCTGTGCCTTTTTTCCAGGATGCAGCTCCCTCAGCTGCTCCTCATTGAACTTGTGCTTCAGTGGTCGAGTAGAGGTGAAAAGGCCCTGGGGACTTGTTAGAAATTTCAACACCCCCATGGGTAGAGCCAGCTGGGCAAGTGGGTACACAAAATCCTTTGTCATTGGTTGAATTAATTTGTGTGCTTTTATGTAATTCAGTACCAGTAAAGAGAGAACTTGTGACCTGGAAACTTGCTACCTGGTTGGTGTGGACAGATCCCTGTTCCATTTTCTTGGAGCAAACGCCGTATTGTCCTTTCACCTCTGGGGAGTTGTGCTCCCATGCACAGCAGCTCATGTTGGCTGCTGACACATGACCAGGACTGTGGGCAGACATCTGCAAGAAGATATATATTCCATGAGGGATTGTTGAGAGAATGCCTCGGACAGACTTCACTCAAACCTGCTCACATGCTGGACACTCCTGTCTCCCACTCTTTAGATCAAAAGACTGATGGCCCAAGTGCATCATAATGAATTAATAGAGACCTGGGGGGACTGAGAAGTCAAGTGTTTGACAGCAGCGGCCTGCTTTCCCTGCTGTTCTGACAGTTTCTCTGTCAGGCCTTATCACACAGTCACATCTGAGTCTGAGGGATGACAAAAAGGATTAGCTTATCCAAGCTAGATTGAGCTAGATGACACAAACATCTTTCATCTGCTAAATATTCCCTCTTGGAGCTGTTCCCATTCCAATGGCTGGGAAGGGCTATCGGGAGCCATGCACTTCCTGCTGCTTCCTTCTGCTGAAGGATGAGCACCCAGCAATGGCATCCCAGAGCTAAAACAGGCACATGCCTGTGGGAGCTCTCATCCTGGGATTGTCACCAGGGTTGGGTTTCTGCTCAGGACCTTGGCGCTCACAAATTGTGCAGCTAGAGATGAGCAGCTCCTGTGAATTGATGCACCGCAGTGCATTGATCATCAAAGCATGCACAGGCTGTTGGAGTCAGAGGGAAGGTGCTCCATGGGCCTGAAACACTGTTGGATTGCATCCATGCTCCCTCTGAAGTCAGTAGGAGCTGGCTTGTTATACTATTACATTTTTCTTCTATTTATCTTGGATGAACTCTAAAATTCTGGTTTTAGAAATCCATGCGGAGAGCATCAATATTGACATGTGAAAACCCCATCATGGAAAGCAGTCCTGCTCAAGACAGTGGATTTATGGTAAGATCAGAGCAGATCCACTGTGTGTGTCAGAGGTGTCTCCCAGACCTGGGGGTAAAACCTTACAAGGCACCACAGAAGCAGCCAGATTTACAGAGGAGAGTATTGAGAAGTAAATTTCTTCTGTTCTAATAGGGATTTGGGATTAGGACTTTAGTTGAGCACCTGAGAGATGCATGTCAGTGGAAGGAGTAACCCTGCAAGTATTTGTGTTTACTGCCTGCAAAATATCAGCACAACAGAGCAGTAAGTGACCAAAGGAAGGACACGAACTACCCACATCTGCCAAGGGTTCACCCCACTCCAAGCTGGTGTACTGACTACATCAGTCATGCTGGACCTTGAATCAGTTTGTTGCAAAGCAATCTCTGTTCAATTATGTTCATGAACATAATTGCAAAATCCACCTATCAGTCCAAAGATGAGCCCCCAATTATAAGACAAGCTAGTCTAAAATGAAATCAATTGTCAGTTGAGGTACCACCTTCATGCCACCAAAGGACACAAGAGATGCACTTCAACCCACTTGAACAATCAGGCTTGTTCCAGCGCCAACAGTAATAGTCACTTTTCCAGACAAAATTGATGTTATAAACAAGTTGTTGGTTAATTTCCTGCTTTGTTATTACTGATTTTACAGCTACATCCTTAAGCAACAGTGCCTGAATATAAACTACCCAGCAGCAAAATTATAACTGCATTTGGATGCAAAACACAACCTTCTTATCACTAGACTTTCAATCCCATCCAGAGTTTCAGGGTTACTCATGCAAAAATAGCTTGTCTGTCTGAGTGACCATGTGAGGGCTGCTCCTCAGCAGCATGAGTCCTTAACCACCAGCAGCTGGGAAGCAGCTCAAGAATATCTGTCTTTCCAGAGACATGCAAACCCACCTCCCAGGGAGCTTCTTGTGGAGCTCAGAGGCATGTGAAGGAGCCCAAGTGTTGGCCTACCTCCCATCAGCAGCGCTGGCTCAGCTGGGTCAGACCCTCACCCTGCTCTAGCCAGAGCCAGAACACATCCAGATTTGCTGCTTTGGATAAGGTCATCCACCATATTTACAGCTGGTCTAGCATTTTGAGGACATTAAAATAGCATGAGTTTGAGCACTCGTAGGGGCAAGGCTGCACAGGGGAGCCAGGAAAATGCTGGTTCTCACCTCAGGGGGTGAAATTCCATCTCTTGTGGAAAAGCTCTGTGCTGGAAGTCTAGTGGGAAGTGTCCCTGCCCATGGCAGGGCAGATGGAACTGGATGACCTTTAAGGTCCCTTCCAGTCTAAACCCTCCAGGGATCCTGTGATTCTCTCTTTTTAAAGCTCCCCTCCAGAATTTGGCACTATATTTGCGTATAGCTTCTGCCTTTCCCATCCCAGCCTTACAGGAATGCATCCTGCTCCTAGGCAGGTTTTGTAAGGAGCTACTCTTGGCAAAGCTTCCAGGCAAAAAGCTAAGGAAAGGGGGTAAAAAGCACAGGAATGTCCCTCACAGGAGGAGCGGCCATGCCAAAAACAGGAACCATGAGCAGTAAAACTGATGGTGAGAAAGAAGCCAGGAGCCCATGTCATGCAGCTACTGGTGCAAAAAGCAGAGCCATAAATGAGCAATGGAATATTTTTCCTTAGTTTGCATTGCTCTCCATGGGACAAAAAGACCTTTGGTCACCTTGCTGTGACAAGTTATAAGTAGACGTTAAAAGGATTATTGAACTTGACCACTCCTGTCCACCAGAGGAATAAAAAAACCTTTATGAATTATGTGATGTAAGCAGGACAGTCCAACCTTTATTCTTTGCCAGGAGCTTGGTTAAATAAATGCTTTTCTCTGAGTGAAAGAATGAACTTCTCAGTAAAATCTGTCAGAAAAAACTTCCAGTGGATAAGACATTGAGAAGGCCAATAGTGACACATCTCCAGATATTCAAAACCACTTTTTTTTTCCTTATCAAATCTGTTTTTGAGATAAATAGCCCCATCTCTCACCTACACCTGTTTTTATATGCACCCACCCAGAGATATGTATGTATGAATACATAACGATTTATTCCCAAAACTTAAAGCAGCTTTTAAATCGTGATGACATGTAAATACTCATTTCACAGGCTCATACTCATGCTTGAAATATCAGGTGTGCTCCCACCTAGTTTGGAGCTGGCTCTGGACTCATCAGATGCAAGAGACTCGTCACAAGCAAGGGATACAGATCCTGATCCTATACATCTCCAAGTCAGTCCAGCTAAACCATGTTTCCTTGGCAGCTGAGAAGTGGGATAATAAGATTTCCACTCCAAAGATACGTGCCCAGAGCACCAGACCTTTAATTATGAAAGGGACTGGAGCCAGCTTCCTCCTGCCTTTTCAGATAAGTGGTTTCACAGAGAGATTACAGTGAGCAGAATTTGGCACCTGGCTCTGCTGGCACGAAGGGGCTTTTGTTCTTTGCCAATGCAGTCTCCTGCCATGGAAATTTGTGCTTATCCCAGGATCCACCCAAGTGGATCTGTTTGTCATGTCAGCAGATTAGTGCCTACAAAAGACCAGCAGCCCTGGGCAGACATTTAGCATCTCCCAAGACCTTGGAGCTGAGTGGTGCCAATGCTCATTTGTCCTCTTTTTCCCACATTGGAAAAGCTGGCTCAAGCCCCATTCTGCTCCAGTCCTGCTGGCCTGGGAGCTAGAAAGGCAGTGAGCAAGCCCTGCTCCTGCTGAGCTGGGTGTTGCTGGAGGCTGGTTTACTGCAGAATAAACTGGTTCTGTGTGTGCCAGTGATACCTGGGCCATAACAAATTGCAGAAACCATCAGAAATTCAGCAAATCCCTCTAATGCCAGCTTGGAAGCCTTGAACATCTTTCACTGTCTGATAACCAGACACAAAACCAGCCTTGTTTTCCTCTTTTGCAGTCTTGTGGTGGCTGGTTGTAGCAAGACAGCTGGTCACCAAGACAAGGACACCTTACCCAGGGAGAAGCAGGACAGGCCTGCCTCCCAACTGGGGCTGCTCCTGCTCTCAAACAGTTTCATATCCAGAAATTAGCTGAAATCAGATTGTTAAAAGTGTCTTTTAAGTTCTTATGGATACTGTGAATTGCTGCATTAGCATGAGATATGCAGCACATGTCTTGGGTGCAGAATATGTCTTGGGAGCTTTGGGAGAAGCAAACCCCGGTAGTAGAAACTTGGGTGGAGGCTTTGGAAATTGCCTTGGGTTAATGCTTCTAATTGAAGTGAACACTAAAGCTAATACAGACTTCAAGGAGAAGGGGTACCCTAAGGGTAAATCTTGGAAATAATTGGGGATACTTTCTCTATATTTCAATATTTACACAGAGAAAAGACTTCATAGCTGCATGTTTACGATGGCCGTACAAAGTGAAAGCGACATATGAAGAAACATATAGCCTTTGTTCTCCAATGAGAAAATTGGACCGAGACAAAAATGACCTATGGAAACATTGAAAGATCATAGGAAAGTATTCCTTCTAGGCAGAGAAGGAATATATATTTGCAGGTAAGTGATGGGTGTTGTTCTTTGGGGAACTTCAGTGCATCAAAGGAGCCTGGTATCAGCCCTGGAATAACATCAGAGGAAATGTTGTCTGAGGAGAAGCAGAAAGGCTGAAAGAAGTTTATCTGGGCAGAGGAAGGTACAATGGACTCGCTGGTTTTAAATACTGAGGTGGTTTCTGGCTTTTCCAGGTATTGCACACTGGGGTCAAGAATGAACTTCTCCCAGCTCAGAGGCTTGTGAGTAATGGAGAGGTGGACAAGTAGAGTTTGTGGTGGGTCCAGGAAACAACAATAACTTATTGGATCAGTTTATATAATAAATATTATCATCTATGGGCTCAGTTTTCTATTATAAGCACAGAATAAGTTAACTACACTTGTATCTGCTCTACCCCCATATTGGAACCATTCAGCAGCTCACTGTATCATAAACCCAGAGTATAATTTAGAAAGGAAAAAAGCATCAAAGCAAATGAGAGATGGAGTTCAGGAATACTTCAAGCAGGTGTACACCATGGAGCACTGACCTCAGTGTGCAATTGAAAAGGATATCATAACACAACAGTTTGGAAGAAGAATGTACAGTTTATTGCAAAGAAGAAACAAAAATCTAGGGCAGAAGTTGATCACTCCTCCCCACCTCCATTTTTCACTGCAGGTAAATCAGATTACAAGAATGTGCAGCTTCTGAAATGACTATAGACTCAACAAGCAAACTGCTGGGCCTCCTGAACACCTCGCCATGTGAAAACAGCATAAAAACTAAACACATCTTCAGGAGAGAACCGGGTTAAGTGGCTCATCTTCAATGTGCTGCCTGTGTGGATGAATTGACACTGCCAGGTACAAAGAACAAACTAGCTTTTGAACAGCTTTTGAAACAGACCTGTGTGCTGAGATCCAGCTGGGTAGCTTCTGCCCTTTGGTTTGTCTGGGTGATAGTGGCATCAGATGGTGGCTGGTCATTGTTTACTGTCCTCATTGGCCCAAAAGGGCTTGGAGTAGTCACTGAGCTGTATTTTTAGCACCAGGTTCCTCCAGTTCTCAAGCCCAACAGCACCTCTGCAATCCAGACTTTCAGTGAGTTACTCATTGTAGGGCTGAATTACCCTACCCTGCTGAGACCCAGCACTCCAGCTGAAAAAAACCCCACAGCAGTGAGAAAAACCTACCCTGCATTCAATTTCCTTTCCTTCTGGCAATAATCTCTCCTCCAAACTCTGTCCCCATGCTGATAAACTGTGATAGACTTTTCAGTCATAGTCAGAGATACAGCATCTTCAGTTATTCAGGAAAAAAACCAAAATATTGGGTGACAAGGGGCTTCAGATGGCTCAAAATGTTTGGGTGATGATGGGCTTTGGGTGACCCAAAGTAGGTGGTTGGCCATTTTTTGTGCAACTGTAGGTCCTGCATGGCAAACCCAAATCACCAACCCCGAGTCTCCCCCTTTCTTCAATTCCATGGTATACACTGGTGTAGTGGTTTAGGTTCACCAGTTTGAGTTTCCTGGCCAATGCACCAAGTAATATACCGCAATTAACATTTGCTAAAATTGCCAGTGCATCTACTAGAATTATTTACTCATTTCCTGCTGTCAGATATTAATTAGGAGGAGGGCAAAGCAGGCTCAAAACTTAAAAGTTATAAAGAAAACTTTATTAACAGAACTAAAATAATAATAAAACTAGGATAAAACCTTCAGAACACTTCTTTCCCTGCCCAACTTCTTTTCTTTCTCAACTCATTTTATCTCAATGTAGATAAAAAACCTGGGATTTTAAATTTGTTACCACCTCTACAATAGTTTTTCATCAGTTCCTGTAGGGAGAGGAGTTTCTCTTGCCATGCCATGGAGACTTCTCCACAAGAAACAGTTCTCTCGTGGCTTTTTAATTTCCACAAATAGCAGCTGCCTGGAAAATACACAATTGTGACATTCCTCTCATTTTCACAGCCTTCCCACAACTGAGTTAATGGGCCATGTCAACTTATGGGGTACTATTTTAAGGGTGAGCTGTTCAAAAGCAAAGGTTCTCTTCATCTATCTCTGCAATCATCTTCATCTCTGGGAACAGGTCTTCTTCTCTCTCTGGGGGCAAAGGGTTTTTATCACTCTCATCTCTCTCTGTTCAAGCTTCTCATGGGATCACAGCTACTTCAACATCTGCTTTGCTTCATTATGGATGTCCCTGCTCACATCTACAGTTTGAACACTGCATCCCCCCATTTCTTTCAATTTCTCATGAATTAAAGGGGATATTTTAGTATATCATAGTCCATCTCCATGGCCTTACCAAAAGAAATTTCAGCCCAATACTAAGGCATCTCCTCATTCTCCTCCCATCTGGGACTTGACTGTTTCTTTACTGACCTTGGTGTCTTCATGTTGTCCTCTATGTGTCTTCACTCTGTCCTGAGGCACGCAGTTACCTCTTCAAAGCCAGAAGCAAGAGAGAGCTTTCCCAGCATTGCCTGTCTTTAAAATGTGAATCTCACAGAGGCGGATCTACCTTCTAAATGGTTTAATAGGTTGTCAGTTCTCAGAGCTAGCCAGTTATTGTTTTTTTCCAGGCACAGAAGAAGCTCTTAGCAGCTTCTCTCAGAAAAATCATTTCTGTGGGTGGCTTTTCCCTTCTTAACTAAATGTTAATTAATGCAAAATCAGAACAGCTGGCAGTTCTAATATTTAGGAATATTTAGGAATACCTCTGACTGTGGGGGAAAGTTGTGCCAGCCTAGAAGAGCAGGTTTAGCCTGAGATGCTTTCAGGAAGCGTCTGCCTGTTTAGCACTGAGAAAGGGAAATCCAGGTTTACCTTCAGCACTAATGAGAGGCTCTCCTGGGTACTCTGCATATCTGGCCAGAGCCTAGTGACCACAAGTTCAAAGACCTGTGAGGTTATTCTAGGCCCAAGGAGATGCTACACAAGAGAGAAACCCAACAAGGACCCCATTGTACCCCAGAAAGTGTTTGTGTTTTGAACATGAGTTTTCTCCCTTTCCTCTCTTGGCTTTGTGAGAGCCCCACAGGGTCTGGGTCCATCCTGATACCTCTCACAGCAAAGCTTTTGAAAAGCTTTGCATGAAAGACATGAAAAGAAATAGGAGATTTAGGTCACTTACCCAGCCTGAAGGACCTGCCAAGCATGTTGTGATGAATTTCAGGGCTGTATTGGGTTGACATATCACCTGGTCATGAAAGGGGCTTCACACTAAATAAAACCCAGTAAATGTCTGCTGTTGGAGTCACTGCCTGGGGAAGGAAGGTGAAAAACTGCCAGCACAGAGAGCTGGGAAGGTGCCCAGTGCCTCCATGCTTCACTGGGGAAGTTATCCCAATCCCTCTGGATCTCATACCCATGGTCCCAGGACCACCATAACCAGTCATGGTCTTTCCAGGGGACACTGCTGCCAGCACATGGTTTTAAAGGTGTCTGAGGAATAACCCTGTACAGCCTAAAACTCTTTGTCCACCAAGAAGAGAACTCAAAGAGCTTTTTGTACAGATGCTCCCACATTGGATTTATTTGCTGTTATTTTCCTGCCATCTTGCCATCTTGTGCTTCTACCATACCAATACCATCTATCATGCTATTTATTTATATACTATATTTATGCACCTACCTCTGTGCAACCCCATGTAGGCAGAAGCCAATGCAGTGTGATCCAACCTTAAGCCCTAAAGTTCCCTGGCTGGAGCAGGAATGGCAGCAGGAAGGATGCCAAGGAGAAAGAAAACTGTTCCACAAATAATTGCAATGGGGAGATGTAGGCACAGAGGGGGAAAATATTTACAGGCACTGTAAGGGGAGGAGGAATGGCTGTGGGATGTGCTTTAGGGAAGGCTGTGCATCAGATCTCACTGGCAGAGCTGTAGGCACTGCCTGGACCAGCTCCGGCACTGGCACAGGTGCAGTCACACAGCAGAAATACAGCTCCTGCCACCTGTGGCTCAGCCTCTTTCCTGGGAACTGAGGATTTACAAAAATAGGAAGCTGGAAATGCCACACAGCAGCTAAATATAGCCTGACCAACTGGTGAGCTGCAGTGCTTACTCCAAAACCAAAGGTAGAGAAAGAGAACTCCTCATTCCCTACCAGGATGAGGTGGGATGGAGGGAGCTGCTGGCCACAGTAGAGGCTGCCCTGGGGAGCCTGTTCAGTGCCCCACCACCGTCTAGGGGAAGAACCTTTTCTTGATAGCCAGGCTCACTCTCCTGTGGCACAGCTCCAGCCCTTCCCTGGGTCCTCTCACTGGTCAGAGGGAGCAGAGATTGGAACTGACCCTCGGGAGAAGCTGCAGAATGCACAATTGAGCTGCTCTTCTACAGAGCTGCTCATTTTGCTTCCTTGGAGGTGTTCAACCTGTTCCCCCCACAAAAAAAAAACTTGGCTATAATTGTATGTTTGCCAAATGCTGATCTTGGGGGCTGATTCCCCAAAGGCACAGAAGCACTGGAAGGTGGACGTGATGTTACTGCCACAAAGATGCCAGCAGTGTGGCTGGGGCTCGGCACATGAGATCAGTTGGTTTCTGTTTTGTTTTTTAATAGCCAAGCTTCCTTGGAAAAGTTGGTCTGGAACCAGCATGGAGGCAAGCAAATCACTGACATCACAACACAAGGGAAATTGCAAATTTATTTTGGGAAGGGGAAAAACAACAAGAAACTCGGAAACTGAACTTCAGCACCCACACTAAAAATAAACCACAAAAATTCATCACAGACCTGCTTGGGAAGGGGTCTGGCAGTGAGGACAAAATGAACTAAAAGTGACATTCTTTGGTGAATGGAAAGGCTGAGGCATCCTGATTAGGGTCCAAGTGTGGGAAGCTATCTAAAAATAAACAAACAAATAAAGCCCCAAAGCTCTGGGGTTTTCAGCACCATCTGGAGACTCTGGACTGTAGGAAAACATTTTAACAGAGCAAAAGCATGGTATTTTAGTAAAAGCCTGTCTGCACAACCCGGCTTTCAATCCAGGCGACAATTCTAAGGGCAGTGTCTTAAAAACTCTCCTAGAACAGCGAGAACAAAGAAAAACAATAGCATTGTGTACATGGAAAAGAATGTAAAACAATGTGTATTAACCAATAGTAGCTTGTTAAGCCCTGCAAACCCTGTAGAACCCTAGAAAAGTGTGCAAAAGATAGAAATAAACGATGTTCACTATACCTCTGTGAAGACTCAGTGAATAGTCTGAGTGGTTTTCCATTACCTGGCGCTCTGAACAGGGACCCCTTTGCGGGCAAATGGTACCAGCTCGGCAGGTCCGCACAGTGGACAGACGTGGAAGCAGACCGGGGCCAGCAGAGCGGATTCGCATGGTGGATAGATGTGGAAGTGGATCAGAGCTGGGCTGGCAGGTTCACACAGTGGATAGATGTGGAAGTGGATCAGAGCTGGGCTGGCAGGTTCACACAGTGGAGAGATGTGGAAGCGGATCAGAGCTGGGTTGGCAGGTTCACACAGTGGATAGATGTGGAAGTGGATCAGAGCTGGGCTGGCAGGTTCACACGGCGGATAGATGTGGAAGCGGATCAGAGCTGGGTTGGCAGGTTCACACAGTGGATAGATGTGGAAGTGGATCAGAGCTGGGCTGGCAGGTTCACATGGTGGATAGATGTGGAAGTGGATCAGAGCTGGGCTGGCAGGTTCACATGGTGGATAGATGTGGAAGCGGATCAGAGCTGGGCTGGCAGGTTCACATGGTGGATAGATGTGGAAGTGGATCGGAGCTGGGCTGGCAGGTTCACAGGGTGGATAGATGTGGAAGTGGACCTAAGGTGGGGAAAGCCGGGGACGGAGGAGCCTGGGAAGAAGACCGAAGGCAGGTACGCTTCGGCACTCAGGGAGAAGGAGTCGCGACCCTTTCCCCATCCAGGGCTGCTAGCATGGATGTAGAATTTGCGGCAGCACAAACTGCTTCAAAGTGTACTCATTAAACAAATGGAAGCAGTCAAGGCTAAGGGCCTTGAAAAGCTCGTTTTATGGGCTAGAGAAAACAGAAGCTTGAAGATACCTCCACTGCTTTTTGCAGTGGAGGATTGGAGAGAAATAGGAGACCAGTTGTGGGAGAAAACAATTACAAGGAAAAGCAAGGACACTCTGTCTTATGGTCTGACTTGGCAGATTGTAATTAATACCTTAAAAGACATGAAAGCGAGATCTGCTCAGGCTGCGAGCCCTGTAATTCTACCTGTGTCACAGCAGCAGCAGACGCCTTTACCTCCCACTGCTGGGCGAGCATTCCTTCTTTATGCTGCCCTTAGAGAGATGGGGGGAGAGTCAGAGAGAAGAAAATAAGGAGATGTTCAATGTTTTTAAATTGATTGTGGACATACAGGGACAAGATATTAACTCTACTTTTGAAGAGAAGCCAGATTTAGAACGGTTTCCACCCGACCCAGGGGGGGCATGGGGGGAACACTGGAGTGTGCGCAGAGAACAGAAGCACCCCCCATGGCACAGGCACTGCAGAAGAAGCTCCAAGGCCATGCTGGACAAATATCAGCAATTACAGAAACAGTTGAGTAGAAACAGGTGGCTCAAGCAGCTTCAAAGGGAGACAAAATAGCCAAAAAATCGCTAACTATATGGCACCTAGTTTGAAATTCATTACTTAATTAAAAGTTGATGAACTGCAATGGTCACCATTGCTATCACCTGGCACTGAGAAGCTTTTCATGTAACATTGCCTGCTTTTGTAAAATTGTGTCCTTTTCCCTCTGTCTGCGAACAAGACGACAAATATTGGGAGAAAGAACTGCATTTGGTAAAGTTAATTTTGTGAGTTTTTTTTGCTCTCCGTTTTTCCCCTCTGCAAGAGTATGTGGGGGATGACGAAGACCTCACTCAAACTTTCTAGAGATACCAGCAGCAGAGTGGGCATTTCACCCCCTGGCTCCATCTCCAAGATGAAGCACCGGGATAGTACCCAGTTTGTTATAAAGTCATGATTCATTGTTTTCTTAGAATGTCTTTATATACCCTTTTAGAGTTAATTTTGTGTTTTAAAGTAATTGTGAGTTCTTAAAGTTTTGGAGTTTTACTACAGAAATTATTGCAATTCATTAGAAAATTCAAAAAACCCCTCTTTAAAAATGTTTAGAGTAGATATTAACAGAAGTAAAAAGTTACCTTGCAATAATTAGTTTTAAAACCTAATGTTAAAATATTGAATGATTTACAGCTACTAATAAAACGATCTTCCAATTAATGTTATCTACAAAAGGTATTCCTGGTTTAAAAAATAATTAGCTAAGACAACATTACTGCACAAGACAAAGTTAAGTTAACCTTATGTGATCCATTTGCTTGTTTTTTCCATAATTTTAATAAGGTAATTTCAATGTGAGTCTTTTTGCTATAAAAAACACATATAACAGCATACATACCGATTTGGACTTTGAATTTTAATTAAAAATTGGACTTTATGTTTCTGAAAAGTGTTACGAAAGCTGAATGGTAACTTGCCAAATCCTGTTGTGGTTTCTCTCTAGTAAAACTGCACTTTAAAAATCCTAACCAACTTAAGCATACACCAAGCAATTCCTACTATGAATAAGTGTTTTCAGTAACATCTGCAGTTATTATGAGTTATTTTCAAAACCAAATGACATGGAATTGTGATGTATTTGTTACATCCTTATAATCTCTATAGTAAATCCTTGTTACTGTTATATTGTAATATAACAGTTTAAAAGGTATATACGAAACTTTCAGTTGCCCTTTTTTTAATAATAGAGTAAGATTGAGTTATGCTTTCATTTGATATAGATTGAGGGTTAATAGAATTAAGCAAAGTTAAGTTTCACTATGTTTGAGTGTTTTTAAGTTAAGTTTTGTAACTCTGGTATTCTTTTGAGGTTTTGTAATTTCCTTTTGTCATAATTAATTTTTAGCAGGTTTGAATTTTGTTTAAATTGTCTCACATTTTGTGAAAAGACACTTGTCTAAACTGCAAAGTATAGTTACCTTCCTAGAGAGATGAGGATGACTATGACTGAAACAGCTGTGATGGAACACTGATGAACACCTGCTTGTGGATAGAGGGTAATGCAGTCTGTGGCACCCTTGATTTCATTGGGAGTTCTACTGTTTGTTGCAATCTCTGCAGTTTTTGTTTCTTATAGGTAACACAAAAGAATAGTGATTGTTACTAGGAAATTTAGGAGTTTTTTTACCTTGTTTCATTTTTGGTCATTAAGACATGACTTTTCTAAAAATATTATCTTGATTTTCTCAAACACTTACTGCTGACATATTCATTGTATAACGTGAATTTATGGATTTTTATGATGAGCATTATCTACAGAGTGTCATTGTTGTATTTATAGCCAGCTTCTTATATTTTAACATATTTTTGTGTAATTACCTTTTAGACGTGTCATCTGAGATCCTTTTGTTTTCTAACTACAGACGCATCTTGATAAACAAGTTATATAGCTGTTCCTATACAGAGTTTTCATGGTTTTTACTCCTTTCCTTGTTTAAGAAGATTTGCTTTTGCCTAATCCAGTGTAGCTTTATTATTTTTCAGTGCCTTCAGAATTCCAAGAAAATGTATCATTGTTGAAAGTCAGCTGTTACGAGAGAAACTGCAGATTAAACCAACTGCTGAATGGTTGAATTGGTCTGTTACCTAAGAGTTCTGATTATTTGCTTTATACAAATCCATTTCAACAGTTTGCTGTGCTGTAAGCATCTCATAGCTGCTATTATTAAAAACCTTGTTTTGAAAATGAGTTAAGAGACATCTTTCCAGTTTAAAGCCTAGGCCCTGGCCAAGCCTTGGCTTTACCTGGACGGAATGTTTGCCAACAGATCCAGATGTTTTCTACACCAAATCAGTATTTGAGTCACTTTTGACTTGGCAATTTGACCCTATTAATATGACAGCTGGATCAATTTTGATGTGGGCTTGGAGAATCATTTCCGGAGGTGGTTATCCAATCCTTCACTGATTTTGTTGTCTGTTTGCTAACTATGGGATGCTGGTGCAGTGTTTTAGTAGTTAATAGTAATTTTATATTACATATGTTATTAATAATGTTTATAATCTGACTGATTTCTGACTGCTGTAGGCTTTTCATTCATTATGTATATAGTTTTGTGTTGATATTAGTATGCATGATAAAAGTACATCTCACTTTCAAAAACATAAGGAATTGATACCCTAAAAGCATTTGACTAATGTAGTATGTACATTAGAAATTTAGACCACAATTCATTTTGAATAATGAAATATTTACACCAAAAATTTAGAAAGATCATATAGTCTGAATTCACAATTAATTGCACCACAGCTAAGCCAAAATGATTCATTGACTTTAAGGGGAGAAGTGCCTATGTTTGTTGACAGGTTCAAAAAGGTCACCTGTTCGTCTGACCAGACTGTCTGCCCCTGAAAACATGAGACCCAGTGAATGGAGAAGTCACCACACAGCTTTAGTACTCCAAGCAACGTCAGAAGTGGAGCTGCCAAGACACAGTTATGTCTGAAAACTACACAGACAGTTTACCAACAGAAGTTTTATGTTATCATCATAATGTTGTGTCTGTACCAATTTTCTTCAGTTATTCTGTTTTAAGATTTGAAAGAATGTGTTGTATGAATCTTTCTAACCACTCAGTCTCTATCCATGAACAACTAAAACAGCTGCAAAACAAGTTACATGCCCTGAAAGAAGTTGATGACCCTGTTAGAAGCTGGTTAACCAACTGAGACATTATTTAAGTACTTAAAATCTCTTATATTAGAAGAGAAATTAATTCTTGTTATAGTATTAATAGAGATAGTTATTGTAAGCTGTATGTTATCCTGTATCTGTAAAAGTCTGAAACTAATCAAGTCCAAAACCTGTGCTGTGCAAAAACAAAAAAGGGGAATTGTAGGAAAACATTTTAACAGAGCAAAATAATGATATTTTAGTAAAAGCCTCTCTGCGCAACCTAGCTTTCAATCCAGGCAACAATATTAAAGGCAGTGTCCCTGAAACTCTCCTGGAACAGCAAGAATAAAGAAAAACAATGGCATTGTGTACCTGGAAAAGAATGTAAAACAATATGTATTAACCAATAGTAGCTTGCTAAGCCCCACCAACCCTGTAGGGCCCTAGAAAAGTGTGCTAAAGATAGAAATAAATGATGTTTGCTATACTTCTATGAAGACTCAGTGAATAGCCTGAGTGGTTTTCCTTTATTTCAATTTTGATTTTTTTCAATAAATGTGACATGGCTGGGCTGTAAGCTGCACAGACAAAATTGGCCCTAACAGATTCCATCTCCAGTAGTCTAGTTCTTTAAAGAGTAGAAGAAAAGGAATCCCTGGGTAAAATAATGATAGGTTGGATTAGAACTCAAACAGGGGACCCCAGCTAGTCCCAGTCAAGACTGAAGGCAGACACCTAATTGGTCAGTGAGCTGGGTGGTGTTAAGAATACAACCTATCAAATGTTCAAGCACAGGAATTTTGAAGCCCCTATAAAAGAGGGTGTCCATCAATAAACTTTGGCTGTTTTATGAACTTGGCATGTTTAGTCATGTGTCTGTCTCCAAAACTGTGACAAGGGGTGACACCAACGTGATAGACAGCAGCTGCCATGGGTAGAGAGGGGAGACAGAGTTCTGGCAGGGGAGAGCAGTGTGGAGAGCTACCTAAGAAAAACAGCATTGAGAGCTACCTAAGAAGAGCTGCGTGAAAAGCCACCTAGGTCCAGACCCTGGTAAATAGAAGAATGCTGCCAGAAGACATGGGAGGACAGGTTTTGGTGGTGGAAAACACAGTCATTACAGTATGGACCCTCCTTTTATGAGAATGCGGGATAAAATATGAAGAGCGAGCTTTGTTAGCCTTGCTGATGTGGTCTAAGAACCACAGGTTGGACACAACCGAAGAAGCTGCCCTTGATATAAAAACTTGGGAGCAGACTGGGAGATTTATAATCAAGACAGTCTCCATAGGCGATGAAGTCACCATAAACATTATAAAGCCCTGAAGGCTTGTTTTAGACTTGCTGAGACAGTTAAAAGCCAAGTGGGATGCAAGGATGGCAGTGGGGATGCTGCAGGCGCCACCCACTGAGACATGCAGTGAGAATGGGGCACCGGGTGAGGCAGCAGGGCCATGGACACCATACCGGGTGTGCAGGAGGAGAGGATGGATGAGGCAGCCCCCATGTGATAGCTCGTCTCTAGCTTGTGCTAGAGCTGCATATGCCCTGTGCTAAGCCCTTTGTCGCCATGGTCACGCTCAGACCGTCTCTGCCCAAGGCTGATTGGCTTGGCTCTGCAATCACGCCTAAGGTCCAGCCTCTGCTTGGCACATCCACTCGCTCATGGGTGGATGAGTCACTGCGAGGTGTGACAGCACAGGTACCCGGACTGGCGGGACACAGGATCCCAAAGCCATGGTACCATGCACGCCGCTGCCACCACAGCCACAGGGACACAAATCAGCAAGGTACTTGAGAGATACCTGTGGAGGGAACCACGCCTTTCTGCTGAAACCCAAGAGGATGCAGCCACTGCGTTGCCGGTAGCTACACCTGATCCAGTCAGTGTCTGGAGACAGGTAAAGCAAGCAGTGATTGTAAGTGGGGATTTTGTGGGTGCAGATAAGATTGACATGCCTGTATCAGGTAATTGGGAACTTGGGGATGGGGCAGTTGAAGCATATCTGGTGCTGAGAGGCAGTGGAACTGTGCCAGGTAAGTACACTCCATTTCAGTAGCCGGTCCACTCTGAACTGCACCAGCTCGCCGCAAAGTACAGACTAGGATCTCCTGCAGTAGGAGAAATCATGCTGCGATTTCTAACTGCAGAAGTAATTCCTTTTGATATTAAGTAGCTCCCTAAATTGATATATACACCAGTCAAATATATGGTATTCGAGTCCACCTGGTGACACAGTGCAGAGGAGCAGTGTGCTGGTTTCACCTTAATTAATATTTAGTAAGAAGGAAGAAACCACCCACTGAAATTATTTTTCCGAGAGAAGCTGCTGGGAGCTTCCTCTGTGCTTGGAAAAAAACCAATAGCTGGTTAGTTCTGAGAGTTGACAATTGATTGAACCATTTAGAAGTTGGATCCACCTCTGTGAGATCCACATTTTAAAAACAGACAAGGCTGGGAAAGCTCTCTTGGCTTCCGGCCTTGAACAGGTAACGGGGGCCGGTCCCTGCTCGGCCTGGGGGCAGGCAGGGCTGGGCTGGGGCTCTGCTGCGGTGCTGGCCCCTCCCGGGAAGTCTGCCGGGTCCTGTTCTGGTGCTGTTCTGCCAGGGCCCCTTCCCATGGGGGCGAGCCCATCCCGGGGAGCTCCCCGAGCCCTTGGCAGTGGCACCGCCGGGCCAGGCCGGTCCCTGGCTCAGCTGAAATTCTGCTGCGGCTGAGTTTCACCGGGAACTGCCGGGCAGGGGGAGGGGAAGCGATCGACCGTGCTGCCTTTGAGTGTTAGGCTGCTTGCTGAGATCCTGGCTGTCCTTCCCCAGTGCAGCCACCGAAAATCCTCCATCGTAAACAGGCCCTGGCAGAGACCGCGTGAGCATCCACAGGCCCGGGAATATTTAACCCTTTCACTACACAGATGGGACCTGCAGACCATGTCCCTCTCTCCAGGGAAAAAAAGGACAAAGTGATGACACATAGAAAGAACATGAAGACGTGCTGGTCAGTAAAGAAACAGTCAAGCCCCAGATGGAAGGTGAAGGAGGAGATGCCTTAGTATTGAGGCTGAAAGTTCCTTTGGTAAGGCCATGGAGATGAACTATGATACACTACAATATCCCTTTTAATTCATGAGTAAGTATGGGGGGATGAAGTTTTGAAACTGTAGATGTGAGCAGAGGTATCCATGATGAAGCGAAATAGATGTTGAAGTAGCTGTGATCCCATGAGAAGCTTGAACAGAAAGAATGATAAAGACCCTTTGCCTCCAGGGAAAGAAGAAGACCTCTGTTCCCAGAGATGAAGATGATTGCAGAGATAGATGAAGAGAACCTTTGCTTTTGAACAGCTCATCCTGAAAATACTGCCCTATAAGTTGACATGGCCCATACACACAGCTGTAGGAGTGCTGTGAAAATGGGAGGAGTTTCACAATTGCAGATCTTTTCCCGGGCAGCTGCTATTTGTGGAAATGAAAAGCCACAAGAGAACTGTTTCTTGTGGAGAAGTCTCCATGGCATGGCAAGAGAAAGCTCCTCTCCCTAGAGGAACTGATGAAAGACTATTGTATAGTTGGTAACTGATTTAAAATGCCAGGTTTTGTCTCTACATTGTCAGCTGGGAAAGAAAAGAAGGCAGGGGGAGGAAAAGGGTTCTGAAGGTTTTATTCTGAGTTTTATTATTCTTTTAGTTCTGTTAATAAAGTTTTTTTCATATCTTTTAAGTATTAAGCCTTTCTCCTAATCCATATCTCACAGCAAGAATTGAGTAAGTGCACTGGTGATTTTAGCCAGCGCTAAACCCACCACAAGCAGGAACTAGAAAACCTAAGAGTTTTGCAGCAAGATCCATGTTTTGGGGCAGGGATTCCTCAGCTCCTAGGATTGCCATCAGTGGGAGACCCATAACTCCAAGCATGATTACATCCATTGATGGTGGCATAAGCAAAAGACTCGGGGATGCAACTTGAGAAAGAGAAGCTGCACACCTTTAAATCCCTGGTACAAGAGCAACTATTTCAAGGGCACATAGAACCATCAACAAGCCCATGGAACACTCCAGTATTGGTCATAAAAAAAACATCTGGTACATGTCTTGCTACATGACTTAAGGAAAATCAGTGTCGTTATGGAAAGCCTGGGTGCTTTGCAGCCTGGTATGCCATCTCCTACTATGATATGTTTCTGATTGTGGACTTGGAATATGGTTTTTTTTACTATCTCATTACACCCTGAAGATACCCCAAAGTTTGCTTTTACAGTGCCATCCATTAATAACACTGCACCAGTCAAGCACTATCAGTGGGAAGTTCTGCCACAGAGCATGAAAAAAAAGGCCCATAATTTATCAGTGGTACGTTGTACAAGCACTCCCATCAGTAAGAGAACAATTTCCAGAGGTGTACTGCTATCACTACATAGACAACATCTTGATAGCAACCCCAACCAAAAAACACCTTTCACAGATTCAGTCTAGCCTGATACAAGCATTAAAAACATTTGGGCTGCAGGTAGCTCTGGAAAAGGTGCAGCAGCACCTTGGAAATACTCAAAGTAATGGATCAGACCATCCAGCCACAAACAATTCAACTCTCAGCCAAAATTTGAACTTTAAATGATGCAACCCAAAAAATTTTCAGTATCAGAAACTGGGTTAGACCCTATGTAGGACTGACAACCCAACAATTGGCATCCTTATTCAATATCGTTAAAGGTGATCCTGAGCTAACTTCTCCTGGAAAATTAAACCCAGAGGCAAAAGCTGCTCACAAAACAGTAGAGTAGGCCATTACAAACAGACAAGTCCACCGGATATGGCCAGAGGTGTGCATTACTGTATTCATTTTCATTGTTGATTTTCACCCTACCAGCATTACTGGACACTGGGATACTCAGTAGCCCAACCCATTGCACATTTTTGAGTCAATTCTCTGTCGCTAGAGGACATGGAATGATTCACACAAACACATCTCAGTGGTGTGATAGAAAAAAGAGAGCTTTATTTTCCTGACTCCAGTATTTATAGATTTTTTACAATGACCGGGATTGGATAATTTAGTTACCACCTTCCCAATCACACTGGTCACGCGAAACATCCATCAAAAGACGTTTCTTAGAAGGAATGTATAAACATCTATGTTTATAGTTACTTTCCCGGGAAAGTGTCTAAAACTATGAAAAACAAAATCAGAAGGCTTATTTTTCAGGGCAACAGATTCTCCTACCTCACCAACCTAAAAAGATAGCACCTATCATCTTCAAGTTAATTGCACAATTAATCATCAAATGCCATCAGAGATGTTTACAATTAATGGAAGAGATCCTTCCAAATTTACTATACCTGTGCCAAAAGAACACTTTGAATGGTGCTTTTCCAACAGCACAGTTTTACAAAGTGCCTTGCAAAATTTCTCAGGACCAATTGCTTACCATCTACCAAGCCATAGATTACTGCAGTTGAGTGGGACCACTGCACTATCTCTAAAGCCACTAAATAGGTGCACACCCCTAAAAGGTGTTACAGTATTTACCGATAATTCTGGAAAAATGGGAAAAGCCATTGTAACAAGGAAAGAGGAAAGTGGACAGCAAACATTGGAAAGTTGTGAGAGTGGATCACCTCAGCTGGTGGAGCTATGTGCTGTAGCTATGGCTTTCCAGTATTCCCCATATTCCTTTTAATATTGTGACTGACTCTGCCTACATTGTTGATATTACACAGAGATTTCACCAAGCACTATTAAGAGAAATTGACAATGCACCACTATTTGACTTACTAAAATCTTTGTGGCACACCATCCACGCTAGAACTTGCCCTTATTGCATCTTACACATCAGAAGTCATACAAATTTACCAGGTTTCATTGCAGAGGGCAATGCTCAAGCAGATTAGCTAGCCAGCCCTGCTTGGACAGCACCACAGCCAGACATGCTTGCACAAACAAAGGCATCACACACATTTTCCCATCAAGATGTTTGAGCCCTACAGTGACAATTCCTGCCTGACAAACACAGAGGCTCATAATATATTTAACGCCAGTCCCGACTGCCAAGGCCACATTGTACCAATGCAGATGGGGGTTAATCCTTGTGGTCTGCGAGTTTTACAAATCTGGCAAACTAATGTCACACATATCCCTAAATTTGGCCATTAAAAGTATGTGCATATATCAACCAATACTTTTTCATCGGCTGTATGGGCTTCAGTACACACAGGGGAAAGGAGTCAGGATACCATTGCACATTGGTGATCAGCCTTTGCTGCTTTAGGTATTCCCCATAACATTAAAACAGACAATGGCCCTGCATACATCCCACAAAATACAAGACAATTCCTACAGCTCTAGGTGTGTTACACCACTCTGGTATTCCTCACTCACCAACAGGACAGGCTATTGTGGAATGTGCCCATGGCACTTTAAAGTGTATTCTTGATAAACAGAAAAGGGGAATGTCTGGTGAGACCCCACAGAGCAGAGTGGCTAAAGCTATCTATACCCTAAACCATTTGACTTCCACGCAAGCTGCTGCTTCATAGAATCATCCTCACAGAATCCTGCAATGGTTTGGGCTGGAAGGGACACTAAGGTTCATTCAGTGCTGTCACAGTACAGCTGGTCTGGACAAAGTAAATCTGACCATAACACAAATCTAATTTAGCTAGCCTAATTCATGTCTGAACATGTCCCTGGGTAAGTTACAGGGCCAGCCCCATTCAAGCTGAGAAGAAAGCACACCACTAGCCAGGATGCTGGGCAGGGAGAGAGATCTCAGCCAATGGCCCGGGAAATTTGAATTAAGCATTTAAGTGAGTTCTGAATAGTAAACGAGGCTGTTTCGTCTCATGAGCACCCGGAGCACGAGTTGTGAGTTTCGTCTCCCCATCCACGGCCGGCACATTATAAGTGGTGACGCTCGTGTGAGGACACAGCCTTTACTGTGAGTAGAGTGGGAGGGAAGATAGGGACAGAGCTTCTTAAAAAGCCTGTCCAAAACAGCGAAAAGCAGGGAAATACAGTGAAAAGCTGGGAAAGACAGGCGAAATAGCCTGAGGAACAGCAAAAAGCTGGGAAAGACAGAGGCGAGAAGAGCCCAAAACTACAGCGAAAAGCTGAATTGAGAGGTGGAAAATCCGTCCAAAAAAAATTCAGCGAGGAGAGCTGTCTGCAGCGAAAAATCGCTAAAAATCCGGAATAGTTTCTGGACTTATCCATACAAATTGAAGGAAATACTCATCAGGGCTATGGGAGGCTTGATATCCACTCAACCACCTCCAGTTTGGAAGGTCTGGTCGCTTTTTTTACAAGAATTAGGATTAGAATATGACAAAAAACATTATTAGCTTTAATGTGGGCAAAGAACCACGTTTAGACACAGCCGGAGAGGCTGCTTTTGATACAAATATATGGGAACGAACTAGACATTTTATTCTTAAAGCAGTCTCAAAGGGGGACGAAGATGCCATAAAAGTTTTAAAACCTTGGAGATCTATTTTTAACGTAATGAAACAGATAAATGCTGACCTGAAGAGCGGGTACAGAGAGCTGGAGAGGACAGAGAGAGCTTGGAACACCTTTCCAAGCCCATGGGGAGAGCGGCACCACCAAAGAGCTGCCCCGCACGGCCGAGCCGCTTTAAACGCTCCCCTCTCAGCAGAACTGCTTAGCGAGCTGTTTCCTGCACCTCCACCGAGCCAGAGAGCCTGGGCAGCAGGCAGAGAAACCATAACATGCGATACCCTTCGCAATCCTGCCAAGTGTCTGGACCCCGCTGAGCGGCGAAGCAGGGTGGAACGGCGGAGTCCCGGGTTGTGCCGGCCCTGCCGCAGCCGAACGGAACACAGCAGGCGGCGGAGCCTAGGAGATGCTGCAGCGCGATTCCAGAATACCCAGTGGCCGGCCCGAGCCGCGGAGCCGCCGTCGTCAGTCGGAAAATGCCGCTCCTTCGGCCCCAGAGCCCGCGGCCATGCCTCAGCACCACGCTGCCCCCAGGGCCGCCCCTCAGCCACTGGGGCCGGCCACGCCCCTCAGCACCATGGAAACGCCCGCGCCGCCCCTGCCCACAGCTGATTGGCTCAGCCCAGGAGCCACGCCCACCGCCCCGCCTCCGCTGGCCACGCCCGCCTGCCGCTACTACGGGTGGGGGGCAGAGGTGACGTCACGTGAAATGCCCGGATCCAAACCCGGAAGTGGCCCAGCAGTAAGAGAAGGCTACCGGCGATGGAGCCCGGCCCAGGGACAGCACCCAGCGCAGCTCCAGCTTCACCACAGCTACAGCCAGAGCACTCACAGCCACAAACAAAACCCACAAGACCTCCACAGAGAGAACCAGAGTCTTCACTTGACGTCAGCTCCAGCTCCAACACCACTCCTGTCAGACACTATCCCAACGCATGTGAGCTTCAGACTACAAACCCTGATGAAAAATGCAAACTTGCCTAGTTTAACTCTCAGCTATTCGAACTTGAAACAAAACCTGTTTTATATATATGCCCGAGAGATCTATCTGTATTACAGTGTTTATTATCATTGTTAATTTGCATTCTACAAGAATTATTAGTCAGAGGGTATCACAGTGGTCCCTCCAAAATGAGAAACTGGATACCAACTCACAATTAATACCTTTGACTACCTAAAAAGTGATCCAGGATTAACTTCCCCTAGAAAATTAACCTCAGAAGCAAAAGCTGCTCTTGAAACAGCTTTTTTGAGATAGGTCCAAACTATCTCAAACCAACAAGTCCACCAGATATGCCCATAAGTGTGTTGCACTGTATTTGTTCTCATTGTAAATGTGCACCCCACTGCTGTTACAGGGCAGTGGAACACTCACTGGCCTGACCATATACACATCCTAGAGTGGATATTTTAACCTCATCAGCCAAAAAAGACAGCACCACAGCCAGACATGCTGGCACAAACAAAAGCATCACACAATTTCTTCCATCAAGGTTTTCAGGCTCTACAACAGCTATTCCACCTGACAAACACAGAAACTCGTAATATTGCTAGCACCTGTGCTGACTGCCAGAGCCACACTGCACCACTACAGATGGGGGTAAACCCTCGTGGACTGCGTACCTTACAAATCTGGGAAACTGATGTCACACACATAACTGAATTTGGATGTTTAAAATATGTACACTTATCTATTGATACCTTTTCATCAGCAATATGGGCTACAGTGCACATGGGAGAAAAGGGTCAGGATGCTATTGCACACTGGCGGTCAGCCTTTGCTGTTTCGGGCATCCCTCACACCATCCAAACAGACAATGACCCTGCATACACTTCACAGAAAACAAGACATTTCCTACAGCTCTGGGGTGCAGCACACCACACTGGTATTCCTCGAATAGCAACGGGACAAGCCATTGTGGAAAGAGCACATGGCACTTTAAAATATATACTTGAAAAACAAAAGGGAGAAATGTCTGGTGAGACACCACAGAGTAAGGTAGCTAAGGCTATTTAATACTACATCACTTAACAGTATCAGAAAAGTCCCAGAACCCAGTCATTTTAAATCACTTTCTAGCATTACAGTCATCTGGAGATGAACAGTTGCCTAAACCCAAGGTAATGGTGAAAGACCTTCTCACTTATAAGTGGGGAGGCACATGGAGTTTCATTACCTGGGGAAGGGGATATGCCTTTGTTTCCACGGACAGTGGAACACAATGGGTACCTGCCAGATGTGTCCGTCCTGCTCTATGTCCTGCCCAGGACCACAAACAACACCCTCCTGACAGAACCTCAACAGATGTGATGGAGTAGATTGAAGAGCAACCAGAACAACTTATTCACCTACCTCATGAAAATCAGAGATTCTTGAAAAGACAGTTCACTTAAAAACTTTGTTTACAAATTGTTTTTCTGCTAAATTGGGTTTTCTCATGGTTCTAAATGTTGAATGTTATAGAGTTCAGGTATAATCTCAGTTCTGAACAGGTTCTTTTTTAATGTTAAGTTGTAACTTGTAACTATAAGTAGTTAACCTGTGGCATGTTAGCTTGAAGGATTGTGATCTTACCTGCCAGCTCCGGGAAGTGAGTGTTGCAAACTCAATTTAGTACACAAAGCATGTTGCTAGCCAAGGAGAACTAAATTTTGTCAAATTAATTGGAAAACTTCATTCAAATTAAACCCATGCTGTCCCTGTTATCATGTCTGCAAAGGGCCCTTTCAGATAGGATAAGAGAGAGCATTTTGTATTTTTTTTTAAATTTCACCAAAAAGGGTGAATTGTCACGTTATTGTAACAGTACAGCTGGTCTGGACAAAGTAAATCTGACCATAACACAAATCTAATTTAGCTAGCCTAATTCATGGCTGAACATGTCCCTGGATAAGTTACAGGGCCAGCCCATCCAAGCTGAGAAGAAAGCACACCACTGGCCAGGATGCTGGGCAGGGAGAGAGATCTCAGCCAATGGCTGTCTAGCCCGGGAAATTTGAATTGAGTATTTAAGTGAGTTCTGAATAATAAACGAGGCTGTTTCGTCTCATGAGCACCCGGAGCACGAGTTGTGAGTTTTCTCTCCCCATCCATGGCTGGCACGTTACACAGCGCCACCCCCTGCCATAGGCAGGGACACCTTCCACTATCCCAGGTTTCTCCAAGCCCCATCCAACCTGGCCTTGGACACTGATAGGGAAGCCACAGCTTTTCTGGGCAACCTGTGCCAGGGCCTCAGCACCCTCACAGGGAACCATTCCTTCCCAATATCCCATCTAATCCTGCCCTCTGACAGCTTTAAGCCATTCCCCTTGTCCTGTCACAACATTCCCTTGTCCAAAGTCCATATCCAGGAAGGTTTAAGTAATACCATTTCCTTTAGGTAGGAAGAATTTCCATCACAGGTGTTTCTGCTGACAGTGTTTTCCCCCCTCCCTTTGTTTAGGAGAAGCAGGAGATGCATGTAAGGGGAGTTCTGCAAAGCTCCAGCATTCCCAGAGGAGGAAGACTGGCTTGGCAGTCTCCAAGTGCCCTCTGCCACAGATGCAACAAGCAGCTCCAGCCAGCTCTACTGGCAGATTTATCCAGCGAACATCCATGCCAGATGTGAATGGAGGTGTTTGGGATTGGGATTGAAAGGGGAGTGATAGCCACCCTGCCCTGTGAAGGCAGCGCTCTCCAGAAGAGAGGGCCTTTTATCCCTTCTTCCTGACACCAGGGACAGGACCCAGGGAATGGCTGGAGCTGTGTCAGGGGGGTTGGGATGAGTGTCAGGGAAAGGTTCTTCACCCAGAGGGTGGTGGGCACTGCCCAGGCTCCCCAGGGAATGGACACGGCCCCAAGGCTGCCAGAGCTCCAGAAGCATTTGGACAATGCTCTCAGGAATGCACAGGGTGGGATTGTTGGGGTGTCTGTGCAGAGACAGGGACTGAACTGGATGATCCCTGTGGATCCCTTCCAGCTCAGGATATTTTGTGAATCTGTGTCGGCTGGACATTAGCACAGGGCTCATAAGACTTTGCTTCAGAATTTACCTGAATTTTTAGTGGCAAATGGGATTAGTCTGGTAAAATAGAGAGGATGAACTGGTACCTGGATTGGAGCACAGAAAGGCATAGATGGCTCTTCATAGACCATTCAGGCACTCCAGCAGAAGACAGGAAGCGAAGAAAAAAAGAGGCGTCCCCAGATAGCATGGAAAGATAAATCTGAGCGTAACTAAGGGTGTGAAATGTGGGTCAAGAGGGCAGTGAACAATAGTAAGAAATATGCTGAGATGACTAAAGCAGTGAGAAAGAGGGCGAGGAGAAAAGCAATTAAAAAGATGAGCAGTCATTCTAGTTTGGCATTGAGAGCTTGATGGCTGGACAATATACATGAGGAGAAACTAGTAGCCAGGTGGACATGCAAAGAATGACTAACAAGGCATCAGGCAATGAATTCTGTCTGTCAGGTGCTGGAAACACAACACCCAGCATGGAGCTGAGGAGGAGTCAGAGCACCATTAATTCAGTCAGGTCTGCTGCAGGCAGGGATCTGGGGTCTCATTGTGAGCATCTAAGAAATAAGGGAATGAAATGGAAAAGCCGTATCAGCTCCCTGGATACTCTGAAATATGAGGTGCAGCTGCAGCTATTTTTAGAAGCATGAAATATCCTGAGTGGGAAGGGACTCATAGGGATCAATCATCCAGTCCAACTCCTGGCTCAGGACACCACAACAGTCTCACCTTGTGCATCCCTGAGAGCACTGTTGAAACACTCCTGGAGCTCTGGCAGCCTTGGGGCCCTGCCCATTCCCTGGGGAGCCTGAGCAGTGCCTGCCCAGCACCCTCTGGGGGTAGAAACTCTTCCTGATCTCCAGCTTTCCCTCAGGTCCTGTCTCTGGAGGCCTAGAGAAGGTTAACATGTAGTCCATGTACATAGAACAGGGCTTGCAGGCTAGTTGATAGCATTTCGATTCTACTGAAATCTGCTGAAAACTACTTGGACAAGCTATTAAAGATCTAATTCCTATAGATCTGCAACACTAGTAGGCCAATTAATAAATTAATATGGATTCTTTATTAGGAAAAAAAAAACATTTTAAAGAAAAAAGCTTTTTTCTGACAGGAAAGAGGAAGATGGCTTAGCTTTAGCAGTATTATTGATATCATCAAGAGCCCTCATCTTCCTTCCAGTGATTTCTGAGAAACTGAAGTGTTTTGTACAGATCCTCAGGGCCACTTTGTAGAGGGTGGGATTGTGCTTAAGATGTGGAAGCAGCGTCCCTTTACTTTGCCTCTGCCCTGCTGGCATGCCTGGGAAGCAGAGAAGCATGCTGTGAGCCAGAGATGCTTGTGCAGCTCTGGAGCACACACAGCCATGGAGGCCTGCAAGACTCCCATGGGAGGAGCTGCTGCCCAAACAACAGGAGCCCCCTCCCGGTCCTCAGTGTGGGCTCAGGGAGCTCTCTTGGTCACTGCTGGCAACCACAGCTCCTTCTCATGGACTTGACAAGACTCTCCTGCCTCTTCACCAGCATTTCTTTGCATAAAATGTTCTGTGTGTGCTGCAAACAGTGAGGCTGCCTCCAGGAGAGGTGCGTGATGGTGCCAGCAGCCTCAAGGAGACATGGTCTGCATAATCAAAGGCTCCCTTATGCAAGAGTCTTGCTGTCAAAGCCAGGCCAAAACAGCCCTTTGCTTTTCTGTCATTCTTGACTCAGTGGGGAAGCATCAATGCAAACATCCCTCTGCAGAGAGGAAAGGCTTGGAACAATAATCTACTGCAAAATGGTACTCTCTAGATTTTAAAACACCTTCTGTTGGTCAGGGCATTCAGTAAAACGTATCAAATTGCACTTTGCCAGTAAGACCTAAAAAAACTCTAAAAGATAGCTGTATGGAACCTGCAAAATCTTTCTGGGTTGAAATAAGTGCAGGATTGGCAGCAGTGCCATGGCTCACACTTCCATGGATGTCTCACAAACACTTAAAACAGAGTTATGCTTGAACACTTTGGGCACACCACCAGGATGCTATGGATTCAGGAATGTTAATGTGCTACTGCTGTGAACTGATACACTTCTACAGGAAGTCTCTTCCCATCTTTAATTCAGTGCCTGGAAGACCAGAAGCTTCAGTCTGTGTGTTGTTGACTTGACAGAGAGAAATACTTCAGTGGAATGTAAAGGAGCAGCACAGCTGGCTCAAAATTTATTTAACATCCCTGTGTTTACACTGTAATACCTATGGGACAAACAGTGCTGTGATGTTATTTGTTGTTCTGTGTGGTTTTTTCCTCAGGAATAAAGAATCACCACAATCTAAGGAGGCTGGAAAAAGGCCCATATAATAATTTCTCAGTGAGACATGAAACAGAAATCAAAGCTTTCAGAAAGTTTCTCCAGCTTGACCTATGAAGTCTGGGTCAGCAGTTTTCAGTGTACAGAAAAGGAGGCTCAAGTTATGTTCCTCTTTCTGTGCACAGAAACGATAAAATGAAGGGTAAATCCAAGCACCAGTCATGCAGCAAACTGCAAACTGGCAGTATTTCCCAGAAACTGAAGCAAATGCAAAGGAATTTGCTTTGAGGGTTAAGCATGTGTCCCTTAAATACCAAATCTGCCACATGCCACATCTGTTACAGCCTTTTTCACACAAACCAGCTCTTTTCCTGCGGGGATTAAGTACTTCCCAGCTTGTAAAAAGGACAATTTACCTGGTGGCAGGTAGCCTAGTCAGGTGTAACACTGACATTATGGAATAAGCCATGGATCCCAGGAAATATCAACGTCAAGTTCACACACAGCATGGCAGGAGTCAGCATACAGGGACTCCTTCAAGGCAGGACAGCATCAGACCAAAGTAAAATAAGGGTTTCCTCCACAAGGGGAGCAATGCTGAGAAAGGCAAAGAAAAACTCTTTTTTCCATGACTGAAACCCACAGACCCCGAGTCTCCTCTGGCTGTACTGGGATAAGGGTGTCCTGTAGAGCTCTGTGACAGTGACACACCTCCTCCAAGGATGTGCAGGACTCCCTGTGGGATCATTCTGCCTCCCAGCACATTTGGCCAAACTAGCATCAAGCTCCACAGCCATAGAAATACCCATTCTAGTCCCAGGGATAGGAAAGCTTAAATGGTCTTTCATTTCCCAGCTTGTTTTTTCGGATTCTCTCCCATTCTTCTACCCATGCAAGAAAAAAAACCTCTTGTGTTTCACCTTCTGAATGTGTGATCCTTGGCCACACAGCTGTCACACAGACAATCCTGTGTTCAAGAAACTGTTCTCGGTTGTTATTTGATTCCCAGGGAACTCTGGAGATCTTCATGCAAAAGATGCAGAAAATTCCTGCAGAAGAAACTAAAAATCAGGTGTTTTCCTCTTAACTCCAAGCTGAAGCACCTCCTGGGCAATCACTTTCAATATGCAAAAGGTATGTCCAAAGATATAATAAAATAAATCCTAGGAATGACAATGGCTTTGTAACCATGACTTTGAAACCTGGTTGGTACCTGAAACAGGTAACTAGTCTGCTCTTACAGCATAGATGGTGACATACTTTGGTGTTTTAGTTGCCTCTGGTGCTGCTATAATCAGTTTCCTTCTGCAGGGAAAAAAATTAAAATAAGGTATTTCTGTGGAAGAGCCTTTTCTCCAAAAGCAGAAGGAAGAAAGCAACGTTAAGAAATGTAACCTGGGGGGCAGCATAACTGCTTCTGACAGGGCTAAGACAAAGACACTCTGTAAACTATAAAAACCTTCAGTCCTACCACAAGCCCTTCAAACTTACCTGCAACCAGTATTTACAGTATGGGTAAGGATGTGTTTATTCTGTTATATACCTGACCAGACAGAGAGGGAACACAGGCTTTGTAAACACTTCCCAAGTGTATTTATTAGCCAGGACTGATCTATGTCAAAGCATGACCTACTACATACCTCAAATGGCATTTCATCACAGTGCAGTTGCACAAGCCTCTGTTCTCCCTGAATGCATCCTTGATATGCCAAGGCAGACTTTAGCATACCACTTATTCAGATCAATTCCTACATTTGTTTGGGCTTGAGCACAGAAGTTAAAGAAACGTTTTGTTTTCTCTGTCCCCATCATTTGAAAAGTTTCTTTCTTTTCTTCCTCCACTGTTTATTATCCACATCTTCGGTATCATCAGGAGGATCTGGCATTACAAAGCCATCAGTCATTTTATAGTAGACTATTGTGGAGTCTGTCTCAACTATAGCCAAGGTAACTGACACCAGGGTGCCGGGATCCTCTGCAGGGAGAGAGGCTTTCTTCAGTATTTCCCTTAACCTAGGAGAGGAAAAAAAATCACTTAGAAAGGAGTGCACAACCACCTATGATGGCACAAAGGTAGAACAGCGTCATTTTTATTCAGCCTATTTTCACTCTGCAAACTTGTCTTCACTAAAGTGAGCACAGTATCTGCTCTAATAAAAATCTAAAGCTGTGTAATCAAGCAACAAAAGAAAATAACAGGATCAATTACACACATCTCTGCTGGAAATGGCTCAACACATGCTTCTAAGCTTTGTTTATGTGCACTTGTGTGCATGTGCCTCATCCACCACAATCCTAGCATGGCAATCTCTACTGGCCCTGTTTTCAGTAGACTTATATAATTATATAAGACTTATATAAGAAATATAATTAAATAACACCTGGTGTTCAGTTGGAGAACTGAATAATTAAGACTTGTTCCATTTGCAGAGGTAAGTCTTCCAGTCCCTGTGCCACAGGTCTCTGCCAGACTGTGGAAGGCCCAGGAGCCCAAGCCAGGTTTCTCTACCTCCCTGTCTAGACTAGAAGCCACAAGACTAATGTTCTTCTTCAGAACAGTCAGCCCAAATAATGTCTTCCTTAAAAGCTCAAGACAAAGTTATGCAATTTTTCCTATTTAGCTTATTTTAGGAGTAACATGCCAGTTACTTTTCGGTTCAGAGCTCAGGACAACACTGATCCCTGGAATCCCTGGATTCCTGGTCTGACTGAGGAGCAAGTTCTGAAGGAGTCTGGTGATGGGAGACAGAACAGTAACACTTCCCACAGAACATTCCAACAGGGAGCTTCCTCCTTCCCCCACATGTCAGGTGCAAGAGGGCTCCTCTGAGATTGCTGGGACAGGTTACATTCCAGGGGGAGTTCAACTGTGCACCAGGAAAAACCAGTCCTGGCTTCATGCACCCTGGAGAGCTCATCCAGCAGAGTACAGGCAGCTTTGAGGCCGGGCATTGCAGCTGAAAACAAGGCTCTCTCTAAAGGCACCAGCTTTCAGGCTTCAATCACCATCTTCCCTCTTTGGTCCTCTAATAAAAGCCAAATGGAACCCAGCAGAGAATGAGCAGCAGCCTGGAAAGCCTTGCTGTTAAGCTCATGACCTTCTTAAGGATGCATCTGTGTTCTGAGCTGTGCATAATCTAGCCTGGTAAATTCAGGAGAGCCCTTCCTCCTGCCTGCACCACTGGCCTAGACACATAGCAAAGCAAAGCAACAGTTAGTTACTTCATGCAACAGAGATACCACAGCTGAGAAAAGCCCCATCCTAGCCCTCCCACATAAGCACATCTCCTAACACAGCAAATAAGATGAGAGAGACTGTGCTGGCCACTGGCAGAGGAGAGACAGACACTGTAAGAGACTCCTTCAGGTAATGGGACATCTACTCCCGTGCTCACTGCCACCTCAGCAGTGCCTCTGTCTGCACATTTACTTGGTGGTTAACTTACTCTGTGCTTAGCACCTCCAGCTCCTGTCACTTCCAGCCCCTGTGCAAAGGTACCCCCAGCACCACAGTGTCCTGCCAAAACCCTGGCAGGGGACAAGAGCCTGTGAAAAAATTACAGATGTCCTTCCTGACACAAGCAGGGAGCAAGAATCCAATTGTCTCATGCAGAATCATGAAATTATTTGGGTTGGAGGGGACCTTAAAGCTCAGCCAGTTACATCCATGGGCAGGGACATTATCCCAGTTTCCTCCAAGCCCTGTCCAACCAGGCCTTGGACACTTCCAGGGATGGGGCTGCCACAGCTTCACTAGGTGACCTGTGCCAGGGCCTCAACACCCTCAGCAGCCAAGTGTCAGGAGAAAGCTCTAAGTTGGCAAGGCCAGACTGGTGGCACAGATCCCATGAGGAAAGAACTGTACATGAAGCAGCAGAAATTAATCCCTCTCCTGGGAATGCAATACAGAATTAATGATAAAATGCCAAATTAAAGGGCACGGCTACCCAGGAGAGATATCTTGGGAGCCAAAGAAACAGAACTTCTGTTGAGTGTGGGCAGCGTTGTACCTGAGAGTAGACTCGGGCAGAGGCCTGGATTCACCTGCCAGCCAGGGCAGAAGCTCCCTCCTATTTTCTTTAATACCTGTCACAGGTTTTCCTCATAGTCTATTAGGAGGAGGGATGGAACAGTGAGGCCTTAGATCTACATTCCTAATACTCATTTCTTCTTATAGTGCCAAGTACAAACACCTGAGACTATTTCCCCCTATTTAGCAACTAGGACTTCGAAGATGCCCCATGATCCCAAAAGCAGCCAGTCCTGACAACACATTAGTGACATTTCTTTGCATTTATTCTTCCTTTTCAGGAGACAAGAGTTCCAGGGTTTATGTAAGGAGCACAAAGACATGCCACTGCATCAGGAGGATCTGCTAACTCTGCTGTCCACAGATGAAGAATGACAACTGCAAATGTTTTCTTTTTCCTCTTCCCCTGTCCCTCCACACAGGCAGCCCCAAGACAAGGACACTCATTCATGCATACCACAATAGCCACAGTGCACTGCAGCACATCCGCAAAGTGGAAAGAGGCTATCTTTTAGTGGGATAAGCTTTGGAATTCAGGAAATCTGTGTCAGACATCATCCCTTGACCTCCTTCCCTGAAGGCATCCCCAGCAGCCCCTGTATCAAGCCTGCTCACAACATTCCTCTGTATCAGCAGACATTGCAAAGGAGCCACGAAACCTCTGATTTTATGGTGCTTGCTGCCTGCCACGAGCAGGAAGATGAAATACTGCAGGAAAGGTATAGCTTTTTTAATCCTTTTAATTTATCTAATGTTGTCTATAGAAAAATAATTATGCAAGCATAAACTGTTTGTGGCCTTCTGAAATACAAAGAATGCACATCTGACATCCTAAACAAGGCAAGAAGCTTTGATTTCAAGGAAAACAGCTATTAAGGCTGCCCTTCTCACAAAACAGCGGCAGACAATGATGGAAATAAAGTCCTAGGCAAGAAGCCCATGTGGTAACACCCCCCAACAGAGCCAGCTGATTTAGATTACCCAGTCAATGGCTACCAATAAGCTCCTTAGTGACCAGTACAATCTGCTACACCATACAGGTGATGACAACTATAAAATATGAATTTGCTTAAATAAAAGTAGATTTAACTTTTCTGAAAATGTCAAAAATTAGTGGAAGAGAGGAATTCAGTGCATCCAATAGGCTGGCAAATGCCAACAGCCTTGACCACCTACAATCCCCAGCACCCTAAGCAGCCTTTCCCTCTGGGTCACAGCTGTGTCAGGACACACTCTGGAACTACTGATAACTGATGGAACACTGACACCAAGGGGCTCACGACCACTTTGGGCTTGGTTCCTCAGCTGTGTTACAACAGTGTGAGCCCCACAGAAGCTGTGGGGTCAAACCTTTGGCATGGCCTGGCTCTCCCTGGGTCCTCCTTTTCCACAGGAATAACAGCATGCACACTCCACTGTCTGCACAGCCAGTTTTCAGCAGATTGGAGAGACCTGACACAAGAAAAGGTGCAGCTGAGAAGCAGTTCCTGCTGTTCTGCAGGGTTTCAGTAAAAGCTCAGCACATTTTCACTACAGTTTCAAGTACAGCCTGTGCTGGAAGAATGCACTGTGTCACTTCATCACCTCCTCAAGGACAGCAGACAAGATACTCCATCACCTGAGCACATGTTCACCCACAGGCTCAGCCTGCTAACAGATATCAGGGATAGACACTGCTACCCATGCCACCTCCTTGTGATTTATGCCAATGACTGCCTGGTAAAAAAAACCCCAAACATCTAGAGCCCCAAAAGGGTGCACAGAACAATCCAACGTGCTGCTTCATGCACAGTGATAAATCTAAGCTAAAATACACTGCACTACTCCTTTGCCTCCTCTCCCTCTGCAGGTTGAAAAGCCAGGGAATGTTAAAACAGGCAGCACAGAAGCTTTAGGTGTCCCACACAAAAAAAGTACCTCTTGAACAAAAGCATTGTGAAAGAAAAACAACTGAACTTAGAGGAATACAGATACCACAAGAAACACTCTAAAGTTTTATAAAAACCACATAAGTAGAATAAGACTAAGTATTTTTTATAAGAATTCTTATCTGTTGGAGATCATGCAGTGCAATGTTTCCAGTGTAATTTGAATGCCCAGTTCTTAAACCTCATGGTGCCTGCATGTTCACTCAAATACAGATCTGCTCCCACCAGGCCAAATGCAAACAGGACAAAGCCCTCATTATCCACCCTGGAAGCAAACTCACATTCACCTCATTCTCCAAAAGATGCAAAGGACTTCACCTCAAACACTGTTGCCCAAAGAGCTGGCATTTCTAAAACACTGTGCATTAGAAAAAGGGCTTAGAAAAAGCTTCCTAGATATCTCCAGTCAGCAGGGATTGCTTTTTCTACCAAAGAATTAATCATAGAAGCAGGTTTAACTTACTTAACATTTGCAAGGAGCACTGCAGCTAAGGGAATAGCACTAGCAATGTCATCCTGCATCTGTCATTACTGCTGCAATCAAACTTAATGATGGCAGTGAACTGACCTGGTCTTCTATTACTGTGGCAATTAATAGCTTTAAAATAGAACAAATCCAAAAGCAAAACAAGAAAATCTACACAAATTCATCCAGAGTGTAGAGAGGAATGTGGCATCCTTCCCCCATCTTAATTTTGCACTATGTGCCCTCAATACCCATCAGAAATCTGTGCTGTGTTTCCCAATATCTGCTCCTAACAAAATAACATTGCCCTTTTGTCCGGGAGGAAGAACCAGATGTACTGCTAGTGACACTGAGGTTTCAACTGACTCTGCAAAAACCAACCAAGGGCAGAATCATAAAGAATTCAAGCAGCAAGTTCTGTGATGAACAAAAGAGCATTTCAGAGACACATCCCATGCAATGCCTCTGAGAAGCAGCATCACTCTGCAAGCTCAGAGCAGTTTTATGGAGGTTCATAGAGCTCCACTCAGCTGAAATGGAACTACTGCCTTCTATCCCATAAAAGCCAAAGGCTTTCAATCTGCCCTTTATACTTGGATGAATAATTCCTTGCAGGCTTGGCCAGCCTGAACAGCTCCCTCCCCTGCTCGCCAGGCAGGGCTGCAGAGTGCACACAAGTTGGTCTCTGTGCCACTGCAGAGATCATTACCCCAGGCATTGGAGCATGCCATTGTCCCAGGCTAGGTCAGGACCAAGGCACAGGAACCTCCCAGAGAGCACAATTCCTTGGATTTAGCCAGCACTGCAAACTTTAGCACAGCTTGCCATCAGGAATGCTGCTCCAGACCCTGCTCCAGGGCAGGCAGCAGCATTAACCCAATGCCTTGAAGTGTGTGGGAAGGAGCACATGGGGCTGGGAGAAGGTGTAAATGCATACCACTTTTCCTCGGGATTTTTTCCCAAAACACATGAACAGAGAACACTAGAAGAAACTCACTTTTTGTAATGGAAAGAAAAAAATAAATGCAAATAAAACATCACATGCCACACTGGCCAAGAGAAGGAATTGAAACCCTGAGGAATATAAAGATCTTTTTCCATGGAAGTTCAAGAAGAAAACAAGACAAACCACGCAAAAGGGAGATATCAAAGTTCTGCAAAGTTCTACAGGACACACTTACTACTGGATGTTCAACCACAGTACTGCATAATCTACTCTGCTGTGGGAACTGCAATCTCATTTAAAATATTAAATTAAAAAAAAAATTAAAAATACTAATAAAGAGCTTGCATTTAGGAGCCACTAATTACATTTTCAGTGTGTGATTTACTGCATGAATAAATTATGCTTATAGCAAGGATTACTAACAAAACTGTGACAAGGATGCAAGATGCATGTCAGACTTCCAGTGCTTTAAAATAACAGGATTTTTCAGTTTATAGTGAGATTTATTTCACAGTCTACAGACTTTGAAGACAGTAAATTCCAGTCCTCAGACTTCCTTCCCAGGATGCTTATCAGCTTTAAAACAAAATATTTATGTATCGCTTTTTTCTAAAGTAAGTTAGCATTTTAACAGAATAAGCCTTCCCAAACTTGTAAGGTCTCCATGACCTCAGGCAACTTCATCCTTCATTTACAACACTTGTACACGAAATACAAATGGAGCAGTGACATGTCATTTAATCTGACAGTTTATCTGCAGTGTTTTGCTTAGACAGAGTTATTTGTCTGAGACAGTGCCCACTTCTATTAGATCTTGGACCTAATGCCCTGGTCCTTAAAGGATCAAGGCTTTCTAGGCTATCTAAAAATTCAACTGTCAACACTGTGAGCTCTCCCAGCTTGCTGAGCTTAGTTTATGCAAGTAATTTCTGCCAGCTCTGAAGCAGTACTCCCAGGATTTGACTGTTTCCTCCACTCTGGAGAGCCACAGTTCTGGAATGTACTGAAAACGAGGTACTTGGCATGCACTAAGGTGTTACAGTGAGCAGCAACTACACCTCAGCCTACGCATCTACAAGCTCCTCCCACAAGCATGAGTCTTGAATTCAGCCTGCTGAATTCAGAGGCTCCCCAAGCCTCAGCCAGCTGTGTGTGGGTCAGAGCAAGCCAAGACAGAAATTGCATTGTATTCCCCAGGGCTTTGCTCACAGAAGATTCAGTAGTCTTCATCTGAAGAACATACACAGCACAAAGCCACTTCTCAAGACTGTGTAAGATCATTTACTCTTTGCTCCAGAGCCCATAATTCTGTAATTTGGTGGGTTCCTCTGCAGCCCTGCCCTGCCACAGCTGGGTAAGTAGCTTCCACCCAGCTCTGCAGAAGCGGACAGTGAGCTTATGAAGGAGAACAGCTTTTGCCGTCAGCAGTTAACTGTCATGCTCAAACTGGACATGATGAAATTTTGTAATAGGCTAAAAAACATTGAGGCACTCATATTTGTCATTTGCCTAGATGTCCTGCTGGTAATTTCCACAGCAACTTTCCTATGGCCTTTTAAGGACACACTTCTGAGTAGCAACTAAGTAGAGAACTTCATGAGACACCTGAGAAGGAAGAGCTTGGCTGACGTGGATTTGTAGTAGAGAACCACTGCTATATTTCTCTGGAAGACCAAGCCCACAACAGTGACTTATATTTGCAAAATGTGAGATCTTTTTTAGCACATACATAGTATTAAAATCCACTATTTTCTAGTGAATCACTTTCTTTCTTCTACCAATAAGAAAAACACAGAGCAGAATGAAGATGGAAGTCTGATTTTAAGGTGCCACTTCCAAACCCTACCAAGATCTTACTAGTTAAACAAGGAAGTGCTGCCCATAAATGCTGCTGTTACTGGCTTCTTTTGCAGTTAGCAGAATTCCAGGCCCAGAATAGAGACAGAACATTTTCACCATCCCAAATCCTTCCAAGGGTTTATTTTCAACTCTAAGCGAGCTGCATTCACTTGTACTCATACCTCCTCCCCTGCTTTTAGTAAGTAACACAAAACCCAAAGCACTGCTTTGACTAAAATGCATATGCACGTTCAACACCACAAATATAAGTGCTGTACACAAATACAACCTCCCTGCCTGACAACATCCATGGATATTGAACACATACAGGCCTTTACGGACATACCTGGCACTGCAGCCTGGGATTCAGCTAATTTTAGTGACAATACACCCTATGTTGTTGCTCTGCAGCAAACCCTAGTCACAAACTGTACTTTTAATCAATGTGATGCATTCACTCTTTGCCTCTCCACCACACATCCTTCCAGTACCAGATTCCAGACACTCCGGTGCCAGAGGCAGAGCAAACAGCATCACCACAGAACAAACAAGTGCAGAGGCTCCTTGTGAAAAGATCCAATGACACAGTAAAAGATAGGACATGCATGCAGTGGAATATCTGTCATTACAAGTCAATCAGAACATACTCCTAGCCTTTACCCAATGCCAGGAATCCAAGTTTTCAGCCCAGGTGGAAACACACTATATTAACCAAGCACAACAGCTCAGCACGTAGGTGGAATTCCTCAAAGATCCCACATCCTCACTGGCTGCCTTCTATTTCCACCTAAAATCTTGTCTGAGCTGAGAGTTGCAGCATGTCCCTTTCATTCACACACACACACACCTTCTACTTATAGACAGGCTGGATGACACTCAGCATTTCACCTTGCAAGGTGCTGCCTCTCAGCAGCTTTCCTCTGCTATGGAGATCACGCCATATTTCTCTGCAACACCAAGCCCCCAGGAATGATTGACCAATAGCAAATACAATATTTTTTCAGCACAAAAACAGTACTAAACCCCATCAATATCTAGTAAATAATTTTCTTCCCCCTCACCCAACAAACAGCAAAATTATGATAAAAGTCTGTTAGCAAGACATTGATCTGTCACTTCTAAAACCCAAAATAAAAAGCAAAAACATCCTAGAGTGCACACACACATCTAGTAAGTGCAATTAATTAGCTACCTACCACTGTGTCAGGCTGCTGCCCACAGAGCAAGAGGAAGCAGCAAAAAACAGTAAGATTTGCAAAGCCAGCCCTGAGCCAGCTCCTAGCAGGAGTGGAAACAGAAGAAACTGAAAAATGTACAATCATATGATTCTGCTGAAATAGTTCAGGTCTTCAGAGTCATACAGCAAACACCAGTCAGAGAAGGCAGCCTTTATCAGAGTAAATTGTGTCTGAGGCTGCTCTAGGGGCCAGTAAAAATAGACTGTAAAACTACTGAAGTGGAAATTTTCTAGGCTGTATCTTTAATGTAACAAATCAATGGCTGTGCTGTCTTCTGCTTGAAGAATTGCTCTTGCATGTGTGAGGAAATTAAGCCAAAAATCACAGGCACATGAGACTCTAGATATAAAGTAAGAGGAGTTTCCTATTCAAAGTAGCCAAATTATAATTTGAAAACAAAAGCAAAGTAAACCATACAAGGCTTATCCACAAATTTGACAATAAAAAAAAGCTGCTTCTTGGGCAGCTCCAAGAGGATTTCTTTCCACTTAGGTCCTTTCAAGTCCAGCAACTCAGGAAGCATTGTGTATTTCCCAGAGTACAAAATCAGCACAAGAATGTTCAAAACATAAGCTGTGTATGCAACTCCAGACAACAGGAAGTGTCTATCAGGGGGCATCAGGTTCTGCTTGACCGCCAGTAACGACTTCCAGACAGGGAGAGGCAGAGACTGATGCAAAGCTGAGGTTTCCTTAACGTTCCAAGCTGCCTGTGTGTCTGCAGAACCCAAAATAACGCTGCTTATAGGCTGAGAGGTTGTTTTCCTCTGATATTCCTCTATTTCCTCCTCCTTCCCCACTTAACCAAGCCATCACCAGCCTGTAAAATGTATCTGTGCTCCATTTTCTGTCAGTGGTAACCCAAGACAAGCACTGAGCATGCTCTCACCTCTCATGGCTGATCAGGATGTGTGCAGGCACCGGCACCATCACCTGGAGCGCCTCCTGCTCCTTGGCACGGGCATGCAAACACACCAGCTGCAGCTCTTCCACTCCCACAGGCTGCACCTCATGCCAGTTCCTCCCTAGAAATGTTCATTGGAGATGAGAAGGGCAGAACACAAAACTCAAGTTTTAATCACTCAAATAATAAATGCAGTATCTAAGTTAATATCTAAAGTTTTGTTTCCCTCCCTCTCTTCACAGGAAAACTCCACTCATCTGCCAAATTCCCCTCCTGAGAAGCAATCCTGCTAAAGAAATCCATGGAGCAGGACCAGCCTGCTGGCTCGAGTTGCACTGATGGATGGCGAACAGCAATCTGGCGGACAAAACTATTCTACAAAAGGCAAAAATAAGGTAAAACCATGCAGCTTTTGTCATCTGAAGCACTGTAACTCAAATTTGGACTTCATCGACACCCTGAACTATGAAGCAGCAGGGTGCTAAAAGCATGGTTAGCAATCACACACAGTTCTAATCTCCTGCTTGAAGGGATAACAGAACTACAGAAATCTTTTAAAGACTATTAAGGCATTTCCTTCAGAGGTGTAACAGCAACAGATGCAGCAATTTCTGGACTGTAAAATCCCTGCCTTCCCTGACCTTGAGAAGCGCCAGGCTCCAAGCAAAACTGAAAAATTTTTCTTAGGCTGGCTGGCTGCCTATTCACAGTCCCTTTTCAACAAAGCCAACTTGGAAGAAGCCAGGCAGAAGTTTTATGTATCACATAACTCTGCTCCATTCTGAGTAGACACCAGAAGACTACACTGGATTTCACAGGACCATTTGGGTGAGAAAAGCCCTCCAAGATCATGGAGTCCCACCACTGATTTGACACTGCCAGCCCCTCCACCAAGCCATGGCCCTAAGCACAACACCTACAATTTATTATAAATTACTATATTGTTACATAACATTACTACAATGGTTATAAATTACTGCTACCACACTTACAAATGATCTTCTTTGCTACAGGAATCATTGGCCTTTCCAGAAAACAGGCCAGCACACAGTAGCCATTTGCTAAATGGTGACTTTTGTGAAACACTATGATTGAGTAACTTCACATTAATCTACAAGTGAGAACTATTACAAGCTCAACCACTGAACTTGTCACTTCATTTTCCTACACTCCTTTTCGTTCCCCTAATCCTCTTTCACTTTTTTTTTCATGCTGACTGCCTTTTCCCTGCAACTTCTGGATGACATGGGCCCTCATCTTTGCACAGGCTCCAGGAAGGCAGAGAATAGAAACTTTCAGTACAAAAAGTCTCAAAATGGGCACCAAGAACTTTGTAAGGAAAGGTCCTGTCCCAGTGCAAACAATTAATTTAATTTAACAGCTCCTAAGGGCAGAGACATTTCTTAGGATACAGTCTCTTCCCCGATTTACCTTCTAAGAGGTCCAGGTACACCAAAAATGCAGCGTAGACTTGAGTGCTATCAGATACATCAAGTGCCATCATTTCTGTGAACTGAGACACAAAGAGGAACATTGACAAAGGAAGGCACAAGTTATACTAAGAATGCACACATCACCTCTATAGCCAGCGGTGCCACTGGAGTTTCAAACCAGTTTTAAGGCAATCAAAAAGCAGACTTGTTTCCTAAAAGTAAAGTTCCTAAGTATCTCAAAAGCTCCTTTTTTCCGCATTCCCCATATTTTTGCACATAAGAAAAGCAAGCAAAATAAACAAACACAAGAGGAATCACAACTATTTCTGGAACAGCATTAACTTTGTGGAATTTTACCTATTTTGGGGGTAGATAATTTTATCTATTTTTGCTACAACACATCAACACAAGACGATGGCCAAATAAAACACCTCCATATTTTCGGTGTGGTAAAAATTAAGATGAAGTCGAAGTTTAAGGCATTTACGATTCCCAGCTGGGATTCCACGATTTAGAACCTCCACCCCTGCTGGCAGTGGCATCCCCCAACTACCCACCCTACAGGCCGAAGTCCCCCTCGATACACCCAATATAATATATTGGCATCTCCCCAAGGGCAGAACCCTTCTGGGGGGACCCCCCGTGCACGTCGAGAGCCGCTAGGGCGGAATCCTGAGGGGTCGGGGTGGGAAAGCGAGACCCCGACAGAGCAAGGGACCCCCGTCCCGGCCTACCGCGGGGTGAATCGTGATCCAGTTGCAGCCAGCCGCCCCCGACCAGCTGCCCTGCGCCCGCACGGCTCTCCCGGCCGCGGAGCAGTCCTGACCCGAATCGGTGCTCCCCTCGCCCCCCGTCGCCGGGCAAATGCCACTCCAGCCCGGGCCAGCCACCGGCTCCATCCTCTCCCGCCTGTGTGCAGCGCGGCTTCACTCCGGGCGGCGCCGCGCACCCTATCGCTCCCCCGGAAACTGCCGCACCGCCCCGAACGTTCCGCCCACGCTGTGTTCCTACCCCCTGATCCCCCTCCACCGCCAAAGGCGCCTCTTTAAAAACCCTTTAAATGAGACACACGCAGGCGTGCATACACAGACAGAGACACAGACAGACACAGACAGACACACAGAGACATGCACAGAGACACACACACACACAGACACACACAGAGACACAGACAGACAGACAAAGACACACACACACACACAGAGACACAGACAGACAGACACGGAGACAGAGACATGCACAGAGACACACACACAGACACACACAGACACACAGAGACACACAGAGACACACAAAGACACACACACACACACACAGAGACAAAGACACACACACAGACACAGACACACACACAGACACACACAGAGACACACACAGACACACACACACACAGACATGCACAGAGAACACACAGAGACACAGACACACAGAGACACAGACAGACAAAGACACACACACACACACACAGACACAAAGACACACAGAGACAGACACACACACAGACACACACAGAGACACAAAGACACACACACACACATACACAGAGCCAGAGACATGCACAGAGACACACAGACACACAGAGACACAGACAGACAGACACACACACAGACACACACACACACACAGACATGCACAGAGAACACACAGACACAGACACACAGAGACACAGACAAAGACACAGACACACACACACACAGATACACAGAGACACACAGAGACTGAGACATGCACAGAGACACAGACACACAGACACACACACACACACACACACACACAAACACACACACCATACACACAGAGACACGCAGAGACACACACAGAGACACACAGACACACAGACACACAGACACACAGACACACAGACACACACCACACACACACACAGATACACAGCACACACAGAGACACACACAGAGACTGAGACATGCACAGACACACACACACACACACACACACAGACACACACACACACACAGATACACACCACACACACACACATATATATATGTATATACCCACACATATTCCTTTCACAGTGTCTTCTTCTAAATGCTCCAAGGCAAGGAATGCATTATCAATCTGCAGTGTCCAGAGCTTTTATAGACTGCATAAGGGGACTGTGTAAGGGACGTGCCTTTAAGGTATTGCCATTAAAAGGACTGCTTTACTAGAAATACCTCTGACTTCCAATGGGAATATGCTTTGCCTAATGCCAAGTGTCCCAGGTCTAGCTTATCAGCTCCATCTGTCTCAGTGACTCTTCCAATAAATTCTGAACACTGACTATTCTATAATAAAGCATCAATGAAAATTGGTCTATATGTATGTAACGCATAAATTTGTATGTGGTTTGTAGCCGCAGGAAGTCATCTAATCAATTCATCTAATTCAAGGAATTCTGTGGTAAAATGAGCAGCCATTCTGGCTGCTTAAAAAAGGATTGTGTTAGCCAGCACTCCAAATTCCCTGGACACAGAATAGATAGATGGGATAAAAAAATCCAATCTCCAAGACTTTCATGGAAGAGTTGACAACAGTGGTTCACTCAGCTGCTGGGAAAATGATTTGATGGATTTGAGTTCTTAGAGGTGAAAAAGAAAGTTTAAGGAGATGGATCCACATCAACCTATAGATGAGTCAATTTACATCAGCAGGATGGAGCCTCTCTTTTCCTCAGTGTGGGAAACAATCTAATTTAAAAGAAATCTGCCTCAGAGAGAATTTGTCACCTGCCAAAACGAGGGATTATGCCGCTGTCAGAGACAGTTTTCATAACTGGAATCTCTTTGTTTGGTGTAGAGAAGGCTGAAACTGCTGGAAAAATTAATCCACAAACACCAGAGGTTTATGTCCAAAAAGGAGACAGAGGAGTCCTTTTACTTTATTTGAATAAAAGGAGAGGCCATGGGGCATATCCCAGGGGTCTCTCAAATTTTGGAGGATGCAGCCTCCTTTTTATCCTAATTTCCTGGACACGTGTCCCTCTCTCTTTCCCCACTGGCTGAGGAACTTGCGAGGCACAGACTTCCCAGAATGCCTGATACCTAAGATTCTCCTCTAATTCATAACCCTCCCTCTTAATTTTTAATTCTTATGGAATCATGGTGTTTCCCCATTATCTCTTTCATCTTTCAATATCCAGTTTCATTTATCAGCAAACCTACAGTTTGTTTGTAAAGGCAAATATCTTTTTTCCATTCATCAATCAGTGGAATCCTTGCTATTGTTTCTTTTATCTCTCAGTGCTAGTTTCATCTATCAGGAGACCCACAGCTTGTTTGTAAAGAGAAATCCATCATTCCTCTCAAAACAAATGGCTTAAATTGATTTCTGTGGGACTTATATTTGCAAAAAGCCGTTTCTTCCTCAAAGCTAAAGTATTTCACCACAGAGTGGCTCATTGTCTTGTCACAGCAGGATGGAGTCTGGGTTTTAAAAAACCCCACAGGATATAATTTTGGCCACCAATAATGAAGTCAGAATGAGTACAGATTTCTTTGCATGTGGACATAAAGTCACGCACGTTTACAGGTGTTGGAATGATATTAATTGTCGGGTAACTGTTTACTTGAGCTCTCCAAACTTTGTCCCACACTGTGTTTGACTGGGAGTGAGAGATGAAGCTGACTCCTTCCTTTTCTGTAAGGAAGAACATCTCATGTTTCAGGCTTCTGCTGCTCTCCCTCTTTTGTGTTCCACAGCACACAGCCAGCACAAGGAGTTGTGTGAGTGAGGGAACATCCCTTTGGAGAGCAAATTACTGGCTTTGGGATGCTGCTGGAGTCTTTTCATCTGCCCCCAGCAAATCATTATGGCTCTGATGCTGCTCACAGAATAAAAAGAAGAGAGGAGTCTGAAAAGAGCTGAAGGTAGTATAGATTTCACTGAGGACATCAAGGGCTGCACAGGGTAAAAGCACACTCAGAGTTCTGGCAAAGGCAGACAAAGGAGGGCTTATTTCTGCTGAGATATCCTAAAATCAGGACTGTGACCCAGCTTGAGTGTCCAACAGATGGAAATTGCCAGTTTCCAGACCTCCACATCAAATATATTTTGGCGGCATTAGTCCCCACCCTCCAAATGTGAGCGGTCCTGTGGGCAGCAGTGGAATTCTGTGCATATAGATTGGGCTGGCTCCTGTGAAACTCTAATCACCTCACACAGGCTGCAAAACTGCTCCTTCTATTTGGTTAATGAATCCAAGCATAAAAGCTACATGTAGCAAACTAACCATGAAAGAAAAGCCTCATTAATGTATCATTCTAGAAGGACAATTATAAAGGCGTTGTGAAGGGCAAACAGGAGGAACACATTTGGACTAATTGTTCAGGAAGATGCGTACAAATTGAGAGAGTTTCTCAAATTTTAGTGCAGATGATTCTATGACCCCTGGAGAGTCTTTATTGAAGTTTCTTAGGATGATCCTTTTTGGGAAGTCGTTGATGCCTTAAGTTCTAGCTTTCATATTTTTCATATTCTGTGCTGCCTAGGTGTGTAGTTTTGAGCTTCATATTAAGTGTTAGTGAGCTCTCTCCACAGAGTGGGCAGACAAAACAATACCTTTTCTAGCCTGATACCAAGAACAATCTTTACAATTTTCAGGCCCAAAAGCATAAACAACGGTGGACTGAAGAGAGACAACAAGAAGGATGGGACTTCATAACCTGAAGCAGTGATTGGACAATTAACACTGATACACAGATGGACCAAAACTTATAAAAATGTGAGACCTCGTGACCAGTCATTCATTTTGTGAACATTTTTAGGTTCATCTTGGGTGTAGCCCTGGCCAGGGTTTTGTACTGCCCAAGATATATCCTTTAAGACCTTTCAATAAATACCTACTTTATTCTTAACTCTGTCTAGCCTCTGTTCTAGGTCAGCCTTCTCAAGGCATCATCATCTGATCAGGAAACTGAGACAATATAATTTGGTGTGCGTGATAAATATATAAGCAAAGAAGAGCAAACATTAACTCTATATATGTGTGTGTATATTTATATTTATATTTATATTTATATTTATATTTATATTTATATTTATATTTATATTTATATTTATATTTATATTTATATTTATATTTCCTGGATGCAAGCAATTTACCATGAGATTATGGATAATTAAACAATCGTTTGCTTGCTACAGGTTTCTTCCTTTTTAAGTGTTGCAAGCACACAGCCAATGGTAGCACTTACTCAAAGGGTGTCTGTCCACATTGGAGAAACTTCCCACCCACAGTAAAACCCAAATATGCTGTGATGGGGCCCTTAGAGTTATTTAGAGATTTCATCTTGAAAAGGGTCTAGCATGCCCGAATCCTAATAACTTCTAAGATAACTATAATTGCTGTGCCCCCTTTAAGATAATAATTATTCAATCAATAATTTTAATTGCTGGAATATGTCTTATGTATTTTTATGTTAAATTGCCATTGCTCTATTCACAGGAACATTTCTGTGGTGGGTAAGTCAATGAAGTACAGGGAAAATCTTCCCTGTATTTCCTGTCTTCAAAGAAGAAGTGCTGAGAAAGCTGGGGTTGTTCTGCCAGGAGACAACACTCCAAGGAGACATTTGAGCCCCTTCTAGTACGTAAGAGGGGCTTATAATAAAGAGGGAGAGTGACTTTTTAAATGGGCAGATAGTGATAGGACAAGGGGAACATCCTTAAACTGTCAGAGAGTACATTTATATTAGATATTAGGAAAAATTTCTTCCCTGTGTAGGTGGTGAGGCCCTGGCACAGGTTGTCCAGAGAGGCTATGGCTGCCCCATCCCTGAGAGTGTCCAAGGCCAGATTGTGTTATAGATGAATAATGCGATAATCGGCTCTCACAATTAAGGGATGAATATAATGTGTATGTTAAGAGAAGTATTATAGATGTATAGATTTGTTACTGTAATATGTTGTCCCATAGCCCTCTTCCCCCTCCCCCTTGTACTGTTGTCAGGGTATGGCCTTGGTAGTCAGGACATTTGGGGAGGGCCAGCTTGTTCCTAGGAGGTGCAGCATAATGTCCCCTGACCTCCAATCAAGAAAATAATCTCCACCAAGGGACGGCAAAGAAGGAGTTGACTCTGTGAGGGGCTAGGGGTATAAAAGGCAGAGCATCCATTTTGTAAATGAGCACGTGGCTGTTGGTCACGGAGACTTGTAGCACTGCTTTTTCTCTTTATTCAGTCTTTTGTTGTATATTGTTACGGTTTAATAAACCCTTAAAAAGTGAGCGTTGTTTCTCACACTTAGATGGGGCTTGGAGCAACCTGAGATGGTGGAAGGTATCCCTGCCATGGCAGGGGGTTGGAATGAGATTATCCTTAAGGGCCCTTCCAACCCAAGCCTTTCTACGACTCTAACACTATTAATCTTTCAGCTGCGTTCCAGCTGGAACAGTGCATCCCTCCTGCAACGTGGGACGCGTGTGGGGTGTGCAGCTGCTTCCTACAGATATTCCGCCGATGTTTGTCAAAAACTTTCTGATACAAAAGCTCAAAGTTACTTTAATTCCGATCTTCGCCTAAGCATTGAGCAAACGAACGTCTCAGAGTTATCATCAATACTCTGAAAGCCTCTCTAAAGCCCAAAACTCGAGGGGAGAAATGTGGGCTTTGCAGCTTTTACCGCGGGTGCCGAGCAGCCACGCTGACCGCGGCCTCCCGGGGACGGCGGGAACCGCACCAACCTCCGCACCTGAACTCGGGACGGCGATGCGGGGTCGGGGCGGTCCCAGGGCTGCTGAGCGGCGCTCGGAGGGAGGGCAGTGGCGCTGCTCAGCTCCTCCTTCCCCTCCTCCCTCCTCCTCCCTCCCCGCCCCTCCTCCTCCCGCGTTCCACGGGCGGCAGCCCAGACTGCCGGCGGCTCCGCGGCTGCCCCTCGCCCATCATGGCTGCGGGCGCGTCGCTGCTGCTGCTGCTGCCGCTGCTGCTGCGCGGCTGCGGAGCCGCCCCGGAGCCGCCCGAGCCGCCGGGGCCCGAGCCCGAGCCGCCCGCGCTGCCCGAGTCCAGGCTGCTGCAGCCCACCGTGCTGCTCGCTATCCTCGCCCGCAACGCCGCGCACACGCTGCCGTACGTCCTGGGCTGCATCGAGAGGCTCAGCTACCCCAAGAACCGCATCGCGCTCTGGTAGGGGCCGGGGGCGGTGCGGGGAGAGGGGGCTCTGCAGGCAGCCGGGGCTCTGCAGGCAGCCGGGGCTGGGGCACTCCGCCCACGTAGCGCGGAGGGGCAGGGGCTGCGCCCTCCCGAGGAGCCGGGGCTGTGCTGTGGGGGCCGGGGAAAGCTCGCCGTCCGTTCCGGGGTCTGCTGGGATGGCAGGGTGATGAGTTATCCCAGCAAAGCTGGCCTGGAGCCTGGGAACATTCACCGCCGGAGCATGTGTCCAAATCCACAGGCACGGAGAACTCCGGCTGGGAGCCTGGGGCCGGCTCCCAGCTGGTAAATCCCGGGTTTTGTGGGAGCTGGTCGGGATGTTCCAGGGCTGGGGAGCGGGCGGGCTGGGTAGGTGCTGGTGGGCATTGAAAGGAGCATTGTTGCCAGGCTGGAAGATGGATTAAAAGATGTATTCAGAAATCTCAGCATGGGGGCAGCTGCAGGGGTCAAACAGGGGTCGGGATGGAGGAATTAAAACAGTTTGGGGACTGGTCAATCTGCCTTTGCAATGGGACAAAGTAAAAAAAAAAAGTCTTTCAACCTGACATAAGTGTTGGAAGGAACATGATTGCTTGGAAGAACTCCAAAAAGATTTTCTTTTTTCTCTGTAGAGTCTGATCGAAAGTTTGCTAAAGTCCGTGGTGAGACTCCTTTTAACTTAAAAAGTTAATATAAGTTTTGTTTTACTTTGAAGGGATGAGGGGACCTTCCCCCCAGTCACATCATTGAAGTGTCATTGAACAGATGTTTCTGTGTGTGCTTCGGTAACATGGCTGTAATTTGTCTCCAGGTACAGGGCTCTGCAGAACATCAGTGCATGGATCATCTTTTTTTTTTGGTTGATTTTTTTTTTCCCCTTCTTTTCATGTTGCAGGTGTACAAAGCAAGTTGTGCTCTCAGGCCAAATTCAGGGTGGCACACAAGTGTGGGATCATAAGCTAGTGTGTAGCAGTAGGTAATTTCACATCCTCTCTATGTAGATCTGTGACTCCTCATTCATTTGTATCAGTAGGAATTTTGCCAGTTGAGATTTCCTCATAGCAGATGTGGATAAAAACAGCTATTATCAGACCCCATATGGCCTGTGATTCAGCTGAGCTCGGTGTTTTTAAAGACTTGTGGGAGTTGTAAATACAGTCCTGATCACCAAAGCAGAGCGCATCCTGAATTGCCTCTTGCTGTACAAGTGCAAAGTTTTGGGTTTGTTTAGTTTTTTTTTAAGTCCTGCAGGTGATTGGTTTGCTCTACAACTTTTCCTGTTGTACAACTGTACATTACTTGCACTATCCTCAGCAGACTTAAGGTCTCTGCAATATTGTGTGGAAGTATTTTTGGGCACTCAGTTTAACATAATTTAAAGTATGCAAAGGTTCTTGTAAGAAATCACTCCCTGTTTAAGAGGATTGTACACAGACACAAGGCATGGCTAAGCTGGAAAATCTGCTGATGAAAATGTCAAGATTTATTAAATGAGAATGACTAAAATAGTCACAGGTACTGAAAAAGAAGTTCTGAGGATGCACTGAGTTGCCACAGAGAGTGAGAGGTACCTGTGGGGTGGTAGTAATTCCTTGGAGAGGTTCCTTAATAAGACTCGAGCTTTTCCAGAGCTGGAAATGTTTGGGACACAAAGTACCCACTCAGAGCAAGCTCACTTACGATATCTATAAAGTCTCTTGAGAACAAATGAAACCATTCAGTCAGTTTCTGGAAGCATCTTGTATTTCAGACAGAGTCCTTTCAACAGATGAATTCCAAGATTTACCTGTGTTCCTGTGTTACTGGGATAGCTTGGGGAGGAGGGCGGGTGAGTGGTGTTTGTCATGGGCTTGCATTCTTCCATTGCCACTTATATTCTACTTAAGTATTTTCTTGAGTAAGTCAGCATTTTAAAATGCCCAACTTAGATCTTGAGAATGAAAACTGAAAACATATCATGTCTGAGGTTCCCATATGCTCTCTCTGCATAGCTAGAGGGCTGAAATTGAACAGTGGATTCCTCTGACCAATTTATACTACGGAAGCTTTATGAGTGACAGTAAAGATGGGTTAAGAGATAATGAGTTTGAAGCAGGCACTGAATTTCCTTTGTGTAGTCTGTATCAATTAATCTCAAGCTTTGTTATCCTGATACTGAGCAAAAGATGTGTGCTGGGCAGCCTTGTGTTCCCTTCTTACCTTTGATCTTAATTATGACTTAATTCTGAAAGTGGTTGTGAGCAGCTTTGGAAGGACTTGCTGGCTACTAATGAGCTGAGCAGGCCATTTGGTGTGGGGCCAGCTGGCACGGAGGAAGCCTGGCCTTGCAGTTAAACCCTTCCTTCCCTTCTTGCTTCCCTTCCCAAGAAGCAGGAAGTTTCATCTGAGCTGCCTCCTGGGCCGGGCCCTGGCCTGTGTTAACCCCAGCTGTCCTTGCCTGAATCCAGCAGGCCAGGCCATTCTGGATTCCTGGGATTGTGTTGATGACTTCACAGTGGGAGTTTCTTTGGGTCAGCTCAGGTTTCTGTTCTGGTCCTGCTGAGCCTCCAGGGGCAGACTTGGCCACAGGCAGTCTGGGAGCCTTTGGACCCAGCCGTCCCAGTGGGAATGGCAGTCTGCTTTAGCCACAGAACCTGAAGTGGGTCTCATGTCACCATAGAGGTGCAATGCTGAAGGGAACAGCTGTCCCTCCTTGTGGAGGAGGAAGGGTCACAGCCATCCCCTCCGAGCACTCAGATACCCAGTGCTGTGGGTAATGGGCTGGGGCCTGTAACAGGAGAGAGTCTAAAGAAAAAACCTGGCTGTTGGACCCAAGTCCTGCTTTTTCATAGCCACAGAGGGTTCTTCTGATGTGCTGCTTGTGTGGCTGAGCTTCTTCCAGGGCTCCCGGTGCTCCCAGCCCATCTGGGAAACTTGCTGGGAAAGTGTACAGCATTGTTTGTGCTGGGCTTGGAGAACTGTGAAGGGAGGGAAAGAGATCTTTATCTTGGACTAAATTGACCCAGAAGTTAGTCAACGTGCCCCAACCCTTTTTTTTAGTGGGCTGAGGTTGTGGGGTTTTATTTTGAGCTTTATCAGTGCTGATTGTTTATTTGAGATTGGTCAGCTACAGGTATGGAGTGTTTGCTTGTCAGGCAGGTTCATCTTGGCTGCAGTAGACAGTCTAAAAGTGTAGGTATTCAGTAGCTGATCATGTTGCCTTACACTTTCCTTAGTCTCAGATTAAGTGATGGTATAGCAAAAAAAGTTGCCTGTAATTTCATCTCTTGCTTCATCCTAGTGGGTCATCTGTTCTCCCCTCTCTTAGTAACCTGGGGATGGAATGCCTGCATAAATGAGTTGGTACTTGGGAGCAGTAATTAGCTCCTTTTGTGCTTGAAAATCCGTGCCTGCTTTTGGGATCAGAGTATGCTTATATTCCAGAAATGATAATGTCAACAATACTGAGACAGGTGGAAAGCTGGAATAAATCCCAGCTGAGAGATGAGGGGATGTATTGTAGCAGCTGCAATGAGGGAATAATTTCAACTTAAAAGAACTGGTTGAAGCTCAAAATATAAGCTGATGAGATCAGTATAATTATATTTAATAATTTTATATTATTAGACTGGAACTAGTTGATGATATCTGAGCATTTTCATATTCTTTAACGGTTTACTTTTCAAATGTAAAAAAATGCCACATGGAGAGCAAACTCCAGTGAGATGCATGCATCATTTAAAACTTTAATGGTTATTAATACTCACAGGGAAGTGTTGGCTTTCAAACACCCTGTGTTTTTTGTGCTTGTCTCCATTTGAGCAATGAGGTCACTTTAATCTTCATGGTCACTATTAATCACTTAGGAATGCTGACATTCCAGTCTGCTGGCTCTGCGTCTCCTGCTTCTGTCCACTGGTGCTTTGCATCCATTTCAGATGTGCTCACCTGTGCTGTGACTTCCATGTGGCAATAATAAACATAGGTTTTAGAAATTTACTGACTTTTCACTTGGCTCATCCTTTAAATTTTAGTGGGATTTAGTTTCCTGTTTGTATTTGTAGATACTTTATTTATTATGTAGTTTTAATAATAGTCATAGACTAAGAGGGGTCAAGAGTGAGATGGGATTTGCACAGCTTTGGAACTGCAATTAAGGTCACATTCCTGTTGTGCAAGATGTTGTAGAGAATCTTTCTGCCAGAGAACTTGCATTTAGATGACTGCATCAAAAGAAAGGAGTAAATACTTCCAATTTATATCTGGGGAGATTGGGGTAGAAGGGTAAAGTAGCCTACACTAGATTCTTGAATTTTTCAAGACTGGGAATAAAAGAATCAAGAAATGTCAGTTATGAATACTTTCTTGCTAAGGTAATTTTTGCACCAAGGTGCAGTAAAATTACATAAAAATGGAAAACCAGGGAAGGCTAAAGGACTGTTTCCATCCCAATATCCATAATCACTTATTTTTCTTTTTGTTCTTTGTGTTTCTCTCCCTCATCTCAGTCTTGGCAAACTGAAGCAAATGACATAATGAAATTATTCAGTAGAAACATTTGAAGGGAAGTAAAAAATTACTGCTGTGCCTTGCTGAGGTCTGCATGGCAAGACACAAGCCACTCTTCAGCTAAAAACTGCAGTTCTGTAGAGAAGCCATAAAAGAGGCATGAGCTTGATGGCAGTGTGCAGGGTAGCAGGAGTTTCTTTATTTTTCCCTGTTGTTGTCACAAATTGCCAGATTCTGATGCTTTTGTGATGACATTAAAGAGCATCTTGTCCCACACTTTATGTTAGGGTCTACTAGACACCAGTGTGACTATTGGGATAAAAGAAAAAAGCAAATATAATTTGGCAATTATAAGCAAAAAGAAAATATAATTTATAACCATAAAATGAATAAATAGCCCTCCAGAGGTACAGGGATAATACCATAAAACTGATGTCTTGAAATGTGTAGTTCTGTATAGTGAGCATAGTGAGCACTGTGTGTGTTTAATTATTTTTTATATCTGAATCCTGCATGGTCTGTATCCCTGAAAATGCAACCATTTATTGTGGCTGCAGTCTTTCAGCACCCACCTTTTGAGACAGTGGTCTACCCTGTTATCTGCATATCTGTCCCTTGTGTCATAGGCTGCCTGGTGCCTTGTAGTGCAGCTTGTGGGTTTAGAGACTGGAATCCAATAAAATGATCTGTTGTCCAAAAGAAACAGCAGGACAGAGTTCAGTGGCAGAGGCTGTTGTTTATGATAGGCCTTTGGATATTTTAAATGATTAGGAAGGTCTAGTTTTCAAGATATTTTTGTCTTTTTTCATACGTACAAAGTAGGGATGAAAAGACCTCGAGGAGTCATCTGGTTAATTCCTGTCCAGGGCAGGATCCCACTTCATCCCGTACTTGTCTTTCCTGCAGGGTTGCGATTCCTCACCCAGTCCACGCTGCCCAGGTTGTGCACTGGCCTGTCTTTTGAACCACCTTCAGCTGTGGGGAAGGTGGGAGACTGTGGATCTAAGGACCAGCTGCAACCAAAATTGGCTGTTAAGTGCTTCTGTTAAATTGCCCCTAAAAGAATGGTCTATTTCACTTGTACTTGGCACACCAGCTATTTCAGCTCCTTATTTCTGGCAAATCTGGGAGTAGGGATCAGTTAGGTCTGATCCAGGGGGAAGCCTGTCCAATTCTTGCTATCATCTTCATATTACAGGGAGAGAGCCGTCTCCCCTTCCCCAGTGCTTTTCCAGGTGAACTAATGCATGGATCTCCTCGGATGGTTGGTGCTGGAATGCACCTCCAAAGGCTGGCTGGTCCCTGCTCAAAGCCAGCTCTGGTGAAGGCTGCCTAGTACTGTTTTAGTTGAGGTTTTTAATGTCTCCAGGGATGGAGACTCTACAATCCCTGGGCAGTCTGTCACTGTCAAGGACTGTCTTGGGAATTCACATGGGCTGAGGGTGGCAGACCTGTGGGATAAAGGCTGTTGTTCCAACCACTTTTTCTCCTTTTTCTTTCACATTTTCTGTTAAATGATGCATGTAATCTCTTCAGAAAGCTGCCTGGTCACTGCCCATCAGATTCCTGAGGAAGAGACCGCAGGTGTCTGATTGCAGCTAGAGAGGGGTCATTCTCTGGGAGGTTTGGCGGGGCCCTTCCTGAGGAGACCAACAGGGATTTGTCCTGAGCCAGAGATTGAAGGGCTTTTTTTGATCTCTTACATAAATTATCACATACCTGCAATTATTTATCTGAGTCCCCTGGGACTAAACGTCTTCATGCACTAGGTCAAAATTTTCTAAAAACAGATCTGTGATGCACATGGTGTGCAGAACATCACCAAGCACTGCTGCCATCTCTCATCCCAGAAGGCTCATCTGGGCTACAGGGTCAAGAGAGGACCAAGGTGATGTGGGGTGCTGTCTGTCAGAACCTGGAATTTCCTTCCTGTGGGATGATGTCTCAGACTTCATATTATTGCAGTCTATTTCTGTGCATCTCATTTCCTTTATTCTGGTCAAGCATCATGCATGTTGATGGTGCTTATGGCCAGGATTACAGCTAAATGGGACCCATATGCACCAAAATTTCAAGGAAAAGAAAGATAGGAATAAAAAAAAATATGATGGTCTCTATGAAGTGGATTTTTCGCCCTCTTCTGTAAAATGCCCAGCTCTTTCATACTGGCATGTGGTACTGCTAATAAGCTCATCAGTTAAAAAAACCCACAATTTCCTTTTTTTGTGTACAATTTGCCTCATACAGTGCCTGAATCCAATTTTTAGGCATGAAATTACTAGTTTTGGTTGTGTGTGCAGGCACATGCATTTGTCTATATATCTCTATCTTTTGTCCTTGGACCAGAGAACTTTTGTTACTGTAAAATGACTCAAATTTTCTTTCTGGAAAAGTTGACAGGGGGCCTAATAACAACATGTTGATTTTAAACTTTTTCCATCTGACTATGGATCTGGTATATACTTTTGAATGGAGTTCAGTCATTAAAATTTTACGCAAACCACTTAGGTTGTGATAAAGGTTTGCAACATAGTACATTGTTCCTTGTCTTGACATGATGTGGCACTGCTGAAAAAAGGCTAAATTTTGTACTAGACTGAATTCACTGCAGAGGACTGAAATTATGTTAATGGTCTGTAAAGCAGAATTTCTTATATTTCTTTGGCAGAAGTGGTTGCTTATTTAAGGTTGCTGTTAGACATTTTGGGAAGTGAAATCTTCCTCAGGAGTGAAGGCTGCATTCATTCTGACCATTTAAGTTGTCAGTATGTTTTTCCCCCTTACTAACATGTAACTAACTGTATAGAATCAGGTAAAACAGCATAAAAGCTGATAATGTGGTTTTGGGATGGAAATATGCCTTCACCAAAGTCTGCCTTTGCTCTTTTTCCAGAGATTTATTAAAACATAGATGTTGATGAGATCTTTGTATCATCCATGGTGCCTGAGTGGTTGTAATACATGGAATTAATAGATTTCCAGCTATTTACAATTAATTCTGTCTGGATGGACTGATATGAATTACATACTTGTTCTAAATTAAGCAGATCTTGATCAGGATTTCGAGGCTCATGAGGATCTAAATCCATGCTGAAGCAGAAGATAGTGGGAGTCTATGTAAACTACAGTGCCATGGTAGGGCTCATTTAAGCTTTTTCACATCAGTTTTGTAAGGCTTCAGCTCCAAAAGGGAATTGTGTGTTGGTTTGGTGTTTTGTTTCGGTTTTTTAAAGATTTTTTTCCTGTGAGGAAGAACATGATTTATAATTATGTTTTTTTCTCTGTTCCTCACACAGAGTACAGGCTTCCCTTGATTCTGAAAGGATCGTTTACTTAGTTTTGCTGCTTTGATGTCTCTGCAGAGGGAAGGTTATGTGTGGTTGCAGCCTGGTTTGAATTTTGCCCAGTAGCAACAGTGAGATTGTATTACCTGTGGAGGGTTAGTTTATATCCTGAAGCTGATTGCAGGTGTTTACCTTTTCAGTTAGCAGGTCAGAACCTTGGTTTTGCTGCTGGCTCAGCAGCTGTTCTTAAAATGGGTGCTACGTTGTACCTTTGAGGGTAGAATGAGAATTTAAGGTTGTTTGAGTTATTTCCTCAATCATTCTTGTCCTTACAAGGTACTTGAGAAAATTTAAGGTCAGGTTGGATGGGGCTCTGGGCACCCTGGAGGTCTGGTTGAAGATGTATCTCTTCTTTGCAGGAGGTTGGACTGGGTGACATTTAAAGTGTCCTTCTCACCCAGACCATTTCAGGATTGGAGGAAAAGGCTGTTTTCCAGCATTCCTGCTAATTGTGACAAGGAAGGTAAACGTTAAAACTCTGACAAATGCAAACCCTTTGTTGTTTTGTTTTTTCGGTTGGTTGGTTGATTTTTTTCCTCTGTTTTTTAGCTCAGATATGTGAATTATTCCCTACCACACTTCAGCCAAGTGAATTTAAGGAAGTTCCTGTAGCTGGACATTAGGTAACCAAAAGCCTGCTTCAGGCAAGTTGTAAAAAGATGTTAGCTAGGAAGTGTGATTTTGGATAGGAAAAGCTGTGAGAGATGTGTTCTGTTTCTACAATTTATGTCTAGGAGGCAAAGAGCTTTACATGACCTGTAAAGCTTTGCAGCAAGACTCTTCTCTCTATCAATCATCAGCGCTCCTCAGTTCACATGAGGAAGCAGGAATGTTACATCCTCTTTGCATCTAAAAGAGAACCAGAAAAACCAAGTATGTAAGTGAGATTGAAATGTGGTTTGGTGTGTGCTGTGGGAGCAGAGCAGGTGCTGAGCTCTGTCCTTGGCTGAACTGCTCCAGGGAGATGTTTTGCATTTTCCTTGGGTTGTTCTGGAGTGTGTTCTTGGTCACTGCGCCCTAATGCTGGGAGCCCCCCTTATGGTTCATTGAGGGTGTGTTTTTACTCCTGCAAATTCTTCTTAAATGAAGACAACATGTACATTCCTGTAGTTTAACCAGAACTTGTAATTAACACCATAACTCATAAAGACAATGACAAAAATATTTTCAATTCAGTGAAAAGCACAGCAGTTACATGCAAAAGTCACTACACTAGACTAACAAAAATCCTAATTAAAAAAGTCATCGTAAGAACTGCATGATTAGGGTAAAGATTTATGTTTTCATTTTGCAAAATCAGTAGAGGGCAAGCTATTTCTCTTTTCTGTAAGCTGAAGGATTAAAAGGAGTTTTAGTGTCTTCAGGAACTACTGGCCTGCATTTTATTTCTCCTGGATTCTTGGGTACAATTGGCTAGAATTACCAGTGGGAAATATCGCTGGAATAGCTTTCAGATTTGGAAATCTAAATATTCAAGGATCTGTTTTAGTGATGGACTGTACAGTCTTAAAAAGTCAGGAGGAGTAGTGGTGTCAGTAGGGAGCAAGGTCAGATAATCTCCTGTCTTATGGACATGATCCCTTGCTGCCCAAGGGGTTAAAATGAGGTTAGGTCTTGGGAGCAGGAAGAGTTTGAGAACTCCAGTTTCTTCTGCAGATGCTACTGATGAAGAAAAGGGCTGATGAGAGTGGAGTGTCTGATAGGACCTTGTGATGTCCCTGGATTGAACTGGGATTCCTTAGAGGGTTGTGGTGAGGAGTAAGACTTGGATATGTGAATTTTCTGGTGGAATCTGCAGGCTGGCAGACTTGGGAAGCAGACTGGTGTTGACTTGGCTGGATAGCATTTTTTCTCTTTTAGCATGTGCAGAGGGTTTCTCTAAGTACTTTAGCTAGAGTTCTGTACTTTTAGTGACTGGAACTCGATAGCTTCTAGTTTGGCATGGCTGCAACTCCTTCAGCACTTTCAGATGGGGGTTGGTAGAGGTGAATCCTTTCTGTTCCTTTTTGCCACACAGGACATTTTAGGTGAGGGTTGGGGTTGGGAGTTCTGAGATGTTGTAGACTGAGATACAAGCAGGTTATTCAGGCCCTGGAGGTTCAGAAGAGCCAGCTACTGGTAGGGACCAAGCACTCCATGTGCTGGACAAACTGCTCTGTGTTGTTTGTATCTGGTTTAGCACAACCAGTTCTTGGAACAACAGAGCTGTAGCCCAGTGCTGTGCTCCTTTTTCCCAGTCTTACTCCCTTAGCATTACTTGTCTCACTCACATAAATCAGTCTCTGGATGCTGCCCCTGTTTGCTCCAGATAACATGTGCTCCTTCAGTACAGAGCCCTGGATGGGGTTTCCATTTATTTGTCTTTGAGATGGGCTCCAGGGTTTTGGAGGAGCCTACCCAGACTCTTCTAAATTGGTTGGTAGAGAATAGTAATTGCTTTTGGGTCTTTTGCCTCCTCAAATATTTTCTGCCTCTGGCTCTGGCTGTCAGAGATTATGGTTGCACTAGTTTTTCAAAACACCAGTCTGAAATAAGTTCAGTGTGTGTGACTAGAATGTGAAAATGTCACTGGTGCTGAATACTGTTTCTTGATTTATGATTTCTTTTTAATTCAATTTTTTGTTACTTGAAGCAGGATTTAAATGGAAATTATCATACGTAATTTTAAACAGAAATTAAGTTACTGAGTTAAGTGTTTGTGGTACATGTTTTATCACTCCTAATGTACACTCACTCCTCTTTCTCCCTTTATTTTTCACACAAATTATTGCTTCCATAAAAACTCTTGTCAATGAGATGTTATTTCAGACTAGTGAGCTCATGGCCTACTGGCAGAATTTTGCTCTGACTTCATACAAATGAAGGCTGCTGCCAGGATTTTTTGCCTAATACCTGAGCCTTGAAGGAAGCTCTGTTTCACAGAGCAAAAATTGAGCTGCTGTCAGTGGTGCTTTCCAGCAGCCTTGCCTAAAAACTTCCCATCTGGCTTTTTGGATGAGCCTGTCTTTGTATATGTGGTGCAGATTTAAGAGAGGCAGGAATATGTGTTCAGGGCTAGGCTGGGCTTAAGCAGGAGTTTTTTCTACACTCACCAATTCATTGTGCAGTGATGTTGGTTGAGTCTACCTGTGGAGAGCTTTACTCACCTTCAGGTTTGCTCTGTTGCGCTATTGCAAGGTGGAGAACTTCTTGTTGCTTGTGGAGCTTGTGGATCAGAATCACAGATGACAGCAAGAATAAAGTCAGTGTCCCACAGAGATCTGCTGAGGAGAAATGTGTCTCAGGTCTTTTACCTCTCCAATGGAGTGAGATCTCCAAGGAGAAATGATAGTGTGTTACATCTCCCAGCAGTAATCGGTCAGTGATTAGGTTCCTGTAGCTCCTGCAGATGTGTGGCTTCTTGGGTACTACAAAGACACCTCTGGGATAACCCAGAGGCTAAGGAAAACATCTAATAGTTTGTACACATAACTGGACCAAACATCCAGCCTTTCCTACTAAGGAGGAAGTATTTCTTCCAGGTCTGCTGACCCAACAAAGGTATATTTCTTCCAGTTCTGTGCTGGCATAGAAGTTAAGAATATACTTGGAAGAAACCAAAATAAAGAGCCCAAAACCCTAGATTTCAGCTCATTAGATCTTGTATTGGGTTACATGATCTGAAGAGGTTAATGAAACTCTTTTTTAAGAGTTCCACCCAACTGCAGCCACTGATAAACTGGCAGAAGTTTAAGAGCAGAATGATTTCTCAAAGGAGACAGAACCAGCCTCTGTTTTTCTATGAACTATCTTTATTTAATGTATTTAAGAAATCCCTCTAGTGGCCTGATACTTCTATGATATATCAACTGTTCCCTTGCAAGCTGATGTTGCACATCTGTTGCTGCTATTGTGTGGATTTGAGATGGAGCTGTTGAGGGATTATTTGAAAGGCTTCAGAAGAAGGATCTGAGATGGTTTCAGATGAAAATAATTTTTTTTTAAAAGGTGCTGGGGTTTTGGTTTTTTGGGGTATTTTTATTTTGTTTGGGTTGAGGTTTAGTGGGCTTTTTTTCACTGGGTTTTTGGTTTGGGTTGTTTTTTGGGGTTTTTTTTGGTGAGTTTTTTGTTTTGTTGGGTTTTTTTTTTTGGGTTAGGCAGGTGCTGCTAAATCTTTGAATTCCATATGGGGCCATTAGCTGATGCTTTGCTTGCACTGTGCAGTAGATCATATTAAATGATCTGTTGAACACCTTTGAACATAACTCCTAAGACACTTAATAGCTTCAGCAAATAAAGTAAGCCATTAGATTTCAATTTATCTGCTGATATATTGCAACTCCGTAAACCCCAAAGTCTTCAAACACAATCTATGTTATTTTGTATGGGGGTGCATATTCTGTAGTATATAAGAAGCTGTGGCATATTATCTGCTATTCACTGTGCAGTGCTGGCATTGGGGTTAGGATGGTGTTTACCCCTGGCAAAGAGAGAGCCTGGGACTGGATTCCTACATGCTCAGCAGAGGGACTGTGGGTTCCTTGAAGCTGAACATTCTCTACTCTTTCATTCCTACCACAGCAATGCCTTGTGCTGAGGTATTCCAAAAATTCAGTTTTCCAGTCTTTGAAATTCCGTCAGAGCCCCAGGGAGCTGAAATGTCCAGGCTGGGCATGCTGCTGGGTAAGTGTTCTGATGCATGCAAGGGCTCCTGGACTAGAGCATGTCCCTGACATGTCCCTGTCCCCTGAGGGAACAGTCAAGTCCAACACCTGCACCTGCGTGCTGGGGTTGGAACTAGCTTTATCTCATGCACTTCATCCTTTGGAATGGAGATAGCTAAGATGGGAATCTTTCCCATTGGAAAACAGCATGATTAGGAACCATGCTCTGCAGAATAAAGGCATATGTGCATTTTTCGGGGCTTCCAGTTACCCAATTTCCTAGGAACTGGCTGCCGAAAGACCTGAGTGCCCATTTCCTCTCTTTATTTGCATCCAGGCAGTGATGGGGGAAAATACTACCTATCCTCAAACTGTGCATTTGTGGTCAGGATTAAACCTTAAAAAGATAAATTGTGCATTTGCGTTCTTCTCCACACCACACTTGCTGATGCAGCCTTCAGTGCTTGGCTCTCCCTGAGATTTGTCCCTGTCCAGTGATTGCTCCCTGAAATCCACACAAAGAGAACGGACCAGCAGAAGGGAGAATTGTGATGTTGTGTACTGCAGAGGAAGCAATCCCATCCTCCAAGTGTCCCTCTGTTTTCATGATCCCATTTCCTTAGCTGGGGGTGGGAAATGTACAGCATTACTTACAGAGGGCTGCAGAGCCTTTAGCTTACAAGATTAGAGTTAAGACCTCACTGTTTTTCTTTGTCTTCCCTTTAGCAATAAGTCAGCCATCAACACAGCACCAGTTTTCCATCAGTTTGATTCCAGCCAGTCTTGCCTGAGAGAGAATGTGTTCTGACCCTAACATCTGTAGTATCTTCTGTGTGTTGACCCCACAGCAGCCACGTGTCCAGCACATGTGTGTCCATAGGAGACACTGTGTGCATTTCTGTATCCCTCTCACAAATTGAAGAAATTTAGATCCAGAAATTTTAGCTACCCCAAAGTATTTGGAATTTAAAGTAGAAATGCTTAGCTTTTAATTTTTTCTTCTCTCCAGTACTAGTGCTTCACTGCTTTAAAACTCTAAACCCTAAAAATCAGGAACCCCCATATCCAAAAACTCAGAGTGTTATTTTTTTTTTCCAGTGTTGGAGACAAAATACCTGTATGGGAGGAGGGATTTTGTCTGTGAGTTTGTGAGAATTTCTTAAAAAGCAACTTAGAGGAAAAGTTGTTCTTGATATTGCCATGGACAGAAATATACCACTAGTCTGACAAGTACTCTGTGAATGTGCTAAGTAAACTGCTCTACAAAAGCTGAATATCTGTAGTTTATTTCAGTGTATATTTTGGAAGGAAAGTTAGGTTATTTTATCATTCCTAACCTGACACCCACTCCTTTTTTTGTGACTTGTGAAAATCCATTAATCTTTTTGGTTTTGTTTCTCTCTCTGTAAAATGAAGCTATAGTGCTGTCTCAGTGCAAGGTTGAGACCCTTGGTGTGGGTTTTGAGGGCCTCTGGGCATGGCCTCTGTGATTCACATTGCCTCATTCCCAGAGGTACATTGCGGATGAGTACACTTAGCTGTTCAAAGCAAGAACACTATAAAATCTATCTGGAAAAACTTCAGAAGATTTTAGTTGATAAATTCATTATTTCATCCTAGCAGAGTGGTGTTTGTTGTTTTCTGTCCCCTCTTACTCAGATTCCTGTCAACACAGGAGGTTGTCATCTTTTCAGCTGTTTCTTCATCTGAAATGGGATGGACAAAATTATGGCCAGGAAAACTCTCTACTTCATCTGTAAACATTGAGTATATTTTTACCTGCTTGGCTGCAGTGGTTGTTTTTCTACTCTCTTAATTATGTATAAAACATTTTCAGCCATTTGCCAGCAAATATGATGTAATCCATTTATTTTCAAACAGTGTACCATTCCATGCAATTCAGAGAACCTCTGTTTTCCAGGGTAGCTGGCTACTTGAGGAAAATTAGGCTGAAATTATGAAGTCTCAAGTTCTGTGCTGGCTTCAGCAAAGTCTAACTCTAAAATAACTCACTGATGAGTGTGTTAGTTTTGTGTTGGTGAAAGCAAAGTTTGGCATAAATTCCTGTATGCCAAGGGAAACCTGTGCCAGGAAGAGGGTAATGAAACCTGCTGTGTTTGTGTGCTTTGAATTTGCAGTGGAGCAGGGGAATGTCTGGAGCAGGAGTGTCTGGTCTGATGTTGTTAAATACTCTGTGTTGTAGGTGTGTCTTGTAGGTTTTGCAGGGATTATGTTTTGGTCCGGTTATTAAATTGCTGATTTTTGAGAGGAAAAAGCTGGTTGGATCTCCAGTGTTGACACTTTAGTTCTGATTTTTTGTTGCTGATTCCTTGATCCCAGGATATGGGAGATTAAATAAATGAGTTTTGTGTTTCTGTCTGGGTTACTTTTCATGGGTGTTTTCTGAAGCTCTGATGATCCTTGAAAAGGCAAAAATCTGACATTCCTGAGTCTGTGACTAACTCAGGTGCTTTATCCTCTGTCTGTGCTACATTGTGGAGTGTGAGTGGAGCAAGCTGCACTCTGGGCATCACCCTGGCTGGTGTCTCACACAACCGCTGCATGCTTGGGTGGTGGGGGGGACCATGTTTTGTGCAGGTGGTGAAGAGTAGGGTCTGCAAATTGCTTAGAAGATGGACACAGAAGGAAGGTCAGGCCTCAAACGTCAATCTCAGTTTAACAGTGCAGTAAAGATAGTGTGGTGAAGAGCCTGAGCTTCCTGGAGCCATTGAAGTGCTTACAAACGGGGCCTGAATTAATTAGGTCCACAAAGGGGGCATGAGTAAGTCCCTAAAACCTGGGTGGTGAGTGCAATGTTATGGAAGATCACAGAAAGTGATCTTAAAGCTCATCCAGTCCCATTCCCTGCCATGGATGAGGACACTTTCTACTATCCCAGGTTTCTCCATGGTGTGTCCAACCTGGCTTTGGACACTTCCAGGGATGGGGCAGCCTCACCACCCTCTCAGGAAACAATTCCTTCCCAATATCCCATGTAACCCTGCCCACTGGCAGTGGGAAGCCATTCCCTGTGTCCTGTTGCTCCAAGCCCTTGTGTCTCTTCCCATGGCAGGAGGTAGCACTGGATGGGCTTTAAAGGCGCCTTCCAACCCAAGCTATTTAGGATTCTCTGGCTTCCCATCAGCCATGCACCTGAGTGACTTAAGAACAAGCCTCAGCAGGTGACAGTGTTTAGTGGGATCCATAATGCAAATTTCTTATTGGTTGTGATGTGACTTGTGTGTGAGATGCCACCTGGAGCCCATAGGTTTGGATCCATGTCTGAGCTGTGGAGCTGTGCTCTCCCCAGCATTCACCTAGAGTTCTTGGACCAGCATTTCTCCTGATTTCTACCAGTGTGTTCTTGTTTCTTTGTTCTTGGCTCAGAGGCTAGCTGGGATGCCCAGGACAGCTGGGCTGCATGGTGAGGGGGCAGGCTGGCCATGGACAGATCAATCGTTGCCTCACCTCATGCTCTGCTCTAGACAAAGCCTTGAATCATAGAATCATTAAGATGGGAAAAGACTTAATGGACACAGTGGTATGGCTGTAAGAGTGAGGATAACCTTTCCCTTGCCTGCAGACTTGACTGATCCCTGCAGAAACAGAATTACAGAATAGAATTACAGAATACCTTGAGTTGGAAAAGACCCATAAGGGTCATGAAGTCCCACTCCCTGCTCCTAACAGTGTTATCTAAAACTGTGTGACAAAGACCTTCACTGAGAACCTCCTGGAACTCAAGACAAGGTTGGTGACATGGCTTCCCTTGGGGAGCCAGTTCCAGTGACACCCCTCTCAGTGAACCTTTCTAATAGTCCAACCTGACCTTCCCCTAGTGCAGCTTCACTCTGTTTTCTCATGTCCTATCACTGGTCACTAGAGAAAGGCATCTCCATCTTTGGAAACATTCAAAAACCGTCCAGACGTGATTTTGGGCAACCTGGTCTTGGTGGCCCTGCTAGATGAAGGGGGGCGTGATGACCTCCAAAGGTTCTTTCTGTGATTCTTGTCTTGTGGTGCTGAATTACCAGTCCAGGGGTTCATGTTAGAAACCCCTGTACAGCAGTGGGGTTGCCTGCTCCTTGGGACAGCCCCAGGGCTTAGAAGAGGAGGTGCTCCAGCAGCAGAAGGAAGGTCAGCCTGCCTGCAGGCCTGCTGTGGTCTAGGGCAGTGCCTGGGTCCCTTGTGAGATACAAAATGTAAAACATGGCAGCTCTTCTCCTTGTGAAGAATTTGTTACAGACCCATGGTTGACTTTTCTTGCTGTACCTCTTGACTGCAATTTGAAAGCAGATTCTGTGCTAACGTTTTTCATCCCAAAGGTAACTGACTTGCTTATACAGAAGCTGTAGAAGAAGCAGTCTAGAAATTTACTTCTGTCTCTATTCCTCTGTGTCTGTACTTACTGCATGTTATAAACACCTGGGATTTTATCGTCCTTAAAGCTGCCCAGTTTTCCTGCAAGCAGCCAGTAATTCACAGCCTGCTGAGGAGAACAGGAGTGTTTATGATGTGTCTGTGCCAGCCTTGGCCCTGTTATCTTGCTCTGTAAGAATAAGCTGAAGTTACTCTTAATGTCTAAAGCTCCGTGAGTTTCTGGGTGCACAGACAGCTCATTGTGCTGCCTGCTGAGACAGTGCTGGGGATCACACAGTGAGGTTTTAGCAGGCGGTCTTGATCCTGGGGAGATTTTGGCTCTGAACCTTCCAGCAGCACTGAAAAGGGAATGGTATTCCACTGGCTGAGTGTAAACCCAACATGTTTTTCCTGTGCAGCATAGCAAACTTTGACTTGGGTATGACAGATTTTTTTATTACCTTTCACAAGCAAAGTAGAACTAGTTTTCAGACATCTGCTGATCACAGTTTGAAAACTATAGTTCTTAAGCTACCCTGAGGTTAAATTCCTTTGGAAAAAGTCTTGGTGACTTTGTCTGCTTCTGTAATCACAAGGCTTTGGGTTGAAACAGACCTTTAAGCCCATATGGTCCCAACCCCTGCCATGCGCAGGGACGCCTTCCACTACACCAGGTTGCTCCAAGCCCTGTCCAGCCTGGCCTTGGACACTTTGAGGGATGGGGCAGCCACAGCTCTGGGCAACATTGGTAGGTGAGATAGCTGGTACAACACACCCTGAGGGTAATCAGCTCTGGGTGCAGGGATGGAATTACCCTTCTTACTGGGTTGGTCTGTGTTCTGTATCATCCATTCCTGGTGGGAGCATTGCAGATCCTTGGGGTGGAAAGAGTTACCCTGAATAAGCAGTGAGAAAAAACTTAAATTGTTCTAATTGCTTTTGCCTGTGCAGGGCAAGTCTGGAGCTCTCTCTCAAGGTCCAAACCTTTAAACTTGGCATATCTCCCTATGTGAGAGCATGGCAGAAAGAGCTGTTGGATTGACAGCAACCCTGTGTGTGTTGATGGCGGCACTGGGATTTCTCCATGCATCTGTAACAATCCATTCATCTGGTACATGCTCCTGCTGCAGCCCTCTCTGTGCTCAGACAGTGAGCCCTTTCATGGAGAAGTGCAGAGTCATATTTCTGAGTGCAAATTAGCCAGGGGATTGTTAGTAGTGTGGGCTTGGCCAAGCTCATTTCTATGAGCAGCTCCAGCACCGGAGCAGGGAAGGCATGGGCAGACACCCCTGTGTGTGTGTGCTGCCAGCAGATGGGGGAGCCCAGGGCTGGCCCCCTCACTCTCTTGGGGCACAGCTTACACGCAGGGCCAAGAGTCCTTCAGCCAAATATCCTCTAATGTGTGTTGCTGTCTTTGCAATTCTACTTTCCCATAGGGTGGTGCATCAGGAATATAATGCTTCAGGCTGGGCTCATTAGGAGTGCTAAGGAGCTGTCCCAACCTGCTGGGAGTTGCTGGGATGCTCCTGAGATGCATTGCTGGGATTGCACTGGGTGACTCTGTGGTGAGGCTGCTGCACTAGGGCAGTCCTGAGCTTGAGACCTTGTCTGAGTCCAGACTTTCTTCCTGCCTCTAATTCCCCTTTCCAGGCCTTTGTGAGCAAGGGCAGATTGTTATTGTGGTGGAATGGGCATGTACTGGTGGGGCACATGTGGACCTCAGCTTTCTCTGACTATACAGCTCACAAGGGGAAGGAGAGGAGCAAGTACGGAGCTCTTCACTCTCTGTGACCAGTAACAGGAGTTGAGGAAGTGGCTGGAGCTCAGGGAAAAGTTCTTCCCCAAAGAGTGCTGGGGCACTGGACAGGCTCCATAGGGAATGGGTGGGCACAGCCCTAAGACTGCCAGAGCTCCAGGAGCATTTGGACAACATTCTCAGGGATGCACAGGGTAGGATTATAGGGATGTCTGTGTAGGGACAGGGTTGGACTGGATGATCCTGAGGGTCCCTTCAAGCTCAGCATATTCTTTGTTGATCAAAGGAGCCTTCTCAGAAGTGGGCATAGAAAAGCATGCAGGTCAGCTCTGCAGATCTAGTGTGGACCCTGCAAAATGACTGCAAAGCCTACAAGGGTGGCATTTTTCAAGCTCTTATTTAGTGAGCATATCCCTGGATGTACACATCCAGCCCTGCTGAGCTGGAAGGTGTCTGCCAGCATTTGTGCCACATTTTTTCAGCAGTCATCATGCATATACCAAATGCTTTACTGTCGAGGTTTTCTTAAGGATCTCTGTGCACCTGAGTATGTAGGCAGGTAGCAGCCTGCTGGAGAAAGCTCTGGAGGGCTTGCTCTTGTCCTGTTGACAGTCCTATTCAGCCTGCAGCAACAACAAAGTTATTCCTGGTCCACTGGAGAAGCACAGAGTGTGGATGCAGATCCACCCTGACTTCAGAGCTGACCTCAAACAGACCTGTTGGGGTGGCAGTCCTGTTGCAGGGTCTGCACAGGTGTGTTGTTGAAAGCCTTCTAACAAAAATTGTGAATTACTCAGTGAAGGGCTTCCTTCAGCCCTTCTAGCGAGCTGGAGGCTGGTGAGCTGTGTTCTGAAGAGAGCTACAGGGGAAAGAGATCTGTTTCAATGACCTTTGCATCAAGCTGTGGATAAAGACTGAAAGTTCTAGGGAGTCTGATGTGAAAATATGGAGTAGTGTTGATCTTCATTAACTGTTTAACACTGAGCATCTCCTACCCTTCTAAACATAGCTGTTTTTCTCTCTCCAGCGGCAAAATCCTTTTGGATAGCCAGGTATCCTTTGCCACTTTGTTTGTTGGAAGAGCAGTTTGTGGCCTATTCTTAAATTTCTCTACTCCAAATCCTTTTGGATCTCTTCCCCAAATGCTAAATTTGGGGTTCATCTTAGACAGCACTGTTGCTGGCACTCATTTTGCTCTTCTTGTTCTCTTATTCTGTTATTTTAGGTTTGTGATGGCCTCAAAAAAAAGCTGTCTGACGAGTTTTGTGAAGAATGGCTTTATTGTTGCCTATCAGCAAAATTTTCACATGAAAGGGTCAGTTACTGTGTAAAGGTCTCCAGTGTCACACAGAACATCCTGCTAGCTTCCAGATCACAGAGCATATTCTCAGTTGGTAAAAGAAATTGTCCTTTGCTCCAGAATTAGCTTGGCGTGTTTCTTATTGCTGCTTGAACTCCTAATTAATGATGTGGATTAATATATTCTTTTTTTGTTCCCTAATTGCTTATATTGTTTCTTTCAGCCAGCACTGGTCAAGAGATGAAAAATCACTTGTTTTTAGTAATTTAATTATACAGTATTCCAGCAAGAATGTGTTTCTGTGTGTTGAAATTACTTTTAGTCTTGTAGGATGTTTAGAATGAAAACTGATTTGTAATGAAGTCATATTTTAAGTCAAGAGTTCTTAAAAATACCTTGCCTGTAAGGATACATTCTTAAACAGTTTGGAAGAATGGAATATACCAGCCTTACCCACATAATTTGGTTATGTTCAACTAATCCTGTTTGTCTCTGGACGGAGCTTGGAGCAATCTGGGCTAGAGGAAGGTGTCCTTGCTCATGGAAGGGGGTGGGATGAGTTCAAGGTCCCTTCCAACTCAAACACTTCAATAGTTCTGTGGTTCTGTGATTCTGTGTAGAACTGTGAAAGCTCTTGTTGGGTGGTGTGGGACAGGGAGGCAAGCACTGGGTGCTTACTGCTACTTGTAGGGCACTGTACTTGTAGGGCTACTTGTACTGACTCTTTCCGGGGAGGGGAAGCTCATAAGTTAAAAAGGCAAGCTACTAAAGGATTTGGGTCTATTCTTCCTTCCCTGCTGGGTGTCTGGTGGTCCATGGTGTGAGTGTTCTCACCAGGGGTGGGGCTGGCTCTGGGACCTTTGCACTGCTCTGTCTGCAGGCTTGGTGCAGAGACCAGAGCTTTTCATGTGTTTCTGTTTTGGGGGACCCTTGGCAATGTGGAACAGGTCCATATTCAATGTTACAATAAAATGTTATTCATTTTACCATGGAAAAATCAGTGATGCTGAGCACCTAAATATGAAACCCATCCATTTTTTTGTTACCAGAGACAAGAATAGTTCTAAATCCCAGTGTTCCTTCCCAGGGGTTTACACACTTGCATTAATCTCAAACAGCTGCATCAGCTGGTGTCTGAGTTAGTTGCTGGGATTAAGCTATCCTTTCTGAAATTACACAGCTGTTGCAATTAATTCTTCCTTTGAACAATTGATTTCAGAGGCCAGCCACCACCCTGATTCTGCATGTATGGGATTTCCTGGGCTTCTCTTAGGGGACATGTTCCCTTGAAGCCAAGTCTGCTTGGAAATACTCACAAGATGCAGCTGGTTTTTTGTTTCTTTAAAGCTTAGCAGCAGGGTGAGCATGAGGAGAACTAGAACAAGACAGAGAGAGAGAGAGGACTTGGGATTGGGAAAGCAGCAGGAACCTCCTTTGCATTGTGAGAGAATTCCCATTGCATGGATGCCAGGGAAGCTGTTACACAGGGATTTTTTTACTTTTGGCATAAGAGAGCCATAAGGATTGATTTAGATTAGATATAAAAAAGAAGTTTTTTACAATGTGGGTGGTAGGGCCTTGGTACAGATTTCCCAGAGAAACTGTGGCTGCCCCATCCCTGGCAGTGTCCAAGGCTGGACAGGTCTTTGAGCAACTTGGGATCATGGAAGGTGTCCCTGCCCATGGCAGGAGGTGGAATGGGATGGGTTTGAAGGTCCCTTCCAACTCAAATCATTCTGGGATTCCATGATTCAGTCATGGGGAGTGAGGGGCAAGAAAATGAGTGATTTCTTGAGGTAGGATGGAAAGAGCAGAGATCCTGGTGTGTACAGAAGTATGCACATGCATACATCTGTGAGTCATTCACTTGGACTTGGAAGACCACTGAAGATTTAAAATCAGTGCTGTTGCCAGCAAAATCCATTATTCACAGCTGCTGAAGAGCACGGGGAAAGAGTTAGAGGGGAGCCCTGCGTGCTGCATTCCTGTGCTGTGAGGTCCTGTTCTTGTACAGCTGCCCAGCCTGGGGAACAGCGCTGCTCATGTTGCTGGTTCCACGCTCCCACGCAGCTTCTTGCCACCCATCTGGGCCCAGGTGGCTCAGGGACCAAGTTAAAATAAAAAAAACAAAAGAAGGTACTTCCAAAAGTCTGTCCTTAATTAAAGAAACCCTAGAACAAATGCCAAGTCCCTATGAAGCCAAAAATATATTATACATACATTTGAAAAAAATATTATACATACATTTGAATTTTGGCAACTTATTTAAATGCTTAAACAGTTCTTTGGACTTGATCAGGCCCTGTTAATGAAGTGCGTGAGCACAGTTGTGCTGAAATAAGTGATTTAGATGGTTTGGATCTATTCAGAGTCTCTGGACTACATTGTTGGGAGCTGTCTCATGGTGTGTTATCCCTGATCCTATTGGTACCTGGGAGATTAGAGATACCAAGTCTCAAATTCACAGGTGTGAGGTAGGGCTGGTAGACCTGAAAATCGTCTATTACTTGAATCTCTGCTGGATGAGCAAGAGCCATATCTGCCTGTTGGTGGGGGAGTGTTTGGAAGGATACAGGGAGCCCTGCTTGATTTATCACTTTTTTTGAGAAGATCGTGGGCAGGAGAACACATAGTAGTTGACAGTAATTCCATTTAAAATCATTACAATAGACTAATCAGATGGTTTGGGTTGGAAGGGACCTTAAAGCTTGTCTTGTTTCACCCCCTGCCATGGGCAGAGACACCTTCCACTAGACCAGGCTGCTCCAAGCCCCATCCAGCCTCGCCTTGGATACTTCCAGGGACTTGATCTGTGGTAAAAACAGGCATTTTCACAGCTGAAGTTAAAGCCCTCTTACTGTGCTTCAGAAGTGTTTTGCTTTTGTGTTGTTTTGAGGTTTTTTCCTTACTCTTTAGGATCCATCCCTTCTCTTCCAGTCTCTTCTAGCTGTTTTCTAGTCAAAGTAATTCATCCCTGGCTCACAGTGGAAACTGCTGCTTCAGGGAGGTTTATATTTTGACTTGGTTTCCTAAGCCTGGCAGCTTTCAGACAAAAAGAGTAAGGAGAAATTATTCATCTGTTACTTTATTTACCACTTGTTTTGGGAAATCTAAATCCAAATTTATGTTTGACTCATATTAGGGCTCTGTGGCTGGACTCTGCTTTCTCAGTTATTTTTGGCTGGGCTGATCTCACACCCAGCATGAGCAGGGCAGCCTGGGTGACAGGAGCTCAGTCAGCTCCACTTGCACCGGGAGCTCTTGGGGCTGCCTCAAGAGACTGAAAGCCAAAGGCTTTTATGCAGGATCTAAACAATTCGGAGGTTAAAACTCCCATCCTGTGTCATTAGTGTTGTGGTAGAAAACATGAGATTGCTGGAGTAAATTATTAATAGTGGCTGGGGCTGGTTGAAGTGGTGCAGATTTTTCCAGTGCTCTGGGGTCTGAAATCCCAGGAGTCTCCCCAGAGCACTGGGTTCCCCATGCAGCGCCTGTTGCTGCTGGCTCAGCTCAGAAGGTGCTCAGGAAGATGCTGAATCCTGCTCCGAGGGCTGAGCTTTTTCATAGAACATTTGAGCACCTCTGTTAGCACAAGTTCTTTAACATAGCACACAGAAATGTGCTTCCTCCATCACTGTGTATGAGCTGTAACCTCTCTCTGAATGTTTTATTGCTGCTCAGCTCTCAGGAAAAAGGCCAAGGAGAGGTACTGGTGCTTTTGTTCCCAGTTTCTGTGTTACAGTTGTTAGGAGTGATCTACTAACAGGCTTTGACTACTAACATTGACTTTGGGCTTCGCTTTGGAGGAGACCCTGTGGGTTTAGGGCACATGGTAAACCTATGACTCTTGCTTCAGCGCAGCTCAATATTGGACCACATAGCATAGCAAGCCTCATGGGTGAATTGAGTCCCTGGCTGCAGGCAAAGAGGAACCAAGGGAGACAGTTGAAATGGGGCTTCCTGGAATTTGGTTGCATTCACTACTTAGTTCTGCAGTGTGTGGAGAATGCAGCAGGAGCCCTGGACACCTAAGTGTATCCTCTTCCTGTGAACCATTTTCAGTGCAACTCCAGCATCAGCAGTCTCCTGACCACTGTTATCCTTTGCATGTTCTCAGTGGAGAGATGAGCAGGGCCCACTCAAATCTGGATGTCCAGATTTGGCTCTCACAGCCGTGAAGATTGAACCAAATACCCTCCTCAAGCCCAGGAGTCTTCAAAACACTGACAGAAAGGGAAAGGAGCCTCTTACAGCTTTCGTTTTTGAAAGCTGGCTGCCTCCAGTCCTGACTCAGATCTGCACTGCTTGAAAGTAAAGCACTGACCCCTGTTCAAAGCTGTCCCTCCCACCCTGCTTGCCAAAGGGAGAAGGTGGTAAATGTTAAATTCAGTAGGAAAATTACTGCAGAGCCCTGGGTGTGGAGTTTGCCTCAGCTTGTGTCACAGCATGACCCCATACTCTGACAAGCCAGCAGCACACAGGATGCATTATGCTGTCTAGTATTTTTCCTATACAGATGGTGAAGGTGAAAATTTTCTCCTCTGACCCAGTGCCTGAGGTAAATGAACTAAATAGCTTGGGAGAACAGGCCAGAGTGTGAAGTGGTAAAAAAGGGAGATTGTTATTTTTAATTCCCTTTTTGGGGAGGAAAAGAGAACAACCATCAAAACCTAAATTAACTCCCCCTTGCAAACATAATTTGAGGAGACATTATCAAGCTGAAAATATGAGCAGTTTGTGAATGGAATTGTTTTCTGCATATGCTGCTACTCACATTACTTAATTAAAACAGGAGGTGCTTAACATCATGCTTTGATTTTCCACTGTGCACGATCCATGGGCTTTTTTGGGAGGGGGTATTTTGCTGAGCATGAACAATGAGGGCTTGTGTCCATGGTATGACTCCTGGTTAAAGCCAGAGTAAATATTGAAGTGGTTGTAGTTCTGTCGACATAAGCCCCTATATGAACATTCTCACTCAAACTTTTCAAAAAATTAACTTCTGTTTATTGGAAATGGGTTTAAAACTGAGTGGAAAAAGCTGTCATGTTACTGGAATAGAGGTGTCCATCTGAAGGTATGCTCTGGTCTGTTTATTAAACTTTTTCTGAAAAGAGTGGGAAGAATTAGAATTTTTTCCCTCCATTTATTCCTCGTTGTGTTGCACAGGCTTTAGGTTGTAAATCTTGTAGGGGACCTTCTTTCTTTAATTAATCCTGTATGTTTTTAATCAGCTCTTGGAAGAGGAGTTGCTGATCCGCTCAAAAAACAGGATTTGAACCTGATGCCAGGTGAACAATATTGCTGATAGATTCCCACACAGAAAATGGCGCTGTGCTCACCAACTGTCTTTCAGAAAATACACCCAAAAATCCAGGCACTGCCTTAGTCTAAGGGCCATGTGGACAAGCCATGCTCCTGGTGAGCTGAGTGGAGCTGGGTTACAGTGATCCTCTCTCTTCGTCCTGTCAAGTGCAGATCATTGACCAGTAAGGATAAGAGGATGGAGTAAAAACACTTTTACAGGACAGTAAAGTGGGAAGAGGTGATAGTATCTGTAGTGTGAGATGTTGTCACAACCAAACTGAAGCCTTAGCTGTGTACTTGGCTTCTTGAAATGCTACAGAGCACTACAGAGGAAGTGTTTATAACATGGAGTGTCCTGATGTGCCTCTCAGGGCTTGAGGAGCTCTTGCTCCCAGTGAGAAATCCTGCTCACATTTTAATTACCTTGTTTTTCTTGTGCAGGGGTTGTCATTTCAGGAAAAAAAAAAATAAAAAAGAGAGAGAGGAAAAAAAAGGGAAAAACAGAGTATGTGCCTGTTTTTCCACAGTGCTATTGCACCAGAGCTGCTGTTTTTTTCTGGGAGGAAAGGTGGACTGGACTCAGATACTACAAAAGGAGTCAGTGCTGATCCTGTTTAATCTTAAATTAATTTTTCTGTAGCTAATAGTGATAACTGCTCTTGTAATGACTTGGGTTGTTTGGGTTTTTTGGGGGGTTGGTTTGGTTTGGGTCTTTTTTGTTGGGTTTTTTTAACTCAAAGCTGGAAGAACAAAGGTTTGCTAAACTGCTAGTCATAAGGCATGTTTTGTCCAGGGTGGAACAGACTTTATTGCCTTTGAGGACTTTAGGGCTTCAAAATGCTGCTGGGTGAATAGTCCTGGAAAGAGCTGTCCCTCCTTTATGCCAGAGCATTGGTTAATCCATGTCTTCAAGAGGTCTACTGGGATGTGAATTTACCTTCTGTGTATCACCATGACAGCCTGGGCAGTAAAGTCATAGAATCATGGAATGGTCTGGGTTGGAAAATGCTGGTTTCTTCCAGCAGATTCCTTGTGGGTAGATCTAGAGGTCCCTTCAGCTCCCATTCACACAGCTTGCTTCTGGCTGGAGGATGTTGGCTGATGGTACCATCCAGGGTGGTAGGGCCTGCTGTCCTACCCAGGAGCAGGATGGACTACTCCAGATGTGATGGGAAGAGCATCCTTCAGCCCCCTAATTGTGCTTAGGGAAGCAAAGATCTTCCTCTAACTCTGCCAGTTGCTGCCATTCACCTTCAAGTTTTCTTCTAGTCAGAGATTTGGGCTTCATGAAGCAATTCTGAGCAACTGAGGAAACAGCTCTCCATCATGGTAATCCTTTTCTCTGAGGTTGAATGAGTACATTTTCGTGTTGTCACAGAAATTTGTGTTTTGTTTGAGAGCTCTGGGTTTCTGTTGCACTGCCCTGCAAACAACTCCCCATCTAAAACATTTTGGGCTTTTGTTTGCACAAAGTTGAATGGAGAAGGATCTCCTGGTTGAGATGGGAGTAGCCAACATAAAACTGAGATTAGTTTGACATGCTTGCAGCTGAAGCTTCCCCTTCCCCTGCCCAGACTGCAGCAAATCCCTTCATATGTCCCTACTGATACTATGTGAGGTTAGAAGGACTGGAATGAGGTTAGAAAGAATGGGATGAGGCTTGCTGAGGGAAAGAGGCACATGGACTTCTGTGAGAGCTATGTGCTTACTTTACAGGGTCTTCATGGTCCTTAAGGCTGGTCTGGACCTGGAAAAGAGGATATTTTGGGATGAGCTGTGACATTCCCCAGGGTGGCCACTGTCTTCTCAGCCATGTTTGTGTGATGCCAAATTTCAGTGTGCCCCAGTGCCACATTCTTGGTGCTACTGCAGCTCCAGCGATGACCATGAACAAGAAGCCATTTCCCCAGTTCTCTGGTATTTTGGGAATTCTGGAGCTGTTCGCTGACTGTGCAGGTGGAACATGGAAGGAAAACAATGAGACCTGTGAAATGCATTGGTGGCTGTGGGAGCCCAAAGAAGTGTGTGAAAATGGGCTCCAGGGGATGAGCTTCATCCATAAAACACATGGAGCAAGTTGGACTTGACACCAAGTCAGCATTGTGACTGTTTTAGTCCAGTTCAAACATCATTGCAGGCTAGATCTACAGTGCAGCATGAGCCAAGGTCTTGGTCAAAGGCAAGCCCTGAAGCCATGACTAAGCCCAGCCTTGCTCTGTCACAGAAGAACAGTTAATGACACAGGAATCAGCCTCTAACGCTTGCTGAACTTTCACTATTTATTGTTTCAGCAGACATGAATAAATATTCAAAAAATAAGCCTCCTGGCTTAAATGATCATGGTGTTCTGATTATAAATAAACTGAAAATCCAAGTTCTTGGTTCTTTTTTACTTTAAAGCAGGCTAAACCCCATGGGAATGGTATGTTCCTGTTGTACAAACTGAAAAGGATTCATGTTGTGGTTATCATCTCTAGGGACATAGGGTGATTTGGAGTGGAGGTATTTTCCTGAAATAGCTTTGGAGTAGCTGTAGGGTCTGGGATGTGGCTCCTTTCCACAGGTCGTCCCCTGGCTACAGGGAGCTCTGGCTTTGAGTAAGGTGGAGGATATTCTGGTAAGTGCCTTTGGGTCTCTGGAGCTGGAGGATGAAACAAGAAATGTATAGCAGTTATGGAGAGCTTCCAGCAACCTCCCCTCAGTGATGTTTCACACTCTTTACTGTCTGCACCAAACCTTGTGGGACTATTTATACTCTCAGAGGAATATGAAGGGATTATAAATTCCCAGTGGAGCTTGCTGAGCTCTGCCGTGGGACTGTGCTTTCCTGCCCATTCCAGCTAGGAAAAATGAGCAGCCCTTTCACTGACAGGAGTTTGCGGTGAGATCTGACACAGCCCTATGCTGGGTGTGCAAAGCCCTGGTCCCAGGGAAGGCAGCTGGGAGGAGCAGCTGGGATGGGACTTGGCTCACTCGTCCTGTGACCTGAAGGCTTGAGCATCCCAGACAGAGAGCAGTGTGTGGCCCCTGTGGGAGCATTTCCATGGGATTGTTGTCAGGGATGTGAATCTGTGCCTCCTCTTACAGTCTGTTCAGCTCAACCCTGAGGGAAAAAACATCATTCTTCAGCAAGCACTGTGTCCCTTCCCTCCACTAATGCCACATTTTAGTAATTTGTTTCAGTTCATTAATGGTTCTTATCTCAACCCACAGACTTTGTTCCTTTCCCCTTTCCACAGTGGTGGTACTCAGTTACCAGCTGGAGTTAAACCTTGTCTGCATGTCTTGTCTTTCTTGGTGGCTGGACTGGACAGAGCACTCCCTGGTAAAGCAGGGATTTAGGCAAAGTCACAAATGTAGTGCTAACATGCTTCCTTTGCTCTTGATTTGCCAGGGCAGCCACTGACCACAACATTGACAACACCACAGCAATCCTCAGGGAGTGGCTGAAGAATGTGCAGCACCTGTACCACGATGTTGAGTGGAGGCCCATGGAGGAACCCCCGTGAGTACCTGGGAGTACCTTGGCTGCACAGCCCAAACTGCCAGAGTTTGCTGTTTCCAAACCAAGAGGTGTACTAAATGTCCAAGTGCAAAAATGTGCATTATTTGCTTTCTGGAATCTGTCCCATTAAAATTGTGTTCTTAAGGAAAAAGGTGAGATAAAGTCTCTGTAGAAAGGTCTCTTATTTCATGCAGAATTTTGTGGAGGAAATTTATTAAGCATCTGTAGCTGCTCTTTTTGCATGGTAAACAAAGTACATCAAGAGCTACAGGGAATTAAAATTATCATTCTTTATTTGCTGGGAAGCAGAGAAATTATAGCCCATTCCATAGTATCTATGAAAGCTCTGAGACACCAAATATTCACTAAGTGCTGAGCCAGAGAACTAGATCTAATTCTATGTATTATGCCTTTGCATGACTTGCAAGACCGTTGCTTTGAAATACGGCGTGTTGGGTTTTTATTACTTTAATTTTTCATTTTTAAGATCAGCTGTTCCTGTGTTTATTCTGTTTTCAGTTTCTTTCATCGAGGAAAATTACATCAGTTTCCCCTTCCTTTAGGCTTGCTTTTATATTCAGGTTCCTCACTGCAGTGATGAGGAGTGCTCGTTTTATAGACAATTTTAATCCTTTCATTTGACTTGAGTTTTCTTCATCCTGCCAAGCTTTGCTTAAGTTCTGCAAAAAGCTTTTGTAATTCTTAGCTCCTTCTCTGACTTTCACCGGCGCTGTTTCAAAGTCCTGGATTTTTATTTCTTATTGGGATCTCCCCCTGAATTCCCTTCCATCTTTGTTAAAAATCCATTGCTTTTGGAGCTGATCCTGAAGGCAGAGCCATGCATGTGACTCTGCTGCCATGCTGGGGTTCGTGGGGCTGGGTTTTGGGAGATTTAGGAGCTGCTCTCAGGATGTGTTAACAGCTCCTAATAATGCCCAGAGCCCAGGCAGGCTGCCTTCATCTTCACATCCCATCTCTGCTGGTTCTGCTAGGCTGAGGGGAGCTGGATTTGCAGCCTAGCAGAGGGCAGATGAGTTTGCACCTGAGCTCAGGCAGGGTCAGTGAGCTGCAGGTCAGTTTGGAGAGGTCCCTTTTCTGCTGCCACAGCAGCTTCTGCATTGGATGGTGCTGCTTTGTTGGGTTGTCAGAAAACTGGGGCACTGCTTGTTTTCTGATGCCTTCTGTGCTCATGCCAGCACAGAACTTTGAATTATTCTCTCTCAAAACCTCTCCTGGATTACCTGAGGTGACTCTATGCTGTTTTGCTTTCATAATGAAGGCAACAATGGAACTTTTTCGTCTCCTTCCTCCTGTCTCCTTCCTCCTGTCTGTCTCCTTCCTCCTTCCTTTCCTTCTTCCTTCTTTTTCTGGTGCAATAAAGCCCAGACATGGATTACAGTCACTTTTTTTTTTCTTTTCTAGGTCTTACCCAGAAGAAATTGGACCAAAACATTGGCCAAGCTCCCGATTCACTCATGTGATGAAGCTGCGACAGGCTGCCCTGCGCGCTGCCCGGGAGAAGTGGTCGGACTATATACTGGTAAGTACGAAGTTTGATTTATTGCCTGGCCTCAGGCAAAAGCTTTCCAGGTGCTCACTTGGATACTGGAGGCTGTCAAAAAGTTTTTTCTCCATCTAAAGACAAATTGAGATGTCATGGATCATTTCTTGTTCTGGTGAGCCAGAGACTTTGCATTGAGGGAGGTGAGTCCTTGGCTAAGCTTGGAGCTTTCTCCACAGGCATCAGGATTGAACACAATCCTGGAGGTAGAAGGTACCTGAAAGGGTCCCCCAGATTGAACCCCCACCTGGTGAAATAAAAGGGAATAGTTGTGCAGAGCAGCTGTGGGAAGATGTTGCCTTTGGTCACAGTGAGAGGGGTGTTCCCAAAGCCTCCAAGCAAGGTGAAGTATGAAGGCAGCTGAGGAGTTGTTCTTGATGCTCTTCACAGGATGAACTCGTCCTGAATTTTCAGTGATGTTATTTTCCCTGGCAGCTCCCTGGTCCCTGTGCTGGCATGAGGTTGTGTGGAGTCCGGGGGGCTCTCTGCCCATCTCGTTGCTGTGCCCACGAGCAGCCACCCCCAGGTTTCCCTGTGACAGCCTTGTGCCCAATGGAGTCAAACTCACCAGCTCACTGCTTTTAGGGTGTTTTTTTGCTGACCTCATGGAATCATAAAATTGTTAAGGTTGGAAAAGGCCTGAGTCCAGTTGTTGACCTGCCATGTTCATCATGTTTAAGCCACATTCTCAAGGGCCAAATGCACACATTTTTCAAACACTTCTGGGGATGGCAACTCCACCTCTGCCCTGGGCAGCCTATTTCAATGCCTGGCCATTCTTTTAGAAGGAATTTTTCCTAATATCCAATCTAAACTTCCCATGGGGCAGAGCCCAACCTCCCCTGGCCGCCCCCTCCTGTCCCAGAAGGTCCAGAGCCAGAAGGTCCCCCCGAACCTCCTTTTCTCCAGGCTGAGCCCCACCAGCTCCCTCAAAGCTGTTCCTGTGCTCTAGACCCTTCCCTAGCTCCATTCCCTTCCTTGGACATGCTCCAGTCCCTCTGGGGGAGAGGGTCTTTTCTCATTGTGTGGGGCCAGAAGTACCCTAGCAATGGCAGCACAGGGGACAGGCATTGCAATGGGCCTGTGGCCACACCAGGGCTGGTCATGTGCCTCTGGCTGCCTCATTCCCAAGAAAGCATCATGAGAATCATACTGTTTCATTTATTAACAATTTTTTTTTTTCCCCCTCTTCCTTCTCTAGTTTATTGATGCAGATAACTTACTAACCAACCCCCAGACCCTGAACCTGCTGATAGCAGAAAACAAGACACTGGTGGCACCGATGCTCGAGTCCCGCTCCCTCTACTCCAACTTCTGGTGTGGCATCACTCCCCAGGCAGGTGACCTCGTGAAGGGTGCTGGGAGGCTGTGTGAGTGGTGTCCTCAAGGGGCTCCTGCCCCTGTCTCTGGAGCAGCAGGCATCCTTCCTGTTCTGTGGGCTTTCCCATCTGCTGCTGTAGCCTTCTCCTGAACAGAAGCTGCTGTAGCTCTGAGGTGGTGTTAACATGTGGTATGATCCCACTAACACATAAAAAATACTGATAAACAGGTCAGAAGTTTTTTTAAGGTGGTTCTATGTGTCTGTAATGGCCTTAAAACCCTTGGTGCATAATTTCAGGCAAATTTTTTTTTTGTACAGTGATGCTAATCCAAGAGGAATTTGCTTTTCTTTCCACAGATCTTCACTGTGTCTAAATTATCTTTCTCATCTATGAACAAGATTTTTGAAGTGGGGCAACATCCTTTGTCTCATAGGGAGTGTGTGTGCTGAAGTATGCGTGTAACAGGTACTGGTGCTGAGCCTAAAAATTAGTTTCATGTTACCTTTTCATGTTGCTTCTGATCCACCTAACAACTGCATTGGGTCAGAGCACAGATTCATCTGCAGATGTCTAGGGAATAGTATAAGGATAGGGCAAAAAAGTGAGTGCTACTTCCCCAGAATACTTTTCTTTCCTTGGGCAATCCCCTTTGGGTTTTTGAGGAATATATTTGTCTTCAAAGCTGTAAGTAATTTTTTTATTCTAGAGAAATCCCTGTCTGAACTTGCTTTTTGACATCCACACCATCTTCTGGTAAGGAGTTCCACAGTTTAGACTAAATAATTGGATTAAAAAATAGCAGGAATAGGTCCTGAACTTTCCAAATTCTTGGGAAATAAATATAGAGATAAGAAAGGTGTGTGATGAGGTGTGTTTACTTGTTACACTTAGATTTGTTTACTTTGTTTGAAAATGGAGATATAGACTTCATAGCAAAGGTATTGATTGTGCTTTAAGTTTTTGAGGCTAAGTCCTGAGTCAGGCAGGTCTTCCACTGGGGTACATCAGCCCTGCTTCACAAGCTGAAGTGGATCTCTGCCCATGTGCACAAGCCCCAGCCCTACTTCTTCAGCAGGAAGTTTCCACTGTTACCAGCACTGTCTGAGAAAAGGAGAACCAGCAAAGGCATCATGTAAAATTTGGTTTAAAAAAAGAAAATCCTGCTGGAGTGAACAGGAAAGTTCTCTCTTTATTTTTCCTTTTCTCTTATTTCTGCATGCGGTACCAGGGCTTCATGTTCTCAGCCTTGCTCTCCCAGGAGACCTGGGGAGTAAATAACAGCTGGAGCACATCCTGAAACATGGCCTCCCCCCAGAATTGAGCCATGGTGAGCCAAGCCCAGCTCCAGACAGGCTGACATTTATCTGTCATGGAGCAAACCCTGGGAGAAGCAGTGCAGCAGCAACACAGGGGAGTTAGAGTCCTCTTTGCTTACATGTGATTTATATGCAGGGGACAGCCCCAGAATCCAGGAGTGAGCCACTGGAGGAGGAAAGATGAGTGTCCAGTATCTTCACTTGTGGGCATTCTCAGGTCTCTGTTTAAGAGTAGGTGTGTTAACCCTTCCTTTGGTGGGAATGCCAATCACATTTCCTCCCACCCGCTCCTTCCTGTGGCAGTTGGGGTGGCTGTGTTTGAGATATCTCATCTTCACAGTGTGGTCACTGTATCTGAAAGGCAGAGGGAGATGGCAGATCCATAACCAGGTATGTGCACCACCTTGTGGTTCCACATAACCCAGGGCAGAGCAGTTCTGCAAGCTTTTGCTCAGCCAGAGCCTGAATGCTCATGGAAAATAGAACGTAAATGGAGCTTTAACTTCTTTTAGTGACTCATTGTTTCTGTAAAGCCCAGAATCCGCTCTGGATTCAACCCTCCAGATGTCAATTTGATGCTCCAGGGTTTTCTTCCTGGAGGAATTCAGTGTATTTATTTCCACATGAGCCACACACTGTGGGTGTTGTACCCAGAGTGCTTGAAGGCTAGCAGAGCTCCAGGGTACAGGGAATTAACCCAGGAGCTGACTGAAGTGCCTCTCTACGCAGAGACAGGAGTGAGTGTCAAACCTGCTTGCCCCAGGATGGATTCTTACACAGCTTATCCCAGCAGGGATTCTTACACAGCTGATGGAGACTGAGATGTTACCTTCACTGCAGTGGCAATAAATGATTTTTTTTTTAAGTCATTAATATAATGAATTTGCAGATCCTGCTCTCTGAGATACTAAATGGACTTTGTGCCTGTTGAATGTGGAGGATGTCATGGATGCTCAGCAGCTTCCAGGATCAGTCTGGAGGGTCTTATGTGCAAAAAGGGTTTTGAAGAACCAGGAAAAAATAGTCTGAGGTTTGAAGCTCCATTGCAGGGGAATTTTGCAGTGGAAAGGTTGGGCTATCCAAGAGCTCCTAAAAAGTAGGGAGAAGGTCAGTCTTTACTTTTGGGATGAAGACTGTTTCTAAATACTTGACTGAGCTATTTCCAAATGGAAGACATGGAAAAAGCTGAGAGTCGAGCCCTGGTGAACCTCTGCTGGAGAGTTCAGGGTGTGAGCTTTTGCTAAGGAGCAGCTTTGAAATAGGAATTTCTTGTTAACAACAGTCCCCTCTTTGTGGTTTCAGGGTTATTATAAGAGGACCTTGGAGTATCCCCTGATTCGGGAATGGAAGAGGATGGGCTGTTTTGCTGTCCCCATGGTCCATTCCACGTTCCTCATTGACCTAAGGAAGGTGGCCTCCTCCAAGCTGGCATTCTACCCCCCACACCCGGACTACACCTGGAGTTTTGATGATATCATGGTCTTTGCCTTCTCCAGTCGCCAAGCAGGTGTGTCCAGGGCCTCTGCTGGGGAGGGTTCACTCCTAGAGACACACAGACCTCCACTGCAGGTTCACAGCCTAAAAGTCCTGGATGGAGTTCCATGTGGATTCAGACCCTGTTCCCTTTCTGCTCTGGGATCTGGTCAGGGGTAACCAGCAGCAAGTGACTGGAAAGGCTGTTTTGGATTGCTGCTAATTTCAAAGGATGTGGAGGCTGTTCTTGGGATGGGGCAATATTTCAGAGACAAAATGTGTGACTCCACCCTTGGTTTGTGTCACAGCAGGTGAACACAGGTGGGTTCTGGGAGATTGTAAGGTGGTCTGGGAGTGAGATATCTAAAGTTACCACTTCTAAAAGATCCTTGAGCAAAGGGGTGAGGACAAGAGACTTTTAAACCATAGAATCCTAGAACAGTTCAGGTTAGGAGGGACCTTAAAGCTCATCTCATTCCACTCCCTGCCATGGGCACAGATAACTTCCACTAGACTAGTTTGCTCCAAGCACTGTCCAGCCTGGTCTTGGGTACTTCCAGGGAGAGGAAATCTCTGGCTGTTGATGTTTTAAGGGAGCTCCAGGTGTTGCTGAGACATCACTGTCTCTTAAGTGCCTTATGCTGCTGTTCGTACTTGCAGTGAGGATGTTTAGTCCTGTTTATTTCTGGAGAGTGGCTCTTGTGAATGTTCTGTCTCCAGCAGTGTCCAGGCTGGCAGACCTGTGTCAGAGCTGAAGGGGGCTCCCAGGACTGCAATGGCCATCTGTGTTGTTCTTTGCCTGCTATGTTGAAAAGGAAATGTTTGGGGCATTATAAGGAAAAAGGGATTGGTGAAACCTCAGCAGCACCCGTAAGTGCGTATTGTTCAGAGAACGTGAGTAGTTTTGTGACTTGCTGAGGTGAATTATCAAGGAAAGGTTGTTCATGGATCCTCTGAATGATGTGCAGTTGGTGCTTCCTGTCCTCTGCAGAAGATGCAAAGTTAAGGAGGGTAGAAAGGGCTGCTCTTGGGAACAGGCAGGCAGAGAGAAAGCCAAGGGAAGAGGGGTTGTTGTTGTTCTGCAGGGTGAGCCTCCCTTCCCACTGTTCCTAGACAAGCATAGCAGCCACCAGCTGTCTGTAGCTTCTATTTTAGTGGTGGGTCTGGTTGGCAGGTCTTGACAGCACCAAAAATGATGTTGTTGTCTTGGCAGACTGAGCAGGGAGTTCTCAAAATCAGCTGCAAGAGGATGAGGAGTGTCAGATGAGATGAATGATAGAGGAGAGGCAGCAAGAGCTGAAATTGGAATGCTTGGGAGGCCGAAGTGAATTGCAGAGCAGCTTCAGGGTCCTGACTTTCAGAGTCAGAGCATCGGTGCCGAATCACAGAGTTGAGACCATCCAAGGCTGTTCAGTCCAGCTTTTCCCCAGCACTGCCAAATCCATCGCTGAACCATGTCTCCAAGTGCCATGTCTTGGCTCCAGAGCTGCATTGAGGAGAGTTGAGGTTTAAGTTCGGAGAGCGAAGCAGGCTGCTTAAAATCTACTCCTCCACTTCTTCCCTCTGACAGCTCTCCTAGAAGTGCAGCTTCCAACCCATGTGGTAACTGCACTTCATTAGCTCCAGCTGCTCCAGAAATATTTCAGGGATTCAAACCCATCATTTTTTCTGTCCTAGAACACTAGCTTTTTCCAAGACTGACCCATGACATGAAAGGCTTTTCTCCAGCTGTCTGGCCTGTTGATATGCTCAGACTATTGACCTGTATCCTAGCCTGAGTTTTGCCACCCAGGATAAAGCGATGACATCCAAATTCAGAAATGTGAAAAATGTGTGAGCTTTGAGATAAACTTCTTTATGGAGCAATTTCACTTATTTTTCCCTGAAGTCAGAAATTATATTGGCTTTTGTCCAGGCCAAGTGCTGTGCTTAACACCTCAGATCAAACCATCAATTTCCAACAGGGAATCTGCTGCTGGAAGCAGCCAATCTGTGATGCTCCAAAGAGATGGTCTCACCTCTGAGAGAGGATGTGGCCTGTGTGGGAGTCCTGAATCTGAACAAAACTTAGAGTGGGTGTGTTATTGCCAGCACTGGACTCTGCAGAGCCCCTTGCACTCACAGGAGAGCTTTTAGCCTGCCAGGTCAGCCTGGAGAAAAGGAGACTCAGGTGAGACCTTAGAGTCTCTTCCAGTGCCTGAAGGGGCCTCCAAGAGAGCTGGAGAGGGACTTGGGACAAGGGATGGGCAGGATGTCGGGGTATGGCCTCTCACTGCAAGAGGGCAGTGTTAGATGGAATGTTGGGAAGGAGTTGTTACCTGTGAGGGTGGAGAGGCTCCGGTACAGGTTGCCCAGAGAAGTTGTGTCTGCCCCATTCCTGGAAGTGTCCAAGGCCAGACTGGACAGGACTCAGAGCAACCTGGGATAGTGGAAGGTGACCCTGCCCATGGCAGGGGTGGAAGGAGATGAGCTTTAACGTCCTTTCCAATCCAAACCATTCCACGATTCCATGATCTCCTGAGCTGCCTTTCAGCCTGGGTCTCTTGAGCCAGCCAGCAGGAAGGTCTGGTCACAGGGATGTGGGTGTAATTTTGGTTCCTTAACTGTAGCTGTGATTTTAAGACATGACTGTAAATCCTGGACAGTGCCTTTAAAGCCCATTAAGAATAATAATACAAATACCTGTAGTTTTTCTATCCCTTGTAGTAATCATTTAACTATTATAAAAACAGAGCTGGAGAGTGAGTCCCCCTCCCCACTTTACAGGAGCTTTACTATTTTTTCAAGTAACTTTTATCCCAAACAGGACAGGAACACTGGTGTGAATCTGTGCAGATTAAGTATGTTCAAGGCAGCAGAAGATAAGAACAGCGATCAGTGAGCCAGAAAAGATTAGTTGATTAGATCAGTGCCAAATCCATTAATGTCAGCAGGTAGTAGGTTTTTTATTCTGCCATTTACCTAAATTGCAGCTGACAGCTGAATGTGTTCTGGCACATAGCATAGCAAGCAATTTACTTGCAGAACTTAAAACGAGAGAAACACCAGTCATTACTGCCAACAGTTCCACTCTGCTAAAAATACCATGGATAAGGGGCACTAATAGATGAAAGCATCAGCACACCAGGTAGTGTCTGCTTTTCATTTATTTCCTCAAGGGAGGGTGCTGGTTAAATTTGTTTCATTAAAAAAAAAATTAAAAAAGACAAAGGCATTTTTTTGCCAATTGCTTTGTTCTAGCAACTTTGATTTGGGTTAGTTAATAAAGGACCTTACCAGAACTCAGTGTAAAGCAACAGAAATGCTTCCCTTGGTTTCTCTGGATGTGGCTTTTGAGTGTGTTGCCTGATGTGAAAGACAAAGTTACAGTGGTTAGAAAATCCCTGTCATCCCAAAAGGAAAAGTGTTCTGCTGATGCTGGGATGTTTCCACTGGGTGAGTCTGTGCCCTGCAAATGCATCTGTTCCAAGGACAGGCTTTGCACCTCCTCTCTGTTTCCCACCTTCAACAAGCAGTTGCAAAAGCTTTTGAGTAGAAGGACATTAAACATTATCACATCTGTTCTCCTCACTGGTGTCTTGCTCTGGAATTTTCTTTCAATCTTCAGGGCATGGTAAAAATTAGTTCTGGAGAGAGAAAAGGACTGTATTTGGCAGTGACTTGACATTTTGAAGGTCATTGTCATATGTATTCCTCAAAGTCCTTTGCCAGCACAGGTGCTGTATCACCTTTATGTATCACCTTTACTTCCTAGCCAAGGCAAAAGGAAGCAGTGATAAAGAATAGAATGGGTTGGGTTAGAAGGGACCTTAAAGATCATCTCATTTCAGGGACACATTCCACTATCCCAGGATACTCCAAGCCCGCTTCAACCTGGCCTTGGACACTTCCAGGGATGGGGCAGCCACAGCTTCCCTGGGCAACCTGTGCCAGGACCTCACAACCCTCACAGAGAACAATTTCTTCCCAATATCCAATCTAAACCCATTCTATTTCAGTGGGAAGCCACTCTTCCTTGACCTGTCAGCCCAGGCCCTGAAGGATTAGCTGGGCAGACAGTAAGGATTGGTTTTATGAGAGAGGCCACTTGCTGCCAGCCAGGCAAAACAGAAAGTGGAACTGGAATGATTTTGAATTGATTGTTTATGAAGCAGAACGTTTTGGGACTGAGGTCCTGGCAAAAGTGTGTTTGTGGCTATGTAGTCACGGAGCAGAGAAATGCCCTGGTAGCAGGCCTGATTATAATTTCTGCTTTTCTGTGATCCCCAGGAGTACAGATGTTCATCTGCAACCGTGAACACTATGGGTTCCTTCCCATGCCCCTGAAGCCACAGCAATCGCTGCAGGAGGAAGCTGAGAATTTTGTGCACACCCTGATTGAGGCCATGAGTGAGTTGCTATGCCCTTGCCATGATGGACCCTCCAAGTTAATGCCTACAGAGCTCTCCTGCCAGCATCTCAGCTCTCATTCTCTTGGAAGTCTGCATCCTGACCTGTCTGCGCTAATATTGTTTTGATACACAGTGTTCTAAAATTTTCCACCACTTTTCTACTTAGGGATGTAATTGCTTCATGGTCAGGTCAACCCTATCCACAAAATCCCTCAACTTCCCCAGATCAAATGCATCTTTCATGTGGAAAGGGTGCTGCATGTCCATGTTTTCTTCCTGATGTCTGTCTGGCACGTGGCTGCTGGCTTTGGCTTTGCCATGTGATGCTTCCTGCTGTTCCCATCCTGCCGTGGCTCCTCATCCCGGCTCCAGGGGAGCCCGTGAGGGAGACACCCCCTGACACATGATGTCCACTGCAGGGTGTGAATGAGGGTGACGTTCGGGGTCTCTCCTCTCTTTCAGTCGATCGCCCTCCCGTGGAGCCCTCTCAGTACATCTCTGTCCCTCCGAAGCACCCTGACAAGATGGGGTTTGATGAAGTAAGGAACCTGTTCTCCTGTTTATTGTCTTCTCACTCATCACCTGATCCTTAACATCTCTTCCAACTTAAACCATGCCATGATTCTGTTTTAATTCAGCCAGAAAGAGAAGGCAGTGAGGAAGAGGAGAGGCAGAGAAGGAAAGTGAGGCTGAAAAGCAGGTTAACTACCCCAATCTTGTGCTGTTTGCTCTGCATCTGACTCTGCAGAGCAGCTTGGCCTCCGTTCCATCTGTGACAGAAATTGGGTCTTTGCTCTCCAACTTGCCAGTGGCAGGAGGGAAGGATTTCTCTCACTTAAGAGAGACACTGGAGAGCTGGGAGCAGGTAGGGGATCCAGGCTTACAGCTGAGTTCTGGCCCACCTTGGGTCCCCCCAGGGATGCCAACCATGCCTGGGGAGAAGGCTGGAGAGGGATGTGCCAGGCTTTGATTGCCTGGTGTCTGTGTCAGAGCCAGCAGCCCCTGTGTGTGCATCTGCCAGGGTGACTCTGGGACCGAGGGAGTTGTGGGGATCAGGGGAGCCTTTTTCATCTTGGTGTGCTCTGCTCCATCTGTTTGTGGGGCTCCTGAAGCTGAACTCGATCCAGCTGTGTGTCTTTGAGCATCTGTGTTTAAGGCACAGCTGGTCCTGTTTTTTTCCATGTTGTCCTTTGTGGCTGTGCTCTATTTACCCAGTTTATTATTCTTTCATTTGTACTGAGCTGAAATTCGTTCTGCTTCTTACTGAGATGAGGATTTGCTTCATGGGCTACAAGGCTGTGCTTGTACCAGCCTGCTTAGGACTGAAAGATATCCCTGAGCCCCTGAGTGTTAACTGCAAAGTCCTCAGCCCTCCACCAGTCTCCTTGAGGCTTTGGACAGAGCCCTGCCCAGACATCTCTGTCCTCAGCCTTGGCTCTCTGCTATGGCAGGAATCACAGTGGATTTTCAGTGTCTGAAGTAATCACAAAAATTTCTTTACTATGGCCTTGTACTTGGATGGTGCTCCACTGATAATCCTAAACCCAGGCAGTGGCAGTGTTGTAGGTCAGTGTTCCTCTAAGATTGATGCTCCAGATGGTCATGTTACTCTGTTTGATATAAACCTAAGTATCCTGTATCTTTGGAAATTATAGACTTGGCTCTAACTCACTTTTCTTCATCCTCGAAGAGCAAGTTTCCTCCATGAACATCCATAAAAAGTAGTTGTTAGAGAAAAAGCCTCTACACTTTCAACTCAAAACCAGCTTCAGCTTTTTGACAAATTCTAGGCAACTTGGAGCAAACATATATGTGGTATTTTCACAAGACCTGCTTTTCCAGTGGGGCTACTGGAGAGGGGTGGATCAAGACTTCCCTTCTCCCTCCCTCCCAGCTGGGAGTCTGATGTCTTGATGTCTTTCTCTTCTACACAGATTTTCATGATCAACCTGAAGCGTCGCAAGGACCGGCGGGATCGGATGCTGCGGACTCTCTATGAGCAGGAGATTGCAGTGAAGGTAGTGGAGGCTGTGGATGGAAAGTGAGTTTTGGTTGGGCTTGAGGATGTTTTCAGAGTGGGATGTGCTTTATTGCTTCACAGCATCTCCTTGGATGCCCTGACCTACTTCGAGCAGGGCAGGGTTGGCTGTGGAGGAGCTGAACACCAGTTGGATCTCCCTGATCATCTGCTTGGGGCAATTCTGCTCTGTTTCTTTCCTCCTTTGCAATTAGTCAATCTCTGTGAGAGAACCAGGGCACTGAGGTTCAGGCTAGGGTCAAAATCAGGTTAAAATCACAGCTTTCTGTGCATGGAGCAGTTAACTCCTGGGAATATTGTCTATCCTAGCGCTACAGAGCTGTGGTGCTACAGCGTTAACCTTGACACAGCCTTTTCCAAACTTGCTCTAAGGCTTGGAGCATGTCTGTTGAGGAGCAGCTGGGGGAGCTCAGCCTGGAGAAAAGGAGGTGCAGGGGGGACCTTCTGGCTCTGCACAACTCCCTGACAGGAGGGTGCATCCGGGGAGGGGTCAGGCTCTGCTCCCAGGGAACAAGGAAGAGGAGGAGAGGAAAAAGCCTCAAGCTGTGGCAGGCTGGACTGGGAAACTTTTCTGGACTGGGAAAAATTTCTTCATGCCAAAGGTGGTCAGGCATTGGCACAGGCTGCCCAGGGCAGTGGTGCAGGCCCCATCCCTGGGAGAATTGCTGGGTTAATGCTTGGATTTGAGGATATTAGAGCACTTTTCCAATCTTAATGATTCAATGATTCTAAGGTATGCAGACCTTTTTATAAGGAGAAATCAAGGCAGAAATTTTGAGTCTGTGAGTTGCAAAAAGGCCTCAAGGAGTCAGGAGCCCATGTACCATTTGATGGTCTTGGAGACTTGGGATCCTGTCAAGGCCTCAGAAAATTAATCAAAGCCAAGCACCTGGCAAGTGGATGGTCCCACAGGAAGTTTGTGGCAGAGTTAAAGATAATTGAAGGTCCTGTGAGAAGTCTTCAGCAGAGTTAAGGATACAGTTTATCAGTTTGATTTAGAGCTGTAAATCAAGAAGTTAATTTTCCCCTGTGTTTTTGAGCAAAACAAATGTAGGAATTTCTCAAGGTCTGGCTTTTCCCTGAACATCAGCAGCATTCCCCATGCTGTGCCTGTGTCTGGCTTGAATTGACTTATTTTTCTGCAATGGTTATAAATACTTTTTGTTTCCCAGAACACTGAACACGAGTCAGCTCAAAGCTCTCAGCATTGAAATGCTGCCAGGATATCGGGACCCATATTCCTCCAGGCCCCTAACCAGAGGAGAGATCGGCTGCTTCCTGAGCCATTACTACATCTGGAAGGAGGTGAGGATTTTGGGATGCCTCGGGGTTCCTGCAGGAAGGTGCTGTGTCCTAGTTCACAGCCAGTTCGCTGTGACCTAGTTCCTGGTGCAGAGCATTGGAGCCCAGGTTTCTGGAAGTGTAGGACAGAACTGATTACCTTGGATTGCTGGGGTTTTTTTGGATGCAGTGTTCACCTTTCACATCTCCCCTTTCCCATTCCAGTACCTAAAGGGGATTCAAGAGAGGTGGAGAGGTACTTGGGGACAGGGGATGGAGGTACAGGACAAGGGAGAATGGCTTCCCACTGCCATTCAGGTCATGAGGGTGCTGAGGCCCTGGTACAGGGTGCCCAGAGAAGCTGTGACTGCCCCTGGATCCCTGGAAGTTTCCAAGGCCAGGCTGGATGGAGCTTGGAGCAACCTGGGATAGTGGAAGGTGTTCCTGCCCATGGCAGGGGGTGGGACTGGATGGGCTTTAATGTCCCTTCCAACCCAAACAGTTTGGGGATTCTGATTCATTTGCCCTCAGCTCACAGTGATTTTTATCAGGACATTTTCATGACTGTTTTTGCAGTCCATCCAATATCCTGCTTGGGGCAAGCTTGCTTAGAAGAAAGGCAAGAAGGTTTTGAAAAGCAAATGGGGTTAAAGAAACACTCCTGGTTTTTTTCCCCTTATTCTACATCTGAGCAGGAGCAAGTTCCAGTGGCTTGGCATAACGTGTATGTCAAAGACTGGTTCTCCAGCCTGCATGGTGTGGGAGGCAGTGCCAGGTCAGGGTGTCCCCAATGACAGCAGGGTACCTATGGGGGCCACTGTGCTCATGTTGGAGTACTTGTGTTTCAGGTGGTGAGCAGGGGCCTGGAGAAGACACTTGTTATTGAGGACGATGTGCGCTTTGAGCACCAGTTCAAGAGGAAGCTCATGAAGCTGATGGATGACATCAAGCAAGCCCAGTTAGACTGGGAGCTGATGTAAGTTTCTGCTCCTCTGGGAGGTTGTGGGCACATGGGGAGGTTTCCAGCACTGCTGGGTCATGGCAGAGGTGCAGGTTGATGCTGCAGTGCAGGCAATGGTGGCACAGTCATCTTGGTGGCTGTTCCCATCATGACAAATCTGCCCTCTGGGGCAGCTGTTGCCAAAAGTCCCCGTGGGCACCAACCCTGTGCATGGTGGACAATGTTTTACTGTGTTGGAGATTCTGACAGAGGAACCAGCACAGCTCAGTCCTGAGCCTCAGACTGTGTCATCTTAACTCCCTTAGGAAGCCTTTCACAGCTGTCCCAGCCACTGGGTTAAGACTTGGATGTCTGGTAGTAGTGTAGGATAAGAAACCTGTGAGTTGAGTCAGGGATTGCTTCTGGGACTGACCCTTTGCCCTGGCCTGGCTGACACAAATAGTCTTGTCCTAATTGCTATGGATTCACTTTGGTTCCAATCTCCTTGATCTTTTCATCCCTGAAGCTACATTGGCCGGAAAAGGATGCAGGTGCAGGAGCCTGAGAGAGCCATTCCCAATGTCCGAAACCTGGTGGAAGCTGATTACTCCTACTGGACCCTGGGCTACGCCATCTCCTTCCACGGGGCTCAGAAGCTCATCGGGGCTGAGCCCTTCAGCAAGATGCTGCCCGTGGATGAATTCCTGCCCATCATGTACAACAAGCACCCTGTGTGAGTCCCTCTGCGGCTTGGGGGGACACAGGCTAGGTCTTGCTGTCTGATCTTAAACCAGATCTTGTTGGTAGCCTGGTTGGTGGGGACTCCTTGTGTGCTTGGGTTTTGTCCTCCTGGCACAGGTCAGAGGAGGTGACAGAGGGGAATTGAGCCTGCTTGGAGCAGGGCTTGTGGACTATTTGTCTGAGGCACTTGTCTGTCTCTGGGAACAGGCTTTGATTGTACAGGTGTGTGTGATTGTAAGGACGTGGTACTGGCTGTACCCCAGCACCTACCCCCACTCCCAGACCACTCTGCTCCCTGGATTGGCCATGTCTCCCAGGGACGAGCTTGACACCAGTGAACATTTCTCTGTTGCTGATGGTGTTTCTCTCCTCCGTAGCACAAAGTACATGGAGTACTACGAGTCCAGAGACTTGAAGGCCTTTTCGGCAGAACCCCTTCTTGTTTACCCCACACACTACACTGGGCAGCCGGGCTACCTCAGTGACACAGAGACCTCCACCATCTGGGACAATGAGACCGTGTCAACAGACTGGGACAGAACACATTCCTGGAAGTCCCGGCAACAGGGCAAGATCCACAGTGACGCCCAGAACAAAGACGCCCTGCCCTCCCAGTCGTCCCTTGACACGCCGTCATCCAGGGATGAGCTATGACTGCCCACCTCCCTGGGACTCCATTGACAGCTGAACCTGCCTCACACTTTAGCTTTTCACCCTTGAAAGTTGTAGAGCAGCTCTTCATGTGGTCTCCTTCCCACCACTTCCAAGGGCAGTGCACGGGATTGGACCAGACACCTGCCCAGGCCTCCAAGGACAGGGTGGGACACCAAGGAGGAAGAACAAGCATTCCAGTTCCAAACAAAAGCCCTGGCAAGCTTTTGTTAGAAGAAACCAGCCTAGAATTACGTCGTTCCACAATTCCTTGTGTAGAAGAACACTGTATTTATAAAGATTAATATATAGAGGTGTACAAATGTCAATGCCTTTTCGGATGGCTGTACCTGGGCTGCTCCCTCACTGTTCCTCCTTGTAGGTCTGTAGGCTTTTACCACCCTGTTTGCTGAGCATCTGGGGAATTTGGGTTTGTATTCTAAAGGGATCCCTATCAGAAACAGGATGTTTCCCCAAAATGTTCAATGCAGAGAGCAGTGCTCCTGTTGTGTCTTCTCCCAATCACATTCCTGTACAAAACCAGTGCTGGCTTCCCATCAGCTCATTTTTAATCTTGCTGCATCCCATCTAAACAGGCCTCTGGATCCAGAATGGAGGTCTTGGAATTTCTGAAGTCATGGAAACCATGCAAGCGGAGGTGGCTGGATTTATTTGTCTCTGCACTGCCTGAAGGGAACGCAGGCAGAGTTGGTCCATGTCGCATCCTGCTTCACCCCTGCCTCAGCTTAGTCCTTCAGGAAAACAAAACCCCCATGACCTAGTGGCAGGCCTGTTTATTTAGGCCATAAAAGCAAGTGTAGGAGTTTTGAGAACTTAAAATGTAAAAAGTTGGGTTACAAACTCTCCTTATAAAACCAAAAGAACCTACAGCAATGTTAGTCCCTCAACAGCCCAATAGAATTGTGTGTTACAGGACGGAAAGGCGACTTGCCTGGATAATTTTTCATGTGAGGAGCAAACTTTTCTGTGTTTTGGATGAGTTCTTATGTTTTTGATGTTGGCTCACATGCCAGCAGGATATGGTGTTTATTTTTTTAAAAAAAACCTTTCTCAGAGGCCAGGTGACAACAGACTATACTGGCACAGACCCTGAACTTCTGGACAGTGGGAGGATTCCCTCCTGGAATTGCCATCTGGGGACTCACCTGTTGGCAGATCTGTGCATTGAGTATGTGTGGCTGGGGTTTTGGTTTTAATTTTTGTTTGTTTTGAATAATTACTGATCAATGTTGTGCTTTCTGCTGCAGAAGACATGCTATTACCTGTCAGCCGGTCTGATAATACATAGAACCTGGTGCAAGATGAGCAGCTGTTTGTGTTTTTCATTGCATGGGAGTGTCCTGGAATGGTTTGGGTTGTGGAAGGCACCTCTAAAGGTCACCCAGTCCAACCCCCTGACATGGGCAGGGGCACCTTTCACTAGACAAGGTTGCTTCAAGCCCCCTCCAGCCTGACCCTGAATGTTAACTGGAGGTTAACAGAAGTCCAGCTCAAGGGATTCTTGGCTGTGTCCCTCCCCCATGGAGTCACTGGCTGTATGAAAGTACCCATTCTGCAGTTCCCACCTGGAAGCCAAATTTCTGCTGGTGTCCTTGTGGGAGCAGATGCCCACATGACCTGGTGAATCTAGAGATTGCACCATGGGCCCAAACACAGCCTGGGTGATTCCTTCCTCACAATCCCTCTTGCTTCTTCCACAGGTCTCTCACTTCATGAGCCCACATGGCCTGTGTGAAGGACATTGGAAGTCCCAGAGGTGTTGGTGAGAAGCTCCTGCAGGAGCAGGGCTCTGTGACCAGGTAAGCATCCAGCACTGTCAAGTCACTGTGGATATGACAGCCATGTCTCTTCCACCCTCATGCTTTTTGTTCCATGGCCCACCTCAGCACCTACGAGCAGCCTCTCCTTCCTTCATTCCTTCCCCCTTGCTGTGTGCTGACATCATTTTCCTCTGTCAGTATGGGGTGCTCCTCACCAGCAAACAGAACATAGATTTTAAAAAACGCAAGGTATCTGAGTTGCTTTATCCCTGTATTTATCCCTGTTTTGTTTTTTTAACTTCATTCAAATAATGAAAGATAGAAAAGGTCTGTGCATTATTGAGAGAGACCGCCAGCTATTCACCACCCTTCACAGAAGTAAAAGTGAACGCCGTTTATTGCTGTCTTTAGCACACCTTTTATAGGGTTCTACAGGGTCCGCGGGCTAAGCAAGTTACCACTGGCTAATACACACACGTACATTCTTTCTCCTGTACACGAGGATATTGTTTTGCTTTACTCTCTCTTCTGTAGGAAGGTTTCAAGGACTTTAGCCTTTAATATCACGACTTAATTTCAAAGACTGGTTTGTGCAGACAGGCCTTTACTAATATATAAAATATATCAACAATTCCCCCTTTCTCTTTTTGCACAAACCAGGCTTTGGATGTGACTCATTCTATACTCTTACGAAGACAAGATAACATACAACTTAGACTGTCATCCCGATTAACATTATAAGTAAAGTCCGCCCCCCTTCTAGCACAAGAGACCTCAACCATCCAGTGATGCCCCAGCTGGCGAACCAACTTCCAATGGGGTCACTATCTTCTTTTAGGGCATGTAACCCATCCTGTAGCTGTTGTAGTTGCTTATGGATAGAAGCTGAATGATCAGTAAGATTCAGACAGCACATGCCTTCAAATTCCTCACAACCATGTCCTTATGCTAAGAGCAAAAAGTCAATTGCAGCTCGATTTTGTAATACTGCATGATGTATACTACTCACATTAGCTGAAAGTTCACTTAACATTGTGGATGTTAAGTTCAATTCTTTGTTAGTCTAACAAGCGAGCCTTTTTAGAGTTGCTAAGCCTTAATTCATTCAGGCTTCACTTTGACTGTTTGATGTTTTTCATTTTATCAGCTACATTCAGCAACTGGTGTAAGCTTGGATGGAAACAAAGTAAGTTTCCCAAGATAAGAGGGTCCTCTATGTGGATTAGCAGGAATCTCATTCCATGCTCTATCTCCACAGATTAGGAATATGGAACTAGGTAATCGCTTTGGTAATTGTCCTGTGAGATTGCACCATGAATAAAGGCTTTACTTTCAATGGTAGTAACGAGATCAACCATAGGGTTGACTGCAGCCCAGTGCTGCATTACTTTGTTAGAATGGCTTTTGTTGGGGGTTCAAACATTATCCATCCACCTGAGCTATTGGTGGAACTTAAGTCTAATTCTTCTGGGGGTTCTATAGTAACACTGAAAACTTCAATAATTTTGGCTTGCCAACAGGCTTCAAGTTGTCTTAATGTGAAGGCAACAGTGCGACTGCACTCTTGTAACATTGCCAATTGATTCAGCCGAGTCTCATTACTAATTAAACCTTTAAATGCTGGAGGATCCCATTCAGGGACTCCTACGAGACAGGTGCGAAAGGATCTCCAGGTGTGGCTAGGCTCAAGCACATTGACCTTTGGCCAGTTCAATGTGCCAGAGTGACCCATATGTTCTGTCACTTTTGGATGTTTGTTAGCAGACAGCTGCTCAGGACTATACACAGCACAATTACCATAAGCAGTTTGTTCCATGCAAATGACATCATATTTGCAAACTCATAATTAAGGCATTAACGTTAAATGAACTTTCAAAGATGTTTACACTAGCTTTTGAAGGGGGGAATGTTTATACTAATATAACAATTACTGAACAGGTTAAACTCTTTATCTTAAACTATTATCTAACTACTTTTAACACACGTGCTCTGGTATATATGTAGTCTAAGCGTGAAAGCAATTTGCTGAAACATACAACTACAATTTGCTTTATATACAATTAGATGGAGTCTCAACACTTCTCTTAGATCTTCTACAGAATTTCTCTCACAAACAGACTGTGATTTAACACGATTCAGTCCTGGAACGTTCACTGCTCCCGTGATGTCAGCTGGCAGCTGATCGGTGACTGAGGGCTTTGATGTTCAAGTTGTTCTTCAGATCCGTCTAAATCTTAAAACAGAAGATAACTGAAAAATTGGTAGAGACACAACATCATAATAACAACATAAAATCTCTGTTGGCAACTGTCTGTATAGTGTCCAGACACAACTGTGTCCTGACAGGTCCACTTCTGATCCATGTCTGGAGTACCAAGGCTGTGTGGTGACTTCTCTGTTCACTGGATCTCATGTGTTCAGAGGCACACAGTCTGGTCAGATGGACAGGTGACCTTTTTGAACCTGCCAACAAAACACAGACACTTCTCCCTTTGAAGTTAATGAATTACACTAATCAAATGCTTTTAGGGCATTAATTTCCCCCGTTTTTTGTTTTTTTTTAAATAAAAATAAGGTGTACTTCTGTCATACGCATCAACATCAACACATAACCATATACACAATGAATAAGAACCTATAACAGTTAAAAATCAATTAAATTATAAACATTATTAATAACATATGTAATATAAAACTACTATTAATTACTAAAACACTGCACCAGCATCCCATAGTTAGCAAACAAACAGAAACAAAAAAAATCAGTGAAAGATTGGATAACCACCTCCGGAAATGATTCCCCAAGCCCACTTCAAAATTGATCCAGCTGTCATATTAATAGGGTCAAATTGCCAAGTCAAAAGTGACTCAAATACTGATTTGGGACAAAAAATATCTGGATCTGTTGGCAAATATTCTGTCCAGGTAAAGTCAAGGCTTGGCCAGGGCCTAGGCTTTCAACTGGAAAGATGCCTCTTAACTCATTTCTAAAACAAGGTTCTCAATAGTAGCAGCTATGAGATGCTTACAGTACAGCAGTACACAGTACTTACAGTACAGTACAGCAAACTGTTGAAATGCATTTGTACAAAGCAAATGATCAAAAGCTTTAGGTACCAGACCAGTTAGAACATTCAGCAGATGGTTTAATCTGAAGCCTCTCCTATGGCAGCTGATCCTCAGCAATGGTACATCTTCCTAAAATTCTGGAAGCACTGAAAAATAAGAAAGCTATAACAAACAAAAACTGCAGAGATTGCAACAAATAGAACTCCCGATGAAGTCAAGGGTGTCACAGACTGCATTCACTTCTATCCACAAGCAGTTGTTCATCAGCGTTCTATCACAGCTGTTTCAGTTGTGGCTATCTTCATTTCTCTAGGAAAATAACTATACTTTGCACTTTAAACAAGTGTCTCCAATAAAACATAAAACAATTTAAATTAAACAATATTTAAACCTAACAATAATTATTTATGACAAAAGGAAATAACAAAACTTAACCTTAAAGGAATATCTAAGTTATAAAACTTAACTTAAAAACATTCAAGCCTAAACATAATAAAACTTGACTATTCTTAATTCTAGTAACACTTAATCTATATTAAATAAAAACGTAACTTAATCTTATTCTGTTACTACAAAAAGGCAACTATAAGTTTGATATATACCTTTTAAACACAATATAACAATAACATGGATTCACTGTAAAGATTATAGAAATGTAACAAATACATCACAATTCTATGTCATTTAGCTTTGAGAATAACTCACAATTACTGCAAATGTTACTAAAAATACTTATTCATAATAGGAATTTGCCTAGTATATGCTTAAGTTGGTTAGGATTTTAAAGTGCAGTTTTTCTAGAGAAAAACCACCACAACAACACAGGATTTGGCAAGTTGCCATTCAGCTTTTGTAGCACTTTTCAGGAACATCAAGTCCAATTTTTAAACTAAAATCCAAAATCCAAATTGGTATATATGCAGTTATATGTGTTTTATATAACAAAAGGACTCACATTGAAATTACCTTAGTAAAATTGTGGAAAAAACAAGCATATAGATAATACATGCTCTAACTTAACTTTGTCTTGTACAGTAAAGTTCTCTTAACTAATTATTTTTTAAACCACAAATCTCTTCTGTAGATAACATTAATTGGAAGGTTTTCCTAGTAGCTGTAAATCATACCATATTTTTTAACCTTAGGTTTTAAAACTAATTCTTGCAAGGTAACTTCTGTTAATATTCACCTTAAACACTTTTTTTTTTTTTTTTAACTTTCAAAGAATCACAATAATTTCTCTAGTAAAACTCTAAAAACTGCAACTGCATAAACTCACAATTACCTAAAACACAAAATTAACTCTAAAAGGGTATATAAAAGTATTTGAAAACCCAATAAATCATGACTTTTTAACAAACTGGGTACTATCCCAGTGCTTTTTCTTAGAGAGGGAGCGGGGGGAGTGAACTGCCCATTCTGCTGCTGCTGCAGCTCTGCTGTTATCTTTCTTCACCATTCTCCACATACTCTCGCAGAGAGGGAAAACAGAGAGAAAGAGAGAAAAAAAAACCTCATAAAGTTAACTTTAACACATACAGTTTTTTCTCTCAATTTCTCTCTCGTTGTTTGCAGATAGAGGGAAAATGGCACGATTTTACAAAAGCAGGCAATGTTACACGCAAAGTCTCTCACGGCCAGGTGCTAACAACGGTGACCATTGCAACTTACAAACTTTTAATTACAGTGATGAATTTCGAACTATATACCATATAGTTTGTGATTTTTTGGCTATTTTGTCTCTCTTTGAAGCTGTCTGAGACACCTGTTTCTGCTCAGCTGTTTCTGTAATTGTTCAGAGTGGCCTTGGAACTTTTCTTGCACTGCCTCTGCCCCCAGCATGCCTTTGTTCTCTGCGCACACCTCAGTGCTCCGCCATGTCCCCCTGGTTCGGGTAGAAACCAATCTAAATTTGGCTTCTTTTCTTCCAGGGTAGTAAAGCTGGAACTTAAGTAAGATTGTAGTGTGAAAAGTGACTCCAAAAGTGAAGCAGATAGTTCTGGATGTATCACATCCTGCTGTAACTGAACAGATTCTGTTCGGTGTTTCAGTGTTCGCTGTGGAACTTTTTTTTCTCATTATTTTCTTCTCCCTAACTCTCCCTCCCTCTCTCTAAGGGCAGCATAGATAGGAGCGCTTGCCCAGCAGTGGGAGGTAAAGGCATCTGCCGCTGTGATGCAGGTAGAATTACAGGGCTCACAGCCTCAGCATATCTCGCTTTTCTGTTTTTTAAGGTATTAATTACAATCTGCCAGGTTTGACTGAGAGACAGTGTCCTTGCTCTTTTTCATAATTGCCGTTTCCCATATCAGAGCCGTTAAATCCGTCTGTTCCTTCACTGCAAAGAGCAGTGGGGGCACTGCCAAATGCCCGTGACAATTAGCCCATATAATGAGCATATCCAGGTCTTTTTCCTGGGCTGCTTCATCTCGTTTAACGAGAATACAAAAAGCAGTTTCTTCACCGCTGCAAATTCCACTTCCATGCTAGTGGCAAACGATGGGGGGGAAGGTCGCGACCCCTCTACAACACCCCCGCCCCTTGGATTCCCCCAGTGACTCGCCCCCGTTGATTCGTGAGCCGCCTGTCCGGTACCGATCCAAGGCAGCATCTACCTGCGCTCAGATCCGCTCCACCAACCTCGGTCCAAGGCTCCGTCCCACCCAGCGTGGACCCACTGAAGCCCCCCTGCCCGCAGGGTGTCCCGTTCGAGCACCAAATATTGAGAGACCGCCAGCTATTCACCAACCTTCACAGAAGTAAAAGTGAACGCCGTTTATTGCTGTCTTTAGCACACCTTTTATAGGGTTCTACAGGGTCTGCGGGCTAAGCAAGTTACCATTGGCTAATACACACACGTACATTCTTTCTCCTGTACACGAGGATATTGTTTTGCTTTACTCTCTCTTCTGTAGGAAGGTTTCAAGGACTTTAGCCTTTAATATCACAACTTAATTTCAAAGACTGGTTTGTGCAGACAGGCCTTTACTAAGATATAAAATATATCAACAGTGCATCACTTGCACAGCCTTGAACTGGAGCATCTGGGCTCCTTGGCCTCACCGCCAGCCCCTGCAGCAAAGGCAGGGCAGGGACACATGCATGTGGGGATGTGTCAGCCTGGGACAGAACTGCTGAAAAGTGGAGCTGGTTAGGGAGCTCAGGGAACCCGAGTTTGCTTTAACTCTGATTTCCTTAAGCAGAGTAGTAGTTTATGAAAAACAACTTTTACAGCAGGGCTGGGGTTTTTAGCTTGGGGGTTTTGTGAATGTTTTTCCTTTTAGCTGACTCGAGAAGTGAGTGGCACTGGGGACTTGATGATGGTTTCAGGGGAGGGCAACAAATGAAAGATATAAGAATTAAATGCCTGTGTCCATTTCAGAGCAGACAAGGCCTCAGACTTGCTGATTGGTCCTTTACCATGTCTGTGTGTGTGTTTATACATCCACAGTTCTCCATTTATTGATGCAGGCAAGACCTGGGTGCTGCCAATGGTTCTACCCATGTGACAAGTGCTGTTCCCTGCCTGTATTTTCAGTTCCTTGGCTGGTGCTGCTCAAGCTTTGCTCTCTGAGAATTAAATGTTTTTTGGAAAAGTAGGAGCCACTTAAAACACCTCTGGATTTTTCTGGTACTTTTCCACTTCCATGTACTTATTTTTGTTACGGGTTCAGGAGGATGCCTGTACACAAAAAACTTGAGATGCAACTGTGATTGCACAGCAAATTTATTTTATTAGTTGTGGTAGGAAATAACACATACCAACTCCTGAATTAGTGAAAAGCTGCTGAGCATGAAGGAGATGGAGCATGCTCCTCAGGCAGGAGGGGCAAATAGGCTGTGCATCTTCAGAGGGCATCCCCTGGATTGAAGTGGTGTGCATCTTGTTCTCCTCACCTCCTCCACCCCAGAACCAAGCCTTGTATCTCCTCCTCTGGAGTGGAATTTTTCCAGTTACGTCATCTCACACATGGCCAGTGGGTGAGATGAGGCCACAATGGTTTCTGACACCACCTCCATGCTAACAACAGCTCCATTGTGCATTGTTCCTCTTTCACAGGTTAAGTTCCTATCAACTGACTAATACATTGTTTCTCTTTCAAGGCTCAGGTTCCCACCATCAAAGTGTTCTTCATTATTCTGTTGACATGTACAACCATGGGCCAAATACAGCAGTGCCTTAGACACAACTTGGGTCCCTGATACAACCTGGAATTTTTTTTGATTCATCTAATGGATTTCAAGACTGAGCACGAACATCAGCTTTGAACCAGCATTCTGGCAGCTTCTTAAGGCAGGCTATGGTGGCAGGCCCTAAAAATTATTAATTGTAGTAAGAATGCTTGGAACGCACCAGCTTGATCTTGGCTTTGGGTTAAGGATGGAAAAGTGCTGTTATGGCTCTCAATATGGCATGTGAAATTCCAAGTTCACCAATGGGTTGTATTGATCCTGAAGGAAATGGAGTGAGGTTCTGGTGTTGGGTTTTGTGGCCTGAGGTAGTTTAAAAATCAGATTTAGGTACTCTTTGTTTTGTCTTCCTCAGTGTAACATGGGAGGTGCCTTTAAGTGGCCAGAGCAGCTATAGTTCAGGGACTGAGTGTGACACTTCTGGGCAGCTTTAGCCTCCCCTCATGTTCAAATGATTTGTGAAATGGCAGAGGGGGCTGTTGTGTGTAAATTGTTCATCTGACTGTTGGCATTATATGCAGAGAGGGAAAAACACAAGGCAATGATTGGGATAGCAGGAGGAAAAACACCATGATTCAGACAATGGGGAGAAATGGATACCCTTCTTTTGTAGTATCTAGCCTCAGAAGTCATTCAGTAACTTGAGAGAGTATGATTTTATGCAGAAGACAAAATTAGTGTGCAATCTGTATTACCCAGTTACAGAAATCTTTGAGCTGAAACCTCAAGAAATAGCACACAATATCCCTATCTTTCACAGGCTGTGTGCGTGGCTGATGCACTGGGTGGGTTTTGGCTTTGCCGTTGAGAAGTTAAACAGTAAAAGTGGAGAAGTTGAAGAAAGTGATAGCAAAGGATGTGGTATGAGGTGTTTTTACACATCTGACATGCACTAATAAAAGGAAATTGACTGATTCCAGGCAAATATTAATGAAAAACAATTTATATACTTATCATATAAAGATTACAGGTAAGCAGTTAAAAACATAACATATATAAACATTTGGAAAGTGTAATTTTAAAATCCAGAACATTCATGTTTCAGCTTAATACTGCCATACACCCTCTCAGTGAGCAGTACTATATACAGTAGGAGCAATACTATGTACACAAGCAACTGCATTGTACAGGCACCAAAAGCAGAGAAAACTGAACTTCTACTTTTGCCCTAACTCTGGGCAAAGATTAAGGCTCAGTAACAACCCCCCCTCTGTCACCCTCTAAACAAATAACTTGAATTCATAAATTGTTCAGCGTGTGACCTACACCAGGCTTGTGGGACCTACCACAGGACTCTTGGATGTACAGTAGACCTACTGTACAGTCTGTTTTACCTGCCTGTAAACAGAAGTGATAAATCCAAATGTAGTGTAAAACTTTTGTTTTGCAAAAAAACCAGGTTTTTTTGCAAAACCCCAGTTTTGCAAATTAGTGCCACAAAACTGGGGGAAAAAGGCCCAGGCGTGGATAACAATCTATTTTAACTAATGATCCTTAACAATACTAAGCTATCTGTGTGGATAATAACTCCTAGATCTGCACAGGGATGCACAGTGCTACCACCAGAACCAGAAATACTGTATGTATTTCATGTATCTCAAATCAGGGCTGCTTACAATCCAATGTCTTAATTATGGCTTTTAAAAGTTCAGTTCCAACAGAGGAACTGCACACTGGGAGGATGTCTATCCATCACATGGGATGCACACAAAAGGCATTGATTTCTGGTCCATGGCTTAACCGAGTCCAAGGGAAACCATCCTGTCATGACATTAAGACCTCCATCCAACACAAAGTAGTGTCTGTCCCATTCATGATGTTCATGCAAAGGCAAGTGCAGTTCATTCGTAAGTTCAGATGATCTTCTATATAATACTGGCATGAAGGAGACTCTCTTCTCACTAACAGAGCTGGCTCACGGAGTGTCTTCAAAACAAATGTAGCAGGCTGGAGCCTTTGCTCCAGGGCTGCCCATTACTCCAATTGCACATTTTCAACAGGGAATTCTGACAGATTCCCTGTAACTCGGGAGGGCAGCGCAGGGGCAGCCTCAGCCAACCAGCTCTGCCTTCTTCCGCAGGATGAAGTCGAAGTTCACGTGGCTGTTCATGCCATAGAACACGTTGGCATCACGGGGGAACACCAGCTCTGCAGAACAGAGCCAGAGCAGCATTAGTGGGCTGCACAGTGGCAGGAAAGCTGAGGGAGCAGAGGGAGCAGGATGGTGTGGGCAGGGCTGTCTCCCCATTCTGCCAGAGCAGCATCGGGAGCAGCTTCCTGCAGGAAAGAGAGCAGGGGCGGGGGGGCAGGCTTAGGCCAGGCTCAGCCTGGCAGAGGCCCTGGCAGACTCTGTCAGAGAAGGTTGATGATGGGTGGGATCCAAAGGCCTTGTCCCAGGGGAGGCAGAACATCACCCCCACCCATGATCCTGTGATCATTCTATGGCTGCAAGGCACACACAAAGTCAGCCTGGCACCCCAGGAGCTGGCTCTGCCTGTGCTGACAGAAACCACCCTGAGCAGCCAGAGGATTGTCACTGAATGTGACCTGTCCACAGCATTTCCAATGCTTCCCAATTTAGTCTTTCCTTTGAAATCCAACAGAACTTTCCAGGCAGCAGCAGAGTTCTGCTTCCCTACCTTTGTCCTCAGAGATGACCTGCACAAGCTCATAATCTTCAACTGCATCAGGCTCGAGGTTGTGCTTCAGTAAGGCTCGCTGGGTGACATCAGGGATTCTGTCTTGGTTGGTTATCTGGAAAAATAAGGTGCAATGACAGATTTTTCTCATTCACTCTCGTGATTTAGTAGTTAGCAAAAACCTGACTGCTTGTTCTTGGAAGAGATGTCAGAAAACCGAAAAAGTGGGTCAGTAACAAAGGGGCAGGTGCTGACAGATACTAAACTTACTATTTATGACATTTGAAGGTGGTGGCTTTTTAGATCAAGCTGAAAGATACAGTACTAATAGAGGCAGCAGTAAATCCCAGTGTCTCCTCCCTTTGAGACCTCATTCTCACCAGCCACAAAAGTCCCCATGAAAAGCTGTCCCAGCTGCTGTTTACAGGCTCCTGTGCTAAGCGCTTCCTTAGACATCCTGCAGAGCTCTCTGGCCTTGTTTGTGTGCTGTGGAAATGCATCTGGAGCAGATACAGGGCTCCTCCAGAGCCTTCTGCATTCTCACCAGGAGCCAAATCCATTAGGCCCTTAGGGAACAACTTGCTGGATTTGGGGAAGTGAGACCATTAAAATCAAGAACTGGAGGTGCTGAGAACTACCCCACAGTTTTCCCCCAGCAGGCTCTGAGAGTCCCCAGCTGAGCTAAGCCACATCACCCATGGTCCAGTACCAGTGGCACTGCTGGGATATATCTGTGGAATAAGCAGAGAGAGAAATGCCTGAATTCTGGGGTTGCTGGTCTGGTGAGAGAAGGGTGATTCTCCCTTCACAGGGAGAAGCTGCAGAATTAAAGGCTTTGTCAACTCCCTCCCCTGCAGCTCCCCGTTTCCAGAAACCAGCTCCTGGGGAAAGCTGCTCCAGGGAAAACGTACTATCTTATGTCAAAACCTCAGTGTGCTCACAGTGCTTCATCTGGAGCTTTTTGATAGAACACAAACGTCCATTTCCAGACTAGAAACTTCCCTAAAGCTGTTGCCAAATATCTCATTCCTACCAGGCTCCACACATTCTGCATGGCGCCATTTTCTGTTTCCAGCCATGTTTGATGAACCAGCTCAGTAAAGGGGTGTTCTCAAAACACAGTGATAGGTTCAGTCATCCCCCCATGGACACATCTGCCAAGCCCAGAGCTGTGCCACTCACCAGGATGCTCTTGTAGACGCTAGCATGGAGCCCATCCATGCTGACCCGGATGATGCATGAGCCCTCACTTTGCCGGTTGTACACAGGCAGCGCTTTGGTGGCACTGCTTGGCACTGAGCCCGAGTCCCTGGTGGGAATTGAGCCACTGTCCAAGCCCGAGCCAGGGTCAAAGATGGAGACTTTGCTGGAGCCGGAGCCCTTGTCGGAGCTGACGGAGCCCTTGTCAGAGTCATAGCCCTTGTCAGAGCCCACAGAGCTCTTGTCGTCATTGGAGGCCAGCAGCAATGAGGGTAAAGATGACACTGCTGAGGAAGGTGTGCTCATGGACGAGTCAGGAGAACAGCAGGGTAAGGGGTAGCCAGAGATCTGCACAACAGAAAGGAAAGTGCTGTCACAAAGGGGACATTTGGTATGTCTGGGTTTGTCATTGTGCCAGAGGACCAAGAGAAAGCAGAAGGCACAGACAAAAGCTCACCCACACTCTGCCCAGCCTGCTGGCAGGGAGATTCCTTGCCTCCAAGAAAACTGAACTTTACTTGATTGATTACAGCATTTTAATGATAATTTCTGTCCTGCTGGGGGTTGGTCTGGCCTCGCAGTAAGAGCAGCCCAGGAGGTGGCAGCAGATCCAAGGAACAGCGTGAGGCTGTAGGCAGCCAGCCAGGAACTGGGACCGGCTGGGAATGAGCAAGGGGATGTCACAAGCACTCCTGGTCCAGGTGAGAGCCTTTACACAAGTGGAAAGACACACACCCCTCCCTCTCTGCCATTCTCCTTGAAACTGCCCCTTCCTTCCCGGGCTCAGCCTTTGCCTTTGTCTCCCTCTGCCTTGCTCAGAAGCTTCCTAACAGGAACAAACCCACTGTAAGGGACAACACAGAACATTGTGCGAGAGCCCTGACTGGATTACTTCCATTTTTACACATTTCTCTCTCCATTTCACTAAAAAAACAATGCTCTAGTCAAGACCGAGAGCCTTGGACAAGTGTCTTGGGCCTGCCTGCAGTGTGCAGTGGCCTCAGCTGTACCTTTTTCAGAGGGTCCTCAGGACTAGAGACGGGAGTCACAAACACATCCTCAGTTTCAGAGTGATTAAACTCACACGATGAAACACTGGCTGAATCCGTGCTTTCCCCAGAGCTCCCTCCTACAGGAGAGCTCTTTGGGAGTTGTTCTTTGGGTGGAGTGAACACATCGGTGCCCAGAAAAAGTCTAATATAGAAAGAAAGCATAAAAGCCAGTAAGTGAGAGCTGGGCTGAACAAAGCTGTCCCTTGGTTCAGAACTATTACTATTCTGGAGTTTTTTCCTCTCTGGAGTGGCCTGTTGTGTTCACTTCCTCTGTGGTGTTTATACAGAGGCTTTGTTACAGGCTAACACACCTTCCTGACCCAGAGAGCCCACAGCTGCAAGGCCACAACCAGCTCATGCCTCACTAGAACAACACTACCCTTCAGTCTCTTCATATTTTCAGGCTCATTTAATAGAAAAAAGGGCTTCAGAGGGCAAATTCACCCCACTGCCAATTCCTGCCCTCAATCATGGTACCACATGTACCAGGTTCTCTCTAGAAGGCTGGAGATGCACACAATAGGGAGATTCTAAAGTGTAAATTAAAGGCACTCCCTCTGAGACTCATTTCTAAATGCAGGTCAAGTGACTTGAAAGAAGTGTCAAAGGAAGCAAGCTGGTCTAACCCACCAAGAGGAGGAGCAGGGAGCATCAGTGTGCAGTTAATGATTCCATACAGCTTAGAGAGGTGTCACTCACTGCTTTTCTACAGTATTCAGTTGCAAAACACATTCAGAGTGAAGGTATTTTTACTTCAGTCTTTGAGCTCTGCTTTATTCCATGCAGCTTTCCCTTGCATTCCTGCTAGCCTCGGTTTCCCATGTCCAGCTCCATGGCCCTATCCTCTACCCACCTCTTGTTTGAATCTTCGTGGTATTACACCAAATTGGACCATACCCCAAGATTTTTTTTTCCCTTCTCCAGCTGGAAGGCAGATTGTTTCCGCTATCAAATGCCTTTTTGCTAACCTTAATTTTCATATTAAAATCCTGCAATGAATTTTTACATGTGTATAGCAATTTTGACTAATAATAGACCAGACTTTATCCTCATTTATTCTGTTTTCCTGCTGCAATCAGAAAAGTTATTACACAATAAGTACTGAATTATGATCAGCACTAAAATGGTTCCTTTTTTGACACCATAGGAAGGATTCTTTATTCTAGTCTCTTCTATCTTTAATAATCCTCATGACTGCTTCTAGCAACACAAAGGGGCAGCTTCAGCCACAAGGCTGCATTTCTCCTTAAAGCAGTACAGCATTGTGGATCCCCAGCCAGGTTCTGCAGCTGATTAAATGGGCACTGCTTGTTTGAGTTGTCCAGGTCCATACTCCCACCCAAGACCTCTCTGCCCCATCATACTCACGTGCTGATCCTCTTCACCATGCTTTTCTGGGATTTTGGAGACAGGATGTTGGTATCAGCAGCTGCTTCAGCCTCACGTGAGAGTTTGTAACTGCAGGGCAGAGGCCAGCAGGTGAATATTTGCAGATCATGTTATTTAGTTGTACAGTGTCATGTAGTTGTACATCTCACAGCAGCAATGTTCAAGAAATCCGAGAATCTTTCAGTTTTTCCTGCCTCACAGAAGGCTGCAGCACCAGAAAGAGGAACACTGCTCTGCCTGCATTTTACCAGGGCCAAGAGGATATTTCACCTTATAATGGGTTTTAAAACTAGTGCTCTCCAGTATTTGTATTTTCCTGCCATGACCTGCCCAGGTGTGTGTGTGTGGGGTGAGAACAGAGGTTTGTCAGCTGCACTGAGGACCTACCTCTCCTCCTCTGTTAAGTGTCGCTGCCTCCTGAACCAGTGAATGAATTTTTCGTCTGGTATCAGGCAATAACTGTTGCATGAGGATTGCAGGAGCTTGATTTGGGCAATGACTTCAAATTCCTAAGAAAATAAATAATCAAACAGAAAGTCAAATTGGAAAACAAGATTATATTAATTCATACTCTGAAAACATACAACAAGCGATCCAGGACAAACTTAGCTTGATGTGAAGTTCAGTTTCAGTTGAGTATTTCAAGAACCAGTTTTCTAACAATAAAGGTCAGGATTTTTCCCTAGGATCCATAATGTGCACTCACATCCTCCGTAGGAACGTAAAATGCTACCCTTAAGGCACATGACCAGAGTGAGCTGCTCTTCTGTAACTGAACTTGTACACACACTTTACCAGAATAACCCTGGATTGTGCAGGGCAGGTTATTGAGCAGTTAAGGGGAGGAAATGGCTCCATCTCAGCGAAGTCCAAGTCTGCTTTCAAGCCCCAGGATGGAGATTTGGCCTCACTTTGTTCAGCCCAAAGTAACCCAAACACCTTTACTCCTACAGGACATTACTTATCTCTGACCAACAAAGATCAGGCCGGAAAGGAGAAGAACTGACAGCATTTGTTTCTCAGTCCTCTGTACCTGGTTTGCTATCTGCAGCCTTTTACCTACAAAGAGTTTCCTGCAGGAGAAGGAAGATATTTACTTAACTGTGTGTTCTGGAAAGCAAAGGTCTTCTGCCACCAGGTTTGGTTCAGCTCCTAAAGACAAATGCTCAGAGGCTATCAATAAACCAAAAATCACAGAACATTCAACTTACCCTTCGTCTCTTCTCAAAATTGATCAGGCCACCCTGTTGAAAGGAAAGAGAAGGGATCAGAGAAGAGCCAGACTTGTACCTTGAGATAAATGCACAACAATTCACAAAAGCAGACAAGTTCTAGTTAATAATACTGCATATTGTTTCCCTTTTCTTTTTGTAAACAGATATTTTAAGTGCTGCAGAAGAAGATACAGAAACAAGTCATCTGAGTTGGGAAGGCTGAGAAGGTATTTAGCATTCCAAAAAATTGCCCCAAGTTACCTCAACATAGTCCTGAAGGGCTGTGTCAAGCATGATGAGATCAGTCAGGAAGGTGCCGAGGTAAGGGACTGTGCCTTGCATCACCCCCTGCAAGTGAGCAGAGCAGTTCTGGATTAATTAACTGAAAAATGAGAATAATTAGAATTCCCTAACACTCCTGTGTAAGAAAATGAAATTAAAGTAATCTGCTTAACAAAGCATCAGTCTTATGTTTTCTTCCATTACATCATTTTCATTAGATAATCCAGTGAAACCACAATGCTCTCACAGGTATCAGCCATTGGTTTTGTGTTATAGTATTGCCACCTTTGATTCACAACAGTGGGTCCCCAGGAAACCCTGCCTTTGGGAGAAACATTGAGGACGAGGGACAGGGTCCCTCTGCCACCTGCTGCAAGAGAAGGAGCTGGGGAATGATCCTGGCTAGCCTGTGTGAGCAGTTTCTGTTTCATCCCCATGGATTTTTACTTAATGATGTGTGATTATACCTTGTGAGAGTGAAGTCAAATCAAGCCACAATTTTTTTCTCTCCAAGAAGTGACCATCGTCCCCAGCCATCCACTGCATTTTAATGCTAAGTATTCACACTTTAAACTTCTAGACTGACAGCACTTAAAGAGTTCAGGCTGGCTCTACACTGGTGAAGCAAACGCTTGTTTCTACCATCCAGAAGGATCTGTATTTTTTCCAGTCAAACAAATACAAAAAGACAAAAATCATATTCAGCACTTTTGCCTCCCTATTCCAGATTTCTCTCCCCCTGTCCTTTTAAATCTTTGCCAGCTTTGAGACAAAAACCATTTTCACCAGCAGACTTGAACCCAGACACGTTTTACAAAGCAATCTCTGTAGAAGCATGTGCAATTTTCAAGCTGGTATGTCAGAAGCTTCATCAGCATGTTTGAAAGTAAATGAGACTTCTGCTCTGGCAGAACTAGTTTTCTTTATTTACAAGAACTTCAATATTTACAGCAGCACGTATTTTATTACATGGAAATTGTGTTTCTCTCTAAAGTGTAACAAGAGTAGATAATGGAACTCTTTCTTGTAGGACCGAAACAAGAGAGCTGGAAGTGATGACCGCATGTTTATATCCATCAATCCCCTCCTGCCCACTCACTCTGGTGAAGACCTTTCTAGATTTTGATTCTTACAGAATTGACCAATTAGGATTAATCATGTTACCAGTTCAAAAACGGGAGGAAAACCCCCCAAACACACCTTGTTTTTTTGAAGTTGAAGTCGCTTCTGTGACTTTTTCTGATTTTCTTTCTCACTGCTGTCCAGATTCGCAAATTTGGATGTTGCTTCCTGTGAGGTGGAAGAGAATTAAAGGCAATTAATGGAGGATCCAAGTGGTAGATAAACTGCCAACTACATGCATGCAAAATATTAAGCACATTTAACCAGACTAGCCAGCAAAAAATACTTGCTGTGCAGACACACGTGTCTATATACATGTTGATTTCCTGGGACTTGGATGCCGATTGAGAATTTCAGACAAAAATTACACAAGATGAATGTGAGGGAATTTTTCTGCAGAATGACTGTGGCCAAATCCAAGTGCTGCTGAAAAATCTCTTGGGAGTTTAAATCAGAGAAGCTCACACATACTTCAGGGGTCCTGATGATCTATCCAACTCTCCTGAAGTCAGGATTTCTGGCTAATTCCCTAATCAGGCCTGCTACAAGTAAATATCTCCGTCTTATGTAATGCTTTGTTGTTTTTCTTAAGCTGCAACACTGAGATCCAGCAACTGTGGCTTACTGACTAATCCAAAACCATGCAGGAAATTAAAGGAATAGGTTTCCATCACCACAACTCCAGCTTTCCTATGAATGGATGAGATATTTCACCATAGTTCTTTAAACCTTTATTTCCCTGGATGCATAGGGGATGTTGGAGTTACATGTTTCTTCCAGTGGCTGCATAGATGTGTCACAAATCATTATCAATGTCTGTTCAGGAGGAGAGAAGACTGCCTGCTCTCCATGCCACCCAATCTGTTTCCAGTGACATTTTGTTTGCTCCACACTTGGATCTGCAGGAGGGACAGGCAAGGTCAAACATTACGTCCCTTACAGGGGCTATTTATAGCAAAGGGAAACTAAGTCTTTGAGGATTCAGTAGAATATTAATCCTCCAAATGGTCCAAGATTAAAAGTAGGGAGAGGTTCTAGCTATTTTGTAGGACCTTTCTCCTCTCACTGCTTCCAAAATGTTTTTCAAATCTACTTAGGGCATCTGGAGGGTTATTTACTGGGAGCCAGAGGTCTGGGCTCAGTCTGAGTTGTTTTGTCTTTTAATACTTAGTTAAATAGGCTGTTCTGAACACACATTTTCCCTCTATGCTTATTATGGTCTCACCTCCTTTTAAATTTACCTACAGATGTTGATAAATGGATTATAAACCAAACAGACTGACAGATGTGAATGTGTTTACCCACCATTCCTGAGCAAAAAACAGTGTTTCGGATCCTAAGGCAAGGGGCTGAGGGATAGATGCCAAACTGGCTGGACAGAACTGCCAAAGAATAACTGGTTAGCGAGTTTATAGGAACTGTTTTATGTAAATGGAAAAAACCTGCCACAAATATTCCTTAGTTTTTGCAGAATATAACCTTTCCCTGCCATTTCTCCTCACCCCTTTCAGGCTCCTGAGCTTATTGAGGTTCACCCAGGAGAGTGCTAAGTCAAAATGTTCCACACAGAGCCCGCTTTGCTGTCCATCTGGCCACACACAGAGTAGGAAGCCTATTCCTTCGGAATTCCCAGCCCTGCTTCCTTCTTCTAAGAAAGGAAGAGGATAGTGGGATAAATATCTTGGATTGATTCCTCAGTTGAAGCTGTGGCATTGTTCCAGTGCCCTCATGGGCTGAGGGGCTGCAAGATGTACTGCTCACCCAGATCATGCTGCCAAAACCTGCCGCTTGTGGCTATCCAGTCTAAAGCTACTGATTCACCCAGGAACAAGGAAATAAACTTTCAGCCCAGCAGAAGGTTCAGGTTTTACAGACTGCTCTTCCCGAAAGCACCACATAAGGTCCTTAAGGAAGAAATGAGCTTTGGCAGCTGGATTCAGAAAGGGTTAAACCTCAGATTTTGTTGAGATCACAAGCTTTGAATTCACACTGGTTCTCACCTTCATCAGCAGCTCCCTACTTGTCAGATAATTGTCATGATCTGAGAAGATCTCAGACAGCTCTTCATACATCAGCAGGATGTCCCTGCACAGGAGAAGATTAAATCATTTGCATCATTAGCAAGCACTCTAAAATCCAATCAAGTTTCTGTTTCTCCCTCATTAGTCATTAACAATTCAACTTATAAAAGATAACAACACCAAAATGCATCCAGTGAGATGCTGCACATCTCTGGGGAGCCCTGGTGGGATATTCTGGTGCGGTTGAGCCTTATCTGACAGCAAAGAAACACCATCAGCAGTCCCTTGGCAGGGCTTTCAACTGTCTGTGCAGTGTGAGAATGGATCAGGGGATACAAAGAAACAGAGAAACAGCTGAGAGGGAACCCAAGTTCTTCATTTTTGCCCTATTCTGTGCGTTCTGGAAAGCTGGAAGCATTTAAGTGTATGAGTAGTTTTTTGCCCAACACTATAAACACAAGGTAGGCAATATTTTTATCAGAAACACAGGGCAGCAGAAGGAAAATCACACCTCTGTGGAGAGGAAAAACAGAAGGATACTGCCTAGCAGAGTGATATTTTAATTTATTAAAAGCAGGAAATCTTGTTTCCCCAAACTAAATGAGCAAAGCATCATCTTTTCTAGACAGCAGCTTCTGGCATCTGTGGGGCAGGCAGTAAATATTATTAACAAAATAGAGTATTTCCCTGGAAGAAATACTATCTTCAATACCAGATTTTGTAATCTGAGAATATATTTTATGCAAATATCAGCACGAGGAGAAGAGCTGGGAGAATTTGTAGCAAGCTAGATCTCCTCCAACTTTATGGGAGAGAAGATAACAAGCAAAGATCATGGTGACCTAGGAGCAGTGAGCATAAGCTGGGTGAGAAGCCAGTGCCATAGGTTATCTAGAGAGGTTGTGAAAGACCCAATATGCTAAAAAGGACAGAATCCAGTACCCCCAAGGGCCAACTGTCCCCTCAACAGGAAAGAAGAGCTCACAGGAGGGGTCTGAGCCTCCCTGGAATTGGAGGTTCTTCTGACAGGACCCATATCAGTGAAGGAACAGAACAGGAAGAGTGAGAAGATGAAAAGAAAGAGCACTGAGCCCTGTGGCCCTTGGGAATTGAGGGAGAGACTTACTTTGAAACACACATCCAGGTGGTCTTCAGCCGATAGATGGAGTTGGACTGCAGAGCTGAAATGATGGCCCTCAAGGAGGAAAAATTCTTCAGGATCCTACATTCCTGTGAAAAGAGCAGTTGGAAACACAGAAGCATCAAATGTCAGCACTATCCAGACCTTAGTTTTCCTCCTTCTGAGCCCTGCCATGCCTGCTACACATTCTGACTGCTGAGCAGCAGCTGTGCAAATACTGAGCGTCAAAAATATCATTCCTCACTCTAGCCACTAAACACATCACAGGCTTTGGCATCTAGGTCTTGTTTTCCTCACTTTCATGTATTTGTGGTGCCACAGCTTCCAGTTGCCAAGTGAAAATAAAAGTGGAACTGAGTCCATGAAGCCATGGTGAAAGGCACAAAGGTTACACTTCTTAAAAAGCTCTTCATAAGTACTAATCCCTTTTACCCCTTTGGGAGAAAACCAGGCTTTGCCTCTTTATATGTGGTATTTAAAATGTAAACCCTCAATCATCTCAGTGTCAATTAAAAATAAAGACATGTAAAGGAATAACCTGTTATTCAAGTATGTGCACACTGTTAAAAGAGAAAAACCTTCCCAGCTCTTACAGAGTTGGGATCAAATCTGAACAGAGATACTGGTTCACGGACGTTTCTTATGCAGCTACTCTGTGGCAAAAGCTTGCGTGGAAAAGGATAGTGAAAACCTCAAAAAAGTAGCACAGATTCCTCATAAAGTAGAGGGAAGAATGAGGGAAAGTCTGGGGCCAAAAAAAAGTCACATAACAGCTCTTCTACAGAGACTGACATGTTAAAGAATGAGACTTTTCTTTTTTGTTCAGCCTGAAATTTAGGTTGGGGAAAACATGAATTTAGAGGCACAAATTATCAGCTTTTCTTCCTTCTTCACAGTACAACAGGAGTTTGAACTGGAAGATCTAATTTGGAACCATCCTGACTTAACTGGATGCTGTATAATTTAGAGCACTGTAGGAATTTTATTTAATACTGGATTTAGTGTTCTCAGTGATTCAACTGACTGCAGACTAAACTTGAGCAAGTTTCCATTTGCATGTAAGAATAATTTTTAAGACTGGTTTTAACACGTTCGTTTCATGTTGTGTCCTTCACAAAAGGAAAACCAGAAAGAATCCTGTGCAGAAACAGCTTTGATTTTAAAAAAATTAAGCATAACAGGACATAAATTATTTCATTTTTACCTCTCATTTTTAAAGAAAATACTGTTTGAATGCAATTGGCTGTTCAGGAACCTTAGATCTAGGTGGAAAGGGGTGGCAGTAGAGAAAATATTCAGTTTATCTTTTGAACCGAGAAAATGGATCCGAAAGTCACGAAGAGAGAACAAATGTGGACTCCATGCTGCTAAGTTTAGTTGTCAGTGAATAACTCCACTTTGACGCGTGGATTATTTTCTAATTCAGGCACCTAACTTTTCAAAACACTCATTTGCATGCACAAAGCATATATCTTTCTTCAGAAGTGGGCAGCTAAATATATGTGCACCCAGCTGCTGTACCTGTGCCATTATTCTGCAGTGTGCACATACATTTTTCATGTGTTTCATGCTAGGACTGGAGCATTTAATTAATTAAGTAAAGGGAGAAGCACGGAAGGTATAAATTAAGTAAAGGGAGATGCACAGAATCAACAGGGGTGTAGAACAAAGTTCTCCATCCACAGAGAGAGGAATGAGGGCAGTGTCTTTCCTCACTTCCCAGGCCTCCATTCTGCCTTGGGATGATGATGAAGTTCTGTCCAGCCTGCCCCAGGAAGAAGACCCTTTTAGCTGGTGCCCTCTGCAACTTAGATCTGCATGTAGATATTGGAAATCAAATTTCCTAATCCCTTCACACAGGCAATAAATCATCCATCAGATGATGATAAAAACAAGCAGATGTAAGTGCCACAGGAGAGGTCCAAAACCTTCACCATGCTAGCTTCCTGAACCATGCAGTTGCTAGAGCTCAGGTGCCAGGACTGAATGCTGCCTCTGGAAGCACGTAACACACTTTTTCTGACTGTTCTGCATAGCTCAAAAAGAATCCACATGATTTTCAGAAGTCAACACACATCCACATGGAAGTACTTGAAATCATCTCTTCCAGAGAGGTCTTGTTTATTGCCAGCTGCCCAGTGCCTGAGGGGAATTAGGAAGGTTACAGTAAAATATTAAAACCTAGGAAATTAGCAAACTAGAGTTATGGAAAGCAGCCATGGGAAAAAGCCCTTCTTGCAAAGATTAGTAAAAACATGATAAAAACATAGAATCTGCTACAAGATCCTTTTGGAAGCTCTGCTGATGCACATGGAGGACAGGGAGGTGATTCCACCTCTGCTGTTGAAGTCCTGCCTGTCCAGGCCAGTGGCCTCCCACGAGGGAGTGATTCCATCAGTGGACAAGGGAAGAACTACTGATATCAGCTATCTGGACTTCTCTAAGATTTGGCATGGCCAAGTATCAACCCCATTTCCATGGTGGGGAAGAAGTGAGGAGAGGAAGGGCAATATTCATTTGGTATCACAAAAAAATCAGTTAAAAATTGAAAAAGCTAAGATGGCCTGGGACCAATGTATACAATCCATTTCTCCTCTCCCAGCTCCTTCAAGACACCCAAAAAACATTAAACAGAATAAATGCTTTACATGTGCAATTTTAATCCACTTCTCAATGATCTTGGCTCTCTGCTGGATTTTGAGCTCCCTGGTCCCCAGGATAGTGCTGATGACACATTTAGTGACTGCATTGAACTGAGTGATGGTGGCCCTGACAGTTGGAGCCAGGTTCTTGTTTTCCTTCTTATCCCTTTGAGACCAGATGGATCCCAAACAGTGGTAGGGCACAACTCTTCTGAAGAGCATCTAGAGTGAAACAGAGGTGTGGTAAGCCAGCAGGTTTCTCCTAAATCTCTTTTATCTACAAGAAGAAATACAGGTTTAGAGAACAAATTTGATCTAAATCTAATATGATACTTAAACGTAAGTATTAGTTCTCTCTTAGTTTAAAATATACTTTGCATACTCTTTTACAAGTTTGATGCCCCAAAAGAACTGTCAGCTAAGCAATACTGGGAAAATAAGGGACACCTTTATATCAGCTGCATAATCAAGATAATTTTTTTTATATATAATGATATTTAAAAGGAAATTGATACAGACAAAGCAAAATCTGAGCACTACACTCCAGAGTACCTAGACATCTTTAAGCCAAGTAGTGATATAGTTAAAACGTGCTATTTCTCAGTGCCAATAACTTTTGCAGAAAAACTACACATTAAAAAAAATTACAGAAGGAAAAACCCCAATGACTGAAATAGCTGGAACAACCAGAGAGCTGTGTTCTGTGTGCCAGCAGTAATCCTGTTCTGGAACTCTATATTTAAAGCAATATAACTTAAAAAAATTATTATTCTATGAAGTTATGCAATACTCTACATACCACATCCATGTATGTCAACTGTTCTGCCACAATGTGGTCTTGAAAAGAGGAGAATTCTTCTGGATTGCTGATCTCCAGTTCCTCTCCATCAACCAGGTCACTAGAGGAAGTGCTACAAAACCCATCTGGCCAGAATGGAAAACAACACTGGGTAAATTTATACAGCAAACAATGAGTCAAAGAAGGTATTTATTTTGCAACATCACTGTATTACAGCAGAACACCCCAAGGGTCCTGCCTGATGTAATGGCCCCACTGTGCCATTTGAGTGAGAAAAATGACCAGAAGATTAAACTGGCAAGGAAAAAGTAGAATAAGAAGAAATAGAACAAATCTTAGCAGAGAAGTGGCTTGACCCATTTGCTAATTATTCTTCTGAAAGAAAAAACCACCACCCCAACAAAAATTCCTTACTGACACTGCACAGTTTTGTTAATCTACTTTTCAGTATTTATAATCTGAAAAAAAGCCAAACTTTCAAACTACAAAGGCATGAGGCTGTAGTTATACCCCCAAAATACTGCATTAGGAATGCTCTTCTATCCAGAAATAAACAAAGATACCAGATTTCCTGGCACTCTTTGTGGCTACATGGGCTATATTTAAGAGAGATTATTTCAGCAGCTTTCACCTTTTCTCTCAGGGAATTTTTCCCAGGAAATAGAATACAGTAAGCACCTACAATATTCTGTTGAATGGTTCTTCTAAACCTGCACTAGGCAGCAGAGAGGAGGTAAGAAAGCAGAACTGTCCTCACTGAGGGACCTGACCCAGTACAGAAAGGAAAGGGTTCCACAGCTGCTGCCATGTCACCTTTTGGCTCCCAGAAGTTGGGAAGAAAAAAATTCAAGCACCAAGAAAATATGCCTTTGTTTCCCATGGCAGATGAGGAAGTCAAACAGAAACTCTCTGAAAATGAACCCAAATCCCTTTTACTGTAAGGCAACAGTAACTCCATAAGGACGGAGAAAAAAAATAGGGACTTGTCAGAAGACTAATAACCAAAGCACTGAGTTTACTACTGGTGAGATTTCATGTACAAAAACAAAGCATGTTATGCAAGACTTCATACCTAGTTAAACCAGAGCATTAAAGCAACAGCAGATAATGTGATAGAGAATCATTGTTTTTCAAAATACTTCATTGTTCCTTCCTCTAGTAATTAACAGAACATAATCACCAATGTAAATTGCTACAGTTTTGATGTAACAAGTTATGTCTACAGGCTGATTTCCATCTGTACATTTGAATTGCACAATTTATTGGCAGAACTCACTGGGGTAAATGGAGACCTCTGTTCTAGTGCTACTCTTCCTGTTTTGTAACAATTAGCATAATTAAATGGACATGCACTGGACTGCTACAAGAATCTCACTCCTTCTGCCTTTGTAAAACCTCCTTTTCCTTTTGGCTCTTGAAATTCAGCTGAAAATCCCCACCACTGAGCTACAGCCCTAGCATAAATCTCACAGCATGCTTAAAACGAGGTCCTGAAGCACAGTGTAACTTTTCCTTTTCTTTTTTTTCATTCCCCCTTTTCTCCTTCACAGATATGTAACCAGCCCTACTCTCCAACAAGCTGGAATCCCCTCGTACTCAAGCATCTAATCATCTTAGGACCCCTCTGATCCACTCAGCCCTCTCAAAGTCTGACTGCCTCTTAACTGCACCGAGAGTAAGCACGTGCTCCTTCTGACCCTGCAACCTCTGTCTCTCCTTGTTTCGCTTGCTCAACCTGCAAGAATTGAGGCTAGAAGCAGCTTTTATCTTCCTATCTAGCACTGCAATCTAATCTACTGGCATGGCTGATGGAAGCACAGAACAGAGGTCTGATTACCCAAATCAAGCTGTAGGATTAGAGCCCAAATTTCAAAATTCAGAACGTAGCAGGAATGCTTTGGACAATAATTATCAATGATTGCAGAAAATGTATCAGGAATTTTAAAAGAAAATGTACAAAGATGGAGCTCTGATAAAAGTAAGACAACCCTAAAACTCTTCTCTGCAGACCCCACAGCTTAATTTCATTGCCCTCCTCTTATTTTACTCTAATAACCAGCCTCTATTCTGCCACAACTAAGAAAATGTTAACATTCCTACTGGCCCACCTCTGACTTAAAAAAGAATGCTTTCAGCTATCACTTGAGTAAACAAATACAGAAGCTGGGCTGATGGGAACTTCTGTTCACTCTGAAGAACAGATGAACCCAAATATACTTCTCATGAGTTGTCCTTGTTTGAGTTGGGGCAACCCAACCCAGCAAACGTCAGCACTATCAGTATCTCAGCCACCCTGTTCCCTTACCTGTGCTCAATAAAGGCCTGGGCATTACTTCTTTTTCTGTTCCTGAGTTATTTTGGCATTTCTCAGTATTGTGCATTGACATGGTATTTCTGGAACACTCGGCAGACGTGATTTTTATGGAATGAAAGCAGTTTTTTTTCTGGCATTTCCTTTATCGTATATGGCATGAATTATTAACTCTCACCCCTCTACGAGAGCTAGAAGTTGATTCCAGTTCTCATTCACACCCTACGTGAGCTCTTCCCACTTTTCCCAGCTCTGCCACAGGAAGCTTTCTGACCAGGATATGGGGATGTGTGAGGTTTGTGTGACTACAGTTCACTATTGTTCTAGCAGACTGTGACTCCCTATAACGTAAGACTTTCCTCTGTCCTTGGATACCAGCAGCCAGCCACTCCAATAGGAAAAAACATCCACAGGCACTTCCTTTGACAAGACAGTAACTAGGAAGAAAAGCTGCAGGACAAAGCTTGTGACTCAAGCTGTATTTTGTCACAACTCTGTGTTCCATTTCTTGTTTGCTTGGGGTTTTTGGGAAGGGGTGGGGGGAGGTTAAGTGAGAAGCCCAGCTGGAGAGCAGCTGTGTGTTTTAACTCAGTGGCATGGGAAGTGTGCTGACAATTAACTAGTGGGCTGCTGCTGGAATCTCAAAGCTTTGGCTAAATATTAGAGAAGTGTTGGATTTCCCAAGCCACCCCAGGATCAACAGACATAGGCACCTCACACTGTAACACTATTTCATCCCTCAGAGAGCCTACAGCCTCACACATAGATTGCGTTTCCTTTTAAAAATAAAAAAAAAACCCAAACAAGACCAAAAAAAAACGACAAAAAGGCTGGTGAGCCTCACAATATTATTGGTACGCATGAGAGGTGGTGAAATGTACTCCACATAAATTCCTGGGGCATCTTACAGTCTGGGAGGACAGAAAGAGAGAAGGGAATGGTAACTCACCAACAGCTTCTACTTCTTGGTTCTGAAACTGCTTCAAGAGGTTCTGCACCCTACTCTCCATGTCAGAATTTGGCATATTGTTCTTCAGATAATCCAGCAACTTCAGCAAACACAGGTAGTCAGGGGGCTCCCTGAAATCATCCGAGCACTGATCAAGCCAGGCCCGTAAAACTGATGCTATTTCACTACAAGTAAACAGAGAGAACACAGTGTTTGCATCCAGATGGAACTAAGTGTATCTGTATCCAATAGAACAACAAACATGAGACATCCACAGTCCACCTGAAGTATCTGTGCTGAGCTGTACCACAGCCATGCTTAACAACCATCAGACATCACACACACACTATCAAAAACACAAGATAATTTCTTGGGCCACTGGGAAAAGCTCAATGTTTGCTCCATAACCACTCCCTCGGATGTGGGAAAAAAGCAGGGAGGAAACAAGGTATTCATGGCTCCTTCCCAGTGGAAATGCTAAATCAAATGCTTCTTCTATAGCCTTTCATCAGCTGCAGAGTCTAGGGACCATACTGGAGCTGCATATCCCTCCATGCCATGTTTCCCCCTTATCTACAATCTACAAAGCCTGCCTGCTCATGAAACTGTGGCTTTCATGGAAGAAAAAGGAGACAATCCCAACCTAACCCCCAGAGGCACCCACAGTGAGTGGGATTGCCTCATCTGGGAGGATAAAACCCTCGCTGCAGCACAAGGCTGCCTGTGCCAGAGTCAGTCTGGGAGTGCCAAGAGAGCTGAGCCTAGGAGACACAGTGATCCTGCTAATCTTAGTGATTAAAACTGTATCAGCAGAGTCTTGATTTCATCTTCAGCACAAACCAAGGAGGGGCTGTCAAATTACAGCACGCAAAAAGGGTGTCCTGCTCATGCTGGAAGAGCAGGAAAAAGATACTTAAGGAGTTGTAGGACCACTTGCTTGTAGGATCTTGCTCAGGGAAGTTATCCTAGACTTTCTTAGATACATGCAGCTAAAAGAACACCAACCCATCAACAATCCTTCTACATACTGAGGGGGATGAGGCAAAAGCAGAGCTGATGATTCAGCATGGTTTCCACCCTGTCTGAAGCGGGGTGATCGGTTTCCTTGCTCTTCCTGATTTATGCAGGTTCTCATCCACACCCATCTGTTAGATTGGTACTTAGACACTGCACAATATATGCTTGTGGGAATGCCCTTAGATGCTATATTTGCAGGGATTTATCATCATTTCAACTTGATTTTGTAAAAAAAAATACGACAATTTAAGCTATGGTTTTCCAGAAATAATCTGCACTATTGTTGACAATTTTCAACTCAGTGTAGCAAAAATAGAAAACTACTAAAAAATAACCACTTTTCTTAAAACATTAACCTCCTTATTTTAGAATAAAAGCCACAATAAACACCTAAACTTCCTGAGAAAAAGGCCCTGAACTTTTCATGTCTCCAAAACCATTCCTGTACCTCAAGTCTCTTCTAGCATAGGAAACTGTATTGGAGCTGTGTACTGGCACATTCCTGCTGCAAGCTGGGAAACCACATCAGTCTCTAGTTAACTCAGCTGCTCAGCAGCATCCAAAATAATCTAATAGTTAAGAAATGGTAAAGAGAGTTTCTCCCACTCTCTGTGTCTCATCTGAATTGTGTAGGTTTTCCACAAAACTCAATTAATTTTTAATACCAGACAGATTTCATACAAGTTGCATCCATTTAAGTCTGTTTTTATTTTTCCTTCTTGTTCTGATAATGTGGCAACTTTGAATTTTCAGTTTAAGTATTTGGAAATCTGTTGGTAATATTCTTTGGTTAGGCTTGCTGACAGGAGAAATGCTGGAATTGCAATTTCAGAGGAACTAAATGTATTTTATATCAAAATACATTTATATAAAAATATAAAATATATTTATAAAAAATATCATTTATTATATCAAAAATTAACATGCAAATATGTTCTGTCTTTCAGGTTTCATTGCAAGCTTTAGCACAACCAACAGTGCCAGACTAGCTCCATATGCCAAGGTCAGGAAAGACCACAACAGGTAGATGCTCCCAGACTCTCCTACCACCCTCCCAGTTTCATTTGCCCTCTCTAGCCCCACACACACGCCCAGAATTCTGTCACATCAGCACCAACAGTCACAAACACCACTGTGGTATGCCCAGTGTTTTCCTCTCACTCCCACCACAGGCAGGGAACACTGTGCCTCACTCCATGCCCAAACAGTGTATTTCCTCCTGCTCCTTGTTCCTTCTCCCCACCCACGTTGCAAACCATCATCCCCCCTGGTCCCAACACCAAAAACCAGGCTAGGTGTTCTATTCCTACAACTATTTACCAATTCAGCCATTATTTGGAAGGAAGAGCCTCTCCATGGGGCAAGTTCTTGTACTAATATTATTCACACACTCTCTACACTAAACTCAGTTTCCAGAGGCTTGGTTGGTGGCCACTTTCTTAAGCTGAACAATAAACAGAGCTTAAGACAGATACAGTCTCCCAGAGCAGGGTGAAGAGTTCACAGTTACAGACACTGAATTTGCCAGCAAAATCATTTCAGTCAAGAGGGCAAATAGGAAAGAGAGAAGAGGTACACTGTGATCTCCTGCTGCCCAGCCTTTCTACTGGAGCAAGGAATAATGCAGCTTTCCAGAAATGGGCTGGACACTTGCCCATATCTTGCAGTAGCTTTATATTTGCTGCCCTTGCAAAGAAACTCTGTACTCAACAGACTCAGACAGGAACAAGGGCCTTCCCAGAGCTCAGACAGGCAAGAAACACTACATTTTTCATGGGCTGATTATGAGGTATAAATTCTTCCTTTCCTGCCTATACAAAAAACCCTCAATGCTTAACTCCTGTGCTGCTGGCCACAGAATCCAGGCTCTGCTAAGCAATGCTTTCTAGTTTCACACCTATCAGAAAGCCTTCTGATTTCTACACCAGCTCTGCTTAGATCCCATCTCCGAAGGTTTCAGTCTCCAAAACCTATCCAGGTAGGTGGAGAAGTGTATCTGAGCCTGTTGTTCACAAAGTGGGACCAAGAACTCACCCACCCTCCTCTGCCCATAAGCTGCACAGAAGGTGACAGGGCTGTGGCAGCTCCAAGTCCTACAGCTCTGCCAGCTCAGCAGGGCACAGTGAAGGTGGCAAATGAGACCCTCCCACCACACTGGAATTCTGCCTGGCCTTGTCTCTACGGGGAAGATAACTCTAACAGTCCTGACAGGATCCAATAGCAATTAATGACAGAATTTCACAGAATCACCGAATTAACTAGGTTGGAAACAACCTTTGAAATCATTAAGTCCAACCTATGACCTAACACCCCCTCAGCAACTAAACCATGGCACTGAGTGCCATGTCCAGTCTTTTTTTAAACACCACCAGGGACAGTGACTCCACTACCTCTCTGGGCAGACAATTCCAATGCCAAATCACTCCTTCAGTAAGGAATTTTTTCCTAATATCTAACCTGAACATCCCCTGGCATAGCTTAAGTCAGTGTCCTTTTGTTCTGTCAGTGATTGCCTGGGAGAAGAGACTGACCCCCTCCTGACTACAACCACCTCTCAGGAAGTTGTAAGGTCTCCCTTGACAAAGGGTGTCCTTTTTTTTTTTTTCCCCAGGCTAAACAACCCCAGCTCCCTCAGTCATTCCTCACAGGGTTTGTGTCCCCAGCCCCTCACCAGCCTCGTTGCCTCCTCTGGAGGCTCTCAAGCGTCTCAAGGTCCTTCCCAAACTGAGGGCCCAGAACTGGACACAGAACTCCAGGTGTGGCCTCACCAGTGCTGAGTACAGGGGAAGAATGACCTCCCTGCTCCTGCTGGCCACACTATTCCTGATACAGGCCAGGATGCCTTTGGCTCTCTTGGCCACGAGGGCACACTGCTGGCTCATGTTCAGCTGCTGTTGACCAGAACTCCCAGATCCCTTTCCTCCTGGGCACTGTCCAGCCACACCATCCCCAGCCTGTAGCATTGCAGGGAGTTATTGTAACCAAAATGCAGGACTCGGCACTTACACTTGTTAAACCACAATTTCCAACCAAAAAGGCAAAAGCAGTGTTTTCATCCCAAAACAATTATTTCTAAAGAATGAGAAGGGAATCTCAACACTTAGGGATAATTAAGGGTAACCTCAACTTCAAAAAGAGGTTAAACGATTAATTTCTTTAAAATTCTGTAAGAATGTGCACAAAACTACTTATAATTTGCCAAATGCATTCTTAAGTCCATCAAGAAAATACTCATTATAGATGGCTTATTCCCTTTCCTCCAATGTCCAGGCAGTAACTCTCAGGCTTGCTTGCACAGACTAAATTAAGCCACCTGTATTTTCTTAGGTTTGCTTGTTAAATCAGAGGTAAAATGTAAGTAAACCACAAGAAGAGACTGCTCCAAGGGTGGCTTCTCATACCCAGTTTGTTTATAAATACCATCCTAATGATGACTTCCAGCAAATGATCAGCTCTTTCTGATTTGGAAAAAACTTGTTAAATAACATATGGGAGACTTTTGCTGGGACACACATAAAGCCACTAAGGGAAGAGCTCTGCTACCTTGTTTTAATTGAGATGTCAATAATTATTTTTTAATTATTTGATTTTCTGCTTGCTTCTGGTTGTTTTCATAACTCTCTCACTTTTCCACTGCCCTGTGTTCGCCTCTCATGTAACCACACTAGTTTCTGATGTTATTTGAGCTTAACTTTCTTTACTGGAATGAATGCTTGTTGCTCTCCCAAATACATCTTAACTGCTCCCCACCATGGATTTCCCAGGCATCAGAAGCTGCCAGACAATTTACTTCCATTTGTCTTACATTCCTTTGGTGTCTATTGTCCTTGAGTACAATCTTTCAGGCCCAGTTTTACTTCTGCAGTGCTGTAACTGTGCACATTGCTTTCCAGTGGGATTGTTTGGTTCAGAAGGAACCAAAAGACAAGGTTTTGGTCAGGAAGATCTGAACGCATAAAAAGCCATGGGAGAATGTTTGCTTGTCACTATGAAAAAACTCCAAATGCTGTGGTACTACATTGAAGGTTTTGGTATTTGCTGTTTTAATACAGAAGAGGGGAGGTGCAAGACATGCAAGACATGCCACGTGGTCACTGAGTAATTCCTTAATTTTCTCTATTTGAACTATTTCCCCCAAATGCTGGGGAATGAAACAAGGTTTCAGATTAGCTTAAAGTTGCTTTGTCTGCATTTTTCAATTCTGCTACATTCCAAGTTTTAATAACAAATAAATTCCACATTTTGATAATAAAGCCGATGCATCTATGAGCTGACATTCAAGACTAGCGAAAAATCCCCAAGTATTTTAATTCATTTCTGTGGCCTGTCATCCATCTAAGGGAAAGCACCACCAATGGACGCCAAACCAGCAAACCAAAGCCAGCAACAGAAGGAAACCACAGCCTTGTAATCCAAGAGGAGGCTTGAAAGGACTTTTTGCTGTTACTCGAGGATTCAGAAGCCATGGCAGTACTAATGATAGACCTATGGAAAGCAAACAAACAAACAATTATGGTTCAAGTCCACAGACCAACATGGCAATATTGTGTGCCTTTTGAAAAACCTTTCCTGCATGTAACCCCAGGTTTGTATTCCTGTATTTTTGAGTAAGGTCTCCAAGGAACTAGATTCAGTTAACATTAAACTTTTTAAACCAAATGCAAACATCACAGGCAAAGCTTGGACTGCCAGCCTGGACAGCTTTTTGTGTGTCTGGACGGGAATGAATCACTTCTGGGTACTGCACTAACACAAATCTTTAAAACTGGTGGCAGCCAGCTCAGTACCTCTCGCTGATGTACTAACTCAGTTCCCCAGGTGTCACAGGCTTAGCAAGGGATTCAAGTGCCATGGCCTGGCTTGGGACACTCACAATACCCACAGACATCTCAGGATCCTGTGTAGCCACTGAATCCCAGAAGGTATAAGCCGCTACAGTATTTTGTATTGTGAAAGCTTTATGTTCCTTTCTCAGTTCCAGTCTTTTGCCTGGTCTTCAACGTCAACCTTTGGGGAAAGCAGTGTCTGCTCTTTTAACACATCACCTCTTCAAATTCATGGAGCCTGTGCTTTGGGAGCAGCTATCTGCCAGAAATGGACTGATTGCCCACTAATCAAAATCCCAGAAATCAAAATTAACACTGTCCTTCACTAGAGAAGGAAAACAGCACGAGTTGCTCCACAGATCATCCTGCATAGAAAACCCAACCTCCTAACAGAGTTAACTGAGGAACTGGTCTGCTCCAAAGAGAAATCAGGTGATAGGTCCTATCACCAAAAGCATTATTTCTATCTCCTGGGCAGTACATTTTGCCATTTGGGGAGGACTGAAGGCCCCACACTGCATCAAGTGCTTGGCTTGCTGAGCCCCTTTCCAGAATACGTAAAGCTGCTGAGGATCTCAAGGAGGTTACTATCCCATTCAGGTTTTCCACGATTCTGCCTGATAAGGTACAACATGCATTCACATTAGACGTGGGTAAGATAAAGAACGGCTTTTTGCTTTCTTTCCTCATTTGCTTTTCGTCAGGTGACATGTACCAAACAACACATTTGAACTATACAACCTCATTTAAAAGGCAAGAACATAACTGAATTATAGCAGAAATTTTATGAGCCTCTTTAAATCTTAACACAATTAATCATGCTGATAATTTGTTTGTATTTAATATATATATATGGTTTTATTCTGAATTGTCACACACCTTGGTGTGTTTCACATTTTTTTGAATGTGAACAGAAGTCAGTCCTAAACTAAAAACCATGCAGAGAAGACAGAAGACTCCAAAGACAACAACAACCTACAATGAGAAGGGAAGTCTGCCACCCCTTGACACAAAAACATGCAGCATGAGACACAGCATAAGGCAATCTTGTTGATATGTTAACAGGAAGAACAAAAAAATTACTTTTAAGAGATAGAGGGTCAAATAAGCTATTCCTTTCAACTCTCTTATCAGACAATTAAGAAACACAGTATCACATTCCTGGAAACACAAGCTGAAGTCCACCTAACTCAGATGTTTAGCTGGAATATATGACTGTTTCTGGACTTTATTCTTCTGTTACTTGTGATCATGAAATGTCTGACTGACTGAAAGTAGTGAGAAGTGTGAAAAGCAAGTTACTGACCATGAAAAGCTAAGGTGGGTCCTGATAGGGAACAAAAAAGGCAGGTTGTTAGAAGCTTACAAAATGTTTGATGGTTTTGATGAGTTTACTCACCACTCTAAGATCCAAAGTATTTTGAAAAGCATGGTAACTTTGTTTAAACCACATATTATATGTAATTAAGTCAGATCCCTGCTGAAAAATACAATTTTTTGACCACTCCAGCAGCCCAAAAAATGATAGGAATGATGTTCAAGTGAAGAGAAAATCCCCTTGACAGAAGGGGTCATAGGAGGGCACGTTTCTGAACACAGCTGAAGTGATCTTGGGTCAGTAACAACTACACATCAGAGCAGCGGTCTGGAATCACTGCGGGATCTGGGAACAGAAGGGCAGGCTTAAAGCTCCCACAAGCCCCTCTAACAAGGCTGTGCCACAAATGTACTCAAGCCCTAGGTTAGGATTTGCAGGTTCTGAACACTGAAGCAGGTACATAAACACTGTGTGGGATATTCACATAATTTAAAAAAGAACAGATCATTAACATCAGGCATTCTCCTCAAAATACATCATAACTCTGTACTACAAGTGCAAAAAGAACAGAGAATTTCAATGTAGAATGCAGTAATAACCTGTGGGCTTACAGAGCACCACACAGGAAAATGTTCCTTCCACACATACCCTCAATTTTTACTCCTCCTTCTTTCAGGCTCCATGAGGTACTTAACAAGTCAAACTCTCCTGCAGTTGTTCTTAACTTCTGCAGCATTTTTGTGTCAAACCAGTGGAAATGCTTTAAATTGCGTCCCAATTCTAATGGCCCAACTGGCTTTTTAAATCCTCTAAGCTGTCACAACAGGAGTCTGATAAATGCAAAAGATCTCTGGCCACAGACCACAGGCTTCCCCATGAGATGTTTTTCCTCTGAGAAATACAGAGGAAGAATGGCAAGAAATAACAAGACTCTACTGCTGCTTCCTCCTATTTCTCCAAGTCATATAAAACCAAGAGCACAATTATCTCATGTTTCTGTTCTATGAGAAAAGAGGGCAAATGCAATCATACTGGAATTATCCCAAACAAGAGAAAACCTGAACTACCAGAAGTACATGTTTCACAACACGACTACAAAGCCAAACACTTTCCCGATACCATTAATCGTATCTAAGAGACAAGCAGCCAGAGCAACTGAAAGCAATGGAAATTTTCAGAGAAGGAACATGAATTCATATTTATATGGGATCTGTTTAAACATACCTGACAAACAACTTTGTTGACAACTTCATTGTTGAACTTCTTATAGACACAGATTTGAGTAAAGATATCAAATTCACACATAAAAGATATCTTACGAAAGCCAAAGGATCAAAATCAGCTGTTCTGAACTACATTAATGAAAACTCTGTCAGAAAATTCATCAGAAGTTGAGCTACCACAGGAATAGGACCACAGGCTCCATCCATGTGTCTGTCCCTAGCTGTGCAAAGGTGTTATGTGCCAAGAGGGAAAAAAACATTGATGCAGCAGGAAGCAACTGACAAGGCTGGTAAACTATATGTATGTCAGGAGGAAAATAATTCCACTAAAAACAAACAAAGAAAGAAACAAACCAAAACAAACACTCTCCTACTAAATGTTATTTGCTTGCACTCACCTGCAGGTGTAACAAAAAATTGATGCATTTTGCCCAAAGCCCAAGTGACATGGGTAACATCTCGATTACTTTCACCGTTTTTCTCTCCATCTCATCATCAAAGTCCTCTGGGACCACAAAAAGTCAGCTGGGGGATTAACCCCACCATGGTTTATACTGGTGAAACTAATTCCTCATACCCGGTACAAATCTTTCAGCTATTTTGCATGAAGGATACAACTTTAGCTCATATTTTATGACTGAAATCAGGGGACATCAAATGGTTTGCCCAAAGTTGGAAGAGACCCTAGAGCTCAATCTGGATGGAAGTGTGGGAACGACTGTCTGTCTGTTATTGCTTCTACCCATGACATAATGTTACCTCCCTGGTGCCTGTAACCAAGTTTTAATTACCAGCTGTTCTTTGAGGAGTTCTCATAGCAAAATGGGACAAAAATATTTTACCAGCCAGGAAAGACTGAGGGTTGAGCTACTACATCAAGTCCCATGGGGCAAGAGGAACAGAAAACCAATAATGTTGACAAGAATCAAGCATCTTCATTCTGCAATCAAATATAACTACACATGCCACAGTGCATGTAAACCACAGATGTCAAAGTATGAATGCTGATGACCTAAGGCACATTTTACACCCAATGTCTAAAGATAAAACCCCAAGAGGATAGCCAAACCACCTTTTTTCTCATTTAAACTGCAGTTCAGAACAGCTTTGATATTTCTTTTGCAAATGAAGATGACCTCAGAATTTAAATTTCACTGTAAAAGCACTGTAAATCACAGGGCAATAATGGAAAAGATCCATGCACACATGTTGCCTGAGTCGCCCTCAGCTTTCCTCTGCAGGCATTGCTGTAATGACAATAAAATCACTCATAAGCAATAACCACTTACTGCCACAGGTAAGGCAGAGGAAACAAACACTCCTTGTTTGTTTAATTAGCAAAATGCTGGCCCAGATGTGTTCATTTCATGTTTAATTCCAAAATAATTTCCCTGCAAAAGATGACTAGATTGTATTATTGGGTATGCTACAAGATAATGGACATTTGGCCTTTCCACATGCTTGTTTAAGCATGCAAACAGTGCTGTGAATTTTCAAGGGAAACAACAGCTCTGCTGCTCACATCCTCCTCCAAGACCAAATCCTGCCTGGGCTTGCTCCACAGTGAAATCCAAACTTACGCCCTGAGTACCATCTCAGAGTCCAAGGAATTCAGGTTTGCCACTTCTCCATGGCTTGAGGTCTCCAGGTTTCCAAACCTGAAAAAGGAGGTGGATTTTAGAAAAAAACTCTAGTGAATAAAAGCAAATTCCCAAATAGTTCTCTCCCAAATTTGCCCTAAACCAAGACAGCATAATTTGTATACAAGTACCATAAACAACTACAAAGTGCTTCCAGCTCAAACTACAAGGAATCTTAACAGGTGGGCAGAATAAAGGACCTTGAAGATTATTTCATTTAGGAGGGAAAATATCCTAAAGAAACAGCCAGTATCTCCCAACCTAATTTGTTAATTTATATGAATCAGCCTGCACACAGGAGGAATCAACCAAAACGTCTTTGCACACAGCTCCAAGACCCTTCTGCCTATTTTCACTCCATCTTTTCCTAGGGCAATATTCCAGTGTGCAAGAGGACTGTAACAAAACCACCTTCCCAATACAGTTTCTGTGTCTCTAGCACCTGCCATTCCTAACAGCTCCAAGTGTTATTTCAAGGTTTCCTAGGTGACAAGTGCTAACTTTGTGCCCAAACTCCTGACATGAGAAAAGCCCACAATGCTGTGAAAACACCACTGGGAAACAGGGAACCCTGGGCACAACTCCAACAGTGCCAAACAGAAATCTCTTACCTACAAGGCACAACCCTGTGCTTTGCAGGCAAGATCATTCACTTCATTTCCAGCAGGAGTGCCCATTGTTTTAGATGTACAGCTCCGTAATTATCCATGAAGAATTCCATGGCTCCCTACAGGCAGGTTTAAGAATAAGAATACAAGCTGATTCCATCCATTTAGGTTTATACATCTCAATTAATCTGAAGAGTTAAAACAAGTGCATCCTTAAGTGCTTGTGCTACAACAACCTGGTAACATCAGACAGAGAGAACAGTTTTTGTTCCAAATGTTCATGTCAGAACTGTCACAAACTGATCCAAAAATATTTCAATGGATGGAAGTGGTGGTAGTTTTATGCTCCTTTTAAGTACTGGTCTAAGGCTTTGAAACAGAGAAATTAAGAATTAGGAATTAAGCATAAAGAAAAGAGCAGAAGAAGGGGGGGAGCTGACAAAAACCTATACTGCTCCCACAAGAGCAAGAAAAGACTGAGACAGCAAGATAAGATAAAGAGCTAGAATACACAAACAGGATGCAAAGACAAAGGCACCACAGGATAAGGGGATTCTTTGGACCCCTAAGCCGGAAGGAATGGTATCAAAGTCCAAAAGGTGGTCAAAGGACTAAAAAGAGCATGCACAAGAAGACAAGGTGAAAAGTTCAGCTAAGGAGGAAATCGCTGACCTCATCCCAAAGACCTCCCCCCTGACGATCACTGCGCAAAGGGGCGTGGAGCTAATTGCAATATGAAGTGAGGACAGGCTGAGTTAGGAAATGAATATGTATTAGGCATATTGTGCAACCCTAGTTTGTAAAGGATAAAAAGAGAAAGCCAAATCTCAAAAGTGTGCATGCTTTTCAGAGGAGATATCCCCCATGCACCTCAGCGCTATACCTATCATACCTATATATATATATATATCATACCTATATATATATCATACCTACTCTTATAACTACTCTGTGAGTTGTAGAGTTTTTCTATCCCCATATCATCTTCGTATATAAGAATCACAGATCTGTTGTTAAGGGGATAGGATTTCACTCTCCACTGCCACCTACTCTGTAAGATGCCTAAAACACATCTTAGCCAGTAGACAAAATGCACTTTCCCCCTGCTAGAGATTTTTTTTAAAGAAAAATTAAATTTTTATATTCAGTTTTCAAAACTTGCAGTTAATTTTTTGAGGAAAACTTATTGAGATATGTCCCAATATCATTGTCCTACTATTGCATGGAATATTAAATATGTCTTTGCAGAACATTAGGCACTTGTGTTTTAATCCCACTAGAGACACAAGCTGGGTTTCACAGGAGAAATCTGTAAGACAGCAATAAAGAGCAGGCAGTTTTCTGTGCAAAACTGGAGAAGGATACAATGCTTCCTTATGTTGCCAGATATAAATCTCTGCCTATCTTTCATCTTTCCATGAACAACAGATCATTAAATTCGGGTTAGGAGGAGTTAACAACACAACTGATTTAAAGAACAGCCTTTCTGCAGCCTTCCAGCACTCTCCTCTCACCAGCTCCCAGACAAAGAGCCTTTCACTGCCCAGCCTTGTAGGAATGCTTTGCATACAAAAAGAGACAAGAGAAACAAAAGGATCCTGTAGCCTGCAGAACTTTTCAGCCTTGCATTCGGGAAGTTACAGACTACACTCAAACAGACTAAGCAAGTGAGACTAGAATGTAGTGGGTAATAATGAATGTTTAAATACTGGAAAATAGAGTGGAAAATGCATCCCTGCCTCTCTGTTAAGAGAGAGGGAGGAAAATACTCTGAATAACTCAGAAACAATAAGGAAAGGTGGTCTCTGCAACAGCCCCAAAGTCCTAAATAAGCTTGTAAGCATTGAAACAAGCAATTTGGAAGGCCAGATCCTCAGGAAAAATAAGATGGTTTGAATCCTACACACATGGAGTCATGGAATTGAAATCACTTCTTTAGCTGAATAGACACGCCACCTGATATAAAGGAAAAAAAGACAAAATAATAGATGCTACAGGAACAGAAGTGAGTCAAATACTACAAAGCTGCTGTCTCAAGTGGCTCTGCTACTGCAGGACCCATTCCTTTGAGCCTCCCCCTCTGCCTCCCCTGTCCTCTCCACATGCCCTCCAGGAAACCATCCTCCTGCAAAAGGAATGACTGGGAAAATAAAAATAAATTTAACTTGTTCTTTGCTGTCATTACCCAGCTCCAACTCTCCCACCAAACAATTTCAATTCCCTCCTCTGTAAACTGCTTCAGACAGGTACTGGTTGCTACTTTCTCTGCCTGTGCCAAGCACAGCACAGCTCTACTTCTGAGGAACATGGTTATCAGGGCAAAATACATCATGGAATAGAGGAATTTGGCCTCCTTCTAACCTCATCTGGATAGCTAACTAACTCTGGCTTCCATCACTCTTTGGAATACCCCCCTGCGAATACCAAAGACACCACACTGTATCCGCATATCCAGGGCCAGGAGAAGCCGCTCTTCTTCCCTCCAGGAACTTCCATGGAAGGCTTCCACATCAAAAATGCCAGCAGGATCTTTTTCTTTTAACTCTCCCTGCCCACTTGTACTAAACAGCTAGAAAATATCAGAAGGTACAGTGTTAAAAGCTTGGCAAATTACCAAAACTGTCTGCTGCACTTAGATGCCAAACTCCGATAAATGCTAAAGGGATGTGGATGTTCAATTACTCCTAAATAAATAAATGTGGAAACACAAGTAGTCCTACTCCCTTCTCAACATACCAGCCCATGCTCAAGATTTTGTCTAGTGACTTCTAAACTATCTTAGAAGAAAACCTTTATAGGCTGAATCTGGCTGAAAAAAATCATAAGGCTTCCGTCTCAAATTTTATCAAAAGCAAAAGGGTAATGTGAAGTCCTGAAGGAAAGAAAATAAAAAAATGAAACAACCAGATAAGCACAGCATCAGCTTTTTTATTTGCTCCCCTGACTCAGGGAAGAGCGCCTCTTTTGGACACCATAAATGCTTTCTGCCCCAAACTCAGTCAGCACTGCACTGCTTAGACAGGATACTCTGCAGACTGCATCAAAGGACCAAGAGGTTTCCCCACACATTTAGGGTACAGGATATGCACATTTTCCCAAGAGTCCCAGGACTTTTTGTGTAAGTTGGGTTTGTCTAAGTCCAACACATTCATCAGACAATTCTGCAGCACTGTATCCACAGCAAATCCAGCACAAATTGAATGCACCGGGCTTGAGGGTGATCCAGCTTCCAGAAATAAATTGTGGAGGAAGATTTACAGTGAGTATATACCTACAAAACAAAATATCCTGCAAATGATGTGGATGCTGTTTCCTCCTCCTCCTCTCTCCCAAGGAGCTGCTCACCTATAAAAAGCTGGAAGGGCCTTTTTTGATCTGGTCATATCACTGTTCTCCCTTGGACCAAACAACAAGAGCTCAGAACTTCTAATTGTTCCCTTACTCGACAACCCTGCTCTATCCCCAAGAATAAGACAGGGCTCAAGCTCTTCAGATGAAACTGAAAGTGACAACAAATGCAAAACTGTGCCACTTTTCCTTTTTTAAGAGGTTTTTTTTAAAGAGATTTTTTTCTAAGAGATGGAAAGTTATTTTTCATTATTACTTCACTGGCACACAAAACAAAATACAAATTATGCACTGATACCCACTTTAGTCTCTATACTCTGATTATTAACAAGTATCACTAAAACAAAGTTGCAAAAATGCAGGCTCTGGGGCACTTCTTCTCAACTAATCTAGAGATGAAACCCAAGCTAGTAAAATCAATTACTATTGATCTTTTTTATTTTTTCTATTTTTTTTCCTTATAACATCTGCTTTTCTTCACAAATCCATATTCCTCAGCTACATGTAAATCAATCTAACTTTTATAACTTGAATTTAATCTGTATTTTTTCCCAAGCCATAAAATTCAAGATTATCCATTATGTACAAAAAGCCATGAGAAACATCCATGGATTCTTAAGCACTACACTCCTATGATTTGTGAGAAGAGAAGGCATGATGGATTGGCATTTAAGAAACAAAGAGAAACACCTAAGGAAGTTAAAGCTGCTGGAGGCTGATGGGAGTTTTTCTCCTGGCCAATAACTGGCCATTTCTGAGAACAGACAGTATAATATATTTCAGAGAAATAAGGAGGTGCCTTAATAAGCTGAAATATTCTTTTGTTAAAGCTATGGAGATGGACAATAATGTTCTGAAAAAAAACTCCTTTAATTAATGAAAGAGTATTTTGGGGAGAATGGAGTATTTCAAAGTGTGGATCTGAGCAAAGGTAATTCATTGATAAAGCTGAGTGAATGGTGAAGTAGTTGTGATCTCATGAGATCCTGGAACAGAAACAGAGAAGTGAGAGTTGTTGAAGATTTGTGGCCCTTAAGAGACAAAGAGAAAACTTCTGTTTCCAGAGAGGCTCACTGAGACAGATGAAGAGAACTTTTGCCTTTGAATAACTCATCCTTAAAATGACACCCCTTGACCTAATGGCCCATGAACACACACACCTCAGAGTGGTGTGAAATGAGAAGAAAGAACTGATGGCAGAGTTTTCCAGGTGGCTGGCATCAGAGAAATAGAAAACCATGAGAAAATGGTTTTCTTGTGAAAAACTCCATAGATTTACAAACGAGGACTTATTTTTCTCTACAAAGACTACTGATGAAAAGACTATAGCAAACTTGGGACTGTTTCAACCACCAGGTTTTTTTGTCTCTATGTTGTCAATTAAACAAGAGAATGGTTGTGTGGTGAGGAAAAAGGGTTTCTAGAGGTTTTACTCTGGTTTCTTATTCTTGTAGTTTTGTTAATAAATTTTCTTTATTCCTTCTAAGTTTTAAGCCTGTTCTGCCCTTCTTCTAATCTATATCTCACAGCAAGAAATGAGTACATTTTCTAGTGATTTTGTAGCTAATGTTTTAAAACCACAGCAGAAAGGAAGGAAGTGGTAACCTCCTAGGATTTTCTGTGGATCCTGTCATGTATTATAAAAGGCTGGGGACAATGCTGACAAGATCAGGCAGCCCATTCCTCTGAAGGGGTTATTGTAGCTTGCTCAGAGAGATACACAAGCCAACAAGAAAAAAACTGGGCTTAGAAAAGAGAATTCTGTTCTACGGAGACAGTTCTCCTGGGATTTCCTGTCCTCTCCAGACATTTTCACTTCTTTAAATCAGTGTGAGAGGAGGAAGGCAGGGTCAACTTCCTCAGAGCCTCAATGTTTTTATGTTCTTGTATGTATCCACTGGCAATTTTTATAATTTCTCACATTCTGAACTAGAATTGGGATGGAATGAGAGAACAGTCAGTGTAACTGTAACCAATTCTACTCTCCAGGATGGCTGCTCTTTTCTCAGCTGACTGCTTACCTGACTGTCAGGTTGTTACTATTAATATCATCTTTACTAAATGAGCCAGACAGCATTCCTGCAGAGCAGCCAGGATTATCCTTTTCAGATAGAAAAGAGAAGCACAGATAATTTATCCATGCCTTGTTCCTTATCTACCTAGTGGGAGAGCCAAAATGAAACCCTAAGAGTTCTTATGCCACTTTTCTGTCCTAATTACCTAATGCCAGAGCAACCATTTTTATGAATCACAGATTTTGAAAGTGCAGCAAATATGACACGCCCAAAATAAGACCACACCTGACCCAGCCGTGTGTCAGTTAGAATTTAGGGTGAGAAACTAATGCTGTGTGTTCCAAGCATTTATGCAGACACAGCAGCCATGATTTAACAGTCTGACCCTAAAAGCTATTCTTAGAACTTTCAGCAGTTCTTGGGCTGTCTGTAAAAATTTATAGCTGCACATTCATGTGCTGTAATAGAACAGGAGAGCAAATTCTTTCTTGTGTTTGTAGAATCCCTGTTCTGAATCAGCAGCCCCCAAACAGAAGAGCTAGGTCTGAAAATATTGGTATCCAACAAAATTTTAGAATCTATTCTAGGTATGACTTTGCAGCCCATGCATTCTGTTGAGTTTTTCTGAGGAAACTTAATTTTGCTGTGCTGGCCCAGTTGGGTTCTTTAGCAGCCAGACATGGCACACTTTCCTTACGTATCCTTTGAGGAGTGTTTGGAGCATCACTGTATTTATAGACTGGATGTTTATGCTGAAATTCTAAATTTTGCATAATCTTAACAACAGTTTATTAAATCTACACCCACTAAAAGCAAGGGAAGAAATTCCTGACAACTCTCCCCTGTTGTGTAAATGATGGGTCCATTTCCACTGCATAGCAGTGGCTCTTACCTGTCCAGAAGAAGTTCCAGCACTGCCCTGGGAGATGCAAATGCCCTGTATGTTGCAAGGAAGATGCTGATGTAGGAAAAATCCGCATCTCCAAAAGCTGTAAGAAGGTTCTCCACCAGTTTCTCCAAAGTTCCAGCTTTTATAGCCCTGATCTTGGATGTTTCATACTGTCTGACAGTGTGCTCTGGGGGTAACTGGTCTCCTTCACCCTACAAAAGGAAAGAAGAGTACAAAAATCAGGCAGGAGACAGATCCCTGACACAGATAATGTCCTATCTTTGGCCAGGAGATGGCCATCACCAGTTACTAAATGATTTTGTCAATTTTTGGTGCTCTACAAGCACCAAATTCTGTATCAAGTAACGGAGTTTTCAAGTAACTTTATTTTAAAGCATTTCTCTGACATGCTCAAAAAAACATTTTACAGTGTGACCACTATCAAGTTAAGTCATGATTCCACCATATATTATTACCTAAAAGGCAATCCATTATCCCTCAAAGAGTAATATTACTGAAGGGAACAAAAGTGGTAATTCAGTGTTTCATTTAACTTCTGAATAAACATGAAAACTGACCATAATTTAAGCACTGGCACTTGTGATTCCCTTGCTGAAAATAGTAAGCTTGGGGTGTCACACAGCACCCAAGGCCAGAACACACTTGGTGCAAAAGTATTTCAAGATACTTTTATAAGGAGGGTGTCAAACTCATCTCACAAACAAGGCCTTCTAACGCTCCAATTTTCTCTTAGAGTTTCCACTTGGCGCAATATCTGTCCATAAATCTACAGTTTGGGATTGTGTGTGGGTATGTTTTTTAAACAGCATTTGTTTTAAATGCTTACAGCCTGCTTCAAGTCTGAAAGAACACTTCCTTAAATTATGCCATTATTTAGAGGACAGTTCAGAAAAGTATTTTTGTGACTGGTTTAAATCCTGTTTTGTAAAGTATGTGGGGAAAAATGGGATTATAAATAAAAATCATCCAATATTTACTCAAACACCTTGATACTAAGGGCACAAAGATAGCACCACCAACCCTGGCTCAGGACACTGATGAAACACAAAGGAAAAAAAAAATCTATTAATAGGATAATTAAGAAGAAATACCCCACCCACTTCCTATTTACATCATTACCCTCCACTGCTTTAGAATTGTTTCTAATAGACATCCTTTTCAGTTTTAAACAATATAGATAACTTTAACATCATTCTAAAGCTCTAATATTATTTACAAAGCTCTGCTATCTTATTTCACAGATTAAAGAGATCCAACAAACCCTTGCTGCAACATTAAAATAAAATATTACTGTTTGTATTAAAAAAAAAAAAACAACAGAACAGACTAGACATGGAAATATTTTGCTACATTTTGTTCCATGGATCTTATGGCTTTTTAAAAGAAAGGTGTGTAACTTGCAATATATCTGACTTAAAGGTGCATCTGGAAACATATTATAAAAATGTACTAAAACTGTATCTAGAATTATGTTTGACACTGTCATTACTGAAACGTTATCAACAGGATATGTTGTCACCACTATGTAACTCTCTTACATTCAAATTTTCCTTAAGCAAAACTTGGTTGCATTAAAAAAAAACCAACCTATTTTCTTGCTAACTCTTTATCTTACAATTATGATAACTTTTGAAAATAATTAGTTACACAATAAAACCACTTTCAGACAGGGAAGAAATTTGCACCACTGTATTTAACTCTTAATTTTTGATCCAGCAGATTGCCCCACTCACAGTTTAATGGTTTATGGGCATATTTACTCAGGGCCCATAAAACCCTCTCATTCACTCTTGTGAGTATATTCAAAACAAGGGCAGAATCTGCTTCCCAGACTGATACACGCACAAAATTTTCCATTAATTGCAACACTACAACTTCCCCAAGACCTCACGTTGGGAAAATGTTAAAAAGAAACAAAACAAAACAAAAAAATCCCACCAAAGCAAAACAAAACACAGTTTCTGAAAAATCTAAAACTTTGTCAACAAAATATCAAACTGTTAGAAATCATTGTGAGAGTTCTGGGACTGCTTGTATTTGTATTATTTTAGCAATTCTGCCTGTAAGTTTAAAAGGAAAAGGGACTTGGCAGACAAGCTCAGTAACAGGCTTTGAGAATAAGACCTTGTGGGCTGAGTTTCATGCTAACAGGAAACTGCTCAGTCTGGATTTAATCAAGAGGGCATCTCTTCACTGACACAACCCAAAGGCTAAGGAGCTTTCATGTCTCCTTTAGAGCTCTCTGCTCAGAGGAACACTACTCACTGCCATGAAAACACACTCCTAAAGCTCTTTGCAATTTTTGACATGGGGGCATGGTGACCATGCACTGTTAATGGTATCAATAAATTACACCTGTTTTGCACTGTTTTGTGCATCCAAAGAACGAAAAAAGCTCTCCAGCTCCTCCTTGTCTCCTTCAGCACTGTGTCCAGTGGTCTAGAGACCTCAACATTTCAGGGCTTCCATAACTTTTTCCTGGTCCTCTAAAATAAAGATATAGCATTTTATAGTCTGATTTTTATCTTTTAAAATCTCACTTTGATTTTTCAGGCAACAGATTATAACCTTGATAATCTGCAAGTGTAACTAATGAGCAAGTAGCTTCCTACAAGACAGACAACATCTTTCTAAAGCAAATGTAGAAAGATTAAATGGAGGTATATCTTTGCAAATCCTCATTTTCTGAGGTTGTGTGTGTACTGATGTGTAATTCTAACAGGTTTACTAACCCTGGGCAATGCTGTACCTTCAGAGGGGCCCACTGTCTTTAAGGTGATCCTCTTACAGCTCTACAGCACAAAATATTATCTTGCTGAAACAGGAGAACTCCATGCAGACCAAAACACATCCCGGCTGAAAAGCTTCTTCCAAACACTACCTGTTAAGCTCCAGTGGAAATGTGAATTAACTATAAACACCACCATCACCTAAATAAATGCTACAGCCTAGCAAGAGGGACTAGAGTCTCAAGATAAAAAAACTCAGATCAGTTCAGAACCGGGCTGGTACTCAATCAGACATACAAGACTGTAGTCATTGTCTTAGAAATAACACTGGAAACAACTGTTTTCATCCAAAAAAAAAACCACTGCTCTGCAGGCTTTTCCTAATGCAAACATTATCTGTTGAGATTCTGGAAGTAAGAATCAATCAAATTGGTTTTTATTATGCAGACTGGAAAAAATACTAAAACAACTGGGATGAACAATAAGAAAAGGAGATAGGAAATATTCTTCAGGGTCAGTCATTTGAAACATTACCACTCCACTAAAGATTTGTTTTATTCAGAAATTCTACATTTATTTTCAGGAGCATCTAACTAACACTTTAAATGCATTTTTACCAATTTTGACAGAATTTTAAGTGCTTTTCACTTTCCTTGAGACTTACTTCCTTGTCTTCAAGATGGAGAGTTTTCCACTCTGTTTTTATTAACTTACTGGACAGGCACCCTATGCAGGAATACATGTGCCTGAAGTGCAGTAACTTGTACATTAACTCAAAATAAAGCACTCTAATCAAGATTGTCTGTTTGTCTAAATATGAGTCTGCTTTAACCTTCTGAAAGTACGAATTAGATGCTCTTTGTGATTTTAACCTTATTTTTTTCACACTGCTTCCTTACACACAGGTTCTCCAACACATATCTTTAATATCAACACTCATGCTTGGGGGGAAAAAAAAAGGAAAAAAAATCAAATCATTAAATGATTAAACTTGAAAAGCTCCAGAAATATAAGCATCCATAATGTCAGTCTAAGAGAGGAAAAACCTAAAATATCCCTCATTTAACATGCAGATACACATCATTAAAGAAAACAGCAAGACAGAAGTTGTTTAGTTGTCTTAGGCAAGTATTCTGCAAAGACATTAACAACTTTTTTGACTAAGTGTTTCCTTCCAACAAAGACCCTGATGGAGTTTATAACTGAGTGGATAGAAAGAGGATTGTGCTGTGGGTGCAGGACAGCCAGACCCACAGTAGCTGACATTCATCTGCACTGACTCCCAACTCCACCACATGACCGCTGAGCAAAATAATCCTCTGAGAAGTGGCGATTTTGCCCAAACAATGCCACACAGCAGTGCCTGGGCTAATCTTATCAAACAGTCACAAGTATTTCAAGCGTTTTGGGCCAGGCTGTTCCCATTCCCACTTCCTCCTGCCCTCAGTTCTGTGGGCCCGCCAGAGTTAGAGCCCTGCAAATCCCACCGCTGCACTCTGTACCCAGCTACAAGCACAGAAAACAGTCTGCATGGGGGAAAACTGAATTTGGAACAGAATTTCCAGCCTAGGAAAGCGTGACCGGCAGTGCACGGCTTGGGTGGACACTGGTGGATGTCCTGTAGACAAAGGCAGATGCTTTTATCCTACAGTGCACTTGGAAATCAAATGAAATTATGCCAGAGCTCTCCACAAAACTCTCAACACTAACTCTCACTTCCTCATTTTGGATACTTTTAAAAAAACAAACAACAAAACCAAACAAAAACACAAACAAACACAAACCAACCAACCAAAAAAAAAGCCACCAAAAAACAAAATTCTGCATACTGAGTACACTAAACTCAGAAGCCAAAATAAGTTTATGAACTCTTTCCTGAACTCCGAAAAGGAGAGGTATTCCTGGATTCCCAAAGCTCCGCCCTTTTCCTTTCCTTTCTTGCCACATAAATACCCATTCTTGGCAGCGACCCAGAGTTTCCAGGACCAATTAATTCCATGACCATGACACAAAAGGCATTCTTGTTTTCTCTTCAGAGCTCACAGCCTGGTTAGTATCTGTCTGAAGCGCTGGCAAAGTCACCAAAGCTGTGGGGCAGATTTAGAGGGAAAAAGAAAAAAGGAAAAAAGCCTCTTACACAAATGCTGCTGCTCAGTTAGGACCTTTTCATTCCATGGTGCTGAGGTATGCAATCTCACACCTTCTGAAGTGATGCAAATTTAGACTCATCTGGATATTGGTGAATTTTGTAGGACCAGCTCTACATGAATCAAAGTAAAAGCAAATAAGTCTAATTCACAAATCACCTCTCCCTGCATGCACCCAAAGGAATTCTAGCAAGTACATTGCTAAACTGAATCTTCAAAGAGGTCTAGGTTAAAATGCCATTGTGCAGCTCTTACAAATGTTGGAGCTTATCCACCCATGGGAACATAGAAATTCTTGCTATGAATTTACCCACTCAGAAGCATCTATGCAGCGAAGGAACATAGCCATATTATTCACTGAAAATCAAGTCATCCAAGAGGTTCACTGTGCAGCATAGAAGATTTTTAAAGAAAAAAAAAATCACCTGAACGGCTCCATATCTCCATCTCTACCTTGTATGATTTATGCACTTACCTTCTCGTTGCTTTCTACCTACAAAAAGTTCCCTCTTGTCCTGCCTCTCACCTCTGCTCTTGCTAGGAAGACTTTTAACAAAACCAATAGAAGGCCTCTCACCCTCTTCTCTTTGCTGATTTGGTGTCGTCATTGAGTTAACTGAACCTAAATCACCAGATTACTGATTTTTCTTTTTTGTTTGTCATGTTCCACAGATCTGCAGTTCACCACAACCCTGTTCCCTCTTAGGCATGCCAAGGATGTTTTATTTTCATAACTTGTATTATGAAATATTCCTTGTGGTGGTTTTGACTGGACACTGAAGGTAGCAAGTTCCTAATTTGAAACTGAAAAGCAAGAAAAAGAAACCAGTAAGTCATGTGCAGCTTACATTGTTGGAGGAGTATCTGTCATCAAACAACATCTACTACAAACACTCCTATAATCCAGTAAACAAATGTGTTCTGTACTTAGCATCTTCCCAAAGCCCTTCTGTATTAGAAGAAAATTATTTGTAAAACAGTATCTTCCTCTCTTCAGTGCCCAGAAACACCAAAATGTCTAATCTTCAAACCAAGCAGTAAATAAATATTCAAAATAATAAACAGCTAAGCAAGCAGAACACCAGGATGAAGGCAAGGAAATGGGTTTTACTGCCCGTTTTGGCAGTACAATCAGCTCACTTTCTAAGTATTTTGACTTCTGGAGCCAAAGGAAGTGTTACACTGTCTCCCTGAGAGAAGAGCTCTACAAAGTCTCTGGGGACTTGCATAAAGCAAGCAGTGATTAACTGTGAAAATTACTAATAGCTTTTCCAGGTATGGATTACAGAGGGTCCCTAAGGAGGTAAAGGCATCTGGGGCAGCTCCCCTGTGCCCCAGAAACAGTAATTGCTGCTTCTGCTCACAGCCTTTATCTTATCTCCTCCTCCTTCTTCCCCATACTCTCTCAGTTTCCAGTCTGCCCTAGAAATCTGGAGATGTCAAAGCACCCTGGAACCATTACAGGGAACCATGAGGGAGAAGAGGTGCTGAGCAGAGAAAACAAGCATAAAAGGTAGCAGACAGCTCAAACATTTCACTTCAGTCTGAAACAGATTTTTGTGATTCTGATTAATTTCCAGATTACAGGAATAGGTACCACGCAACTGCCATCTGACAAGTACTGAGAGGTTCAATCTCATAGCACAGCAAATTCTGTATTTATATTCGATATTTCAAAGCTGCTTTGATGTTAAAAATATCAACTCTATGGCCCCCCTAAGAAATGCCAGAGGAAAGCTATTATTAAAATGTCTGTGAAACAGTGGTCAGCAAAGCCCTTTGCCATGTTTCTTTCATGAAAAATGCTAAAATACGCTGTCATTTTTGAATAAATACCAAGCATAGCAAAAAGAGGGGGATGATTGATATTATCACTAACACAATCAGACAGATTTCATATGGTATGATTTTTGACTACCAACAGAATACTTGTCCTGTGACAAGTCACACTATTTTTTATCTCCTTCGAGAAACGTAATTTAAATTAATTGTGGAGCTCATCATCATTTTCTGCGCAGTCAGTAGAAACAATGAAGGTCCTGTATGAGGCAGCAGGCAACAGGGCTAAGTTCAAAATGGATTTAAGGATGCCACAAGTAATAATTCTGTTGCATAACAGTACTACAAATGCATATTACATAACCCAAAATGCTTTTATTCATCCCACTTGTATTGTTGGGTCTCTTTTCACACTGTAAAGCTTGCTCAAACAATACAGAGAAATTAAATCTATACCGGGTCAAGAAATCAGTGTAAACTGCCACTGTATCCAGTGTAAACAACAAGGCAAGAATGATAAATTACTAATAGTATTAATAGCTGAAAATTAAACATGTTGGTGAGGAGAGATGAAATACCTTCTGACAGAGGAGAAAATACTTAGCAGAAGACTGATTGATATTTTAAAGTAAACTGAACTCAGAACAACATATTTTTGTGCAACAACAAATACCCAAGAACTGCTGTTACATGCCTCATAATAATTACTGTGAGCAATCTCTAATGCCACGTTTTTCTAAGCTTTTAAAAAGAAATAGGCTAGTAGTCAAAAAACACTTTTATGACCACAGCATGAAAACATACCTAAACTGCGTTATAAACTTCATTTCCATAGCTGTGCTTTCTAGTACCCTTTGTTTTGAAACTGAGAAGCCTATGCAGGGTGGGGTCTGAGTAGAAAAAGCAGTAATAGAAAGCTAACGTTTCATAATATTAAGTGTTACCAGCTTGAATATTTATTTACATGCTGCTCAAAGAGTCCAGAAATATTAACTCAATCATTAGTCCAGGTCAAACTGCATTTATTATCTATTTATTATTATCTAGACATCACAAGGGATGGAGTATGGTATCTCCTAATGTTCTGCTGTATACACACACCCCCCTATAGAGCCCTCTGGCTGTGACTGTGTTGGGCTACATGTGCAAGCAATGGCAACATCCTTGTCCCAGTTGTACAGGTATTTTCTTTATGAGAAATTCTGCATTTCACCGGACCAACAGAAGTGTGTGACAACTAAACTACCATACACCTACACAAATCACTGCATTCTCCTAACCATAGCACCAGTCATGAAACCTCCTCTTCTGTCCCAGCACAAACAGTACAAGCTGGCCCTGAACCCTTTGCAGCTATTTTGTGTTTTGGTTTTGGTTGCACTTGAACTGAAATCCTTAAGCAATGGACATAAATCAAAACACATAATTAAGTGGAAATATTGAGACAGTATGGAAAGTAAGTATAGCTTACAAGTAAGGGGAGAAAAAAGGAAAAAAATGACAGACAAACCAGAAGTTGTCCACATTGGTTTGATTTTTCTTTTTTGAGGGGGTTGTTTAATTACCCACCAGGACTTAACAGCATACCCTTGCTCTTCTCTGTCCTGTTCTCCCTGACCACCTGACGTTTTCCTGAACAAAATGCCTGTTTTTGCAGGAAGAATGCAAACCTCATGCTTTAACTAAGTGTGGAAGTGAATGTGAAATGTAAAGACTGTTCATTCACATTCTCTCTCCTTCAGAGAGCCAGGACTCTGGAGCACAGTCAGAATCAATCTGAAGCACTCCATCGGAGGAATGCAAAGGCCTAAGATCTGCCTTCCAAGAGAAACACATTGTTGTTACTCATGGGGCATTTCCAACAGCAGCACAATGGCTGCCATCTCCAAACCAAAGACACCAGTCCTGCCCTAAAGGCTTCTACTCTAAGAAACAAAACACGTCAGAGGTACAGCCAGAGATTACTACAAACCAAGCAAACAAAAGCAGAGGTATATCTTCATAATAGTTTTCTTGCTGTATTTGCATGGAATATTTAACCCAGGTTTCAAATGCACCTCAGGAGCATTTAGTTAATTAATCTCTTTTGCACTGAAGATAACAGCATCCCAACATCAACACATCTCTGAAATGTTACGAAACTTAGACAAGTTCTATCCACAGGAATCTTCTAAACAACTGAAGGACATTCTGCACTCAATTCGAGTCAAAAGAGAAACTCAATTTACTCAATACATGCATGTTGCAGTCCGCAACCCCAGGATCTCATCCAGAGAAGCCGCAGGGTTCTGGGGACCAGCATGGAACACCAACGAGACGGGCTCCCATTCATGAAACCATTTATTCTGCATGGGAACAAACTCAGATCCAGAACAGAGATCCCCAAACAGAGGCCGAGCAGGGGTTTTTGAGGGACAGAACTAGGGTGGAGTTCAGGGTCAGGGACCACTAGAAACACAGCAAGGGAGAAACCCCCAGGGACTCAAACCCAATCAGAACCCCTGGGCCGCCCTTCACAAGGAGTTTGGGGTGGGACAATACAACTCTTTGCCTCCCCCGAGGCACGTCGCAACACATGCAAGCTTTTGTAGGGCATAAACCATATTTAGGAGGGAGGAAAACCCCAGCTAGCTCTAATGTGATGGTCTGTTTCTGCTTGAGGATTTACAGATACTAACAAGGAGCCACTGGGATCTGGCAGTCTAATAAGATCTACCACAAGTCTCCAGTTTGAAGCCCAAGGGCTATCTCAAAGCATTCAATCATTCCATATTGTTCAATCATTCTGAGATCTTTCAAAGGAAAATGCCACTTGGTAATAAAACATGTTGTTTTACTTGCACAAAGAGCCCATGGACTCCCCAAAAAGGAAGAAACAGCTACTGACTGGAAGAAAGGTTGAGTAGGGAGAAAAGCAGTACAAAGCAGGTGAGGGGGTGGGAAGGGGAAAGAAAATAATCCTTTAAACTGCCTTCAGTCCAAAAAAGGTGGGAAGAATATAAGAGAAAAATAGATTAAATACACTATAATAACAGGATTACTCCACGAAAGCACTTGAAATGCCTATACCTCCTTAGTGCCATTTTGGTCCAAGAGGCAGCACATGGCAGTGACTGCTGTCATAGCCATGGAGGTGGCACAGAGGAAAAAGTCAAAACTCCATCAGTCTGCAACCCAACAGAGCAAAAGGTTAGTGAATGTCACCATGCAAAGTGGGACAAACACCTGAGGTGGAGCTGCCCAATCTCATTTTCATTGCCGAAGCTGCTGAAAGGGAGCTACACTCTGATGTGCAACAGATGGCCTATGCAACTAAACAGAGATTAATGGGAGAGGTCAGAAAAAAGTCTACTCAAAGTCCTACCCTCAGAGATCCCACAGTGGCACACAAATCTGAGAAAAGACCTGAAGGGTTGCAGTACGTAGAACATTACATATTTCAGTGCAATGCTTGGAAGCGACAACAAAAAGCAGACAAAAAAATGTCTGAGGAGCCCACATGCAGAGTACCCTGTTCTGCTCAAGTTGCCTCATTTTTAAAGCAGCTACTGCAAAGCTGAATGGGGTAAAGCAAAGGGCAATCCACACAAATCCTACTTTTGCAGAGTCTAAAACTGCACAGATGCAAACTTTTGCTTTACACACATTAAAAAAAGCAAGCTCTGAGCACCCAGAGCACTCCTTAACCAGGAGGAGGTTGCAGGGCTGCTGGAAAACCAGCCCACACCAAACTCCTGTACCATGTGGCAATATGGCCCTGACACCTCCTGGGCATTAAAGTTCTCATGATTCTTTTGATAAGTACCTGTGTTCTATCTTACTCTCCCTCATTAAACATCTGCTGCAAACAAATTGAAACCAGAACTTTACAAACAGCCACACATAATAATTACCATTTTAAACTAAACTAGAGGTTTTCCCTCCTCTAACAATGGCCAGGTGCTATAGAGGAAGGTGAAGAAGTAACACCCAGTCTAAATGAGAAGACTCTTCTCAGCTGCAGGACATATTTGTTTTATCCCCAAATCACAAAAATTAATGTATTGTGATTTGAATCTCATGCATTTGTTCTTATTATTTATATAAATGTTCAATCCTTTCTGAAGCCTGGATTTAATTGGACTCAATTACTTCTGCTAGCAGCAAGTCCCTTCAGGTTAATTACATGCAATGTAAAATCACTAATTTCTTTCCCCCCTTGTTCTCTCCTGGAGACAACATGTCCCTTCTCCACTCACTGTTTAGAAGGCTTTTCCAATATCCTGTTCATTGCCAAAATGGAGCCTCAGTCCTGTGAGGATTTTTTGTTAAACTTGCATGTCAACCCCAGTTGCACCAAGACACAAATATAACAGTTCTCATCTTTTTGGTATCTCCAAATCCCTTTCCACCTGTGGATCCCCTTTCTGGCTCTCCTACTTTGAGACAGGGGAATAAGCGAGGAGTTACTTCACTCCCGCCTTCCCTGCTGTAACTTGGTATTTGAGCTTCCTTTCACAACTGCTATTCCACGGGGAGAAAATGCCTCCACAGAACTCTGGACTCAGAAGTCCAGGTCTTCTCCCCAGCTGGTTTTAATTAATTCACTTCTGGTCCTAAATTGTTTCCATGTGCTGCTGTGCCTTGCTAAGCAGCTGCTCCCTGCTGCATGTATCACATGTGAAGAAGCTATCCATGTGATAACACTATGAAGCCACAAAATAAATATTACCAGGCAGCTCTGACACCTAATTCATCTCCCCCGACTTTTCTAATGGTTCAAACCCTTCAGCAGCCTCAAAACCCGTCTTTTTGAAGTCACACTGTCCCAGAAACACTTTTTCCCCATCTCTTTCCCACCTCCCCAGTGAAAGGGGAATCTCCCAAACCCAGGCCACACCACTGAAGCTGAATTTTAATCCCTACCCAAATCCTATTTTTGTGCTGTGTTACATTACAACATCCAACACAGTCAGTCTGGAGAAAATCTGCAGCCATGTTTTGAAAGTTATTTGGGTGAAAGGTGCTGTAAGAATGCAAGACCATTATCACTTCACTTGAATATGTTTCTGCTTTCCCTGCAGTCCCTAAATCGCCACCTATTAGTGGCATTGTGCTAAACTGAGCTACAGTGTTCAGGCATTAGCATGAGATCAGTTTGGTCCAAAGTAAAAGGATTTCCAGGAACAGTAAATGGATTTCCATGTGCAAAACATGTAATTCCTCACTAAGGCTTTAAAACTTTATTTAAATTTTAAAGCATAATTTAAAAAAATTAAAACTAAACACACATCCTCATTCATCAATAAAATTCTTATTCCATAAGGTCTAAAAACTTAACACAGACATTATAGTTGAGCCCTACATGCTACTGTACCACCCAGGAAGAATTGTAAGTCACTTCTGAAGAGCTCGTATGGCTTGACATAGCTAAGCTTGTAACATGGCTTAAGCTTGTATGCTTAACATAGCACTTTTTGGGGTGAATCAAGTGCAGAAGTACTTTTTGGAGACTGCAGGAGCAAACCGTGACATTTCCAGAGACAACTGCTGGTGAGTTGCTCAACCCTTCAGGAGTGAGGCTCCAATTCCCTTTAGGAATCATCTTTTACAACCCCTGATACTATCTTAATGTGGTATTAACACACCTTTTGTCCCTGCTCTACAAGACACTACACAGTGACTACACAAAGACAAGCAAGAGCCGATCGAGTTATCATTTATTTACCCCTATTACACAAAATAACCCAGTTTTCTCCAATGGGCTAAGCCATTGTCTGACCACTTTGTGCTGGGTTCTTCACACAGATGCACCCTTACCATGCTGGCTAAAGGAAATTATATATTTAAAAAACAGCAGTAGTAAAAGGTGCAAGTTCAAAGCATGCATTTACACACAAATTTTTATTAGCTTTACAAAGGTTAAATTTAAATCCAGGTGTGACTAACATACTTGAAATGCTTCAGCCTGTTCCTTAAAACCCAAACAGTGAAACTAATCGTTTCTCCAGGGCTGTTCTCTGCACAACATTTCAGTGAGGCTCATGTGCTGCATCTCACAGGCTTTCCGATGACGCATAGCTGTATTCCTTGCCAACTCTTCCTTAACCCAACAAGTGACCTAGATCTAGCATTCAGAAAGAAAGTGCCAGTTCCATTGCAGAGCAAGCAAAATCTGGGGGCTATTCCTTTCACTTACTGCTCCTTTAAAAAGCAAGCAAGATAACATCAGTGATGTCAGCAGCAAGACAGTTAAGGCACTGGAACTCAGAGAGAACCTGTAGCATCCAAGTAGCACAGTTTTAAAAAAACAGTCATCCTGGCTGTCAGAGGAACTCCCAGATGAAAGCAATTACAGCACAGGATGTCATTCTAATCCTGCATGACACAGGTAAAATGCCAAGGGCAAGTTTTGTCCATGAGCGGGCTGGCTGGGAGATGTCCAAAATGCAGATACACACAACCAGTGAAGCAACTGAACAGTCTCCAGCAGCTTTACTCAAGAGGCTCCCTTAATGTGTTATTCCACTTGATAAAAGAACCATTAGCAAGAGGTGCCGCTGCACAGCCCCAGGAAGGGAGGCTGCCCCTGTCTCTCCCTAGTTCCTCAAGGCTGTGCCACGGTATTTCAGCCCTTACTCAGTCTTCCTAACACCACAGGATTAAAGCACTGCCACCCTGTCATGCTTTGGCAGCTTGGAATTGGAGGTTTTACTTTCAACTGAGAGCATAACACTGTGCTACAAAGCCAGTCACCCTTCTAATTATGCGTTTTGGATTTGGAACTGGGAAAGTAATGGATAGTAATCTTTCAAGCTTCCTTTTTAAAACTCGTAATAGGCTTAGTTTTCATTTTTGAGTGTCTGTTGCACACACAGCCTCTATTAACCAGCTGATGACTGTATCCAAGACTGCTACTTAGGATATCCCTGGAGCCTAAACCAGGAAGCAAGGAGAAAAATATTCCATAAGAAGTCATTAATAAGGGCTACAAATAGTACCATGGTACTATTACACTCACAACTGAAGGAAGGACAGGAGGAGCCTACTCCAAACCCAAAAAACAAGCTGAATGAGATGCCAAAGCTTTCTTTTGGATAACTGTGTACATGTCTATAGATAAAATCATTCAGTTCCCTCTGAATACGTTACTTTGTGGGTCTCCAGCATGCAACAGGCATCTTTCCCCAAGCAAAACCAAAGTGAGCACACCTCATCCTTCTTCCTTCTCCAAGATAGCTCCTCAGAGACTTTGGAGCGGACAGTAGCACAGCTCAGTTTCTGTAGGAAGCCTGTCAGCTCCTTGGGAGCTGTTTTTCTGCTTCTGCCAAATATACAGCCAGAACTACACCCTGGCCTTGATCTGGGCAGTCAGGACAGGCTGAGGGAACCTGATTAAAGAATCTGCTTTAGCCAAGTGACCAACACATGCTCTAAATCAAGAGACAGAACAGCAAGCTGCTTGCTGCGCAATTGTACTGTGGTCAGCCAAGCCACTGCCTGCTGCTTCCACAGGAAACTACACTAGACCAGAACATCTGTGATCTAAGGGTAAGATGAAAAAGAGATCACAGAAGGCTCAGAAGGGCATGTAGGAGGGCAGGAGCAGGCTCAGAGAAAATGTGAGGTATTGCTTCTTCCTAAATGTTGATGATTCCAGGCACCACTTAACCCATAGTTAGGAGGTCTGTGCTAGAAAGAAAGAAATCCAGTCTAAAGCTTCTTTTTTGACATATTGATTGAGTCAGAGAGATGGCTGCATCCCAGGTCCCAACTGGGATACAGATTAGTTAGCCACAAGTTTTTGCAATGTTCTTCTGTCTGAACTCTCCAACTCAAGCTTCCTGCCAATGCATGTGACTGTGGAAGTGTTTAGAAGCCAAACTTGCAGTTTTCAGTGCAAGGCAATCACTCACACTAAATAAAAATATAAAAATAAATAAAATTGTATAAAATTAAAAATTTATTTTTAAAACAACACGAATTTCCAGAAAAGGTAATTGCCAAGTAATAACAGTGCTAAGAAAACACACAAATATTAAGTAATATATCGGCTGCTTTTCAGTTTTTCCCTCTTTTAACATTTTAAGGTACTGAAAAGCACCCTTCTAAGAGCAGTTCATTGACAATTTTGGAAGAAGATGTTCTACTATACACCCAACATTGTAATATTAAAGACACTTTAAGAAAAGCTATATTTTGCATCCATCTCTGCCTGAACAAACCCCAGAGCCCAAAGTTCAGCTCTAGCTAAAAAGAGAAAGCAAAAAGTAAAAACCAAGTTTCTAAAATCTCCTCTAGATGTTTAATCCATGCCTAATGAAACCAGGTAGCCTGGCCATAAGTGAGCAGACTATTTATCTGCTGTCTGGATATTTAAGATTCAAAGGAAGAGGAGTCCGTGTCATCCATCAGTAAAGCAAGAAACTTGATGGTACCCCAAAAGCTCAGCAATCATTTCAGGTGTGGAGAATCAGCACTGAGGCTTGGGGAACTCCAGCTCCTGGCTGCATTTCCTGTGACCTGTCCCACCAAATACTCACACATTGTAGGTCTCTTCCCTCTTCCTCACTCCTTCCTAGATAAAGGACTGATAGGAAAGACATTTGCAAGCATTCAGAAGCCCCTCCTGTCTGACCAGCTCATTCCTCACCATTCCCTCCTCTCCCAGGCCTGGACAGCAGTGGCCTATGTCCCTAACTCCTGTAATGGGGAGATAAAACACTCCAGCTGCTTAACAGGGGGCTCAACAATAGTTATTCCACAGCATTTCAAAACCTAGTTTGCTTCTATTTTAGTAATCTTGTCCACCTGCCCACACCACAACCATGCATCTATTCTTCCTGCATCACTCTTCCCCCTTCCCCAGTTCCCCCCATCTCTCCACATACTTCTCTACCTGCTGCTTTTTCTCTTCCCTTCAACTGTTTACTATTTCCCATAGATCACCGGCTGGAGTTCACCTCCCCACACCATTCACACTATCAGCATATTGCTCCTGGCCACAGAAATTCAGGTATTTAGCAGCTGATCTACTTTTACATCCCCTCTTTGGCTGTTCTTACCTACTTCTGGCTACAGTATGACTCAACTCGTCTGATTTCATTTCACGGGTACCTGACTGTCAGTCCAAGATCAAAACACGCCCTCCCCAAATTTATCTCTTATGATTTGGTGCCTTTTCTTCACAGACAATAGCACCATCCTCTTTGACATCCAGCCTCTCTATGGGCTGCATTCACATCCTCAGAGGGAAGCTGAATCTCATTTTTCAGGCTCTTTCTGAAAATAAAGTTTTAAAACACAACATTCTCTTTCTAAACACATCATTCAAATTCCTCACTGTGCTCCCAAACCTTCCCTTCCAGTTACCAACCTGCCTTTTTTTCTAGCCTGACATAATGCCAAACTGATGATGATTGTCCACCCCAAATCCTCCTCATCCCCTCTTCTGAGTGTGTGCCATCCATATGTACAAATCTCTACTTCTTTTCTCTCAGAAGGACGTCAGCCCATGTATCTCAGCTTCCACGGCTTTTCTAGCTTGTTCCTCTCTCTCCAGGATCCTGGAAACTTCTCAAAACCTATTGTGGAAACACCAAAACCCACTCTGTTTTCAAAAACATGAATTCATGCTTTCTCTGGTTGAATCCAGGATATGTTTGGGAGGGATTCTCTCACAATATTTCTTGAAGGTACATTTTACTTTTGAAGCTTTGATACCAATCATCAGCTAAAACATATGTACAGACAATCCTCTTTAAATATCACATCTGCACGTTCTTTTAAGTCAAAACAGTGGTTTTGTGCAGTATCTCTCACAATACTGAGCTCCCACTAGAGCTTTTAATATTCCCTAATACTCTAGTGCTTAAAGTCTTAAGCTTCACTAAATATTTAGTGACTAAGTATGTAGTGACAAAAGCAGCGGCTATTATTATCATCCTTTGATGTCTAATATTAAATTTAAAGCCAAGAAATTCAGTGATTATCCAAAAGCCTCATACTTCTGAAAGTTTCAGAACTGCTGATGCCTGCTTAAATCACAGTCTGTTTCTCTTGTATTTTTGCTAGTTATAGAAGTTTGAAACACAAGAAAGACATTTTTGTATTTCAGTAGGCAAGTGTCTAAGGTGCTTTAGCTGGAATCTTATGATTGGCCTTTAAACAATCCATTCTCTCATTACATGGCCAACCATTCAGTGACCCTGGATGGGTTCCTAGGATGGAGAATTTTAGGGAAGGTTAATTAGACTTGACCTGCCACAACAAACCAGGAGAAACTTGGTGCCTCAGAAGGGGTCATATTGCTAAGTTGAATTTCACAGGCCACAAACTGACACTGAGAAAAAGTTTTTTAAAAAGTAAATGCAGGCATGCATATGATTGATAAGAGAGTCACTGTGTAGGCTCAATACTTGCTGATGTACAAATAGGTTGTTGACCTTGAGTCTTCAACCTAAGCCTTAGAGCACCATCAAAAAAATTAAGACCGATATTGCTAAAGCCAACACCTTGTTAATTTAGTGCTAATGAGTTTCAAAGCACAGGAAAAAAAAAACCATAAGCCCTTATAAACTCCAGATTAAAAAAAGTCACCTGATGATAGTTCTAAAAAAGACAATTTGGCTTTTTAAAGCCGAACTGCTGGGGGCAGGGATGGCTCTACATAAATAGTCCTCTGGGTTAGAGGCTATTTATTGATTTCAGGACTACAAAAAAAGCCATTAATAAAACAAGACATCAAGAAGAGCTTAAAATACTTTGTTCTGAAGAGCTCAGGGGAAACAAACAGCTCACAGGTTCCAAAATATTTTTAAATAATATACATAAGATTTGGGGTTTTTGCTCATGAAAGAGACCAGACTGGAAGCTGAAGTCACAGATTTATGCCCAGAACAGGTGTGGATTTCTCACACATTGTCTCCTTCCCCACAAACATTCTAACCTGAAAAAACCAACAACATCCACAGTCACTGCCCTGACTTTGCAGTCCCTAGTCCTCCTACTGGGATGGGCAGCATCAGCTGTGAGGATGACTGCAGGAACATACGTGCTCCCCTCCTTCGAGAACAAGACCAAGGTCTGGCAAACTCCTTCTGTTACAAGGAGCAACACAGCCCAAGCAGGAAAAAAAATTCTACTTTTCTGAACTGTGTTTATGGGACACAGACACACTTAAAATGATCTTCACTTCTTACACAAAACGAACCAGGAAAGTTGCAGGAGTTCAAATATACTTGGTAGTATTTTTCCTGGTAAAAACAGGAAGGAGAAATGGGAAATCTGCCACTCAGGGAACCAGATTTGAAATTATCTGTTCTGATTAGTACTCTGTATACTTCTTGGAAACATGGGAAGGGGAGACCCTAAGCACGTTCTGTATACAGGATAGAATTTGCTTATTTTTCTTGACTCTGGTTTCAGCTCTGCTGTATTGCTTCATGTCACAGGAGCTTCACAAGAAAATGGATATAAATCTCAATGCAGTTTTAAAAGTCTTTAAAATACCAACATGGATACTACATCAAGCCAACTTCTTATATTACTGCCTTTGATCCCAAAGAAAAAAAATAAACATAACAAAATACTATGAAAGTTATATACATCTCCTGCAGACCTGGTCCCAACTGCCATAGCTGCACTGATTCCAATGAAGTGAGGTTATTTTTTATCAGCTGGGGACTTGGCCTGAAAAAGGTGAAGGCACTCAGCAGCATGTCAAATTAACTGTGTGCATTTAAGCTCATTTTACTTACAATTAAAGCCTTCATGCTTTGAAAAACAGTACAAAGCTGTAATTCTTGCAGAAACGCTAAGAAAGCAATATGGAAATAAGACCCAAACCAATATTCCTTTAAGTTCAGAGGAAGTTCTGCTGAGTTTGAGGGACCTTCACCAGTCAAAATAACATAACTATTTGTTTGGAGACCTGAGATAGGTTCCTAACAGCAGACACGAGCCATAGTCCAGTCTGAAATAACTGTTAAATGTTCAGCTTCTCAGGCCATAAGCTAGGATCCTTATTTCTGCACCAAGAATCACCTGATACATGGCCACAGCTGGTCAAATTGTTTTTACAGGTCAAGAAAAGTCAACAGAAGGAGAGTGTAATTTCAGATGACTCAGGCAGACTAGTTCAGCATTTGTTCTTTTTTGTTTTTAAATAATGAGAGCAGCCAGTGCTAAAAGTTAATATTGTAACAATTCCTGTGGAATTCAGCTCCCTGGAGACTGCTCCGAAGTCCATGAGCAGCCTGCCCCCAATGCCCCTGTGCTAGCTTCACTTACCCCCAGCCACCTTGCTCCTTTGTTGGCAGCCTGCTGAATCTGCACTTTTTTAAGGGTGACATTGTAGACAGCTCCATCTTCTACCTCTTCACCCCCATCCTGAAATGTGGTCTGCCAGGAAAAAGAGAAAGAAAAATAAGATGAAAAAGAACGTTTTCCCCCTTCTGCTGACCACAATCTATCCCAGGTGCTCTGCTGCTCCAAGCAGAGCAGAGGAGAGGGGCAGCACAAAGTAAACACAACATTCAAAGCAATCCAGGATACCCTTAGGTTGTGGGAGCACTGGAGATATTCTTGGCAAGATTCCTGTGGTATCGAGGTACCCTGACTTTCCATATAACTGTTTTTCCCAGACTAGCACATATTTTAAAAAGTTGCATAAAGTCTTCTAAGGAAATAGTTTGGTTTTGATTAACAGTCGTCTCTTTCCTCCCCCCGTTTCTACAGCAATTAATCTCTTCGGCTTTTCATTTAGGGAAGGATTCGCACTTTTAAAACTGCTGAATTACTTCGGCAGACAGCCTTGAATCTTTGAAGCTACAGAACACTTAAAACACAGCGACATTTTAATTCTCTTGAGAAGAAGGGATCTGAAACGCTCGTGATTTGCTCTCCCAAAAACCTATTATTTCAAGAACAAGAAAAAAACTGAAGCAGCTTTAGAACCGGGGCGGGGGGGGGGAAGGGAAGAGTGGTTAAAAGTCGTAAATAAGAAGCCAAGGATAATGAAGCAGAGTGAAATGTCTTTCGAACTTCCAGCAAACGCGGGATGTAGCGGCTCTGCTCGGAACCGGGTACGGCATCGCTGGGCACAGCAAATCCTGGCAGCAGGCACGGCACCTCTGATCACGGCATCGGTGGGACACAACACCCCTGGCACTGGGGACAGCACCGCCGGGACCGGGCACAGCACCGCCGGGACCGGGCACGGCACCACTGGCACCGAATACGGCACCGCCGGGCCTGGGCACGGCATCGCTCGGCATGGCATCGCTTGGCACGGCCTCGTCCGGCACCGGGCACAGCATCCCTGGCACTGAGCATCGCTGGCAGAGGGACCGGCGGCAGGGCAGGGGATGGGACAGGCGGTTACCATTTTCGCTCTCCACAGCAGTTTCATCCTCGGTGTCTTGCCGGGCGCCTGGCCGGACACGCCGCGCCGCGGGCCGGGCCGGGCCGAGCGGCTCCTGGCTCGGGCGGGAGGGAAGGAGTAGGGGCAGGACGGACGGACGGACGGATGGACGGGGGAGGCGGCCGTGCCTGGCGCCGCCTCGGCCCGGCCAGGCCCGCGCAGGATTTCCTGTTTATGGCCGCAGCCCAGCTCAGAGCACCCTGCCTGGAAGTGCTGCCCCGGCAGCCCCCGCTCGGCTCCGCATGCAGCGGACGCCTCCTGCCCGCCTCCCACAGAAGCGCCTCCTCCTCATCTCTCTCTTCCCCTCCTTCCCCTCCTGCTCCTCTCTCCTCTATCGGTGCCCGGGCAGGGCCGAGGGGAGTAGGGTCCGGCGTTCGGGCTGCAGTGAGTTTTACTCTATGCTTAACTTAAAGAACTTACTTCTGTCAGTTGCAAAGTAAGGAAATTGAAGCCCGGCAATCGCCGACACTGTCCTCACTTTTACTCTGTATCGCTCACAAAGCAGCACCCATGAGCCACGCACCTGTGGATGCTTTAGCGATAGGCACCTGCGTGCTGACACGACGACCACAAGACACCCTAAAAACCCCACTAACTTTGTTGCCTCCTGAGCTGTTTTTAGTTAGCTGCTTTTTGGGACTGAAAATAGGGATGATTCAAGTGCACAAATTGCCGTGCAAGGCAACGAAAGTGCTGAGGATTGAAACAGAGCTCAGACCTCCTAAAGCCCGACACTGATCTCCAGCATGTTCCTGTTTAATTTCACCAGTGTTAGTACCGATGACCTGAGGAGCATTGCAGGCTTGGGGGCTGTCAGTACTTATGCCTCTTAAAATGAGGAATCATACAGAAGCAAGGAACATTATTTTCAGCTACAAAACCAAGACTGAGCTGTGTGGTCAAGGTGCCCTGATCTGATCACTTGCCAGGCTGTGCTTTTAGTTTACATATGTGATCCCGAAGTGATCTGGAATAAACAGACATCGATAACCTGACTCAAATGTACTGCACCTACAAACTGAAGTGTAGATTTCCCAGAGTCCTGTGGCTTCTCCTGTAAAACTGCAAAGAGCATTCTGAATGTTTAAGATTTTGCAAACTGCTCTTCCACGTCATAATTTTAATGTGTAGAAAGCAGAGTGTGCATTGAATCCCTCGTGGCCAGCTCAGTAGATGTGTGAGTACCTGCAGAGCAAATTGCCATTGAACAGGACCAACATACCAGCATATGCAAATGCATATCCAGCCAAAAGAAATACAACACCAAAGCCAAAAAATTACTCTGAAATAAAAGGTTTTTTGTATGATGATGTCCTGGTGCCACAGTCCATGCACTACCATCACTTCGGGTGGCTGTCACAAAGAAATGGCACTTATCTTTCCATTTCTTCACTAAAAAGAAAATGGCAGTGAGTAAATACAGTGGGAAGGAGCTCCTGTATTTGATCCTATTTTGTTTCTCTTGAATCACATGTTTCAGACTGGAGCCTTACAGAACACCTTATGGACAGACAAGCTCAGGACTTTCCATTCAAGGAAGAGCACAAGCCCTCTCAAAAATTATGTTCCTGAATCCTCTTGACCACTGACAAATGACAGAGAGAACCTCCATCAGGAAGGAGCAGCAGATGACCTCATATGGTTTAGCAAGCAGCAGAAAGCTACCATTTTTATTTATTGGATTTGCCATTAGTATTGCACAGAATTAGATTTTCTTCACAGATTATTTTTAGGGAGATACAATGCCCAGACTTTAGAACCATTGAATTGTTTAGATGGGAAACCATCTCTGAGATCACAGAGTCCAATCATGTCACAATGAAAGTTTACAGAAGGGGCAGTAATCAGACATTCTATTGATGACTGTCTGCCTTGGGAAAAGGATATTTCAAGGCCCCTAAAAATCTGCATTATATATGCAAACACTGATTATTTAATACTGGAAAAGTGAAAAAGCATATGTAACACTTAATTACATGTAAAATCTATTATACACTGTACAACCACTTATTTGAGACCAAGAGAGAGTCCAAATGCACAGGAAAACATGAAGAGCAACCCGACTCTGATTAATCTAAAATATGTTCTCTAAAGATTTCAAGGACAGAAGGAAGCCTGAAAATGAAGAAGAGCCTACAACTCAGTTTAGTAGAACTGCTGGTTTGCTCTTTTAGCAGATTTTAATCACAAAACTGATCTATGAATGATCATAGATCATTCCAATGAACCATACAGTCAACACTGTATTAAACATTTAGTTCTTTCCAAATTATGTTCACATGTAATAACTACATTCCTGCCATAATCAAGTCCTGTGCCTGCCCTTTTTTACCAAAGCAGAATTGTTCCTCTAATATATCTGAGCACACTGTCCCTCCCACCTGCAACAAGAGAGAAGCACAAATCTACTTGTGAATGCAACTTTACACTTCTTACAGTGAAATGTTATAAAAGAAAATACTTTGAGGTCTGGAAAACTCTCAGACTGCAGATCATTGACCACTTACGGCCCAACAAGAACTGGCTGACTGTCCACAGAGTAATAAGGCAGTGGCAGAGTGATGATTTTCCCTTGGTTTCAGCTGTTGCTACAGTTGGCATGAAGATGCCTGCATGGGAAGACAAAGCACAAGATCCGTAAAGCAGCTGGAAATAAAAACCAGCTTGTCTGACTGCCCCTGCTCAGGGCCTGACAGGAGGAGAGGAGGAAACCAGAATATATATTTCCATATCCGAATATGGAAAATATTTGGGAGAGCAAAGGAAAAGGATGAAGCAATGATGTGATGCAAGAATGATCACTGACAGCTTCTGTAGGAGAGAAAGAAATCACACAGCCTGAAAGGACAAAGCCATGTATCTGAGGTGTGCATGCAGCTCACTTTCACTGGGGAAGTATGTTCGCTGGGAGATGGGAAAAAACCTACACTGCTATCTTTTTTTTTTTTTTTTTTTTATTTTAAAAAAAATAAAAATACACTCCTTGCATTACAAAAGCCATAAGTTAAATCATGGTTTCAAGAAGGTCCTTTAAATGGCAGCACCAGCTCAAGCCATTTCCACTCCTTGGTGCTTGAGTAGGCCGGGAGCCAGAACTGGTTGTGTGTTGGTTATGCAAGACACTTCCTAGTAACCATGCCTTTGTAGTCAACATTTCTACAGTATTTCCTTTTTCTGCAAAGCAATGCTACCTCAAGGGCATTACCTAACCCATAACTGAAAAAGAAAATTCCATGAGACACTGTTCATTCCATAGGAAATACAAGAATCCATCATATAGAATAAAGCCTGTCCAAAGAGACACCCCTGCAATGGATGATGCCTTTGAAGTGAGTGCGTACAAAAGAAAATAAATACTGTTCCTGTTAAGACTCTCATTGATTGTTATTCATCTGGTTTCTTTAAACCATACTAAGTTCTTGCTTTCTGTTTACAGAACATGCTCTCAGTTCAATAACTAACAAGTGCCATTGCCTACAGTTCTGGAGATTGAAACGAAAAAACAAAATCATATGCAGGTGAACCACAAAAGCTAGATAATGCAGACACTACAGAAATCCAAACACAAATCAATTTTATACTGTGTTTTTTTGACAGCCCCCTCTGACATGTAGCTTGGCTGCAGAGAGCTCTTCACCATAGACACTACAGGAGATTCACCTAGGAGTGTTCCTTTACATCGTGCACACCAAAGTTCCAGCTTCCCACTCCATTATACAGTTTGTCATGAGCTGCTTTAGAGCTGCTTAATATTCAGTGCACTGCAATCTGCTGAAGGTCCTTTATGGCACAAAGCACCTCACAGGCACTTACATTTCCAACAGTATGGGCAATGCTCTGCACATGCTGTGAGCTGATGTAGAGGGGAGCAGAAGTAAACCAGGTCTTCCATCTGCCTCATCTGAGATTAATTAACTTGGTTAAACATATTCTTTAAATGACTGAGATGCACTATCATTACACATCAGCCAGTCAGAAAAGTTGTTAGCATCAAACATTGAATTTCAATTACAAACTAACTAATCAAAGCGAACAAAATGCTACATTACACACTGTATGTCTGCTTTTTTACTCTCTGCAACCTTGGCAAGCCTCACTCCTGTGCAAAACGGAAAACACTGCTCCCCCCTCACTCTGAAAGATGTGACAGTGCAGTTGCAGCTCAGTAAAGAGCCAGACACACAAGTCCATCATAATCTGTCTTCCTGGAAACCAGAACTAAACAAAAGCCTTCAAGTAATTTCAAATATTAACCAGCTTCATTGTAAACTGCCAGAGGAAATGCATCAGAGCTCCCATACATAAAACTAAATTAATGATTCATAAGGCTGCATAATTAACTATGCTAAGTCAAAAAATTATGTAGTTAAGGAAGCACATCCAACCATCCCTGGCCCTCTGATTTCATGTGTGATTGCAATTAGATAGTCATGCACTGTTTCACAGGCTGTGCTGTCAAAAGGGACATAATCTCTGATCTGGGGGGCATATCTCCTTCAGGATCAGCAAGTCCCTGGACTCCCATTGGGAAAGCCTTCAAAGCAATCCTGCATGTAAAACCAGGGGCACATTGCTGGGAAAGTGCACCCCTGCTATGTCGTGGGGAGTAACAGCAGCAGATTGTTACTGGATTGTTACTACTAGATAGAGTAGTAACAATCTGCCTACAGAGGAGTGCAAATAGGGCCTAAGAGTCTGGGCTTAGCCCTATCCCTACTCATCTGTATCTTATCCCTACTCACTCTCTGGGCTCCTTGGAAATGACCTGCAGAAGAAGAGACTTCAGGTCCTAGAACTCGACTTTCATTTTCATGGATCACAAAACATGCAGAAACCTTTTGTAAACCATAAGTGCTTTGAGAGGTTTTCTGTTCCAGTTCCATGGCCACTTGACCTTGCAGCTTCAGAGCAATATCCTTCTCTAATATTTTGTGCTGCAGAGCTCCTCAGTTGCTCACAGTAAATACTCTCTACTGCACATTTCAGCAGCTTTGAAGGAAGAAACAACATCCTGCAGTGATCATTGAGATCACTGATCATTGTTTTCTGAGATCATTGTTTTCTGAGGCTCACAACTCAGTCAAATCAAAGCTAAAACTAAGGTTCTTCATAGTTATGGCTATTTCAATGCCAAATTTTAGCCCACAGGCCTCAGCTACTCACACTGCAGAACTGCTCAAAAGAAGGCAGCAAAAATCTTTATGAAGGGGAAAAATAGTTTTCCACTCTCCTCATATTCACACATGGATGAAATGTTTTTGCTCAAACTTTCCAAAAAGTTCACCTTTGAGCAGAGGCCAAGGGCATTATTTGAACAATTTTAAAACTCTCTGCAAAGAATAAATACTTTAATCATATAAAAAGACACTGCTCAATTAAGAATTTGACTGTGGGTAACTCTCCTGACATCAATTCCATTGTCATGGGACCTGAATCAACCTCAGTGTTTATGCAGAAATAATAAAAATTATCCCTGCCTTCTCCAACAAAAAATTATGGAAGACTGAGAACAGAAGGCTAATACACCCAGCAATCATTTCATCTGTACAAGAACACAACAGTGCCATAACAGAACATACCAAAATGGCTAAGCCAAAATATTCATGTCAGATATGAAATAAATCAAATGGCTCTCATAATGTTACTCAAAAGATTGTCCCCACTGTGTTTCAGATCTTTTTCTGCACCTAAGTCAGGTTTAATAATTAAATTTGCCATTGCACCAACATATATTGGGTTGATTTAGCACAATGCTGATTTTCTCTCATTGCTCTCGTCTCCATACACAGGCTGATTCTCCATAAGACATTTCTTACTTTCAATACAAATTTATAATTTATATTATTGGCTAATTAATACTCAGTCCTCCCTCTCCTTCCCAAATTACTTGCCATGGTTCCTGTTCTTTTTGAGCAAGCTTCAGTTTCCAGAATAAGAAATTCAACTATTTGATCGAGTTCTCAAAACTTCCCTTCTGCCCTTTTTCATTTTGATTTGATTACAGATATACTGCACATATGCCTTTTATGGCCCTGTTACAGTATGTTTAAACAGGATAAATCTCGTTGACTATAAGGATCTTCATCTCCTAATTGTGGCACAGAGTCTTTTTCACTTTTCCTCTTAAAAGGGAAGTATTTCCTCCCCTAGAAGCCTGTATCACTCCAGTATCCTTTAATCCAAGCACTCCCCAGAATACTCTGGGCTTATTAATTATATTGGAATGCCTGTTATTTAGGATACTGGGAGTATTTCCCCTTCTGTCTGGGGAGTCCCTCTGCCTGTCCCTCTGAGCAGACCTTTGCCAGTGAGGTCAGTATTTATATCTAACTAGTTCAAAGCCCAAAGACCTTGTCCCTCCCACTCACTGGGTTGAAATCAGATGGCAGCATGTCTTATGTTTGACTCACTCCCTTCATGCACACACTTAGTTTCCACAACGTGTAAATTAAGAGTTTGAATTTAAATGCTGTTCCTACAAAAAGTCCTAGTGCTTGCATTTTCTTGACCTCTAAGATTAAAATAACAGGGATTAATTAATCATAAATCCTTGTATTCTTATAGTTTATGTTATTTGCTTTTTTAATCTAAATGATCCATATTAAATTTAAGAACTACATTCCCCCCCCTTTTATTGTGGGACATGTTTCAGGATACTCAGAAGTTCCTATACCCTGATTTAAGGACCCTGCTGAATGCCTGTCATTTCAGAGAGATCTTCTGGATGCTGGAGATGGTTGCATGTCATGGTGAGAGTGGCTTCGACAATCCTTAAAGCTCTAGAGTCCCCTGACATCAGGGCAACTGAGGCACAAAATAAAAAGTGCAGGTCCAATGGAATGCCCGAGAACATAAGAACTTTAATAAGGAAAATAAAGTAGGGATGAGACCGATAAACCACACACGTATAGGGACAGGCTCCAAAGACCAGAAATCAAGGGTAAGTAACAATTTATAATGTTGGGAGTGGAACAGTCCAGGAAGATAACCTTATAGGGGAAACAGGTAACCAATAGGGGAACAGAACTTGGAATAATCAACATAATTTAATATAATAACACTAGGAGATGATGGGCAGGTCTTTCAAGCTTGCCTCAACCTAACAAATGTTTCCCAGAGCTTGAAGCTAACACCTAGGGGTTCAGGGATGAAATCTTTCTGGCCCTGGGTCCCAGCAGGCCTGGCTCCCACAGTTGCATACCATGGACTATTTTCTCAGACAGATCTTAAACAAAGCCATGAAGGTTTTTTACTAACCCAAAGTTTTTCCCAGCAGTCAGGCAACAGTAAGTCAGAATTGTTATAATGTTTTCTCCTCTTCATTGGGCTGAAACGGAAATAGTTGAAGGGAAGGGGAGCAGCAATTCATCTTATCTGTAGCTATCTTGATCTTTTTAATGCTACATTCATTCTATCTGACTTCACCAAATCCTACAAAGATTTTATAGCTCTTCTATAGACCCCAGGAGGCCCTATTAAATCAGACTCCTATTAAATCAGAAAGGTTCTCCGCAGATTGCTTTTGAGCAGGGAGGAGCCACAAACAAGAGAATTGTAAACAAATATGTAACAGATAACTCTAGAAATGGATATAGTGGTCCCTCTGCAACCACACAAAGTTTTTTTGTAACACGTACTCCTCAAACAATTAAAATTTCGCAATTTTGGGCTTTACTAACTACTGCAGCCTTGAGCACAGAAATCTCTAAATCAGAAATTTTATCTTTTGAGTGCAGTGCAATAAAATCCAGCTTTGTGGAGACTGAGGTTTGGGGGTTTGGAGTTACCTTTTTCTTTGATTGTTTTTACTTCCTCCATCTCTAAAATATCCTACAGTTACATACATGGGTCTGTACAACAGTGACTTGCCTTCTTCAATTTCCATGAATCTTCTTCAGGAGAGATTTATTCTTTCATAAGAATTTATGTTCTTTCATAATCTTAAACCTCTCCAGCAAGTTCCACCCTTGGATAATAAATTCTGTAACTGTTTGAAAACAAGACAAAGGCAGTTTTGAAGTGCAGACCGCAACACATTTACTTCTAATGTTCATGATGTTCTCTCTCTGGTGAAACACAATTGAGTAAAGTCACAACACAGATAAGGAAGAGGCTCAGTCATGTCCATAAGATGCCATGCTAGCCACACACACAGTGGCACTCTGGTTTAATGAATGAGTGCTAAACATGTTTCTGGAAGTGGCCTATTTTGCTTAGGGAGGCAAAAATGCCTTTATCAGCATAAGTCAACTCCCATTTTTTTCCCTTTCTGCTGCTGTGACTCTTGTCTTCTATCTACTGCAGACTCCAAGCTTTCCAAAGCTCACATTCCTACCCACCAGATCAGTAAAAACGCAACATTAAGACTTTCTTTTTCATTCACTTATTTAATACTCACTTTTAAGACCCCTCAAAACTCAGTCTCACTTTTTGACTCTCCTTATTTTATTTTTAAAAGCTTTTCATGTCTACTGATGCTTCTCACAGATCAATGCCTACCAGAAGCTCCCCAAGGATAAAGGCTTTGTCTTTTATATACTATCACTATACCCTTCATAATGTATTTCAAAACTATACACCCAGCTTTGAGATCCACCTTTATTCTGATACCAGAAATGCATCTGTAGTTCACAACAAGCAATATTTCCTTTACCAACAGAGGCTTAAAAAATACACAGCCCTTTTTGAGGCATATCACTAGTGATCTCAAAGTACTTGCTTTTGTTGGTATTTACCCTCATCCTTTGCCCTACATTCTTCCCCTTGTTTATTCTGCTTCTGTGCTGCCTTTTGATTTTCATGCCGTGCTCTGAGACAGACTCCTGCCCACTTGCAGATGTTCCAGGACAGGGCATAAACCCTTGTTATGACCTTTAGGCGCTGTTACAGTGCAAGGACAGATTTTACGATGGATCCCTCAAATCCAACATCCAATACTCCTGCCACCGGTGCCATGGGGATGTAGAATAATAGAGCACAACTCACTTGAACAAATGATCAACACGTATTAAAAATGCTGTGAATTTTTGGGAGCAGCACACTCCAGATAAAAAGAAATCCATCTTGTTACCTGGCAGCTACAAGTGTCATCCACCACTTCCTTGAAGTGCTGCTGGTGACTTCAGCAGATTCACTTGCTAGGGAAAGGTGACAGGATTAGACCCACAGGCTGTAAACACTTCCCTCTGGGATCACTTGGCTTTCTTATTATTGGCACATTGTGATCAGGCAGCAAAGACATTAATTTAAGGATACTCGTTTCTATTTCCAGCTCTATTACATCTATTTTTGTTTGAACTTATTTAAAGACAACATAATCAACCCAGGAACAAAAGGCAGGAAGGAGATGGAAGCCCACAATGCTCTAGACAATGGCAGGAAACAACCTGTGTTTTGACAGTTCCCCCAGTTCTCTTCCAGATGATCTTTACCAAAGAATTAGACAAAGTCCAAAAATCAAAATAAAACCCAAAACCCTGTGAAGAGGAAATCCTCTTGTATAGGTGGTAACAGAGTGGAAAATTTTAGAGAAAATTCAGGTCTAGCATCTAGCCTACTGACAACTTACTTAGCAAACTCAAACCTTATCCATTGTATTGGGATTACATACTTGTATTTCTAAGGTTTTACAGAAAGACTTCCTCAACAAAACCCAAGACCTTCAAAACTGGCAGAAGTTGAACACTTAATGAAAAATTGTAACAAAAGCTGGCACAGAAACCACTGTTTTATTCTGTGGAGATCACCTGGAAACACAGAAATAAACAGGATGGAAGACCCTCTTTTCAGGGGCATATTATAAACAGCAAATTAATTGTGCAATATGGTACTATGCTCAGGGAGATGAGCTGGATTGGAAATTGAAACCTAGAGTAGATAATTATAAAATATACATTAAAAACCATTAAGCCACACACCAAAAAGTCAAAGGAATATTAAATTCTTTCACTTTGGATTATAAGATGAACACTGAGAGATCCATGGAGGAACATTTCTGGTAAAGTTATTCAGTACTTGTCCATAACTGAATTGTCAGAACATATATATATATATGCAGTAGATAGGCAATTTTTCAGTCCTGGTGTACCCACATCTGCCTTCTGCATTACAGCAATTTTGCAACATCCTCAAAAAAATTAGCTTAAACATACAACCTTTCATCCACTAATCAGTTCTGACCTGAAGCCACCTTGCTAGAGAGGCCTATTCAAGGAAAGACTTTGGTAAAAGTGCCAGCAAGAACACAAGAAAGAGTCAAATATTACAAAATAATACAAAAGTACAAATAAAGTGGTCACCAGTGCACTGAGGAATGGAATAAACCACCCAATGCATTCCCCATCCAGCACCAGGCAGCATCAGGTCCCAGTATGTTTCAGTTATTACAGATTTATCCTGGATTAAACCTGCAACAGAAAGTGAAATGGCTCCATATTTTCCTCTTCCCCCAAATACACGTCAATCATTCTTAATGGATTGTTTTCTAAACCTTTCCTTTGCAAAGAAAAAAGAAATCAAAGAAGCCACAAACTTACTATCTTTCTTTTAAGAAAAAATTGAGAATTTAAGCTCCAGCCACGAAAGCAGCCAGCCGTGCATTCATCACCACAATGTGGCATGATGTGTCACTTGAGAATTTGGCACCCACTTAAGAAAAGGAATTCTGCTTATTTTTGTCCCACTGGTTAGTCCAAATCCAAGTGCAAAGTTGCATAACCCCTCCAATTCTGCTGGAGAAATAAGTCGGAACCAAAATCTATGGAAGAGAGGAGGAATAAAGAAAAAAATAATCCCAGCCCTCTTTTTGGGATAAGATGTTATAAATTAAGAAGCAAGAGTTCTGTTCTTACACTCCTTGGCAGGCTTCTTGCTCTTCCAAGTGGACTCTAGACTTCATATATTTCTTTCCCTCTCTCCCTTTCTGCCCCAACCCTTGATGACAGTATTTGGCAGGAATTTCTAATTAAAAAACAAAAACCAGACTGCCTCTGTGCTACCCCAGCAAACCTCTCTGGGGAAATTATGTTCTTTGATCAGCAATTCCTGTTCAGCTCAGAATGCCAGCATGAGGAAAGCAGCTGGCAGCCTCAGAACAAACCTTACAAAAAGAGAGGCTGAAACCAACAGAGAATCACTGACAAAGAAGTGCACAAGGTCTCTGGTAAGATGTTATTTCCAGTGCTCTCACAACAACACAGGACTCAGTAACAACTTGAGCCACCAGAGGCCTGGAAAAGCCAGTGGATGGTTGTGGATAATTCTGTGACTGCAATCCCAACAACTGCCATGCAGACACCTAAAGATATTGTCCAGTTTAATCTTAACACCAAGAGATTTACTCAAATTCCTTTCCACAAGCAATTCTAATAATGCAGCTATCACCAGATCTCCCAAGACTTCAAGATTATTTTGACGGACATTAATTTTTTTTCCTGAGAAACATAATATCTGTTTACAAGTGCATAGAAAGCCAAAGTTTAAGGATTACGGTCATTAAATCCTCCTAATCTCAATCAGACTGCTCCTCGAGCTTTAATTTGAAAATCCATGTATTACTTTCAATTTCCTTATGATTAAATACCAAAATCTGAGATCATAGCTGAGTTCTGGAAAAGACCCAAGAGTTAAATCTCCAGGGAAGTCAGGCAATTGGGATCAGACAGAGATATATATTTGGGTTTTTATGACAGTGATACTGGATAACACTCCAGCCTTGCATTTTCCCCTCTTTTTCAGCTTTACTCATTTTTTCCTTTTAAGAAAAGGTGATCTTTTTACTTGCCTCTCATCACTAATCAGATCTAGATAACACTAACTAACCCCTACAACAGCCCAGCTACTGAAGGTTTAGTGACAGGGGGAAGGATGAGAGAAGAGAACAGTGTTGTCCCTCCAAGGCAATTCACCTCCAATTTGAAGGTCTGGCCTTTTCCTGAGGCTGTCACCACAACACTCTCATCAATTGTATCTCCATAATAGTATGGGTCCCCTTCCTCCTCTCACACCTCCTTTTATTTAATCACCATGGATTTCCTTCCCTGTAACATTGCTTCCAGCTCTCAGCCTACTCAGTGTACAAATGGCAGATTCCTCTGGTTCAGTCTGTGGTTGAGGGATGAGGAAAGCAGTTCCTCCAACAGTATTTAGACAAGAAAGATGGAAAAAATATTCCAAAGGAATATTCAACTCATTAAATATTGATTAAAATAAAAATACCTTAATGGAATGCCCTGCATATAACATAGAGGGCATTAATGAACTTGTACCTTCATGTTTAATCAAAAGTCTGAAAAAAATATATGTACCACATCTATGTTATGATTAGTTCCAGGAGCAGCCCTCTTATCACACTATATTAGGAACAGTGAAGCAATACGACACTGACTCCCTTGGCTGCATTGTCTAAGAGAGCAAAGTTTATTACTCTTAATCTTCTTTTATACATGTTTGAGAAGGTCCGAGACCAACTCTCATTGGTCATTAAAGCAACACATCCACTATCATTGGTTAAGTGGAACACCACCCCTTGACTGAACAACACCTGCAGATTGTTGTCCTTTACCAAGGACTGTTTGGATTCTTTTGGATTCTTTCTCATGCTTTCTCAGGCCAGACTGAGAAGCCTGTGTGACTTAGTTTCACACAGGCTCTGTTTCCTGCTTACTTTTTGCATTTAGCATCCATAACCTCTCCCAGAACAATTCTATGGCTGCAAATCCTCTGCCTGTGCTAACCTGCCCTCTCTAATCTTTGTTGGTCTCTGTGCTCATGCAAGAACAGAATACACCACCCAGATCAAACACAGATATTAAATAGATACGCTGAAAAAAGAGAGTCCACAGCAAAACTTAATTACTCTCCAAGGGAGGGAGACACCAGGGACTGTGGAATCCCTTCTTAGGATATTATTGTGCTTATTGTGCTGCAGGAAAAGTATCTTATCTAGATCACTGTTTTGTCTTTTCCTGCTCAATTATTTGACAAATTGTTTTACAGTCTCCTTTGATGTATGTATTCAGGCCAGCAACAGTGCAGAGTGGGGAGAAGGGCATCTTCAAAAATTCTTAATGAAGACCAGAAGGGAATTGTCCCAGTTTATCATGTTTTCATTGTAAATAAAGGTGCTATTACAGCTGAGAGAGGAACTACACAGTCATAGCTCAAGAAGGCCATTATGGCTCTCAAATAATGGATTATGAACATATTTTTGGTTTAATCCCCCATCTTTCAACCATAAACCAGAGCAGTAAACCCTGAACCTCAGTACTCCCAGCCCATGCTGGAACTACATGATCTTAAAGGTCTAATGGAAAACAGCTCAGACTATTCAGAGTCCTCATGGAGGTATAGCTAACTTTGTTTATTTCTATCTTTTGCACACTTTTATAGGGTCCTACAGGGTTCACAGGGTTTAACAAGCTACTGTTGGTTTATACATATTGCTTTACATTCTTTTCCATGCACACAATGCCATTGTTTTTCTTGATTCTCTCTGTTCCAGGAGAGTTTCAAGGACACTGTCCTTAGAATTGTTGCCTGGATTGAAAGCTGGGTTGTGCAGACAGGCTTTTACTAAAATATCAAGTCCTTGTTCTGCTAAAATATTCTCTACAATTCCACTATTTGTTCTAGACTTCTACAGATACAGGATAACATACAGCTTAAAACAACTATTCCTATTAATACCATAAGCAAAATTTGTCCCCTTTCTAGCACAAGAGACTTCAACCATCCAGCAATGCCCCAGTTGGCTAACCAACCTCCAATGGGGTCACTATCTTCTTTCAGGGCATGTAACCCATTCTGTAGCTGTTTTAGTTGTTTGTGGATTGAAACTGCATGGTCAGTAAGGTTTAAACAGCACATACCTTTAAACTCCTCACAACCATGTCCTTGTGCCAAGAGCAAGAAATCAACTGCAGCTCCATTTTGTAATACGGCACAATGTACACTACTTATGTCAGCTGAAAGTTCACTTAACATGGTTGATGTCAAATTTAGTTCTTTCCTGGTCCAACAAGCTAGCCTTTTAAGAGTTGATAAGCCTTTAGCAGCAGCTGCTCCTGGGGTAAAAAAGGAGGCCAGCCATAGTATACCATGACCCCAAAAGTCTGGATCTTTAACATCATCACATTGTAATTCATTCAGGCTTCACTTTGACTGTTTGATGTTTTTTACTTTACCAGCTATATTCAGCAATTGGTGTAAATTTGGATGGAACAAAGTAAGTTTTCCAAAGTAACAGGGTCCTTCATGTGGGCTAGCAGGAATCCCATTCCATGCTCTGTCTCCACAGATTAAAAATACTGCATTAGGTAATCACCTTGGTAATTGTCCTGTGAGATTACACTGTGAATAAAAGGCTTTACTTTTGGTGATAGTGATTAGATGAACTATAGAGTTAACTGTAGCCCAGTGTTGCATCACTTTGTTGGCGTGGCTTGTCGTCGGGGCCCAAACATTATCCATCCACCTGAGGTATTGGTGGAGCCTAACAAGTCCAATTCTTCTGGGGACTCTATGGTAACATTGAGAACTTCAATAATTTTGGCTTGCCAACAGGCTTCAAGTTGTCTTGACATGAAGCCAGCAGTGCGATTACACTCTTGTAATACTGCCAATTGCTTGAGTTTCAATTGTGGAGTTTCATTACTAATTAAACCTTTAAATGCTTGAGGATCCCATTCAGGGACTCCTATGAGACAGGTGCGAAAAGGATCTCCAGGTGTGGCTAGGCTTAAACACATTGATTTTTGGCCAGTTAAATGTGCCAGAGTGACCCATATGTTCTGTCACTTTTGGATGTTAGTTAACAGACAGTTGGTCAGGACTATATACAACACAATTACTATGAGTAGTTTGTTCCACACAAATGACACCATACTTTCAGAATCACAGCTAATCAGGCTTTTGTAACTTGCTGAATAATTTTCTTTAAGGTTAATATAATTCAAGTTTAAATGGACTTTCGAATGTGCTCACCTTAACTCTTGAAGGGGGGATAATTAAACCTTATAATAATATCTTCTCTAAAATTATCAATAGTTTGCAAATTACAATTACCACACAAGCTAAAACTTTTTGTCTTAAACTATTCTCTAACTACTGTTAACACATGTGCTCTGGTATTCATGCAATCTAAGCATGAAAGCAATTTGTCTAAAGGGTAAAAATACAGTTACAGTTTTGCTTTTATATACAGTCAGATGGAGTCTCTATACTCTTTTAGATCTTCTACAAAATTCTTCTCACAAACAGACTATGATTTAATCTGATTCAGTCTTGGAACATTTGCTGCTCATGCAACACCAGTTGGCAGTCAATCAGTGACTGACTGAGGGCATCGATGTTCGGATTGTTCTTCACATCCTTCGTGTCTGGTTTGGTCCATTGGCTAGGCACCCACAGCAGTCCAGTATCTGTGGAAACACAACTGTATCCTCACCTGTTAAACAGCAATGGGTTTGGTCCCTCCCAGATACCTGGTTTTGGATTTTTATAATACAATTTTATTTCTGGGGTAGCTTGCATTTTTATCTGACTATTATGAATTACCACAGGGGGCTGCTCTAAATCTCCAACTAAACTGAGGAAATTTAGAGTAAATAGCACTTGTTGCAATTGAATGACAGGGTCTGATTGTTCTGGTGTTTTTTGTTTACTTAAATACTCTTTTAAGGTTCTATGGGCTCTTTCTACAATGGCTTGTCCAGTTGACACATGTAGAATTCTAGTTACGTGTTTAACTCTCCATTTTTGCAAGAACCAAGATACCCATGTTCCTACATATGCAGGCCCATTGTCTGTTTTCAGCTCTTTTGGCACTCCCATCACACCAAAGCAAGCTATTAAATGTTGGATTACATGTATGCTTCGCTCTCCCACTTGTACAGTGGCCCAAATCATTTTTGAAAAGGTATCTACTGTAACATGTACATATTTGAGGCAACCAAATTCGGGCTCATGTGTTACATCCATTTGCCAGATCTCACAGGCTTGAAGACCTCTAGGGCTAACACCTAAGCCTAGACTTGTTCCATATTGACTACATTGTGGACAGGATTTTACAATGCCTTGTGCATCTATTGAGCTGATATCAAATTGTCTCTTTAAGGCTTTTGTGGCTTGGTGAAAGAGAGCGTGACTCTCTCTTGCAGCTGCAAAAGAGTCTCTTGGTGCTGCAACAGCAGGACTGACAAGCTTATCAGCTCTTGCATTGCCTTCTCTGAGACCTAACTCAGTTTGATCACTGCAGATGTGAATGATGCAATAAGATTTTTCTCGATCTCCAATAGCTCTCTTAATTTGCAAGAATAGTTGACACAGTCGCTTATTATTCGGTGGCTTGATGAGAGCATCTTTGATACGTTGGACCACACCTACCACATATAATGAGTCTGATACAATGTTCAGCTTTCTGTCTTGCCAACGAGACAATGCCCATGAGACAGCTGTAAGTTCCAACATCTGCAGTGAGTCATGTGCATCTCCATCTATGGTATTGCTTTTCCAACTCGAACCTTCTCGCCAGGTACAGGCTGTTTTCTTCTGTCGATTTCCTGCATCAGTATATACTGTAAGGCCTTCCACTGGTTGTTGCACTATTTTGGGCTGTTGCAACCACTGTTGCTTTAAGATGATTTGTAAACGTGCTAAGTTCTGGCTGTCTGTCAGGCTATTAACATCTGAAGTGAATAACCAATCCAATGCAGTACTTGCAGTTTCAGACTTAATGCCATGTTCAGTAACTGTCTTTTTGGCTTGCTGCAGGATTTTCCAGTTGTGCTGTTCGTATCGTGGATTTTGTTGGTTATATTAAATGGGGCAAGCTATTGCTCCTGCTGCTTGCCATTCCCCTTCAAGGATTGCATCTCAAATGATGCCTGTCCATCTTTGCCTTGATTTTTGTTTCTTGATCTCTTCTTCTAGGGTAGTAGGGTTAGAGATTGAATAAGATTGTGGTGTTAACAGTGTCTCTAAAGGTGGAGCAGATGGTTCAGGACATATCATATCCTGTAGCTGCTGAACAGATTGTGCTTGCTGTCTCAGCGTTTGCTGTGGAGCTACTTTCTCTTGATGACGCTGAGCTCCACTTGTACTTAATGACTGCTCAATATGTGCTTGCAGCTGTTGCACAAGTTTTTCTATTTGTTGTTGCCACTCTAATACATCTTTTTTCGATGCATCGTTACAATTTATTGGTTCTTCTCCTGCCGGTGGTTGCCCGTATTCTGAGTGCATTGACATGTCATCGTCTGGGGGGAGACGGATGTCTTGCGGCTTTCCCCAGTGAACAGTAGATGGCAGCGAATGATAGATTTTTTCCTTGCTATCTGGGGTTCTTATTTCGGCTGACATTTGGGGCTCCGCCTGGCTGGGGCTGACGCCGTCTCCTTACGGAGACATTTCTACATCCACATTCAGTGGGGTAATTTCCGGGCTGGGCTCTGCTGGTGTGGACCTACCCGGGCCGGTACTTTCCTGAGTTTTTAAAAGTTCTGAGACCGAGCTACATTGCTTTCCTGTGAGTTCCTTTACCAGCCGAACATGACCAGCTCCAAAGAAAGCATCCAGACGGCTGATGGACGTGGCAGGAGGTAACTGCGACACGTCCTTCTTGGACCGAGCCATGGCTTGCAAGGCAGCGGCAGTGACCGTGGACTCCACTTTCATGTCTCTTAAGGTATTTATTACAACTCCCCAGATTGGACTGAATGATAGAGTGTCTTTGCTTTTCCCCGTAATGGGTTTTTCTTACAGCTGGTCTCCTATATCTTTCTATTCTTCCACTGCAAAAAGCAGTGGCGGCACCTGCAAGTGCACGTTTTCTCTAGCCCATACAACAAGTTTTCAAGGTCCTTATCCTTGACTGCTTCCCCTCATTTAATGATAATGCTTTGAAGCAGTTTTCGTGCTGCCGCAAATTCAATTTCCATGCTAGCAGCCCTGGATGGGGAAAGGGTCGCGACTCCTTCTCCCTGAGTGCCGAAGCGTACCTGCCTTCGGTCTTCTTCCCAGGCTCCTCCGTCCCCGGCTTTCCCCACCTTAGGTCCGCTTCCACATCTCTCCACTGTGTGAACCTGCCAGCCCAGCTCTGATCCACTTCCACATCTATCCGCCATGTGAACCTGCCAACCCAGCTCTGATCCACTTCCACATCTATCCGCCATGTGAACCTGCCAGCCCAGCTCTGATCCGCTTCCACATCTATCCACCATGTGAACCTGCCAGCCCAGCTCCGATCTGCTTCCACATCTATCCACCGTGTGAACCTGCCAGCCCAGCTCTGATCCACTTCCACATCTATCCACCATGCGAATCCGCTCTGCTGGCCCCGGTCTGCTTCCACGTCTGTCCGCTATGCGGACCTGCCGAGCTGGTACCATTTGCCCGCAAAGGGGTCCCTGTTTAGAGCGCCAGGTAATGGAAAACCACTCAGACTATTCACTGAGTCCTCATGGAGGTATAGTGAACGTCATTTATTTCTATCTTTTGCACACTTTTATAGGGTCCTACAGGGTTTGCGGGGCTTAACAAGCTACTGTTGGTTAATACATATTGTTTTACATTCTTTTCCATGCACACAATGCCATTGTTTTTCTTGATTCTCTCTGTCCCAGGAGAGTTTCAAGGACACTGTCCTTAGAATTGTCACCTGGATTGAAAGCTGGGTTGTGCAGACAGGCTTTTACTAAAATATCATGTCCTTGTTCTGCTAAAATATCCTCTACAAAGCTCCCTTCCAACCCAAACCATTCTGAGACTCTCTGATTACCTCCAGCAATTACTTTGTTTCCCTTAAGCCAATTTTCAGCAGAAAAATGCCAGCAGTCCCCAAGCTACAACGTGGTTACAGCTGGATTGCAGCTTCCCGAGCTGAGGCAACTTTGGTGGAACATGTGACATTTCCTAAATTCCTTCTCTATCAAGGTGGTCTGTCGCTCTATTAAGAACGGCGAGAAGAATGACACAGACTCTCTTGTGGAGTTGAACTGGAGAAGTTTCTCTCGGTTTATTACCTCAGGTCTTTTTTATAGACCGATACGTGAAAAGTACAGAAAAGAAAACTCTTATTGGCTAGTAAACTAACACATCACCATCATTGGTCAGTGGGGTTCACCACCCCTCGACCTTCTCTTGCAAGAAAACAAGGAACAGACAAACAGAACCTGCAAGGCTGTTTTCTATCTCTGAGGATTGTTTTAATTCCTCCTTATGAATTCCCAGGCCACTTTCCCAGGCAAGACAGAAAGCCATGTGGCCTGCAATTTCCACAGGCACCATGCTCCCTGCTTCACAGTTAGCATCGACTGCGGTCCTGCAGGTAGGGCTGATACAGAAATAAAGTTTCCCACCAGCTGTCTTCTTCTTAATAAGGGGGGTGGTGGTATGTGGAGGCTCCGGAGCCAAGGGCAGTAATGGTGTGGAAGGAGGCCTCTAATGCATGAAGTTAAAGCATAAATGGAAGGTTTTCCCCCATATAAGAAGAGAAGAAAAAAATATTTTTCCATAGTTCTTTGCACCGCCATTTCACTATACCCCAGTTATATGTATCCAGTTGGCCTGTTGGCCATCCCCCACCCTTTTTACCTTCTCTAGAAAGTTCTCCCTTCCCTGTTTCCCCATTGGCCCCAGTTTGCTGCAATCCTCCGCCCCTGTTATTCCATTGGTTCTCCCTCTCCCTGACCCCTCCTATGCACCACTTTACCCTGTTTCTACTGGACCCCAACCTGCAGATCCACCCCCTCAAACCCATATATAACCCCGGACCCTCCCTTGTTCCCCGTCTTTGTTTCTGGACCCCTTCAGTGTGTGGCTGTAATAAACTGAAATGCCATACAAAAACCCTTCCCAACTCTCTGCCGTTGATCATCTATCCGTGGTGTGCTTGTGTGTGTGTGAGTGTGATTGCAGCCTGCCCAGATGCTTTCCTCCTTGGAGTCACTTTTGGGAAGGTAGCATCACCTTACCATTGCACCCGACGCTACAGTGGTGGGTGTAATATATGTATATATGTATGTGTGTGTGTGTCTATTTTTTTTTTCCAGGGCTGCTGTTTTCTATTAAGAGGAACCTCACAAAGCTGTGCCATTTCCTAATTAATAATAGGATAATTATTATCTACACAGGCCTAGTGTTACTTAAAAAATAGTGCTATATTTTAGAGCAGAATTCACTTTGTGATTCAATAACATTATTAGCATACAAAAGGTCATGTAGAGTGGGACAAGTGAAATATAGAATGTTGTTGTCCAGAAAACAGTGGTTCTTTCATAGAATCATGAAATGGGTTGGAATGGACTGTCGCTAATGGATACGAAGTAGAGAGCAAGGGTCCTTAGCACACACAGCAGCCGAGGTTTATTTCAGGAGGCAAAAGCCTTTATTTTAGGGTTTTCAACCCTTTTTATAAAGTGTTCCAATATGGGTTAACCTGATTGGTACAAGGAACAACACCTCCCTTATCCCATTGGTGGGACAAGAGAAAAACACTCCCACAATATCTGAGAATTATTATTAATTATTTTGAGAAACCAAAACCTTATTTACACAACAGTCCTTGAGAGAGAAAAAGTTTCGCAAAGACTTTCCCTTGGGAACACAAATCAGCCCCTGAGAGCCTGAAACTCAGGTTCAGAAAATCATGTCCACATCTCACCCTTTTTTTCTAGAAAAAAAAGAAAAGAAAAATTAGAAAGATGCTCAGTGCCTGCTCATAGAGGGACCATTTGAGTGATCACTCTCGTCTTCTGCATCCGTGTCATCACTCAAAGGTTCCTCCACTTGATGACCTTCTTTCTGGTCATGGCCTGTGGTTTGCCTGTTGGCTCGGTTCTGCCTTTGCGATTTCAGGTCAGGATGGAGACACTTTGTAGGTACCCACTTCACTCCAGTGTCTGTGGATACACATGCATACCCACAGCCTGAAGTGGTAAGTTCAAACAGGCCTTCCCACTGCTTGGTGGTTAAGTTTTGCACCTGAACCTTTGCTCAGGGCTGATGTGTTTTGCCTGAAGCCTGGAAAGAAAGGTGATGGTTCAAGATGACAGGGTTATTTGAATTCTGCGGCACTGTAAGGTGATTTACTGTGTACAAAGCTTTTACCACTTTGCGGGGTTTCACCCTGTATTCCCCTTTTTTGCTTTTGAAGAACCTGCTTCAGAGTAGCATAAGCACGTTCAACAATGGCTTGAGCAGTTGGAGAATGCAGAATGCCGAATTTGTGTGAAACACTCCACAACTGCATAAACTGCTGCACTTTCTGTGAGGCGTATGCTGGGGCATTATCAGTCTTCACAGTAGACAGTATCCCTAACACGGCAAAAGCCTGACTCCAATGGGCAATGACATTGTGAGTTTTTTCCCCAGTGTGAGCAGCAGCCCACATTGCAGAGGAGAAAGTGTCAATAGACACATGCACGTACTTGAGCCTACCAAATTCAGCAATTTGGGTAACATCCATTTGCCAAATTTCCAAGACCTTGAGACCTCTAGGGTTTACGCCCACCGGTAAAGGCGGATCAGATGTGTGACAGTCATCACAGGAATTGACAATGTCATGAGCCTCAGTTGGAGTCAACTGAAACTGCTTTTGCAATGTTTGTGCATTTTGATGAAAGAATTCACGTGATGCTTTGGCTTGTGCTAATACATCAGGCTGAGGTGCCACCCATGCGGGGTTAGCCCACTTGTCAGCCCTGGCATTACTTTCTGCTATGAAACTCAGCAGATTGGTATAGCTTGTATCTTGCTCTTGAACTGAATTTTGAAGGGCAACTACATTTTCTTCCAGGAGGGAAGAAACTGAGTTTCCTGGATGGGTTTGTCCCCCTGCCCCTGTAAAGGAGGCATGGAGCACTGTGCGCCCTTTGTCGCAGTGGCCCCCGTCAAAAATCCATCCTGATCTGAATCCCCCAAACCGCCAGTATGTCCTGCCCCCAGAGGTTAGCAATAGCCATGGTAACATAAACCCGAACCATAGCTGACTGTCCCTCTGAATTTATGATCAGCACAGGCTGCTGGCTGATGAAACATTTGGCCATTCCACCGAACCCTCTGACAGGTGACTCTACAGGATCCAGAGGACACTGCAGAGGCCACGCAGAGAAGGCCAGGATGGTGACGTTGGCACGTGTGTCAATCAGGCCTTGCAGGTGGATCTCTGGTGGGGTGGCACCAGGGAAGCACAGGGTACAGCACATCTCAGGCCGTTTGTCAGTCAGGGTTGCAGTCCAGTGCACCTGAGGTGGTCCAGTCAATCCAAAGCAACTGTCCCCTAGACACCGGTTTGCAGCCCTGGAAAATGAAGACTTGAAAGGCACAAGTTGAGCAATGCGCATTTTCTCGGGAATGGTGAGGGGAGGATTTGGAGTGGACACCACAGCACAAATCTGCCACATATAATCTGCATCAGTAAGTCTCAGATGCACAATGATACCCTGGAGGGTGGCACCTGACCTTCCCATTAGGAGAGCACTCTTATCCTCCCGCAGGGGTCCAAAGGCATCCAAAGGAACTCTGTGCACTTTGCAAGAGTTCAAGACTACTGCTGCTGCTGTGCAGACATCAAGTCCGGCTGAGCCACGGGTGCTGGCCACAAGCCAGCTGAGCAGACCTGCATCAGCTTTGGGACCTGGGGAAAAGCTTATGTCTGAGCACGTTCCCCCGAAGCACTCAGCTTTGTGTTTCCCTGATCTGGCAAAGGCTGGCCCTTAGCATCAAACCTTGCTGTGCAAGCCTCTGCATAGTAGTTTGGCTTTCCACACCAACCACACAGAAATGAGGGAGTTTTCCCTTTCTGCTTCTGTTTCCCCTGCTTTTTGGTGGCTTGTGCTGTCACTTGTTTCTGCTGCTTACCCTTTGGCCTTTTTGATGACGCTGGTAAGGCAGCAGCCACGGCAGCCATTCTATAATCTGTACTGCCTATATTAGCACAAGCCTGAACCGTCTCTGGTAAGGATGGATCACCTGGGAGGGCCTCTATCACCCTCCTGCAGTCATCATTGGCATTGCTTCTTGCAAGCTGTTTGACCAGTAGCTTTCTCAAGTCAGGATCGTCCACCTGCTTCTCCAAGGATGCAGAGAGTTTTTCAACAAACTGTATAAAAGGTTCCTTAGCCCCTTGGACTATAGTAACGAACCTCTGTTTTGGAGCTGATAACTCTATGGTTTTAATTGGAGCAGCAATGTCTGTCTTCTGGCACTGATCCAGCATCTGTGGGTAGAAGGTAACCTGGAAATCAGGGTCAAAAATATTTCCAACCCCTGTCAACAGATGACTTCCATCCCATACCTGGGGTCGTGGTTGGACAATTGACTATTACGTCCAGCTACTTTTGTGGCCAGCTGACTCCAACTGCTTCAAAGACTTCGACAGGCTGGACAGGCTGAAGTAACACCTGAGCAAGGTACCAAATGTCATATGGTACCAGTGGCTCAGAGTTAATAACGCAGATCATCTGCATTACCTCCTGAGAACCTAGACCATGCTTTGTCACCGTGTCTCTAATGTCCATCACATTCGAATGTGATAACCTGATGCATGTTAGGCTGCCCCGTGTGAGGATTTCCCTTAACCACAGGAAAAGCCTGAAGACCTCCTTGTGAGGTCACAGCATCTCTTTGATCCTGCCCCTTAAACGTCGCAGGAGCAGAGACAGGCATCTGGCTGGAGTTTGCCTCTCCTGTACCAGATTGTCTTTCTTCCCAGAATCTGAGAACTCATGCAAATTATCTCCAGTTCCCCTAAAACGCTCAAGGAGACCCCAATCTCCCATTTGCAAAGCTTTTTCTTTGACCTCGTCCCAAAAACGTCTTGGATCTTTGGGACGCACTGTCACCTGTCACGGTGGGAGTGTGCAATGAGCACGGGAATGGGGACCCTCTCGGTGTCCTCCACTACGAGCAGACACTCGCCCCGAAGTGCCAGCATCACTGCGAGCCCCTGTTGTAAACAAGGGAGGCTCAGATGCCGCTGCTCCGACACCAGCAGCAGCCGGGGGAGTGCCCCCCGCAGCACCAGCTGCTGGATCCGGGGCAGCCCCGCCAGGGTCTGTAGCAGACCCAGCCAATCTGTCCAAGCTCTGCTCGCAGGAGGGAGGGAGCGGAGCCAACAGAGAACTGCCCCCACCCCCGCCCGGCGCTGTAGACACCAGCGCCGGAGAGCAGACGAGCTCAAAAGAGCCCCAGGACCGTCCATGCGGGCAGCACCACTCCCGCCCACCGTGGCCGCTGCAGGCCTGGGCTGGGTGCGGGGCACGGAGAAGCCTGGTTCCGAGAAAGGACCCGCGGCGGCCGCTGTGGCAGCGCCGCCTGCTCCCCCCACGGCGGGGCGGGCGCGGGGTCCATGGTGCTGCCCCAGCTCCCCTGCCCTCCATGGCAGCGGCAGTGCTGGTGCCTCTGCCCGCGCTGGGAGCGGAGCCGATCCTGCCGGCCCCGGCGGCCGTGGCCAGGCCGGCACCGCCGCTCCTGCCCGGGCCGCGCTGCTGGCCCGCTCTGCGTGACGGGGCCGTGCGGAGAGCAGCGGCGAGCCCGCTCGCATGGGACGGAGCGGGGTCGCCCCATCCCCTACAGGAGCTACATCTATTACCTGCCCAGTGGCGCCGGGCGCTGCCTGAGCAGTCGTGGTGGGACTGCCCTCCGGCCGCGCCTGGGGAGCGGAGGAGATCCCACCATTCCCAATGCCCGCGGTGTTTGGCTGCAGGAACGGAATCAGTGCAGTGACACCACAATTCATGCACACCATGGAGAGGGGTCTCAGCGGTCCTGCCGCTGCTGCCGGCGGAACAGGAGCTGCTGGTGTCCCCTCCACCACAGGGAATGCACGGGGGATGGTTTGTTCCCCTCCACCACAGGGAATGCACGGGGGATGGTTTGTTCCCCTCCACCACAGGGAATGCACGGGGGATGGTTTGTTCCCCTCCATCCCACGGTTTCCCGAGCCCCGGGCAGGGCAACCCAGCTGAGCAGGGGAGGAATGGCTTTCAAGAGTCGAACCTCCCCCTTCCCCCTCCTGCCGGTCATCCGTCCCGTGTGACACAGACAGAGGGCTTCTCACACCCCCAAGTTAGACTCGCAAAGGGGTGGGGTCGGGGAAAAAAATTCCCTCTAGGCTGTCCTGATCCGAGTCCAACGCCATCTCCCATGAGTCACACTCTAGTGGAGCGGCTTCTGGATCAGAACAGTCTCCTCCTTCAGAGCCGGACTCCGAGACCTCCCTTGATGAGGCTCCAGAGCTTGCGGTCTCTACTATAGTCGTGAATTTCTTCCATGGGAGAAGCAATTCCGCATCCTCCCCTTCGCCGGATAACACCAGTTGATACGGACAACACCAGTCACCTAAGGTCTGCCAACAACTTTTCAACAGCGCATCAGCAGCGGTTGGAAAAAAATCCATGTTCTTTCCCCCATAAATATAAAGCATTAATATCTGCTTCAGAAATGTCCAGTTCATTTTTCCAGAGAATATCTGTCCATAAGTCCAGGACGATCTCATCCTCTGGAGCTAAGACAGTGATTGGCATGCTTTCAGCTCACTGGGAAAAATTCTCCAGCAGCAAGAAAGAATGGCAGACAAAAACCCGCAGTCTGGACTGAAAAAAATCTCTTTTTTTCCTAGGGTGTCGGGGGAGAGAAGGTATTACCTCTCTCGCTGTTACTATACTCACGATGGGTGCCAGATGTCGCAAATGGACACAAAGTAGAGAGTGAGGGTCCCTAGCGCACACAGCAGCCGAGGTTTATTTCAGGAGGCAAAAGCCTTTATTTTGGGCTTTTCAACCCTTTTTATAAAGTGTTCTGATACAGGTTAACCTGATTGGTACAAGGAACAGCACCTCCCTTATCCCATTGATGGGACAAGAGAAAAACACTCTCAGAATATCTTTGTCATTATTTTGAGAAACCAAAACCTTATTTACACAACAGTCCTCGAGAGAGAAAAAGTTTCCCAAAAGACTTTCCCTTGGGAACACAAATCAGTCCGAGAGCCTGAAACTCTTTCAGGTTCAGAAAATCATGTCCACAAGGGGCATTAATGATCATCTCATTCTACCCATGTCCCCTATTCCAGGTTTCTCCAAGCCCCATCCAACCTGGCTTTGGACAATTCCAGGGATGGAAGTGATGTAGGAATGGGATATAATCACTTAGACTCACTTGTAAAGGGGAACGTGTGCAGCAGAGAAATACCTGAAAAGCATTGGCCTGGTTTTTGGTACATAAGCAGCAAGTTAAAATTATAACTCCAAAACATCCAAATATAATAAACTGTCTGAAGAAAAACATTCATTAAATCAAGCACACAGCAAGTACAACATACATACAGAAAAAAAAAAAAATAAAATCTTGCATTCACCTGTGCAGTCTGACTCCATTCAGAGGCAAAGCTGCCAGAAGCAGCTTAAATCCAAATTCCATATTGATGTAAATAAGGATCACACCTGCAGCAGCCATGGAATAGGGGCTGCCAGATCCTCAGCTCCTGGTCAGAACTTGCCCAACACAAGTGATGTATAACTCAGGTGGGTCTGGGAGTCTCCAAATGCCTGAAAATGAGATAGACAAAATATAGAGCTGCCCTACACATATTACAGGAGTTAGAGTGATTTCCCCTCCTCTCTACTGGATACATCACTGTATTCAACCATGACATAAAAGAAAAAAGTTTGCTTTCCTTCCTCTTAAAAAGGCAAATAGCAATACCCTGAAATCATATGGCTTCCAGGCAGCTTCCCAAGCACGCTGTTTTCATCAACTAAAGTAATGCCCAACAATTGCAATTGAAAGCAGATTTTCCTACACTGTAAAAAATTTATTTTATTAGAAAATATCAGGTATTAGATAATTTTATTTAGCCAACACTCATCCCTGCATAGTGAAAGAAAATGGGGTATCCAGATAGAGAAATGTGAGTTGTTTAGATGCCCAGGCTCACAGCATCCCCAGCAGCTCTGGGTGTTTCCAAACAACATCAGACTCTGCCTTCTCTTTTTCCTTGACATACAGCCAGCATTTTCCAGTTTGATGGGAATCACCAGGGAGCTTCTCTGGAAGGAGGAGATGGTAGGTGTAATTACTGCACTGGTAATCAGGATTTTCCTGGTTTACTCTGTGAACAGAGTCACAACTCCAGTGGGTTTTCTGCCAGCGTGGAAACCTCTAGCCTCATTCCTAGAGAAGGGCCCAAAAGGAGACAGGTGAAAATGAGACCAGATTTGGACTGAACATTTAGTGCAATATTCCACAAGGCTCACAGGAAAAGAGATGATGCAGAATATTTTATATATATGTGTGGTGTGTGTGTGTGTGTGACATACATATGTTATGTATGTTATATTATGCAATACAGATATGCAATATAGGAAAGGTCACTTCTCCTTCCATCTCTGAATTTTCATTTTCTTCCTCTATATTTTTGATCTGCAAACACAGACTCTTGGCAAGTTCTCTGGCTCTTTCTTAGGGAAAGAGGAAATCTGTCCAACTGTTTGACAGACAAAGCATCCTGATAACACTTTGTAATTAGTATGTAAGAATTTCTCCACCTATAATCTCTGGTGTGACCATACTCAATAGAACGGGTTTGTTTTTCTTTTAAATAATCAAAATCCTGGGTTATTTCTGTAATTCTTCCTTATGATTTTTGCTGTCCTAATTTAATTTAACCTGGTTACTGTGTCTATGGCATGTAAATGTCCTTATTTGTCATTCCCCTTACAAACTGCTTTCTGGTCTGTGGGTTTCAAGTCTATTCTTAATAGACAGAAAAGGGAAAAATACTTACTTTTAGGCATAGAGAAAGGGAAACAATCAAGATAATGAAGCCTGGGAAAATCTCTGGAAGTGAGGTGATAATTCCAATCACTTTGAGGCTAAACAAGCCACATGAGGCAGATTTGGTGGAATGATTTTGTGAAGGTCTGACTTTCACAGGAGTTCAAGCAGGAAACATTCCCAGCTCAGGACCTAAAACCTGGCTAATCTTTATGGCCCCTTGGCAGAGTGCAGAGCCCCAGGGCTCCCCTGCTCTGGAGCCAGCAGCAGCACTCCTGTAGCACGAGATGTCCCATATCATCTTGTGTTCAATGAGCTGGAGACCAGGCAGTGTGGAGGCAGGTTACACCACCACAGCACGGGTTCAAATCATCTGGATATGGTCATGAGCAGCTGTGGACAGATCTTGCTTCTTCCCTCATATCCTTTGTTTCTTATTTTTAAAACCTTAGGGCTGCACAGGAATGTCAAGTCTCCAGCTCATTATGGGACCATATGACTACCCTGGACTTTGAACTCAGATAAACTCCCTACTGAATGAAAACGTGTAAAATGCTTCCAGCAAAGACTATTTTGCACCAGACTGTACTAAGAAGTGCAACAGAATTTCAACACTTACATTTCAGAGGCACAGAAGAGAAGAACCATCCTTGTCCAGAGTGCAGCATTTTGGGGGAGGCTCCAGAGTGCCTCCCCCATACAACAGCAACAATCATATCAACCTATGGAAGCATGCTGGTTGTGGTTTAGTTTGGGGAATAAAACATCCTGATTCCATATAATGATGCATGAGCTTCTGTCTAACCAATGCACACAGTTTTGCTTCCAAAAGCAAATTTTCAGAAGTCCCAAAATCACATATTTAAATCAGTAAAATCGGGTCCAAGCTGACAATGTTGGGATAGATCAGAATTTCTGCATGCTTTTTAGCCTGGAGAGATACGAGAGTTTATCTAATATTTGGATAAAGAAAAAGAAAATCCCAGCCCTGATCATTAGGATATTTTTCCCTAGGAGCAGAATATATGGCTTGGACCCTGGCTCACCTCCTGTTTCCTTGTGGTTTTCACTGGATAAAGCATTCCTCTCCACTTCCTCCTGTGAACATTTGTACCCTGTTGTGGGGCACTAATCAGTATCTCCTGCCCTCTGCCCCAGAGAGGCATTTTAGCAAAAAGTGAATTAATTTCTAAAAGTCATAATTAGATCTTATAAGATAGAGATAGAGAGATAGAGATATAGAGATATAGAGATAGAGAGAGATAGAGATAGAGAGATAGAGATTGATAGAGACAGAGATGATAGAGATAAACATGGATCTGTTAACCCTTGTTTTGCCTTCCTAGGGATCCATGAGACACTATCTCCTGTATCAGAATGGTGGCTCATGAAGAGGGACAGCACTGGCAAAGGAGCCAAAGGGTGATGCTGCACATCCAGAAATGCACTTTGGTTGTGGGAAAACTCTTCCAATTAATCCATCCAACGGGGTGGTTTGGGATTTGACTTCCATCCTTGTAAGGGAGATTACGAAGTTGATTACGGAGATTGAAAATTTGAAGGGTTTTGATCAGGGCAAAGCTCCAACCAAAGAGAGAGGCAAGTTTCAGAGGGAGATGTAAAATTTTCAGTGCCTCTGGTGGAAAGCCTCTAGAGGCACTTAAACGGAGTTCGAGAAGCAATCTGCTCCATCCAGCAGAAAACGATGCACATCCCTGAGGTGAGACATTGCCATCATGTGGCCATTCCAACTCTGCAGGAACACCAGCAGGGACAGGAGGAATCGGAACGTTATCCCAGATTTTCAGCTTTTTCAATTGTCTTCAGCACTGAGAGCCTACACGAGAACTGGTGAGGGGGTGACATCCTCTCCTGACAACCCTCTCCAACCAAAAACACTCGTTTCCCCAGACCTGCCCTCCTTTATGCCAGGGAGAAGAAGCATTTTCTGTTTCCCAAGGCACAGCACTCAATGCCAGGGTGACATTGCACTGCACAGAATACAGCACAACTGGCCATCCAAAATGAACAGAAACACCAGAAATGCCAAATGGAACATTCCTGATGTCAGGAAGCCAGTCTTCAGGAGTAATCTGAATGAGAATAGCACAATGGCCAGGACCGGGAAGGAAATAGAGCAAATATATATGTGAACATATATGAGGACAATATACAAAAGTTAGTATAGAGTCAGGAGTGGAAAGCAAAGCAAATTAACCAAATGATGAATTTAAGGAAAAAAAAATATACTGACAGAGCGCAAAACATGGTGGAATGCAGAAGTGAGCTGTGATAAAATATGCAGATGGCAATGTTTTACAGTGGAGCAGCAACAGAATTAAACACAATCCAGGAAATATGAGGGGAAATGAGAGCAGCAACGACAAATAATTTCATGCTTGAGCCAAAAGCTGTTCATCCACACAAAATTTATGTTTGCCCTCCTCTGGCACCATGGTAAAAAGCATGATTTGGCTTACTCGCAGAATGGCCCACCACTTCCTGGAATTACAGCCTCAGGGAGGGGGACACAAACTTCCTAAGAAAGGGAAAACCTTGATGCAGAAATACAACAGGAGTTTTCTGTCCAGCTGGCACACCAGGCAGATAAACACACAAATAATTTGTAAAGAAACTCTGTTGGATGTTCCTTAGAACACCCAGATTTCAGCTATAACAATATTGTAGCAAAACTTCACTAATAAAAAAGGGCAATGGTATCACTTGAGAAATGAAACAAAATATTGACAGGCACAGACCAGCAGCTCAGCTCCCACAGTTGCCTGGCCCTGCAAAGGCAAATTCTGTTTGTGTTCCTGTTTCCCAGCAACTGGCACCTGGAAACACCTAAAAGAACCTGCCTGCTGCCACCATCTCAACTGGGGCCAAACCCCTGCACTGGGAAAGATTCTTCTGCACTGAAGTGCCCAAACCAGGGAGGAACCTTCTTCTGCACTACAGAATTTGCAAAGAAAAATTGCAAGAGCCTGTCACCCTGAAAACTCAGCTTCTGAGCTTGCTGATATAGTTTTCTAAGACTTTCCCAGGACAGTAACTGAAAACATAGAGATAGGTATACATTCCTGTTACACATCTTGTGATGGACAACTCCCATGGCCAGTGGAGTGGGAAAGTGTTATCCTGACCATCCAATCCCTGGCCATGGTCAGAAACCTATAAATCCTGGGAGGAAAAATAAACTTTCTCTTTCCTTTCACCACACCTCAAGCTGTGTCCGTGTGATCTATTCAGCGCCAGTGTCAACAAGAGCTCTAAAGTGGTAACTTAAAAAGCCGCTTAAGGAAATCAGATAAATATTTGCTATTACCCTGAGCTGGATCTGCTGACATGGTAATTACACCTTTTTAAGTTCTTTTTTTGATGGTGTTTGCATGGTTTTTTGACAGATTGAATCACTGATCACCTGTAACAATCCTGGAAAGTGTGGCTGTTTCTATTGTGCAGTTTCTCCTCTCTAGGGTAAAAGAGAAATTTTTACTCATTTTTTTTGGCAAAAAGGCTGATTTGTGAATAATGCCCCCAGGCCCCAAGAGTTTTGTTCTCTTTGTCTTCAACCAATTTTCCATATGCTGCTGCAAGTTTCAGTAGCTTTTTGAAGAGACTGTTCACTATTATTTATGTAGTGCAAAACAAAATGGAAGTTTGAATTAAAATATTACTTCTCTTTTTCATTTAGGACTGTCAGCTCTATAACACCTAAACTGGGAATTTTTAAAATACAATATGAGTACAGGAGAGAAGAGTTTTCCAAGAATTACTAACACACCAGGGCACTGTGGTAAAGACCTGCAGAGGGCAGAGGCAGACCCATGTGTGTGCCTACCACATACGGATGGGGGAAGAAGCCAGAGTCCCATATAAGTAATTCCACAGGGTCTTTGGCTTCCCACACAGACCCCCAGTGACTCTCCAAAACCTCTTCTATGAGCTGAGGATCTTCTTGAGCAGAGTCCTTCAAAAAGGCCACATCACAAACTGCAGTACCCAAGGCAAGCACCCTGAGGCTGTGCTGTTCAAGGCGCGTGCTTACCTGGGTGAAGCCACAGCCACCTGTGCCAGCACCAGCTGCATCACCTTCTACTCCAGTTTCTCACCCTGCAACGAGTGTTAACTCTGCTGCATGAGGAAAATGTTCAGCTTCCTGCTGAGGCACCTCACATCTACTTCTCTTAGCCCTATCTCTGCAGGGACAGTCCACCTGGGACCCTGAGGAACCTCTGCACCCTGTGGCCCTGGGTGATCCTGCAGAAGCTTCCAGAAGGGGCATGGCCATACATGCTCTGCCACTTTTTTTTGTGTGGCATCATAGGGGCAACCCCTCGTCACCCAGCTTGCCAGCAGGTACACAAAACTGACATCAAATTAACCTAACAGGAATTAAAACATACTTTAGAACGACCTTTCCCCAGAGAATGTAAGGGAACTCAGCTGGACAGAAGAATTTAAAGGCTTTTTCCTCTCTCAGACCAGCCTCCCAAGAGCCTTTTCAAGCCATGGAAGGCAGTCTCCTTCCTCTGATGTCTTCAAGCCAAGGAGGGCTATTCCCAGGTGCATTTCTGCCCTTTGAGAGGGAACAGCTGTATCCCAGACTCAGAAGTATAAGGCATTTAAAAGTGCCAAAGGACTAATTCAGTAGAAGTCCTCATTCTGAAGAATGAGGCACACACCTGTGCTGAGGATGGCACAGATCCATCTGGTTTTTGGTGTGAAACTGAGATCACAGATGACAAAAAAACCCCAATAAAGTCCCCTCCTGCGAAATTTAACCAATGGAATAACTGGGGGGCTCAAATAATGGATTATGAACATATTTTTGTTTTATTTCTCTACCTTAAAAGCCAGAGTAGTAAACCCTGAACCTGAGTACTCCCTGCCCACAGCAGGCAGTTGGAACTACATGACGTCTAAGGTCCCTTACAATCCAAACCGTTCTGAGACTCTCTGACAGTCTATTTACCTCCTGCAATTACTTTGTTGCCCTTAAGCCGATTTCCAGCAGAAAAATGCCAGCAGTCCCCAACCCACAACATGGTTACAGCTGGATTGCAGCTTCCCGAGCTGAGGCAACCTTGGTGGAACATGTGACATTTCCTAAATTCCTCATCTATCAAGAAGGTGTGTGGTCCTGCAGGTAGGACTGATGCAGGAATAAATTTTCCCACCAGCTGTTTTCTTCTTAACAAGGGCAGCGGTGGTGGTGTGTTTATATATGGTGTTTACATATTTATATAGATGTGTGTGTGTCTGGTTTGGTTTTTTTCCTGGGGCTGCTGTTTTCTATTAAAAGGAACCTCACAAAGCTGTGCCATTTCCTAATTAATAATAGGATAATTATTATCTACACAGGCCAAGTGTAACTTAAAGAAAAACCAAAAAGATCAGGCTGTGGCTATTTTTTAACTCTCAAGGTCACTAGGTGCTGTTGGAGTAGGGGCTCCCTGTGCGGCCTCGCAGGACACACTGTCTGACCAGGGCACTTCACTTCGATCCCACACAGGGTCCTGCCCAGCCTGGTGCTGTCCTGGGGAAGGACAGAGGGACCCAGACGAGCTCTGGAAAGTGGCTCATGGGAATCTCATGAAATTTAACAAGATTAAGTCCTGGTGCTGCACCTGGGTTGGGACAACCCCTGGGGTCAATCCTGGCTGAGGGTGAGCAGATGGAGCAGCCCTGGGTGAAGGACTTGAGGGTGCTGGTGGATGAGAGCTGGACCTGCCCCATGCCAGAAGCCCTCATGCCCTGGGCTGAGACCCCAGCTTGGGCAGCAGGGAAGGGAGGATTCTGCCCCTCTGCTCCTGTGCTCAAGTGACACCTGTTAAAAATGACTTTTAAATTTAGACAACTAAGTCAAATTAATTGATAGTATATTTTAATAAATTGGATAAATTTGATACAAAAAAAGTAAATAGCAATATAAAAAGGAATATAATTTAGTAAAATAATACAATTTAGTAAAAAAGGTACAATTTAGTAAATATATTCAGATATATATCTCTATATATGTGAATATAGTTTGCTAATGGTTAAGGATGGTTAAGGCATAAGCAAAACTGACTGGGGTACGGGGGGGGGCTTTTCACCTCACTTCATGTACAAAACAAAGTACTTTAAGCTAAACTTGTATACAGTATGTTTATACATATTTGTTAATTTTTTTGTAAGTTTTTTTTATTTCTGATTTTTCTGACTTTATGTTATTTTTTTTATGGCACATGCTTCATGTGTTGTTAGGGGGCTTTTAGGCTTCTTTTGGTGGTCTTTTGGCAAAGGCTTTTCTTTTTCTTTGTTGTCCCTTGGATCACCTCATAGGTTTGCGCATGCGTACTAAGCGTTGTGTTATGTTAGTCCATTAATTAGTCTTATATTTATTGATTTTTAGGCTCAATGCCTAAAGTCGTTCTAATTTTGTCTATCTCAAGGCCATTTTGGTCTTGAGACACCACTTATCTTTTAAACCACATTCTGTACTTTAATTTTGACGTGTAACATCTGTAAAGGGGTACATCTGCTTTGTAACACTGATTCTTGCTAGTTTATAATAATAACTTTAATAACAGTTATAATTTAGTTAGCACCAATCAATTCCATTTATTACACACCCCACCTGCAGAGCTGCCCCAGCCCTGGGGCCCAGCACGGGAAGGATGTGGAGCTGCGGGAGAGTCCAGAGGAGGCATCAGGATGATCAGAGGGATGGAGCAGCTCTGCTGGGAGGAAAGGCTGTGAGAACTGGGATTGTGCAGCCTAGAGAAGCTTTGGGGTGACCTCATTGTGGCCTTACAGTAGCTGAAGGAGCTGACGGGAATCACGAGGACATACTATTCACAAGGGCCTGGAATGACAGGACGAGCAGGAATGGCTTCAAAGGCAGTCAGAGCATGGTGACAGTAACACCAAGACTGTGACTTCAATTCCGGTATCAGCCATTTACTCAAGAATTGGATTCGATGATGCTTGTGCATCGTTTCCAACTCAGAATATCCTGTAAATCTGTGAAACTTCAAATTGAAAGAGAGTAGGTTTAGGTTGGGTATTGGGAAGAAGTTGTTCCCTGTTTGTGAGGGCCTGGCACACATTTCCCAGAGAAGCTGTGGATGCCCCACCCCTGAAGTGTCCAAGGCCGTGGGGGATGGGACTTGGAGCAACCTGGGACAGTGGAAGATGTCGCTGCCCGGGGCAGGGCTGTGGTGAGATGGGCTCTAGGGTCCCTTCCAGCTCAAGCCGTTCCAGTGTTCACTGACAGCGCTCCCGCTGCGCCGGCGCCGCTCGGGGCGTGGCTGGGCCCGGGCCGGCGGCGGCTGCGCGGGGCGGGCGCGGCCATGGCGAAGCACACGGTGTCCTCGGCGCGGTTCCGCCGGGTGGACGTGGACGAGTACGACGAGAACAAGTTCGTGGATGAGGAGGACGGGGGCGACGGGCAAGCGGGGCCCGATGAGGGCGAGGTGGACTCGTGCCTGCGGCAATATCCTGAAGGGAGCGTAGGGGGCGGAGCGGGCGCGGCCGCTGCCGGGGCGGCCTTTGAGGGGAACAGCCGCGAGCGGGCACGGCGGTGGGCGGGAAACGCTGGAAGTGGACAGGGCTGGCGGTGGGAAGGGGCTGAAGGAGAACGGGCTGGCGGGCCAAGGGAAGACTCTGAAGGCGGAAGAGGCTGGCAGGAGAAAGAGGCTGAAGGGGGAGGGGGCTGGCAGAGGGAAGAGGAAGAGGCTGAAGGGAGAAGGGGCTGGTAGCAGGAAGGCGGCCCAGCTTCCTCCCCTGTCCGCAGCAGCCGCAGAACCCCAGGGCTGCGCTCAGGGAGGTGTCCAGAGGAACGTAGACAGGGGGTGTCCTGTGCCCAAAGAGTTCCCCTTGGCCGCTAGCAGGGCTGCCTCGCCCAGCTGGCCCCTGGTCACTCTTCCCAAGGGCTGCTACTGGGCTGCTGTCTCGGTGGCTGCTAGGGCTCGATGTGCCAAGCTGAGACCTGTTCTCAAAGGCTACAGATTGCAGAAGTGATGGAGAATGGTTTCTTTTACTTGGACCCTGATTCAAGGAAAGGGTTAGGAAGTATTCAACAGTCCCAGAACTATACAGCTGCTTGTTGATGCTGCTCGTGCCTCAAATGACCTGAAAATTGCTGTCTTAGACTGTAATATCTTCTTAGCTGGTGAGGGAATCCTTGCATCGGGGTGTTTTCAGTCATGCACAAGTATTGACTGTCCTGGTATGTGATGTCCATATACTTGCTATCTGGTCCTTAACCATCTGGCACAGGGAACATGATGGCTGCACTCCAGGCAGCTTTGAAGAACCCTCCCATCAACACAAAGAACCAGGCAGTGAAGGTAGAATAGTGACTGCTTGCTCATGGATTACTCCCCAAAAATCCTTTCCTGTCTCTGTTACCTCTGTGCCACTAGTTGTACCTTGAGGAGGCGAGAAGCAGAATTTAGGGTATTCCCTCATATTGAAACATCTGTGACCACAAGTGTTTTAATCTTGTTCAAAATACTATAGCTCAAGTACCAGGTACTTTACTTTGGTGCTAGATCAGGTGTGGTTCTCCTACCAGTGCTGGTTGTGTTTTGTGTGCCCAGGTGTCACCAGGTGCCTGGTGACAGACCAGACCAGATGTGGCAGCTCACAGATGTAATCATGTGCACAGGGAACCAGGGTTGCAGTTGTCACCTCTGAGTAATGAAAGCACCAACAGTGAGCCTACAAAAAAGGAAGAATTGTTTTTTATAATATCCAATCAAAAGAAAGCTGTTGAAACTCAGGAAGTGTGAGCCTTCCCCCTGTGACAGAGTGTGGGAGTCTGCTGGGTATGTGCATTTCTGAATATCTCCAGGATGAATCCTGAATAGCTTATGATTGCAGTAGTGGGAGGAACAGGCTGATTAGATATGGGCACTGCCTAGCTGGTGAGTGCCTGCAGTCACTTCTCCCTGCCCAAGGAGAGGCCCAGGGGCATGGTTCCCTGCTGCATGGTTCCTGGCAGAGCTGTTCCCGCAGCCACAGCCCTTTCCTGAAGGGTTTTACAGAGCTCTGAGAATCAGCTATTACAAATAGGGCTGTATAGCTTTGTCCTCACATTAATGACTTGTTTCCATTAGCCCTCTATTGAAGGATTTAAGAATACTTTCAGTGGTGGAATTGTAAAGGGCAGAATGACTGAACATTAATACCTGCCTTAATTTTTTGTTGTCTTTGGAACTTAAATAATTTTACTTACAGTCATATGAGAAGTCTTGCTAAGCCAAGTGATTATGGGATATTAAATTGGGCAGGAAAACTGACATCCATAGTGTCTGTAGGGGGAAGCTGCCTGAAGTGTTTGTGTGATGGAATTATTCAAAAGTCCAGGAACCCTGAGACATTCTCTCATCCTGCCTCAGTTAGTGATGGATGAAAAGGAAGAGCTGCTTCTTGCTGATTACATGGCTAATTGCTGCTGTAAGCATGCCACACACATTCCCAGGCCTGAAATGACATCCAGATCAATGGTTATTAATGCTCAATATTAATGGCCAGTCTGCCTCCAGTGTGCCTGGGACAGCAGCTGACTGCTTGGAGAACACATGGCTTCCAGCAGTTAACTCTTCTAGGCTACCAGTGGCATTTCTTTTGATTATAATGGTTGTGTCACATTAAACACTACAGAGGTATGGAAAAGGCTCTGGTGGGAAGGGGGGCCAGACAAGCACTTGATTGTTATAATTACTTTGGAACTTGGTGGCTCTTGAGCTTCCATATGAGCATTTACTATTTAACCATAGTTAAGGGATGGAGAATTGCAAACACTAACAGAGATAACTAAAAACTTTAGAAACACTAAAGCTGGGCAAATATGTTAAACTCTTTTACATTGTTTATCCTTGGGAGAACATGTCTGTTATATTTTACTATGACAAGCTCTTCACACACAGTCCTCTTCAGAGCTGTTAAAGAGAAAAATGCTCTAATTCAGTTTTTTTGAGAGAGGAGCAGTGCTTGACTGCACCTCACATGAGGATGGCTGTGTCTGTGCCTGCCTGTTGACAGGACCGTGCTGAGAGCATCGTGCTGAAGGTGCTTATCTCCTTCAAAGCCAATGACATTGAGAAGGCAGTGCAGTCGCTGGACAAGAATGGGGTGGACCTGCTCATGAAGTACATCTACAAGGGCTTTGAGAGCCCCTCCGACAACAGCAGTGCTGTGCTGCTGCAGTGGCATGAGAAGGTGCGTGCGTGGGGACAGCTCCTGCCAGAGTTCCCAGGCCCTGAGCCTGGCAAGAACCCCCTGCCTGTCTGCTGAGACTCAAGTACCAGATTCAGGCTGTGACAAGGGTATGGCCCTGGAGGTCATAGCAGAGGTCAAGCTGCCTACTGCTGCTTCCTACTGAGGGTAAACACTCAACAGTTAAAATTTGGGTTTCTCTTAGACTGAGGCAAATGGTTTTATCCAGTGATTCAAGTAGACTGAAGGAGAATTTCCTTCCTGGAGGGAAGCAAAATTTGCAGCTTGGTTATGCAGGGAAATGAAAGCCTAATTAACGTTAAATAGGTTTCTTGTAATTGAGTATGATTATCGTACCCTGGCTGCTGGTGTTTAGTGGAGGGCAGGCATATACTCATGTGCAATATAAATGTGATCCAGGTAATTTCATAGACTCCCAGAATGGTTTGAGTTGGAAGGGACCTTAAAGCTTCTCTCATTCCTCCCCTGCCATGGGCAGGGACACCCTTTAATATCCCAGCTTGCTCCAAGCCCCATCCAACCTGGCCTTGGACAGGGACAGGGCAGCCAGAGCTTCTCTGGCAAACCTGTGCCAGGGGCACCCCACCTTCACAGGGAAGGATTTCCTCCTGATACCTAACCCTACTCCCTATCAGTTTGAAGTCCCTCCCCCTTATCCTGTCACTCCAGGCCATGTCCAAAGTCCATCTCTATGGTTCTTGTCAGCCTGTTCAGCTCCTAGAAGGGAGCTCCAGGCTGTAGCTACCCTGGCCTGGTGTTCATTGCCGTGTTTCCCTTCGCAGGCGCTGGCTGCTGGAGGAGTTGGGTCCATTGTGCGTGTTCTGACTGCGAGGAAGACAGTGTAACTCCAGCAGGGAGCTGCTGGTACAACCCCGATCCCCCTCCCAGCAAGGCCGCCCCTGGGTAGCCCTGTCCCCCAGCTTTGCCTTTGCCCTGTTGCTTCTGTCTTACCCCACCAATTATGCACATTGTGATCTCTTCTGTGGTTAAATTCTGGAAAATTATGAAGGTGGAATTTTACTTCTAACAGGAATATTTGGTACCTACCATCCTTTCAGTGATATATTCAGTGATGTAAACAATTCAGTGTTTAGGGTGATTTGCATTTGTGTGTAATCGTGGCAGATTTGGACCTGACTCTGAGCAAATGCTGAGGGACACAGGGCAATGTCTTAATTTTTTGCTAGCCAAGCATTGTTTTGAGTTAAAATCTTGATATTTGAGAAGTGGGGCAGCTATTATTAACACAGGTAACTGGACCATGTTGCCTTTGGTCAACCTCTGACCCTACAGGGTGAGTAGGAGAGAAAAAAAGCTCTTTTTCAATCCCAGTTATCATTCCAGAGAGCCAAGTATTTTCCTTAACCTGCCCAGGTTCCTTGCCATCAGTTTGATGCTGGGTCCACAGTGGGAAGGTCACAGTGAGATGGAGTTGTCCATCATGCAGTTTGGAAAGTAGAATTTAAAAGGTCAATGGTCTATTTACATTGGAGCCCAGCCTAGTGAACTCTTCTTATTTTGGGGAGCAAAGATCCTGAGGAGAAGAAGAAAAAGCAGCTTTTACACAGCAAATCATCTTTCAGCAACTGGAAAGTGATTTGTTTTTGTCAAGCACAACTAAATGGCTGCTTGAGGTAGTCTGAGAGAGATATTCTGGTATCAACACCATCCTTTCAGAGCCTCCCCTATTTTGTTTTCTGGTTGTGTAGGGTCTGTAAGGATAACCAGACAGCTCACATTCCTGTTGCATTGTGCCTCATCATGTTAGCTAGTGGGCCAGTCAAGTTCCCAAATAAAGAAGAGTATTTTAAAGAATTAGGAAAGCCCAGGACATCCCAGACCACAGATCACCATAGAAGGTTTAAGGCCAGGATTTAAATTACATGTGTTTTAATTTCACTATTTTACTACAACTCAGTTGTGTAAAACTGTTAGGGACCTTGAGAAATCTTTGCTGTTTTTTGATATCTGCTTTGTTTTTGTAATAATAATAAAGACCAGACAATAAACCATCACTGAATATTTACTCAGTGTCTGACATATGGAGACAGCAACCAGCATGGTTACCCCTAAACCATTCAGTGCCTCCCTAATTCTCTTCCTAGGATGCTTCTGCTTGCTCACTTGCTCTGCCTCCAGAAGAATGCAGGCACAACCACGGGGGGCACTGAGATCACCAAGTGGGAGACCCAGGCTTGCTACAGAAGCTATAGAAAGTGTCCATGTTTTGCCCATAGATCTGTACAGAAATTCTCTTGGTTGTGCAGTGAGGGTTCTGTCCTTACAGCTCTGCCAGGGACTGTGTTTGGTTTCTTTGGTTCTTTCCTCTTGCCTAGATTTGGGTTAAGACATCAATGAACCTAATTTTAAAAAAATAAGCTGTAATCCCAGAGAAGTGAAAAGTATTTTCCAAAGAAGTTGATGCCAAAGCAGATCAGCTGCTTCTAGATGGCATTTGTTGTCTTTTAAGCAAGGCAGACACCCTGGTTCAAGAGCAGCACGGCAGCCACACCCAGGCCACTCAGTCCTTTTGCACACAAGCATCAATGTGATGGATGGCAAAATGGCATTTATTGCTGGAGAATTTGACATTTTATAACCTAGGTCCACTGTGTTACTCCCATCTGCTTTCATCACAGCTAGGTGCTATTGGCTAATTGCAGGGGTCATTACCATACTAAAGAGGAGGGGGGGGTTACTATCTTTCCGTTACATCCCGATATCTTCCGAGCTGCCAGGCCCTGCTTCTACAGGCATTAGATAAATTAAGTGAATAAAAAGAGTGGTCTTAAGGTTCTGTAGATCCTTTGGGTGAGGCTGTGATGGATTTAGGAACATTTACAAAACATGTACATCTGTGTTTCTGTTCAGGGATGTGCTAAAACATGCATTGATGTGGGGATAGGATTTGCCAGGGCAGCCCTGCTGATAATGAGTGACAGGAAGGGAAAAAGTAAATCTAGTTTTAAAAAACAGTCTCCTCCAAATCCTGCCTTTCTTGTTTTGGTGGATGGTATGGATACCATGACAGGGCTTCAGATTCCTGTTAGGTGAAGGAAGCCTTCTATGGAGAGCCTCATGCAGGTAAGAGTGGGAAGGGTGACAGGGTTTGCAGAGCTCTGCTGCCTTCAGCTTTAGCCAGAGCGCATGGCAATGGAACCTTCTTAGTCACATCCTGCTTTTGTGCTAGCCAAGAGTCACTGCTGTCCTCATGTCCACCTCAGTGTCTGCCACTGTTTGGGAGAAGAGCCAAAGCCCCCAGGTCCTGTGCAGAGAGCTCCGACCTGCCTTTATGGGAATGAGCTGGACATGCTCCTCCACTTCTGCCCAATAAAACTCCTCACGAAAAGGGCTTCCCTTGTGTGTAATGGGGAGTTCTTTGTGCCTGAGTCAGTCTGTTTTTGACTCTTCATAAATTATAAACTTGTACACATTGTTGCTATACAAAGTCAAAATATGCACTGCACCCTATCTGGATTTTGGACATTTCTCTATTTCTGACCCACCTATTGGTAAGTTGGGTTTGCTGGATTTCATGAGTCTTCCACAGGAAATGTCACCATCTGTTACTTCCTGTTGGGTGTTACCATAGAAGAAACAAGTTTACCTACTGAGTCAGCTTGGGACAGAGAAAGGGGAACAAGAGACTCACTCTTGCTAAAAGGGCTGTGTTTACCACAGCTCGGAAATCTCACTGTTAAATTACAAATATCCAGGCAGAAGGACAGCTGCTGTGAGCATTCCAATGGGAATGGTCTCATTCCTTTCCAGCTCTCCTTGTACCAGTTTTGGGATAAACCTGACCAAGCAGTGCATCAATTCAGATGATTAAATGAACAGAAAATTACGCCTCCAATAAGGAGAGCCCTTTGCTGCTCCATAGGGTTTCTCATCCCTCACAGGAATCAGAAAAGGCATCTAGAGGGGTGTTTTTACCTTTTTACCTTAGCATCACTTCAGCTGGTTGCATCTCCTGCTTTCCTGGAGATCAGTCTTCCATGCTTCCATGAGAAGCCCAGAGGAACCAGCGGGGCTGCTGAGGGCACACATACAGCTGGAGAACCAGAGAGCCCTAGACTCAGAGTTCTGTTTGGTCCTACCTTGGATTAAAACCCCAGTCTTTGCTGACCAGGGGCTCAGGTTTCTCCATCAGCAGTACTCTGAACACCTCCCCAGCCTCCCTCCCACTGCTGGAGTTACCTAATTTGCTGGGGAAGTTTTGGTAAAGGCACAAGGGCTGAGTCTTGCTGACATACTTTAAGCTCTTACAAAAAACACACATCACATTGCTGGTAAATGGGGCAGAGGCAAAGTACTTCCAAAAAGGCTTAAAAACCATGTGTGGAGCAGGCAGCTTCAAACCTGTGAGTCAGCAGCAGGTCAGAATCCTGCTGTTGCCATGTGCCCCATACTCATCTTGGCCCTGGGTTCCCAGCAGTGCTCCAGAGCCTGTTATGCTTCATTTGCCCTAAAACACCCTGGACAGAAGTGATGCTGGGCTGAGCCCTGGGTATATGGTGGAGCATGGCCACTATCCCAGCAACCTCATCCATGGGCAGCTCCATGTGCCCTTAGAGAAACTCCACACTGGGACAACACGGTGGGGTCAGGAAGGACCAAGGGTTTCCCAGGCAGTACCTTGGGCTCTACTGCACCTCCTCACTTAGGCAGACAGGGGAGCCTGAGCCCAACTGTGCCTACCAGGAATTGTTTGCAGGGCACCAAGGGCTCAGCCCAGCACTCATCCTGGGCTTTTGCAACCTGAAATTTGACTTGATGAACCACCCAGCTGACAAAATCCTTGGCTTTTAATGTAAAAACTGGAAGATCAAAACCTGAGTAGGCGAAGAGTGGCTGCCTGAGAGGAGCAAGGATGAATCCCATGGAAACCTGCTGCGTCAGAGGCAGTCTCTGCTCCACTTCCCCATGCAGGGCTGATGATGCGAGTGAGGCCACTTCCTGCCAGGTTTGTGACAGGGGCGGGGGCAAGGCAGAAGTACAGGCAGAAGGGAGCCAGAGAGGCCGAGCTGCGCCACAAGGAAAGACAGGGAGAGGGGTGAGACCCACGACACGGGGATCCCACTTCCCACTCCCACCACGCCATGTCCCTGGTGGAGACGATCCGGCTGTGGCAAGAGGGGGTGTGTGCGGCAGACAGGAAGGAGTGGAGTGCTGCCCTGGATGCCTTCATGGCCGTCCAGAACCCCCCTGCCAAAATCTGCTTTAACATCGGCTGCATCCAGCTGGTCTTGGGAAAGCTGGCGGAGGCGGAGGAGGTAAGGGTATAGGCCCTAGGGCCACTCATCCTCTCACCTCTGGGACTTGCCCAGATACTTGAACATGGTAGGGAAGGAAGGAATTGAAAGGATCATGGTCTAAGGGATGGATTCAGGGCCTTTTAAAGTTGTGAGGAAGGTGGGACAGCCTAGGCTGCCAAACCTATTCTGTCAGTGAATCAGGTGAGGCAGCAGCAGTGATACACGGCTCATTGTTAACTCTCTCTGCGAGGTGACCATGCTGGCAGATGGCTCCAGCTCAAAAAAAACCAGGAGCCTGGTACAGGCTCTCCCCAATGCAATGCCCAGTGCTGCAGGGAGACACAGCCCACAGAGCCCAGCTCAGACCACTCGGCTGAGGCAGGACAGGTGCAACTGCTCTACACCCTGTTTTTTTTAAGGTGACCCCTTTTTTTACTCCCCTTTTGCCCCACTTGTACCTCTGCAGGTGTTCACCCGGAGCATCAGCTGTGACAAGCACCTGGCAGTGGCTTATTTCCAGCGGGGGACTGTGTTTTACCGGAGGCAAAAGTGAGTGGAAGGGTTTAAAGTTTCATTTTTGCTACTTACAGAGATGCCAGCCTTCATCTGAGGTGGCCCCAGGCAGGTTGGTGCCCCAGAGCCCAGACTGAAACCCCTCGAGATCAAACAGACTTCTACTCTTCAGCACTGCAGTCCTGGGACTAACATGAGCCTCAGAACCTCTCTCCTCCCCTGGGGTGTCTGAACCACTGCAAGAATAGAGGGGAGACCCAACTGAACTCACCAAGTGCAAGTACAGGCTTAGAGCCAGGCAGGTTGCCACAAGCTAGTGACATCTTCATCCTCTGCTCCGCAGCCACAGAAAGGCCATTGAGGATTTCAAGGAGGCGCTGGCCCAGCTGCGAGGCAACCAACTCATTGACTACAAGATCCTGGGGCTGCGCTACCAGCTCTTTGCCTGCGAGGTGAGACACGCCTGGCCACTTGTTCTGATGCCAAAGGTCTGTTCCCTAGCATGAGAAATCTAAAGAGGAGACAGCCAGCTCCTCTGTACCTTGCAAAAACTAAGCAAGTGGGTGCAGTGCCACTGCCCCACTGTCCTTTCCTTTCCTGCCATCTTGGCAGCAGTCCAGCTGCTCCAAGAGCTCTTTCCTTTGCTCCCATCCCTCCAGCAGATTCTCTGCAACATCGCACTGGTGTATGCCACAATGGAGAACTGGGAGAAGGCTGAGGAGCACCTGACCCTGGCCATAAGCATGAAAAGCGAGCCCCAGCACAACAAGATAGACAGGGCAATGGAAGCTGTCCTGGTATGGAGGAGAAGGTCTCAGCCCCACAGAGAGGGAGGGAAATCCCACTGGCAACACATCCACCTTTTAGCAGGATTAAAATGCAATAGATATTGTAGTGGGAGACACAAGTCCATGGGAAGAGCTTTGGGTCACTGGGGAGGCAGGGATGGGAAGACAGGATTCAATGGACTATACCATGGACAGCTGGGATTGGGCTGTCATGGTGGTGATCTGGCTTTATGGAGCAACCCCAAGCCCAGAGCAGAAGGGACATTCTTCGGTCCCTGCTCTCACCTCCAAAGTCTCCATGACTTCTCTGTGCTACAGAAGCAGAAGCTGTATGAGCTGGTGGCTATTCCTGCAGGGAAGCTGTTCAGGCCAAATGAGAAGCAAGTGGCTCAGTTAGAGAAGAAGGACTACCTGGGAAAGGCAATGGTAAGAAAAATCTATGCTATTTATTCAGGCCAAGCCTGTGGGCTGAGAAGAGCTTTGACTGCCTTCTCATCACCCCTCTGAGCTGCTGTCTGCTGCCTGGTAGGCAGCCAGAGACAGGGAGCTGGTCTCTGCCTCAGGGAGAGGGGAAGACATGAAGAGAGGGATGGCACACAGGGATTTCATGGGAAACAGGGAGTCTGCAAGAATACCAGAGCTAAAAGCATGTTCCTGCTGAGCATGGCCTATTTCTAGTTGGTCTCCTTAGTGAGATATGAGGAATAGTCAGCTGGAAAGATACCACTGGAGCTTCAACTCAAGCCAAGGAATTTTCAGGGGTGGGGGAAAGGAGCTATTTAACATTTGACACCCACAACCAACCTCCAGTTCTTCCACTGCTCTGAAAAGGGCTTTTCAGCTCAGATAAGCAAGCAAGCTTTTCTCCTGTGAGTGCAAAATCCAGTCACTGGGATACCATCCCTGGACTCAGATTCTGGGAAGCAGCACTCGTCCAGAAAAGGAACCAGGCACTGGGGAATCAGACAGTTGATAGCCAAAGCAGCTCCTTGAGTGCCAGACACATGCACAAAAACATGTATCAACTTTCTAAATTATATTTAAGGTTACCTGTAGGAGGTATGACATGACAGGTATTGAGCTGGACACTTTGGCTCCCTTCAACATTTCTCATTAAAACAGACAGGGAAACTTTTAAGGCTATAATGCCTCAAACCACAGAAACAGCCAGGCTAAGAGCAGAAAACTTACCACAGCTGAGCAGGAAGCTTTGGTGCCAGAGGCAGTCAGCCTATAGTCCAAGATGCTTAGACTAAAATCATAGCCCCTCCTGAGCTTAAAGCATCCCAAGGAGCTTGGCTTGGCCAACAGCAAAGGAGGAGGGTGGCCATCAGAGGTCTGAGAGAGGTCTACAGGCACCAAGTCACTATTTGTCCTTGGCTCTAGGTGGTGGCATCTGTAGTGGACAAGGACAATTTTTCAGGATTTGCTCCTCTACAGCCACAGGTAAGATTCTGTCAGGTAATGCTCAGTGCAAGATGACATGGGGTGACTGTCATCCACAGTGGGGAGCAAATAGCACCCTTACCTGAACTCTGTGCCACCGCTGTGGGGAGGAGGTGGGCGCTGCTTCCACAGATCAGCTGCTCCTCCAGCATCAAGAAGCTCATCCCAAACCCACCCAGAGCTGTGGCTGAGGTTAAGCTGATTCCCTGCACGGGGAAGTAATGGGCAGGGTGATGGCTCGCTACAGGGAGCTGTCTCTGACCCCCCCCAGAGAATTCGGTCTGCCTCACTTTGCACCCTCCTGCTCATTCCAGAACTACTTTGCATTTCCCATGCCATTTTCCAGATGTAGTGGCATCTTCCCATTCCTAAATGTGAAAAGAGATTTTCTAGATTTTTGGGAGGATATGGGGAAGCACAGCACAGCACCAATTGCACAAGATAAATTATAACCTTCTCAATGCAGACAGGTGTTGGCAATCTTAATCCTCTGTGAACTGAAATTAAAATCAGGAGTGAAAAGAGGATTGTGCCTCTGAAAACTGTATGTTGAAGAATGTGGAAACTGTTCCTTAGAAGCAGCAAGGACAGTGATAGCCCTCATGGCACTTAAAGCACATGCATTTGGATGAAGGAACAGTGTTGGGGTGAGGGCAGGCAGGGTAAAAGGCTGCAGAGCATTTCTGCAAAGCAAATAAAATCCTTTGGATTACTGGTATTTTCCTTTTTGTCTTCCTGTTGGCAGACCTCTGGTCCTCCACCCAGGCCCAAGACCCCAGAAATCCTCAGGTAAGTTGGATGAAAGGTGGATAACCCACACAAACACAACCCCATCCTGCAGTCTCACAGCTAGAGCATCCAGCTGGCACCCAGAACGCGGGGGAATGGGGAATGCAGGAATACAGAGGCAGAGGTCTGGATTCTCCCTACAATATAAAACAATAGCATCACCAACATTCCTGACCTATCCACTGCTCCCACACTCAGGGCCCTCAGAGGGCAGCCACACCGTGTCATGTACGAGTTCATTCCTGAGACCGCTGAGGAACTGCAGGTCCTGCCAGGAAACATTGTCTTTGTCCTGAAGAAAGAGAAGGACAATTGGGCTACAGTGATGTTCAATGGAAAGGTATACCAGGAGTGTGCTGGACAGGAGGGTCCATGGTTGAGGTTCTGTAGACGCAGAGGCTTGCTAACAGTAATTAAGTTTCTGACTGAAGTCTCTAATGTCCACCCTGGCTTAGGCCGCATGGTTAGTGAAATCCACCCAACCTGCAGAAACTAAAATTCAAGCCTCAGGAACCCTTCTGGATGCAGGGGAGGGTGAGGACACATCCAGTTGTGTCCTCCAGCAATGGGCTGCCTTCTTGCCAAGCAATCACTACTCATCTCTCCTCCCCCTGTAGAAAGGGATTGTCCCCTGCAACTTCCTCGAGCCTGTGGAGCTCCAGAATAAGCTGCATATCCAGGTGAGTAAACCCAGGAGGAAATAGTGTCCTGGGGAGAGCAGATCTCCACATATTTATCCAACACCTGCCTCCCACTAAAAACCATATATGTGACTCCCTCCCGCCCATTATGCTGGGATTGGTTCTTCTGGCTCATTGTCACCTTATTATGAGCTCAGAGATCTGCAAAATCCGTGTTGGTGGCATCCTAGTGGTGGTTGGCAATGCTGGGGATATAACGGATAGGAAAGTCACCCATCTGCGGTTCAAGATCCCAAACAGACTTAGGGAAAATAGCAGGTTGCACAAGGCAGCAGCACCACAGCCCCTCAGTAAGGGTGGGACTGACACTATTTTCTTCCCATGGCACAGGAAGAAACCCCTGTGGAAGCTGAAATCTCTGAGTCACCCACTTCCACTGTGCTGGAGAAGCCACGACGGCTGGCACCAGGTCAGTGTGGGGAGCTGAAGGGATGGGGAGTACAAGGTGACATCACCCACAGCAGATGGACATGCCGTGTCCTCACCCTTCAAGACCAGGGCTAGGGTTCATGTCCATCTCATTCCTAGCCTCATTTCTAGTCAAGAACTGGGAGACATTAGAGCAGGAGGCAGAGACAGCAACTGCAGTTCTGAGGATGGAGTAAAATAGTGTCTGTGGGGTCCCTGAGGAAAGCAAGTCCCTCTGTGCTCTTAATTAGCACAGTGACTAATGAGAAAAAGGGCCTGAAGATAGGAATGGGGCAAGAACCAGCCTGGAGTAAAGGATTCCTTACAGGCTTCTCATTCAAGCAGGACATCCATGATAGTTTCAGTGCTGCTGTGAGCTAAGTTAGGCTTGAAGGAGCTGTATGAAGGGGATTCCTGGCTGGTGTGACTCAGGGTCCCACATCCCAAGCTCATGTCCCCAGTAGAGCAGCCTCATAGGAGTCCATGGGTAGATTTGACACAGAAGAAGGCTGTGGCTCATGGAATTAAGGACAAACACCTCATGGACACAACAATCCCAGTGATCATCTTTATAGCACCAAAAGCCATCTCAGATCTATTAGGGGGACCATGTTCAACAGTGTAGCTCAGGCTCTTCCTGGAATGAGCACAGCTGTGTTCAAGCACTGCCAAAATGTAAATCGGAACCTCATGAATAGGCTTCCACAAAGCTGCATGAAATCACCCTGCCTGGAGGCCTGAGTTTAGCTTTACAGCCCCACTGAAGGACAGATATTGCCTTTGGTTTTCAGGGTGGACCTAGGGAGATCAGAAGAGAAAAGACACTAAACCCAGCAGCTACATGTTCATCTTTCTTGAATCCACCTATGAAAGACATCTCACCCCTCATGCTCCCATCCCTGAAAGAGGGAAGGCACAGAGCCAAAACCTCTGTTCAGTACTGAAGAACCCCTGTGGCAGATGCTGTATCCATTCAAGGGACCACTGCTGGCTCCAGGGTTGGTTGGTGTTGCTGGAGATCACGATGGGCTGCAGGTCTGAATGTGTGTTTAGACAATATTTATCCCATCTCACCTCCTGACCCACCTTTTTCCTCCTCCCCAGACTATGTTCCTGCAACTGTGGCGCAGCTAAAAGACACAGCAAAGGTAATGTCCTGAGAGCGCAGACTCCAATGTCCTGCTGGTCATACAAATCTGCATTTACCAGACTTAGGGCTGCTTTTTGGGAGTTCTACAGGCCCCAGGTGAACCCAGGGCTGTGACCAGAGCCATTGCATGATTCTAATTTTAGTCAACCTGAGGCACTTGAGAAGGGATAAATAGGAGAGAGCTTGACTGGAATACATATTCTCCTGGGTAGGGTCAACATATCAGAAAGTAGCATTGGGAAAGGAGATGGGAAAATAGGGCAATTCCAGCTCAAAAAAAAACCCAAAAAAACAACGAAGAATGAGGAGCTTGGAGGGTGGACACAGCTCTAATTTGATCACCCCAAAGCCACAATTTGGTACCAAGTCCCTAATCTATTACTGAGCTCTCTCCTGGGACAAGCCTAGGGCTGCCAAGCAGCCAATGTCCAAGCACAGCTTGGTAGGCACAATCTAACTCAGGCAACCAGTCCCTGCGCTTGCCAAGCTACACAAGGTGACATCTCATTTCCTGCCTGCAGGCGGCTGAACCAACTGTCTCCAGCCCCCATGTCCTCAAGGTGCATTACAAATTCACAGTTGCCCTGAGAGTCGATCGAGTCCTCTCCTACAGGGAGCTCCTGGAGCTGGTTTGCAAGAAGCTAGACCTGCAGCCTGAGCACATGGAGCTGAGGTGAGGCACTGCCAGTCCCAGTGAGCCAGGGCTGTGTTCCAGGGCTCCTCACCTGCATCCCCTGTACACCAGGTACAAGCCTGTGGAGGGCCAGGAGCTGGTGACTCTGAGTGCAGAGAATGTGAAGGCAGCCTGGAGCCAGAGCAAGGACAACTGCCTGACAGTCTGGTGCAATAGCACAGAGGTCAGTGACAGCTACAGGGAGTAGCTACCTTGTCATGCCTCCTGCCTTTGTTTTCCTTGCCACAAGCATGGGTTTGTGGCTTTCAACAGAAGTCAGTGACCTCATGAAAGGCAGAGGAGCAAAGAGTGAGTGGAGAGGAGAAGCAGAGCTCATCTCTCTTACCCTGGTACAGAGAAAGGAAACCAAGTGGTCATGTCCTCACCAGCTCGTTTCCTGCCTAGGGAGAGGGGTTTGTACCAGACAGCAAACCAGAGGAGTCACTGCAGGAGGCAACATCGGGGGAGACAGGAACAACCCATGTTGTAGCTCAGTACAGTTATGAAGCCACCCAACCTGAAGACCTGGAATTTCAGGCAGGAGACACAATCCTTGTTTTATCCAAAGGTAACTGTGCTCCTCCTGGGACAGGGGAGGGGAGGGTGATGTGGCAGCAGCAGAGCTCCTCCAGCTCTGCCTTGGGATTCCCATCCACATATCCCTTTTACACACACTTCTTCCAACATATTTTCGTCATTCCCATTTCCACCACAAACCTCCCAAACATCTAAGACAGGAGTTACACTTGGGCTGTGTTTAACTTATTGATAACAGTGGATTCTTTCAAGGAGAAAGATGGCCTCATTTTAGCTGCCATCCCCACAATGGGAGCACAGGCTCTCACTCTCATTCCTTCCACCTGGAACCTTTTTTCATCTACTTTTCTTGTTAAGGGTACAATCTTGCATTATTTGGTCAATATTAGTCCTTAGCGTTTCTATGGGAATTGAGGCTTAAATACAGACTAAATCTGTATTTAGAAGATCAATGAAGAATTACATATACAGGGCATGTTCCCCATCTCACTTGAGCCTCTGAGTGAAATCAAGACATCACAAATAAGTTTTAAAGGCAAAAAACCCTTATATTTTGTTGTATGTAGTTATGCCACTAATACGTGGTGGCTGGCAGGCTTTGGCAGCAGCACACAATCAGTCCCCCATCTAACCTTTGACAGGTTAGATTTTACACAATGCGATACTGATGACCCCCTCCACCCCAAAATCCTACCTTCCCCTTCATTGCTGAGCTAAGTATTTCCCAGTACCAAGCTGGTTCTTGCCTAATTTGGTTCCACCAGAGCAAAATTGCCAGAGCTCATAGGCTTTATTTAACCCAGGGTAGCAGAGGTTTTGGGGGGTTGTTTTAGGGTTTGTATGTGAACATGGGAAACAGCTGACAAAATACTTCAGATGTATCCTGAAGAGGACAGACGAAGGTCTCAGATAATTTCCTCACTCTCCACACTCACTTTGTTTCCACTCAAGGCAGTTTCCAAGCACCCTGGTCTCTATTTTGATCCAATTTCTAACCCAAATTTGGTGTTATTTCTTGTTACCTTACCACTTTGCTCTCTTTCTCATTCCTCCCTTTCCTCCACATTCCACTCCCTCCTGGGTGTAGCACAGCACTAAGTTTTATCAGCAGAAACATCATAAAATGGCGATCTCAGGCCTGTCTGCAGCACATTATGCTCCTGTGCATTCCTAGGATCATAAGACCTGTGTCAATTTTACGTTCCAGTAAATGAAGACTGGTTTGAAGGCAAATGCAAGGGGAGAACTGGCATCTTCCCATCTGCATTTGTTCAACAGCTCAACACTGGACACCCAGAGAAGTGATTTCAGAAGAGCTTGAAGTTGTGAAGAGAAACTACAAATTCAACTGTTGCCATTATGTAGTCTGCATATTAAACCATGCATCTGAAAATGGACTTTAAATGTTATTGCTACTTGTATTAAAAGCTTTGTTTTTTCTCTTACCTTTTGTGTTGTTCTTTTAAACAGGAACTTGTTAAGAAGTTGTTAACTTCTGTTAGGAATACATTCATTCCTAAATCCTGTGCTTGCCAAGGGACTTGTCATGTTCCCCCCACTCCTTAAAAAAGCTTTTTTACAGACATGCCAGAAGCTGGGAACAACCACAAGAGGGTGGTGCAACCTGCATTTACAGCACAGCCTGCAGATCCCAAAGGGGAAGTGAGTTCAGGAAGCCACCGACCAGAACACATTTGCTTCCTTAAAATATTAGTGCCGACCCCAAGATTTTAGAAGACACCACATAGCCTCACCCTGCTCCAACCCACAATTCAAATTCACAGGGACTTTAAAACTCCCACCAATAAAAACAGACACTTCCTTCAGCACTGGGACCCCTGCTTCAAAGCTATTCCTGATCAGTCAGAAGATACAGTAACTTTGAAAGACACAGCCTGGAATCCCAGAGCTTTACTCTAAAGATGCTAAGGGACGGCATCCCCACTCTGGATTCTATCACACAAGTCCAGAAAACCCCACTGCCCCATTAGCCTAAATATCACATTTATTTTTAAATAAACTTACTCTGGAGACAATAAACACCTATAAAATTTCAAAACCAGAACATCTCTGGAGTTTCCTATGATATACCTGAAAGCATAGAAACAGTAAACACCCTGGTAGGCAGGCAAGTTAGTGCCAGAAGGATCTGTGCCCTCCATTTGCACACTGCACACACTGTACCAGGATGAGTCTGCCAGTAGGGAGGAGCTTTGCAAGCTGCTCCCATCCTACATATTTAGTTCAGTATGTAAAACACACTACACAGGCAGCACAAAACCACAACCAAACTATCTGTACCAAGCCCAAGCCAGAATTGCTGTGATTTATTTATAATCAAGAGTCTTTATATTATATATGAAAGGTCTCTTTCAAATTAAAAAAAAAAAAAAAAAAAAAAAAAAAAAAATCAACTTCAAACATTCTTCTGGCTTCTACAGAAAAGTAATGTATTTTTAAAGGCCTGAAGCCAAGTCACACAGGAAATAAATGCTATACACAGACCTGGATGGAGAGAACATGGTTTAATTAAAGGCAAAGCTGATTTCGGCAGCTGCAGTTCTTGCACAGACAGACAGAAAACACAAAAAGCTTACAACACAAACCAGTTTCTGTTGGGAGCCCCTTCCCTTGCTCTTCCAGGTGCTGGAGGGCAGGCAGGGTCAGATGCATTCCCAAGGCCGGGTGCTTTTGCACAAGTGGAACGGTGCAGCTGGGACCTGGCACAGCTGGGAGTGAGATGGTGCTCCTGGTTAGCTCGTCTGGGGTGCAAGAGTCAGTGATGATGCAAACACGGGAATGTCACAGCTGCCTGGGTGCACAGCTTGGACACACACTGGAAGGGCTGGAAGGGACACACAGGGTGGGCTAGATTACCACCAAGTGGGAACTTCACTTTTTGGACTTGTTAAAGGAAATACAGCTTTGAAATGCAACACAGAACAGTGATGTTGCTAAGGTGGAGCTTGTAGGGAGCTTCTTGTACCCCTGAGGGCATTGTGCCTCCTCCACCTTCCCTTTTTGCATTCTCTGGGGCTGCCCAGACTCCAATGTCACTTCAGCTCCTGCATGTGCTTTGTTCTGCAGCTGAATTCTAGCCCAGAGATCCTGAATCATCACAAAAACCCCTACTGCTAAAAACAGCAAATGGACATTGAATCTGTTTCTGTAACTTCCCTGGGAAATCTAACAAAAACACTGTCCTTTTCTTTAACAAAACTTCCAGTCTTCCTTCCCCCTAATAAATAGCAAATAAAACGTCTTTTTCCTTTTCCCTTCTGCACCTTTTCATCTATGAACAGTACTGTGCTGTTTCTGTGTGTCCATGGGTGCCTTGGATTTGTTTCTGGCACTGAAAGCCTGGGGCTGCAGCTGGGACAGGTTTCTGCAGAGCTAACCTGTGCCTCACAGGGCGTGCGGATGCCCCATGCTATCTGGGCTGTCAGATTCACCCAGCCCTGCTGGACCCCTGATTATTTTCTGCCATGGTAATGAAACTATAAGCGTTCAGTGAAGATGGGAGGATGGAAAGAGAAAAAACAACACCAAAACAAACAAACAAACAAAAAACAACACAGAAAAAACAAACAAAAATCCAAACAAACAAACAAACAAAAAAAAACCCCACAACAACAAAAACAAAAAAAAAAACCCCAAAAAACCAAAAACAAAACAAAACACTGAAAGCTTTCTACCTACCTATTAAAATGAGTCAGGCTGTGAATGCACAGACTAGCCTGCCCTTTGTGAGGCTAGCCACTATGCTACAGTAAAATGTACAGGAATCACACATTAATTTAAAACCCCATAGCAGTTAACTCGCTTTTCAGCAGAGTGCTGCAATGCCCCATGTCACCCCTTATAGCTCAAACACCTACTGAGAGAAGGGCATTTCATGCTGGAGTCTCAAACCCACTCAAAGCCTCTGGGTGAAGCAATGCCAAGTGCCAGACTCTTTCATGAAACTCCTTGCTAGTCCAGGACACAGAGCCCCACCTCGTCACCAGCCACTGTGACCGGAGCAGCAACTGGGGCTTTCATTGCTACACACTGACTATGAAGCACATGTGTGTACAGAATTCAGTGTGATCTTACTACTGAGATAGTAATAAAGATGTTTAGGAGTAATTTCAACTACATTCTCAGTCAGCAAAGCAATCATTAATGGATTCCTATTGTATCTCCCCAAAGAGAGAAAAAGGATTGAGAAGTTCTCATTGGCTTCTCCCATCTGCCCTTTGCTCTCAGCTTTTACTTCCCATGTGGCTGGGGACATGCACAATGGAGAAGGTGAGAGGCGGTGATATTGGGTTACTGAGTGAGCCAAACAGCAGTTCCTCTCTCCCTCCGAAGGGCCCGGGGGATGGGAGAATTCCTGATGTTGTTTGCTTGCACTGCAGATGTTTTGTGCACACTCAGTGGGTTGGTGGAGCACTTACGCCCTCCTGACAGCAAGGAACAGAAGAGAGGGCTGCCACCTGCACAGGACTGTGTGTGCCAGTCCCACAGACCCAACATGCCATGGTTTATGGAGCCGTCGTTGTAAAGGTTGTCTCCTCTGCCTCAATGCGGCTGATTCATGGCGCCTTGTCCACGCTGCTGCTTCTGCTTCTGCTGCATCAACAGCTGCTCCAGGGCCGAGGGGCCAGGGTGCATCATGGAACTGGACCAGATGGACTAAAAACAAACAGTCAACACTAGTACCTCCTTGCATTACATAGCCCCTCTGCCAGATGGGAAAGCAGACACCATGTTCTATATTATCCCTCTTTATCAGTCATACCTGGCTTATCAAAAACTTAACCAGGCTTCAGAGAAGACCTTCTAAAAAGAGGCTTTTTAGAGAGAGGCTTTTTTTCCTTCTAAAAAGAACTTTATCCTCCCCCAGAACCCTCATCAAAAATTCATCCCACATTAACTATTACTAATTTTAGACTAGTCTAAATGTTAGAAAAAAGCTAATGTTAGAATTTCTTTCAATTCTGCCAGCCTGGGCTTGTTCTACAAAATCTCAAATGGACATCTTCCTGCATTGCTGATACCTCCCACAATGCCTGTGTAAGTGAATTTCCAGGAAAAACTTTGGGCATTGGGCAGTGAACTCTGATGCTTCCAACAGGCTAATGCCCATCACTTGATTGTCCAGCCTGCAGACCTGTCCCTGAGCACAGCCCCAACCAAACCCACCTTCAGGCTCTCCATAAGCACAGCTGAGGAGTCCTCCATGGTGGGAGGGCCTTGGACTGCCCAGGTACCACTGGGAGCACTGGACTGGTGCCAGCTGCTCTCCGAAGAGGATGACGTTGTTGGGAGATAGTCCAGACCAAACCCTCCCATTGCTAAAATGGCAGAAAGGCAAGTTGAAAGTGACATGGCAAAAACAGTGCAAAACAAACATCATCAGATGATGGTGTCTGACAGCTCCGTGCTAACCTGGAACCCAGCACTTGCCTGGCTTATCCGTTTTCCAGCGGTCTGTGACTCTCCGGTCTCTGTTATCTGGAGTCCCAATGGGTCCGAAGTTGGAGAAAGGAACAGAATTGTGGTTATGCGTTGGAGGGGAGCTTGGCAAGCTGCTGGGGTTGGAGGAGTGAGGAGACTGGCTGGCTGGTGTTGAATGATCTAGAGATTACAAGGGAAGAGGAAAAATGGTCAGCAGAGACAGCAGGAGCGTCCCAGTTTTGCATTTCTTAGCGCTGCTACAAATTCTGCTATCACCCAGTTTGCTATAATGCTGAAAGTCAGTTTTTATTCCCTCCATTACATAAGTGTAATGCAAATTCCTAAATTCTGAGTGAAAAATTTACAAGAACAGAATAACTGTGTTTAATGCTTACCAGAAAAACAAAACCCAGGAAACTTCATGAGGACTGACTAGGCAAAGCCAGTTTCCCCAATGTCTCTTGAAGAACTTGTCTCAAACTAAAAGAGTAACTATCCCCAAGCTTGACAAACCAATAGAAAAATTAGATTAGACCTTGAGGAGTTTGCAAGTTTACAACTTCAACTCCCAAGTCTGAGAATGTTCTACACTTATATGAGTCTTAAAAATTCAGACCAGAACCCAATAGTGAGCAAAAGAGGAGAGGGAGCATGAAGCAGGCAGAAGGGAACAAATGAAGAGGTGAAGGGAGAGGGAGTTGAAGCCATGTGAGCCAAAAAATCCTGCTAGAATAAAAGCACTTTGCAACTCCCTCCATTTCACCCACAACAGCTTTTCCTGGTTGGTTGCTAAAGTCCCACCAAACATCTCATCCAGTGCATGTGTTATTTAAAACCCACTAATTTCTTAGATTCAACTAATTCCTCTCACACTCTTCTGGATTTTTAGTGAGAATAAAATTATGACATAATAGTTATGGTTTATGCCTTTAATACAATTACTAACAAAGAAGCTGGTTTGTTTTATGTGCTTCTTAACAGTACAAAACGAATGCAACAAAACCCACTATTGTTGCATTTTCCTCCACTCTTCCCTCAGACAGTTTCTTCTTCAAATATCTGCATTATGAAATCTAGTTCCTCCTGCTTTTTCCAAAAAAAGCAACACAAAGTATATGGATATCTGAGTTAAAGCACTAGTTCCAAATGGCTGTCAGGAAACAGAGTTAAAGAGATTTCAGGATTTATCACCTTCTACAGCATTTATCCTGCTCAGTTACTTAAACTAAAATCTCACTTTTGACACTATATTAATTACACAATCCCCTTGTATTTCTGAAGACACAAAGTAAAACAGTAACCTTCAGAGACCTTGTCAAGGAAGTTTGGGGTTTTTTTTTAATTTCCAGTTACCCATAACTTGCAATTGGTTTAGAACTAACTCAAATCCTCTTAAATTGCTAGACGCAAGAAATGCCGTACCGGGATTACCTGAGCTGGCTGGAAGGGATGGAGACCATGGAGTCCCTTCGAAGAGAGAATACAGTGAAGTCTCCTGATGCGCAGCTGAAGGGGTGACTTCTGTTTTTGTGCTGGTATTCATATTTTTTCCATATACCTCATTAAACATGCTGTTGTTCGGATATCTTTCCTGAAAAAAAGCAAAAAATGTAAGAGCTTATGTGTTATACTTATTTCAAACACTGAGACTGTACAAAAAATATGAAAAAATTATAGTTCAAAATATTTCCTAATTTCTTTTTCACTTCCCAGCCCCATCTTCTTTGACCATTTAATATTAAATCCATCACAGTCTGAATCAGGACAGATTTCTCCTGGCTGGATTGCAAAGTCTTCACAAAATCTTCAGATTCCCAGTACTCAGAAAAGTTGTATCAAGACCCTGCTCAATTCTCTGGAAGAGAACAGATAATTAATTGCTCTGGAAATAAAAACCTACACACTACAGCACCCTGAGATGCACCTATTCAGTCAATTTCATGACTTCACTGTGAGCAAAGGGTTCATGAACTCCGCAAGATTCAAGAGTACATCTGCAGAGATATAGTTAAGATGAATTTGGGAAGAAAACCGATAAAGGCAAAGATTAAGCTTGATACAGAGTGAAATCACATATCCATGTTGATTTCTTTCAGGTTTCCCACAAGCTGAAGCAGCAAAAGGTGTTGGACTCTGGTTGTCACTCACCTGATTTAGAGAAAAGCCACTGAGGGACAGGAAAGATGATGACTGAGACATCAATTCTGATGGTTTTTCCAGCAGGGACTTCTTCAGAAACCAAAAAGGGGAAAAGCGCAGTTAGTGTAGGGACCAGGGGGAAAGTGTGTAATCAGAAACTGCCAAAGTGCTTTTGGTCACATTTACAATGTGTTTCGAATTTGCTCCAGCACCTTGGAGGACTGGGGAGGCGAGCTAACAAGTGCAAAAAAATCAGTAGTTTTCCTACTACCTGTAATTAATAATATATCAATCAACAAACATGACAGCTGAGAGACTCAGACAAACTCCAGTGCTAGAACAGGTTTTCAAATGCAAAGTCTAATACTCTGATACATCTAAAGGGGAGACTCCTGCCAAAAATACCTTATGGTTGTGTAAAACCTTGTACAAGTGAGAAAGCTTTGTACAAGTGAGACAGGATCCCTCCCAGTGACATGAGGACTCCTTCAGACAAGATTAGACTCTTGTATGTGGCTATGGACAGAGTATTTTTTCAGTTCTGTGAACATCTCTGCTGTAGGGACATACTTAGTAAGAGCAGCTAAGTACTTTTTAAATTAAGTGTAGTAGCCCAAGTGTCATTTAGCACTCCCTCATTTCCATTACAAATTACTTGTAGAGAAGAAGGAAAAAACCCAACCCAAATGTCTAAAAGAAAGGTTCCAAAACTCCTCCTGACTTTTTATTTCCATGTAAAGATATTATGGACCATGACCTTTTTTCCATCATCATGCCACCTCCTTCTCACACAGTTGTTATTTCCAGCATATTTCTTGTCTTTCTGTTTGATTCTTACTATGATTAAGGAGTGAAAAACAGTGTCTCTGAAAAGAGCCTATTCAGAGAAGAAATAGCTAAGTTATCACTGACAGAAACAAACAAAAAAAAAAATTACCAAGCTTGGCTGGTAGATGATGAACATCACCAAATCCAGGATCTGGATCACCAAGCCACGGAATTAGTAAAACCACAAGTAAAAACGCGTGTGAACCAAAATAAAAGTTGTAGTCTTGTTACAAATAAACCCCCTCTTGCACTGTCACCAGCTTAGCATGTCAGATGTTTTTAAATTTATTATTCAAACCACAAAAATTAGAACTAGCATCCCTCTGTCTTTAACACAGCCACAGTACCTGGAATAAGTTTACAGGATGAAAATAAAAATAAGACAAACAGCCTAATTTTCTTAGCAAGTGGTCCCTAGCTTGTTAAATTTTTCAAAGTGACAGCTCATTACTTTGAAAGCACATTTTTAAAGACAGACAAAATTCCCACTCTGAATATCCACACAGCTTGCACAGCAAAGGATTTCCTTCATTTGTCAGCAGACACAACAGTAGGAGCTTCAAAGGAAGCTGCTAAAGCCGCAGCTATTAGTTTCTTAGCAAAGTTATCTAATGAGACAGAAATGAGTGTCTGTTTTCCAACTGGCTCCTTGGGATGGCAGGTAAAATAATTGAGGAAGATATGGAACCAGAGATTTTGAGTAGTCACAAATAATTCTTTGTAACAGCTACTTATCTGAATAAGTATGATTTAATGAACATAGCAGAAAGGCATGCTGCACTTTCAGAGGTGATTAAATAATTGAACGGCTCTGAGACCTCCCCCAAGCTAGTGAACTAGGAAGGTTTTAATACAAAAAAATGTAGGAAAAGAAATCCCTCTGTGAAAAATGACTGCGTTTCTATAAAGAGAGTTATTGTGTATTTATCCAGTTAATTTCTTCCAAATCCATCTTTCTCCTTTTGCAATCTTTTCTGCATTGAATAGGTCAGCATCCCCCTGCCTCTATGGAATTTTTATAAGCAGATTATAATCATAGAATCGTATCACAGAAGTGCAGGCTTAGGTTGGAAGGGACCTTAAAACTCATCTCATTCCACCCCACTGCCCAGGGATACCTTCCACTATCCCAGGTTGCTCCAAGCCCCATCCAACCTAGCATTGGACATTTCCAGGGATGGTGCAACCACAGCTTCTCCCCATCCTCACAGGGAAGAACTTCTTCCTAGTATCTCATCGAAACCTATTCTCTGTCAGTTTGAAGCCATTCCCCCTTATCTTGTCACTACACCCTTGTTATGATGGCTCTCCACAGCCCCATCAGTGCCCTCCCTGCCCTTTATTACTAAATCCATCCAGCTGCGGAAGAGCAAGTGCAGTTAATGATGTATCATGATGTAGTCCTGTGGACTGTACTTACAAAAACCCCAGTTATTCTGATTTCTGAACAAATTAGCAGGATCCAGCCGAAAAGCTGTAGTTTTCACCCTAGCTCTAAGGTGAGGCAGGGAAGTGGACAGGAGGGATGGGGGAGAGAAAGGAATTTCATATTTCTTATAATTTCACAGAAGAAAGAGATGCCAGTTAAGAGCGAGAAGCAGCAGTATTACATCAAATACATACAAAGAGGCTTCGTCCAGGAAGAGAGGCGAGAGGCCCCAGCAGAGCTGGGTAAAGATCAGGAGGATTAGAGAAAATCAGCTCTTCCTCCTCCTCCAAGGCAGCCAGACTCTTTAACAGGTCCGGAGGAAGCAGAGGGGAGCTCTTGGGGTCCTAGTGACAGAAATGAGCACAGTGAGACAACAGAAGGCAGAAAGAACACCCAGCGCAGGAGAGAGAACAGCAAGAGGAGGGCAGAAGGCAGCATGCAGAGGGCGAGGTGAGAATGGTGCTGAGGCACAGACTGAGAGAACTTGGAGCAGAAACAACCAGTAGCCACGCGGCCAAATGCACATGGGGAGAGGATCACGCACCAAAGTGACAGCAGGGAGCTTTAATTAGCAGAGCATATGCTTCCCTTTGCTTCCATGCTACATACTAAACCTATTACCATGTGCAAGGACAACAAACAAAATCTTATAATCATTCTTCTACAGCTGACCTGTGAGTAATTTAGGTTTCAAGTAGAATTATGTTACATCTTGTTATTTTCTCTGCTTGTCAAGTTTAAATCCCATGAAATTTCTTTCCACTGGTGACAGCTGCTGACCAGCACACAGCTAACCAGCCCCCTGGGCCAGTAAAATCTGCTCAGTGCTGGTCACTGGACATATTTACTTTTTTGAAGGATGCTTAAAGCACAAGCATCACAGGCATAGCTTCTCTCTGTAGCACAATGTGCTGGCACCTTGGCAAGCTTTCCTTTTTAGGAATAAGAACAAGGCTTTGACCCTCTCTCCATCTAAAAAACACAACCTGACATCAGGGTAGGAGCAGACTCCTGTACACTGTCTGGCTTTTCTCTCGGAAGGATGAGCCAAGTGCTATCAGCTGACCTTCTCCATGTCCTGAGTGCATTTACAGAGGCACACCCAACCAGGTTTAAAAGGCCTTTGTTTAAGCCTTCTTATAAACATCACCAAAAGCACTCACAGACTCCAGGGCTGTTAATAAGTAACAGATTGGTGGGTTTATAAACAGCAACATGAAGCACAAGTACATAAACAGAAGTAAAGTATTCTATTACTGCAACTGGGAGCTAAGGAAACCATTTAGCTCTTTTAGTGTGGTGGTGTTTTCAGGAAGAACAAACAAAAAATCCAAGACAAGACCGCTGCTACCATCCTTTATTGCTCAACCTACTGCAGTCTCCGCCATTCAATTGACTATAGCAGTGTTCGGAGTTCACCTAAAGTGTAATAATCCAACTGCAATTATTTGGGTGGCTTTTATGGTTTTCATCAGTTGCCAGACAAGAATCTTCCCCAAAACTATCAGCTGCCATGTTTCTCCACCTGGCAGACACAGCGCAGAGATGGATGTCACATCCACACTGAACAAGACTTACATCTACTTGAAACCAAATCTTCAAGAGAGTGATCCTATACACAGCCTACTAAAATGGAGAATTCATTACTTTGTGCTGGAACCCCAGGTACTGATGCTCAGGTCTCTTCTAAAGTTCACATTGACCTATTTGGGACCACAGGGCATTCCTGAAACAGGGAAATGCCAAGAGTTGTCAGGAATACCAGAGCCTTAGTTTTCCCCACTTGTAGTGTGGATCTTACCTCAAAGGTCATCCTGGAGACAGCATCCTGCTCAGAGCAGAAGACTCCCTGCCGCTTCCCCCTGCGGTCCATATTCGACTGTTGGGTCATCACCCTGTTGTCAGTCATGCCATAGGAAGAGTCCCAGTAATATTCTGGCACCTTGACTTCTGAGGGGTTCTGGTTATATGGCTCCATTGGGAAAGGCTTCATTTTTTTCTCCAGAGGTTGCTGTTGCATCACAGGAGGCTGTAAAGACTGTTCAAAGAGTTTGAGAGGGTCCTGGGCCTGCAGGTAATAGGGCTGCTTTACAGACATGATCTTCCCCAGGGAGCCTTGGACTTGAGGGGGGTTCCAGAGCTGCTTCGATGAGTCTGTCTGTGGATACTGAGGCAGAGACACAGGATTTCAGCAGCAGAGAGGAACAATTCATGTTACCTGAATGCCCAACTCCATCCAAGCTGTCAGCCTAGCTCATTTGTGACAGCAAATCAGAATGTTTGTGGAATGTCTGTGTTATTCATCAAAAGCAATTTCCATAGGCATCTAATGCTTTCTAGTCAAGCTTTAAACTAACAGCCAAGTATAATCCTTACTCTATCTAGTACCTTTTAACCCAAAAGTCTAAAAACTAAACCTTTAGTAAGGTACTGAGCCAGCATTTTGCTGCCCAGAACATAAGCAGGGTCTCACCATTCGGTCCAGATTTGCCAGAAGGGAGATTTTCTCCAGCACAATGTGAGCAAAGGAACTAAGAGCTGTAAGGGAACTAACACTGCAACCAGTTAGCCAAAAGGAGAGTGCAGATGGAGGTTCACACTCAGTCCTCATCACACAAGAAAACTAGAAAGGTCTGAGACAGACATACCACGTCCATACCTTGTCTATATCAGAAACACACAGCAAACAGATGACAGAAAAGACATTCCATTCCAGTACATACCTTCCTTTCAGCTACAGCATCATATGTTCACACCCACCAAACTTCAGCTCATTTTCAAATTTGCCCAGAAGTTCACAATCAAAAAATTCTTTAATGACAATTTTGAAAGGTAATCCAGGAAGACAAATCTTGAATGTTGCCACTTATTTTTTAAATAAAGCCCAGCATGTAGCACAGGGCAAGTTTACCTGCTGGAATCCAGAGTGGTGTGGTGGGCTCTTCCCCAGGCCCTGGACAGCTTTCGTGGGGGACTGTTGCTGCTGAGCCAGAGCTTGGACCTGTAACTGGCTTGCGGACTGTGCTGCTGCCTGAGCTGGTAAAGATGAGAGGGGTTGCTGGGAAGGAGGTGGTGTTTGCTGAGGTCCCTGGGTCATTGGCCCTGGTCCAGAGGGCCGTTGCTGGCTGTAAGGAATGTGGGACTGTTTCCCACCTTGCACCTGGTTTCCTGTAGGTGAGTGAGCTGTGGGCTGGAGGAAGGTTCCTGGGACAGAAACACCACTCGGGAAGGTGTACCCCGTGCTCATGGAGAAAGCCACAGGAGGGGGGACAACATAGGCTGGAGGAGGAAATCCTGGAAAAGATGAAAAATACACCTTTAATCACAACTTGGCAGAGCATACAAGTCCCTCAGAAAGCTTTTAGTGGGGGTTTCTCTTCCTATGCTGTTCATTTAAGAAAGGAAGCACGAGTCTACACACATGCACTACAATGTCATTTCTCACCTTGGCATGTGCATGGCTGTGATCACACAAGGATTCCAAGTTTGTTTTGGAGTTTTCTTGTAATATTTCAGGCACTGATAACAGTCAACCATGGCAGTATCTAAGGGTCATATGCTTCCACATCCCAGTGTTCCCTGCCCCCCAGCCTCCATGCTTTTTTTGACCCCCCACTAACTTTTTCTTTCATTGCTCTTGGGTTTTTTATGCTTTACCCCCAAAGATTCCTCCCCTTCAAATAAATTTTCAGGGACTAAACTTCTGTAGGAACAAACAGAAGCAATCAAGACAGTAAGTGCACTACCTCCTCTCAGAAGATCACCAGTCCCTGGATCAATTTAGAGAGAAATAGAGGATAACCAAATGAATCCTCATATCTGTAAGATCAATTCCTTCCCAGCAGTTTACACTGAAAAGCCAGGTTTGGAAGGCAAGCTTTAATTCTATGTCTCACAGGACAGATTTTATGCCGACTTTGGGACAGGGAACATGCCCATCTGTCTTATAGTGGAGCTCCATGTAACTGGTGCAGGGAAGATACAGTTTCCAGTTATTCCACAAGCAAACCGGGATAGCAAGGCATGACAGGCAGACACCACAGAAAAATGGGACATGCAGTGCAGCAACAGCAGCAAGCAGGACCACACAAATTACAGCTTCAAATTGAAGCAAGAGCACCACTACATAAAAAGAGTGTTTTAAAGCAAGCAGTGTGATTGATCTTTTGCAATGGATGTTCAAACTAACTACAGGAAGAGCCTAGTATGAAGTTCCTTGATCTCACACCCACTAAACTAGAAGGCAGGTGGCAGATTTCATGACAAACCTTGACTTCAAAGCATAAGGAATCTTACTTATCTCATTTCAGTTCTGCTATGCCCCTTTTTACTATTTGATAAGATATTCAACAGGAAAATCCATGTACATTAACAGAGCCCCTACTTCCAGAGGCTGTACCAACCACGATTGCAGGATTTTCTTCAGTCAACAATAGCTGACAGTTCAAAAGAATGATGCAAATTACCTGGCCGGCTAGGAAGGGGAGGGAAGGCTCCTGGGTGATGAATAGGGATGAACTGGGAACTGCTGGCCTGACTTGGAGTCTGAGTTACAGGTGTTTTCCTGGCTTCAGATACTGGAGTCTTCCTCATCTCTGTCTGGGATTTCACCTGACGCAAAAGAAAGTATGAGGAAATTAGAACATTTTTCCTAAATTTCCACATCAACCGTATCATGTCTCAAGCCAAAAACTAAACTCTCAGATTGTCTAAGCGATTATTTTCTTTTCCCTAAGTAACTGAGAGAAGTTTGGAACACAGAGTCCTCCTCACTGACCTCAGGCAGATTACCCGGCATGTCCTCAGGCACTTCTCGCCTCACAAAAGCACTCAAGGATATTTACTCAGAAGATGCAAGGGGCTCCTCCTCTAGCATGAGAGTGAGAAGCAGACATAGTATCTCACACCATCCAAGGAACTTACCATGACGCTGCTCACCTGCAGTGTTTAAAAACAGAAAGTGCAGATGCTACTATGCTTCTCCTAGGGCACTGCTTCAACCGAAGTCATGCTACTTACCTGCAGCACCTTAAAAAACAAACACTGGCACATTCTTCCTAGGGAGTTCTCTCAGCCTAATCCATACGGTGATGCATATGCACAAGCTCCTCCACACTATGGAATTCTTTTGACCCAGAGCATACAAGACAAACAGCAGAAGTGCTTCACCTCATTCAGTTTACTGTGTAACTGCGGGGCGTTCTGTTAAAAGAGCTGCACCAGTTAAAGGCAGAGAGAAGAATGTAATGTAATGTTTACCTTATTCTGAGTCTCCCGCAGTCTGGGTCTTCCTGGGGAGGAAGACAGAGGGGAAGACTACTTTCCCTTTCTGTTCAGCTCAGCAGAACTGCCTGGAATGCAAGATGGAGCAGGCAGGAAAAAGACAGCAAGCAAGGAACCCGGGCAATACAGAAAGGGCCCAGGAGCAAACCTGACACCAAGCCTCAAATGTGAGTGAAAGAAGGGGTTGTGTCAGGGATCAAATTAAAAAAAAAATCCAAACCAAACAATAACAATAATCCCCACACCACAACTGTGTGAGGTTATTTAGACATTTAGTGCTGCTGAGTTGAAAGGAGATACAGGGCAGTTGTTTTCTGCCAAATTACAGTAGTAAAGGGATATATGCATTCAAATACTTTCCTAAGTTCTTTTTCAAATTGAATTTCCACATTTAGAAATTATGGGAGTTCTTTCTGCATTTGTAAAATTGGGAGGTTTGGGTGGATTTTTCATTTCCCAATAGAAAGTCTGGACGGAACTCTACCTCAAGGTTCTGGCTGATGCTAGACACTACGAACAATGCAGGCCCTTGCTCATGCTGCATCTCTTCACCCTCCATCACATTCAGCATATTTAAACTTACATTGTGCTGTCCCTTTTCCTTCCACAATAAGCCAAATATTTTTATAACCCCTATCAAGCACAATGCATTCTTTTATGGAAATGCTGGAGAATTCAAAGACACATTTACTGCCATGGCCTTTTAAAATGCGAGCTCTATCCATCAAAAACTCAAGTATGCTAGAACATATTTCCAGAGGATGGCTTTCAAAAGTCCCCATTGCATGATTTACAGTTACCTTTATAAAAACCTGAATCACTAAAATAGATTAATCAAGACAAATTTAAGTTCCTTCCTTGCTTCTATTTGTTATCACCTCAGAAGTGTCAATGCTACCCAATATTGACCCTCACGATAGTCCTAAATGCCCCTACAGAGTGCTTGAGGCTTGAGAGAGGCACCATTTTATCACAGGGACCTCTTAAGAGTGTGCTACATTTTGAGTTAGTCTGCATTCAACTTCCTTGGGTCCAAACATTATCCTCCCTAGAGAGCAGAGATTCAACCCAGATCACATCCTGCCTGAGCATGCAAGTTTCCCAAGTAAATACAAAGCAGGACTGATCACTTCTCTACTATATTCTTCACATTTTTGCCAAGTAGGAATTGCAGCATTTAAGCTTTTGAAGGCAATGAACTATGTAGGATATAAAGCGTGAAACTGCCAGGAGTGCCAAAGCAGAACGCACACAGCCCACCAACTGGTATGAAACCTACACTGGTTTCTCAGTGTAGGGGGAAGCAAGCCCTCCCTTTATTCTGGAGCAGGTCTGGATAAGCAAGTCCACCCAAATTATGCAAAATAAAAGGTGTTTCACTGGATTTGTTGCCATAAATACAGCTGATGGCATTAAAAAGCCAACATTAGTTTCTATTCAAGAAGAGACAAACAATAACAAACAACATCACAGCAGATTCTGCTACAGCTGAGTAAATCAAGCAAATTTCTGATAAATAAGCTATTATCCCTATCCAGAAAGCTACACATAGTCCTCAGATCTGGTTGGTTTTTATCCACCTGAAGTCCTCATTTTGCAAGAAAGGGGCACAAAGATCAAAACTGGGAGTTACACTCAGACCTGCAATGACATTCCAGATGCATTTGACAAATAAATTAGAAACTTGCTATTCTAACTCACCTACACTGGTTTTCAGATACCAGAATAGTGTTCCACAAAAATGATTGCCCCCTGGTTTCTGTAGCCTTTACAGAAACTCTTTGTACCCCAAGGTATGGTTCCCCTGCAAAACCAACTGAATAATATGCTGCCAGTTCAGACATTTAATTTCATAACCATGATGTTTAACAGCAAATCATCAGAAGGAAAACAGGGAGAATAATCCAAGGCTCCTAAACAACACAAGCTGAAAAAACTGAAAGAGATGGTTTGTCAAGCCTGGGGACAATATCCCAATTGCACAGGCCTTTGGAACAGCTGCAAAGAGGAAGAGGTACTCTGCAGACCTGCCCTGGGCAGCAGTAATGGGCTTACAAAGAGGCAAGGGACATAAAGTGCATTAGGAAATAATTTCCATTTGCAAGAACAGTGAAGAACTAACACAGTTTCTCTAGGGACATAACAGAAATCTCCACCACTATCATTGAATGGTTCCAGTCATCATCAGGGAATGACTGAGAGATACAGCCAAATTGTCCAGGTACAGATCAGATCAGTCCTGAAACATTCCACCATCATTTACTATGACTCAGTGGAAGGCAGACTAGCAAATTCAGTGTTTACTTGATATATTTCATTTGTAATGCTCAAAGAAATAGATAAAAAAAAAAGCATGCCCTTAAAAAATACAACTGGTAAAAGAGCAGCTAATGTGAAAACAAACCATTCTGGCCAAGTGCCTGAGCACAGATTGATGATTTAAGAGCATAGTGGCTTTCCTTACTTCAACAGAGACAGCTGATTATCCCCAGACTACAGAGGATCTCACTCCCCATATATACAATTTGGTGCTTTTGTGACACGTTCAGTTTGTTGAATGTGCACCAGTCAACTGAAGTGAAAATGCAGAGTACCCAGTTCCTTCACAACAGTCCCCAGAATGGCAAGAGCATGACTACAACCTAGCCACATGAACTGCACTGGTGGCCTAAATAATTTGTGGAATGGGTAGAAATGTGTTATTAAAGACATACAGCACCTCTCATTACACTCTTTCCCCCCCGCTCTCTTTTTGAGATAGCATCAAGGAAAAGCAAAGAGATCCCAAGATCACCATCACCTGGTCTTTGAGATATAAATATTTTATATTATTGAGCGTTAGCTGCATGGTCCAAAGCAAGACCTCAGCTCTACCATACTCTGCAAAAGCAGTGACTGCCCTGACACAACATGACACTGCCTCAGGAACAGTATCCCTCTCAGCTAAAGGCTTACCTGAACTGCCACATTCTGCTTTCCTGCTTCCTGCATCTTATCCAGGCCACATTTCTTGGTCTCATTCTTTCTTTTATTGTTATCCTTCTTCCCATCATTCTTATTTGCTACTATTCCTTTGCTAAAGTCCCGTCTCTCCCTCGCCATGTCCTTTGGGGGGTAGATCCGCCCTTGTTCTCTGTTCATCTCCCGGGGCTTGATATTCTCTTTGAAGGTGACCATTGGTTTTTCTCCTGCATCACAGCTGTTGCTCAGGCTTCTGCCAGAGGACAGCACTGATTTAAGTCCAGGGCTCCCATCAGCACACAGCGGCTCTGTCATGGATGTCTCCTGTAAGGCGAGACTCTCTTTGGCTTCACTAGGGTCCTCTAGTAAGAGCTCTGGGATTTCGGTCACAAACAAGAGCTTTCCTACCTCATTTTCACATTGAATCAACCTGAAAAAGACAGGAAGGAATTAAAAAGCAAGTACATCATAAACTACATTACTTATCGTAATCAGTCTGTGAAGGAATAGCATGCTGACCAACAGAACATATTATTAGTGCTGTCAGCATCTTCTGCTCACATTACAGCTAATTGCTGTGTTGACATTACAGCTAACTGCTGTGTTGAACAGAGAGAAAAATAACATTCCACCCTGGCACCTGTGTCACCTCAGCTTCCAGTAGCATGGGAAACACAAAGTACTTGCAATTACCTTGGCTGGTTATCAGCAATCCATTTGCCTGTGAAGATCAGGCGCTGCTGACGTATCCGACGTTGCTGCCCTTCTTTATCCCCTGTAATTGCCTGGTGGCCTTTGGAAAAATCCAAGTTCCTAGTATTGACACAGAAGAGGGAATATTAATTACACAATTACCCTCTGCAATATCTTATTTTTCTAGAAATATAATGTGTCAGCATTGCTCTGTTAAAAGCTGTGAACTTTTACCAGATATTATTCAAAACATGGCTGTTAAGAGATGTCCAATTCACATATGTAATTCTCATCTGGTAAGATTCATCTACATTAAAGAGGTTCAGCAGGGACATGAGCAGTATTATAACCTCAAGAATTTCTTAGGACTACACTGTCCATTGCTGTTGTTTTGAAGAGACCAATATCAATCCATACAGCAGTAAACATACATAAATAAGATATTGTAGGGAACAGGCCAATGTCTGTAGAAGCTGTGACATCAGCAAGAATGCAGGATCCTTAAACTGTAACCCACCTGAATGAGGGCCTCAGAGCCAGGAATCCTTGCAACTCAAATTCTTCTGGAAGGGGAGTTGCTGACAAAGAGACAGTAAACAGCGTAAGGAAAGTATGAAAGCATTGAGCATGGGCATCACAGCAGATACCACAGCACGGTCTCTATACATACTAAAGCCTTCTATTAACCGGTCCACCCCGCAATCTGAGGAATTCAGGAATGATAAAGCAGAGCAGTCTGCTCAGAACAAGAAAAATCATTTGCAAAGTATTCACATGAACTAGTACAAGACAACTTGGTTCCTTATTTGCTCTTCAACTGTAACTTCTCACATAAGCAGGATAAATATTGGTTTTCCCAGTTCTCTACAGCACATTTTACAAGCATCCTTACCATTATTACTGGATAGATCTTCTTCATGAGGTTGGAAACTATTTAGAAGAGAGATCAGCCAGGGCCATATGCTAAAAATTAGAAAATAGGACAACCCTAAGTGAAAACTGCAAAACATGGGATGCGTTTGCTTTACCAAAAAAACACTGAATGCTGTTACCACCACAGTTTACATTAATCCTCTGATTCCCAAGAAAAGTTTCTCACAGTGTCAGTGAAGAGACCACTTTCTTGAAAGAATTACTATGCCTAAAAAGCCAACCTAAAGTTCCCAAGGAAGCCAGCCCACAGCACAGTACTCATTATCCAGCAGGCCAGAGAGCTTGCTATGAATTTAACCAGATAAACCTAGAGCATGAGCAAGTTCTGTGAGCACCTGGCTGAAATTCATGCTTTCCAGTCCAAAGCTGATGGCTTTCAAGGCACAGTCAATGAATCAGTTTGGGCAGCAAAAACGACACAGTTGTGCAGAAGTACTTCTGCTCCATGAACAAGAACACTGTATTGTAGTGCTGGAGCATTTACCACCAAGGGAAGAGACTCTAAGTAAGAGCTGCACTGAGAAAGATCATTAAACTAGAGGGGAACTTGCAGTCCCCTGCCTTGCCCTCACAATACCAGTAACAAGCAATGACTGGAAACTCTTCCCAAAGGCCTTGGAGCAAGCAATTTTAAAATCACACTGATCACTGCATAGGTGGTTAACATTTAACTCCTACCACCAGGCTGCTTGCTCCTGTTTGCTAAAAGTTCCCACCCAAAAGTCCAAAAATCCTTCTGCTTTACTGATGGGCACCATGGAAACAACAGAAAACTACTTGAGATGCCCACTGTGCTCCGTGTAGGAGAAATTAATGTGTCCTCCTCAGCAAGGCTTTCAGCATCATCCAGCACATAGCCTGGAGAATGCACTGTGCCCCCAACAGCACTGTACACCCTCAGATGCTTTCCCATATGGCTGCAGGCACAGACAGCATGATCTTCATGATTATTCTCCACATTACACTGAGCAACATTTCCTTCCCATGACTGACAAGGAGCAAAAGAAGGAAAAATACCCCAGAGGTTTCCAATGAGGCAAGTAAAGCCAATATGTTGTCCAGAAAATGGCCTCCTTCAGAGAATTACAGAATGGTTTGGCCTGGAAGGGACCTCCCACCCTGTGCCATGGGCAGGGACACCTTCCACTACCCCAAGGTTGCTCCAAGCTCCATCCAGCCTGGCTTTGTACACTTCTAGGTATGGGCCAGCCACAGCTTCTCTGGGCAAGCCGGGCCAGGGCCTAACTGCCCTCGCAGCGAAGGATTTCTTTCCAACCAATCTAAATCTGCACTCTTTCAGCTTAAAGCCATTTACTCAATGAATTACTATGTGCATGTCCACTCTGCAGGGACTACTTGATATCAAGTAGGTATCTTGCCTATTAAAATACAGGCATAAGTCTTCCTTCAGGATGTGCGAATGGCAATTGTTATCACCATCTCAAAACCATATCTGAACTCTTTTCCTTAATCTTGCCTTTAGGAATTCTGTGGTTTAAGCTCTCAAAACTCCACGGGGTTTTTTGTTTCTTATTTAACAAACCAAAGTTACAGGCACCCCTGTTCCCCATGCATCACACTGCTTTCCTTGGAGTACCCATCTTAGGAACAATACTCATCCAGATGCATCAGTAACGGTCACTCTGATCCTAAGAAATCACCTTACAGAAACACTTTATTGAATAAAAGTAATTCAAGAAAAGTTAACAGACTATTAAAAAAAAACTGTGAGTTTTGAGCAATTTAAGCCTTAATTTATGAGATTAGTGGCAAAAGTGAAAAATCAGAGCAACAGTCCAGAACAGTAATGCTTGCACTGACATTTAAAGAGCCCCTCTACTAAACTGAATTTAATTCCTAGGTGACTACATTCCAGCATTGCCCAAGTGATGGTTTAGGGCAGGAAATTAAGGCAAGTATTCTCCTGCCACTTCCCCCAGTAATCTGAGAAATCATTATACTAGGAACACTCAGTAGTTATGCTCAAACGGGACATTATAAAATAGATCCCCCTGATTGTAAAAAACTTACAGCAAACCTATTGACAATTAAAAGAATCAATCTGCTCATGTAACCAACAAGTCTCATGTTTTGCTTCATGAACTTTTTGGCACATAAACCTTCTATCCTTTTGGTATCCATAATGATGAGTTGTATGATCACTTTTGCCACAATTTGTGGATCAACAGTAATTAGGACGGTCATTCAAGAAAATGTAACAAGAGAAAGATTAACACTCACTACCGTCTTTCATCAACCACTGCCTCCTGGAAAACACTGGGCCTAAGTTTCAGCCAGTCCATCGAAACCTTCACAGCTGGAAGAGGATATGAAGCCCCAGAGTCCTGGTAGTCATTTTGTAAAGGACACTTGCACAGAACTCCAAGAAATGACACTACAAACAGAATAAGAGGAAAAAACAAAAGAAAAAAACTCCATGATGTGGGAATGATGCTTCAATTTTGACCGAATAACCTAATCAAATATATCCACCCCATAAACCCCTATTCTAAGAGCTAGTTTTTTAGAACAAGGCAGCCCAGCTACCTCATCTTAATCAATCCACCAATAGATCACAACACAGGGTTTTAATAGTTTTTTACTATGCAGCAGAATCTTGATGTTTATATCCCTTCAACTGTCATGGCAAGTAATTTTGGTAAGTTTAAAAAATCAGGTGAGACAAGCCCAGTGCAAAAATATTCACTCACTTATTTATTAGAAATTATCAACTCAACTACCTACCTGCACTTTATTCACTTCAACCAGCACGCACACAAATGTACTGGAGCTCTGCAGGTAGGCACCCAGCCCAGACCCCTTAGGGCACAGAAGCTAGAAAGCACAGAAGCTAGAAAGACTAACCATACCAGTGTGACCATGGTGCCTTCAGAATCAACGCCAGGCTGGAATTTGGAGAAATCCAGCTATTTAGAAATTTAGGTGTTGACAAACAAGGCCAAGCTGACAACAGGCTCAGTCAGGTTAAGCAAATCAGCATTATGTGGCTAGAGTCTAAAATGCTCTGGACTCTCACTTATCTCCTGGTTGATATTACCAAAGGCAAAGAAGTAGCTGAGGTCCTGCTGACTCAACTTCAACTTCAGTCCTGTTGAATCAGAACCAGTTACATTCAAAGCAACTCCCAACTGTATGCAGCCAACTGGGGAGCAGCCCCTCAAGAGGGGTACTACTCACCGCCAAGCTGGATCCAGTTTTGTACCCAAGTTAAAATGTTCTTTCAGAACCAGGAAAATGATGCAGAATTCTGTAAAGCTTCAAACAGAGTAAGGCTGGACACAGAAATCCAGTATTAGTCAGCACTGCTGACATAAATGATCCTGCGTGACCATCATCTCTCACAACTTTCTCCCTAATGTCTATTCTCAGCACTTACCTCACAGAGCCATTAAGCTACATCATGACAGGAAATTACTAATGGATTCCACATTGAAATCAAGAGAACTACAAAAATCAATTAGCTCCCACACTTACTGAAGAGAGACAGGAGCTGTGTCCAGCAGAGCTGCTCATCCTGGCTGTAGCTATGTTGCTCTGTTTCGTTGCTGAAGTCTCGCAGGTGGTGGAGTTGGAACAGGTTGATCACAGTAATATGGACTAACTGCTGAGAGTTGAAGGCCTTCTGGAACAACAACTTCTGCAGCAAAGACACAGGGTGTATGTATTTTTAGATGGCAAAGCACATGCTTGAAAGGATTGGCAGTTGCTCCTTCACTGCTTGACTGATGTTTCTGCCCTTAGGCAACATTCATTCTGGATTTCATTTTTATATGCTGGTCATCCCTCCCAGCACGGCACTGGGCTTCCCAGGAGGACCCCACTGTTAAGCACAAGGTTTTTGCTTGTACACCAGTACAGACACACAAGAAATCAACATCCCCTTTGCATATGGTTCCCTTCCAGAGCAAATGCAACTTTGAATGTGCACTGACAGCTGCAAAGGACTGTAGATCCACTGGGTTTGTCTGCCTTTCAAAGAACCAGCATGAAGGTGACATTTTTAAAAAACACCCCAGGAAAATTTAACTACTGCATGGTTATGCATTAAAGACTAATTCCGTACCTGACTTCATGGGTCACAGAATGCCTGCTAAATGAGCAAGAGCTATTTACAAATGCCTTTCAGTAACTATGCCAGAAAAGACACCTTTCTCAGGACAGGAAAAGAGACTTCAAGGCTTTTTTTGGGGAAAAAAGGAGCTATCCTAAATTTCAGCCAATGTATCTCCAGACACAACAATCAGGGAATCAGGTGGATTAACTAGTGTAAGCATCAAGAAAAGGTTTAAGCTCCATGTTCACCCTTGGCTCTCTCTTTTAGGGCATGAACCACTGTACAGCTGACAACTCACACAGGCAGAGCTGCCAGCAGAACCACCCAGGGCCTGACTGATTGCTCCCAGCCCTCCAACTGCCCTCCTTAGCTCAAATGAGTCACAAAGTTAGACTGATTCACTACCATACAGCCAACTTCATATCCACATTCAGCTTACTAAAGCCAGAAAAGTTGCTCTCTGATAAATTAGGCTTTATGTTGCATAATATAAACAACAACAAAAAAAGTAACCTGAACAACAAAAGCAGGGTTCAATTAGCTGTTTTAACTCTCTAGATCAGTCCAGAAAATGAAGACTCTTCCACATGTCAGAACAATGCTCATAATTATTGATTATAAGCACTGTGGAAAAAGCAGTACTTGTTCAATAGCCAGAATCACATATGGAAAGAGAGATACAATTAGTTCATTTTGAAACAACAAATTGCCAGGGTGGGAGCAGCTCACATTGAAAGTTAATTCATAGCAAGTTCTGTGGTTTTTGAAATTTATTTTAAAGACAGTGTGAACCCAGCTGTAGCAGCACAATTTAAGACAAAGAAGTGTAAAAGCACACTGTAAAGAACATTTGTGATTTTTTATATTGTCAGACCACAGCCTTTCCTAATTTTGAAAAGCATCCACTGCTCCACTGAACATACCCATCCTCCCTGCTTCTTTCCACAAGTTAGGAAGCTGAAGCAGAGCAGTTTCCAAAAGGCACTTACCAGTCAACATTATGTCCTCTCTGAAACTGTACTACTTTGCATAAATACCTTACTTTTAACATCCTTTTGTTTTGATCTTTGCTGCATTGTCCAACATAAATGAGCTAGATATAAAATCAATGGGACTCCTGTATTTTCCATGGAACACATGTTCTGCCTAGTTCTACTCTGCACAGATTAAGGTTGTATGGGACACTTTTCAAGGTCAAACTGTTAACAGGAGAGGCAAGTTTTCTGAAGCAGATTAAAAGCTGCTTTAATAACCACAGGGAGTGAATGAAAGCATCCAAAAAATTAAGCTCTCAGAATTCCTCAGGCCACCAAGCCCAGACTTCACAGATGAATCAAGTCCTTTTCACAGGTATTCAAGAATCATCTAGGTTAAAGAGCAGAGAATCAACAGTGGCCACTGATTTCCCCTGTATCTCCACCAACAATAGACCATGTGTCAAATAGGAAAAATCCCTAATCTTGGCAGAAGTTACCAGAACTATCCAATGTCAGCTGCAATGCAAACCTTCCCCAACTGGCTACTTGAGCTTCCTGCATTTTATCATGTGAAAGAACGATTACTGGGCTGTAATTGCAGAACTCAGCTGTTAAAAATATTGTCAATATACTAATTAATATGTTGTTAGAACTAACCTTGAACTGTTCTTCCAGCTTTTCTCGAAGAGGGCTCAGCTTCTCCAAGCTCTTACTCAGGTACACATGGCCATGAAATTTAATAAAGGCCTTGATGAAGTCAGACACACTCCATTGAGTCTTCACCTCATCACGACTGCATTTAGAATAGAAACACCTCATTCAGTCTTTGGAATTACACACACCTGCACATAACACTACAGAATTACTCCAAAATGAGGGAGGGGAAAAAAGCTACTTTTTGTGTCGGCACATGAAGCAAAGCTACCTTTTGTGTTGGCATAATGTGCTTATTTCCTGCATTCACTAATCACAATCAGAAGCATCATAAATTCTTTGTTCCATACACTTGTGAGGATGCTCAGACTAGACAAGGGTCGAGGGATTCCTGTTTCCACTGCTAAATATGAATAACTTCCAGCAAGGCAGGTACTTTTAGAAGAAATATCTTTCAGCTTATCTGAGTGGCAATAATTTACTCTTAGTCTCACCTTTCCAGTGCTTTAGAAAGTGCTTTTTGTAGGTTAGTGGAGGCAGCTGGGAAAGGAAACTTCACAGCGATGCTTCTGCAGTAGTAGAAAATTGTGGTCAAGTGGTCTCCTTTGGAGGAAGCTAGGATAGCCAATTGATTATAAGGCTGACCTAAGAGAGAAAAAGACAAGTTATCCAACAAGTTGTCCTGGTGGAAAACATGCTAGATTTCAGAGTATGTGTTGTCACTCGGAAAGGGAGCATGAAGTCATCAGTTCTTCAACAGACAAGGCTCAGATCCATCTGCTGATCCTTTCACTCCAGCCTTGGATCTGGTACCACTTCAGTGAAAAAGCTTCTAAATTTGTGGTGCATCAGCTATTTGGGGTTTTTTTGTGTGTGTTTTTTTGGTTTTGTTTTTCTGGTTTTTTGTTTGTTTTGTTTGGGGTTTGTGTGGTTTTTCGTTTTGGGGGGTCTCTGATTTTGTTTGCTTGTTTGTTTCAGAGGGTTGAGTTTTCATTTTGTTCGGTTAGAGTGCTACTGGTTAAAAAACTGAATTACTGGTTTGAATAGCCCAGCTCAAAAGTGACTTATCCTTCTATTACCATCCCTACATTTTGGGCCACTGTAAGACAGTAGCTAAAAAGCTAGATCCCTGAACTAAAGAACTCATTAACTCCTATCAGCAACTTGAAAAATCCCATTTTAGCTACTAAACTTTATAAATTGGGATGGGAATAAACAATAAAGATAAAAACCAATGCTGGTGTAAAACAAGTTTTCATTAATTGTACTTTATAATGTATGAATGTAACAGAGTACAGCAGTAGCGAAGCCTTGGAGTAAAGCTGTGTGTTACTCTCCTTGTTTCTAAATCTGCACAAAAAGGAAGCAACACAGATCAAGCAAATAATCATTACCTAAATGATTTACTGACATGTAAGGCTTTATTGTATGGCTGTGTGGAGAATATGGGAAGGGATATTTTTATATAAAAGCCTAGGTTTTCAACTGCCACAGAAGAAAACAATACCCCAAATCTTCCTTTGGAATTATGAACTGAAAAGGTATCCCAGACTCACCATTAGAAGGGACAAGCTGAGCTGCATGTCTATAGTAAGACTCTGCCTGGCTGGTCTGATTCCTATAGCGAGCTAAGAAAACAGCAAAAAAACCCAAGTTGAGGACCAAAATTCCAATCCCCTGCAGTTACTTTCAAGAAATTTTTCAAAATTTCAAAAAGTTTCAAAAAAACTTACCTGAAGAGCATTTCACTAGTATTTCAGGAACAAGCATGAGAAGAATGTGCAATTACACCAAACAGCACCAAGATTTGACACATTCAATTCTGAGGTACCTGTTTTGCCTCAGACCTAAGACTGTCTTACGGACACAGTGCCAAGAACACCACACACAGAGAGCTAAAAAAGTATTTTTCATCCTTTTTTGCACAATCACCAACTAGATCTATTTTTAGGCTGTTCTCTGTGAAAAGAGAACTTTCTACGACACAAAGTTTTACTTAAATCAAAAAAGAAAGAAACCTGTTGAACTTAATGTAAAAAAGAAACCCCATTTATGAAAGACTGGATTTCTAACTGGTGCCCTTGTACAAAAGATGTTAGTGTTCTGGAATGGAGAAGTGTGCTAGCGTGCTGCAACAAGCTTTTGTAGTAGCTCAGCATTTCCCTGTGCCTACCAGCTAGAACATGATGAGAATGCTAGGAGACAGACTCTAGCAGATTATTAGAAAGCCAGTGATTAACTGTCTCCATGTACTAATGTGTAACACACACTAGATAAGTCTGAACAGAGTTTCTTTCCCTGCAGCAACCACCATAAGCACAATAAGCTACTAAAGAAGTAGTACTAGTAGTAAAGTAGTAGTAAAGTGTAGCACACTTGCTCCAGAAGTTGCCACGGTAGCAGATCTCTAGAAGCTGAACACAGACAGAACTTTATGTCCCAGCCCTTTCCTTCCAATACTTACCGATATCTCCCAGGTGGACAAGGCAGTGCTGGCAGATGTAGGAGCAGGAGCTGGACTGCGGCTTTACAATGGCGCTGGTGTGCGTCTGTTTATTGCTAATGATCCCCAGCTGGGAAGATTTCACACGGCACGGCAGGTCTACATTAAAAACTGTGCACAATTCCTGTAATAACTGCAAGCATGGGGCTGGGTCAGCAGCGGTTCAAGACAGGCATTGGAAAGACATAAAAGCAAGTCACAAAACTAACAGCACCACTTGGAGGTGTAGTCACCACAGATGAGCTAAATATATTTGAGGTGAAAACCCTCAAGTTACTGAAAGTGAGATTTTAAAATACATTCTCCATATGGAATTCATGGAGTTCCATTGTGTCCACTGTTCATCTGCCCTGTAAAGAAAAGCTCTGTATCCCAGACCAGTAAACAACTCAATCCTCACAATACTTAAATCACTAAAATTTATCAGTGGAGATTGAGTATGGGAGGTCTACAGATATTGTTGGGTTTTATGATTTTGCTTTGTCTTTTTGCTTTAGTATTTCAGTAAGACAGTCAAGAGGAACACAGTGGGTTTTATACCTTGATGAAGCAACACTGTTCTCTAAAAATAATAGAAAGGAACATCCCTCACCCTCCAAGGCAGTGTGTTCCAACATAAAAAACTGCACTATCCCAACTTAAACTTCAGAAAGAAGCTGGAACTTCTTTTCACAAACCATGCAAGTTTGTGAGCAACGCAAGGCAATACTAACAGTTCAGTGGCTGAGGTGTCAGTAAATATTTGTGCTAATCCAACACTGAGACTCTTTCAAGAACAAGGCATCAGCTACTTGATCAAATATTTCAAAAGCTGATTGAAAGAAAACTTCAACTCTGCCATTCTAATAAGCACTTTTGAAGTTTTTCCTAATGGACTCCAGCAAATACTCAGCAAAGTAATGGCAACCAGAGAGCAAAGAGTATTGGACTGAGTTCTAGGTTAAAAAGTGCAGTTAAGAAGTAACAGACTTTCTCCCAGCTGGGAACATGCTCAGTCTCCAAATAAAACAGATCTACAGGAGGGTTGCATTTCCAGATAAAGGCATGGAGAAAGCCCATGGCTGACAGAGACACACACTCTGTCAACAAGACGTGATGCAATGCTTTTGCTTGCTGTAGAAAGAGATTTGTGTCACACCTCTCTCCCCTTTGGGTCTGTCTTTATACAGTAAGCAAAAATCCCCAAAAGAGAATCTCACAGATGAAAGCTGGATAAAAGAGAGCAACTTGACACCTTCAAAGACACCAATTAAGAAAATTCACACTCTTGTTCAAAGATGTCACTTGTGAAGGCCTCACAGCTGGAGAATATGTACCTTGGCTGAGCCAAAGCTTTAGACTAAAAATGTGATTAACATCACAGCAAACAGAAAGATGACCCAGTCTGTAGTGTCAAACTCAGAAAGAAGTAAAATTCCCTGATCCGCTGCCAGAAAGAACAAGGCTTCTGCAAGACAAACAGTGTAGATGGCAGAATACCTGTGGAAACCATGACAGCCTGTCAAACTGTCTGCTTCCAACAAGCACCTTTCCAAAAAAAAAAGAAAAAAATGCAGAAGGGAAAAAATTGGGTAGCCAAAAGGGTACCCTAGGGTTGGCATTGCAGATGTCTGGAATCCAGCTAGGAAATTATACAGTATGAATACCTACTGTGAGTGCTATTAGCTGAGGACAGTGTAAATTAGCCATGATGAAGTTTACTCTAAACACAGAGAGGATTCAGCAACCACAATGCTGTTGAAGCAGACACCAAATGAGGGGAAAAAAGGGAAGAAAGGCAAGTTATCTTTAAGTCCATTATGATTCAATGACTCTTATTCCCCTTAATTTAAAGCTGAAATCTAATGAAATCTAATGTAGGAAAGAGTGTAGGCAAAAATATGTCAGTAAGAAATAAGTATATGAATAGGAGTAACACTCCTTCGGCAATTAACTGAAAACCTTGCAAAAGATTCTTTGCCCAAGAGCACTCAACAATATAGTTTTGCTCTAGGGGAAGAAAAGTTCCAAGAAGTGAACTAATTGTTGTCAAAAATAAAGACTTACATCTCAATGTTCATCATCAGTTTTAGGAGTCACAAGGAAGGGGCAAAGAACAAAACATTAGGTCATCACACACATCCTGTGCATCTGTGTTTTCTGCACATATTTCTGTTCCTGAATAACTTAATCCAAGAACAAACTGACTATCCTTGCTTATCCCTCACTTTACAGTGAATGAAAAGGAATGAAGGCAATGGCCCACAAACACATACATAAGAATGAGAAGCCAAATGGGAATTTTTAGAGAAATGACAGAAAAAGAACTAAGAGTACAATGCAATCATCAGTTAACTCATCTACTGAGCTTGAGGTGTTTTGTGTCATCATTTCTGCAATTTAATTACAATTAAAAGACAAAATTCCTCACCACAGGTCACTGCAGAGATAGAGTAAGTGGTTTTAAGAGGGACTGGAGAGCCAGTGAAGGCTAGACCTAATAGAGGATTCACACAGGTGGTAATTCAAGAAGGCAACAGATGCACATCGAGAAGGCAAGAGACAGACAGTGCAAAGAAGTACCATTCTACCCTTTCCTGCTGCTTCATGTTTGCTCTGAGAAGTCACAGTAGAGTATAGTAAGAAATGGACCCTTTGACCTTACCCAAAAGAGTGGGGTTTAGGCTTTAAAGCATATTCTATTATAACAAAACCTAAATTGCACCAAAACAACTACCAGATGAACAGAAATTTCAGCTCAAGATAAATCAAAAGAAAGCCCTTCATCAGCTCTACAGATATCTCCTACTGAGAACAACACAGTTAGCAAGGTGCACTGCTCAATCCAATACAGCAGCAAGCTAAGGGCATGGAACAGATTTTCCCCCCCTAAAACTGATCCTCCATCCATCCTCTACTTTGTGCAACTCACCTGTGTGTAGAAGCCACTAGCTGCCTCTAAAAACAGAGAAAGGTTCGCCTGAACTTCGCTCCGATTCGGATTTGCTCTGTTTTTCGCCTGACCCTGGAGTGTTGTGATCTGATTTTTAAAGGCATGATTCCAACTGAAAATAAAAGAAGCATTTATCTTTTTACTTTGGAAGTATCTTGTGCAGATGGCATAAGCAACAGGAAAGAACTAATTATATAGCATCAGACATGAAGAATATTCAAATTCAGACAACATTCAGATGAGAACAAAGGTAAAATATGGAATAACCACTTTTCCTCACCTCTCATATCCAGGGAAACAGATCCTGAAATATATATATATATATATATATATATATATATAGCTAACATATACCTGTATATATGTATATGGCTAACACATCATTAATATTGCTTGCAATTGTTCTAAGCAGCATAGAAGTACCTCCCTAAAACAAGATGTGGGGTACAGAAATGAGGGTTAAAAGTCATTCTGTAACTGGAAGTGTGGAGAGAACTCAGCCAGCCTACTCCTTTGGCTTCCCTCAACACTCAAAGAACCACATGCTTCTGTTAACTAAACTTATTACAACCCATGTCCACACCTCAAATAACAGGGAATAGATTCAGGGCATACAGAAAACCCAGCTGAATTTCCCAATTCGTAAGGTGCCATAAGCAACCTATTAAGTTCTCTCCTGATTATTTTTCCCTCTGCCCAGCTCTATCTCACCAGGCTTAAAACACAGCTCTTCAGCAGCTACTCAGCTCCTGTTAGACCTTGTTGCGGTGAGTATTCAGTTGCTAGCAAAATTAGAAGTTTGTGTGTTTGCTTTTCACCTTCGGGGCTCGGGCCGCCCGCGGGCCCAGCCTTCCGCCCTCGCCCCCCTCCCGCCAGGGCTGTGCTTGCCGTCCCCGCCCCGGCCCCGCGCCGCTGTGTCCCCTCCGCGCCGCCACGGGACACCCGCTCCTTTGTCGCGCCGTGTTCGGCTCTGTTTTTCCTTCGGGAAATACCCGAGCCGGTGCCACCGCCGTTCCCCGCCGTGCATTTCCGCTGTGTCCCAGGCAAAGCGGCTCAGGTAACTCTGTCTCGCCCCCCTTCCCCCCCCCCCCCCCCCCCCCCCGCAGCTCCAGCCCGTCCTTGTCCCGCCGTTGGAAATCCCCTAATTTCCCAGTTTATTAGAAAATTCCCATGTCTGTTACCGCTTATCTTAACCTGTCTGTACCTGATTTGTAAAAAGTTTGTATGCCCACGGGCTCTATTTCCTAACTTGTCCTCCTGACTTCCAACTCCCCGAGGCGTTAACCCTTTAAAAGGAGACAGTCAGACCCCTGAGCTTTGTCTTCCGACTTTACCCTTGCAGAATAAATCTGTGAATTGCAAAACGGAAGAAAGTCCTCCTCTGCTTCTTTGCCCGATCCATGGACGCGTGTTCAAAGTGGAGCTGTGAGCTCTAATCCAGGTCAGGACTCAAACAGCAGCCCAGCCAAGGACCCCTCCTTGGCACCGAGCCGGAGAGAAAACAAAAACCATCTGAGCTAGCCGGGCTCCCTGGTTCGTGTCAAGACCTTGCTTACAGCTCCAGGTGATTGCACCAGGCAAATTTCCTAATTTCTGGAAAATGCAGCCCTTCTGCCCTTCCCTGGCAGCAGAGCAGACTGGTGCTCCTTAGCTCCTCCGCCCCCATCTGGTTCTCTAAAACCCATTCTTGCATGACATGGCTGCTTCTGAACTGCCAGAGGTAAAACACTAACCTACTGAATGCTCTTCATCAGCTCTGCAATGCATTCTCATGTTTCACCCACTGCATAGCTCTCATTTTAAAGGAAATAAAACTATCATTCCATAGGATACAACTACTTTTCTGGAAGTCTCAAGGTTCCCTGCTCCCCAGCCCAGACTACATACATACACACAAATTCAATGAGGTACTTACAGGTCCTGCTCCACTTTTTTATCTAAAGCATATTCCAAATCAGTCACTAGCATTTTTTGATATAAGTCCTGTAGAGCCTGTCTGGATGTCCAGACTTCTGCTGGACCCAGCTTTGAATCTGCGCAACAAGAAAGAAAAAACACAAAACAAATACAACAAAAATTTATGGAGTTAATCTGATTTTTCACTCATTCACAAAATGAAAGAATAGAGCTCAGTGTAAGATACACACCACCAAATATCTGCTTTTGTCAGTTTCCTCAGAATAGTGAAATACAAGAACTACAGAGAGGCTGAGGACTGAGTGCTCACTGATTAACTGATGACTCTTCTACAACACCAGAACTAGATGTGAACAAAGTTTGCAGATGGCAAGTTAAAAAACAAAACAGGTAAGAGGTATGTGATTCTCCGTAAGCTGCAGAATTTCTTGCCACTGGATGAATTTACTAAAATTTCCAGTGTAGCCTGAAAATAATTAGCAGACAATAAATCCATGGAGGGATGCTAAATAGGACAGTACATGGACCCACACTTGATATTTAGAGAATACTGTGGGCAAATACTGCTGCATGCTTGCCATTTTCTATCTCTTCAGTAGTCATCTGCTCCCCATCCCAGAGGGTGAGTGCAAACACTGCTCCCTGCTATTGAGTCCAATTTCCTCTGCCTTCTACAACCACCTGAGCTGGGGCTGCAGGAACACAAGGGATGGGCCTCACCCCAGAGAAACCATCCTGACGCTGATGGTGGAGCCATTCCTGTTGGATTAGGTGAATCCAGGTGGTTTTAATATTCCTATGGGGACTACACCAGCCTACTACTTTCACTATACCAAGGTGACAAGCACAGTTGAGCAAAGGTTCATGAGGGAAGCAGGGCTGATTCATTAATAGAAACCATTTCCATTTCCCATTAATATATACAGCTTAAATCCCAGCTCACAGCATTTCTAGGGCTGCACTTTATGTTGTGCTTATTATGAACTTATTACATTCACAACACATAATAATGTTCAGATCAGCATTTCCTCACCCAGGTTCATTAAAACCACCCATATCATGGCTAATCCCAAGTGCAGAATTCCTGTGCCAGTCTGGGCAGGAGTCACAGAGAGAAGCATAGACAGGACCTTCATCGCCAAATGTTTATAACATCCAAAGTCAACTTCAAAAATATGTATTAGGTAGAGACAAAAGGGGCACAGTTGTTAAAATACTATTTATTTATTTATATACAGAGGACAAGCCTTTAACATAAGGTCACACACTTTCCAGAAAATTCTTAGGAATGATAAGCAAAAGGAACACAAAAGGAAAACAAAAACAGGAATCAAATATTAATAAGCTAGATCAACTGTATAATAAAGGCAATTACCTGTCATGTCAGCCTTCAGGACTTCTGCCTGCCTGTAAGAAAGTAATAAGACAATAAATTAGAAACAGATCAAAATAACTGAATTATGCCAAAACACTTTCATGAGATGGTGAATCTGCTTACAACTCACCCCGTGCAGAATTTGAGCTACTGTTGTTCAACAGCATGACTACTTTTATTTCATCCCATAAGAGTAGTCAACTGTTCACTTTTCCCTGCTTATGCCTCTTTCTGAACAAACTAAAAATGCTTACATTATGGTTTATATTTTAAGCTTTATGTGGCAGCAGTGTCCTGCCAACATTAGTGATAATTACCTGGGAACTTGCTATCAACTCTTAAGTTGTCACACATGAAATGCAGGAGCCAAGAGAGTCAGAGCAACATGAACTCTCATCAGTGTCTGTCAGCGCCTTAGTACAGCCCTCCTGTCCCTATGCTGGACAAGTTTTCTTAGAGAGAAGGGATAAAACTATGGCCTCCCCAATAACCTCTCTTCCTTGAACTGCATCCCTAAAGCAATGCTTTGATCAGGTTTTCAAGTAAAAAAAAAACACAGTACACACAGAAAGAATGGCAACTATAGGTGACTATCTGCAACTCCTGCACTGAGCATCCTCTGCAAATCCCCACTACTCGTGGAGGTTGGCAAATAGCTTCCCAAAAAGAGAAACACTGGGACAGGCCTCAATAAATAAACATTCCTGACTGAATGGTCAGTGTCTGGCTGGAGCAGGCAATGGAGGTGCTACATTTAAGCACTGTGTCAGCAGTACATAAAGCTTCAAGGAGCAGCACTACTGGCCTGTCTGATGCACACAATTAACCTAGGGCTGGCAGAGCAGACATGAGGCTGCCTGGTTTGGCTGGGACATGTCCCTCTGCTCTTGCTGCATTCAAGTCATGATGTAGATTTGGAGAGTGCAAGCTTTCCACACTGGACATGGAATCCTCCCAGCATATGAAATGCTCCCTTCACTTACCTCAGGAAAAAAACCCAAAAAACCCACCAAAAACCACAGATGGAAGACACATTGTGCATAACATGAAGGTCAGATGCCAGCTTGGAAAAGAATGGAGAGCCAGAAGAAAGCACCACCTAATCCCTATAGGGGATGCAGAAACCAGCATTTACTTTCTCTTGCCAATGTGAAATTGTGGTGACTGTAAATAGTTTTTCAGTTTGTTCTGGGATCTACCTACTGGCCACAAATTATAGGGAAGGTTTTGAGGTCCACATGAGAATTAAGAAGGTATCAGAATAGGATATACATTACTAGGAAGATGTAAATTGGTAGGTCCCTACACAGAATTTCTGTTTATTAAATGCAAGCATTAGCTAAAACAGCTCACCATAGCCACCTCCACCCAAGAAGCAATGGGATGCCCCAAGAGCTTTAATTGTCAAGAACAAAAGTCAAAGACAAGAACATCTTAACTGGTATCAGAAGTGAATCTGTATGTTCCTCACCTGATCCAAATTTAATGCCTTTAAGACAACTTTGTTCAGTTTATTTATTTCAAGAAGGTGTTAATATGTTTTTTTAACTCCTAAGAGCAGGGAACACTGGAAGAAGAGATAACAGAGACAAGAAATGCAAATTTTAGCTACTGTGTCAGGAGAAAGCTGAAAGCCCAAGAAACATTTCTTCCTCATCCACACAGAGGTAACAAAACGCATCTAAGTGAAGGCACCTAAGTGACGGCTCTGTGGCTGCAGCCAGCAGGATGGGAATGAACAGATCCTGCTCCCACAGAGCCAAGAAGGGACAGGAATCTCCTCTGTGTGCTGTGCCTCAGCAGCCCCTGCGCTGCTGAAGCACAAATCCAATTGGGCACAGAGCTGAGCCAGATCTGTGGCACTGGGACTTGGCAGCCAGCGATGCCACTGCTCCCAAGGAAAAGCTGACTTGCTCAGGTGCTGGAATATTGCTTTTTGAAACAGCCAGCCAAGTTCCTACAGTCTGGCTCATGCTTCAAACATCTTCCAGTGCTGTGAAGGTCTCCTCTGAGCTGAGAACACAATCTGTGCTGCCAAAGCCATGAATGCTGAGAGGCTCAGCCCCAGCAGGATATGCAGGACTGTGCCCACAAACAAGAGCCCAGAATTCTCTTACAGGCACAAAGGCTCTGCCCTTTAAAAGCCAAGAACTGCTCCTCTGGAAACTACTTGTGCAGAACTACCTTCCACCAAGTATAATCCTTAAAAGGGGAAATATAAACGTGGGGTTTTTTTTCCCCCAAAAGTTTGTCCTCACTGTTGCCTAGAGAATTCAGATGAAGAAAGTCTCAGCCTCTGTATCAGTGCAAGTGCCAAGAGACTTTTCATAAATGCACAGACCCAATCATATGACTAGACCAGAGCTTCTACCGAAAAGACTTATTTAAAAACACTTTTTTTTGGAAGACAAGACTCATGGGCTCACAGAACAAGAGACTTTAGCACCAGTCGCTTCACAGCCATAACACACACTGTCTTGTATAATTTACAAAATTGCAATAAACAATACTGAAGGGATTGTCTCTGTAATTTTTAATTATATGTATAGAAATTATTTCAGTACTTCCTAGAGGTCAAAGGAATTAGGAAAGTCGATCTAACATTAATATGCTGCTTTTCATTTCCACCTAGAAACAATTTATTTCAAATAGCTGCATTCTAAGCCAGGATAATAGGGGGCAAAACTGGGTACAAAACTTGTTCTGCATCAGTGGCAAAATATTAGGGGAGAGAGAGGGCGAGAGAGAGAGGGCGAGAGAGAGAGGGCGAGAGAGAGAGGGCGAGAGAGAGAGGGCGAGAGAGAGAGGGCGAGAGAGAGAGGGCGAGAGAGAGAGGGCGAGAGAGAGAGGGCGAGAGAGAGAGGGCGAGAGAGAGAGGGCGAGAGAGAGAGGGCGAGAGAGAGAGGGCGAGAGAGAGAGGGCGAGAGAGAGAGGGCGAGAGAGAGAGGGCGAGAGAGAGAGAGAGAGAGGTGCACTGCCCATTCCTTAAACAAACTTCACAATGGGCCTTTGCTGGTGCTCAAGGACTCCTAGCGGACACCAACTGCAGTTCACTGGTAACGACTGAGGAGTTTCTCAGTGCCAATGGTTCCTTTTATCATCCAACATTGTTAAGAAATTTTTCTGGCCATATCTTTTATTGCATCACCTCATACTGAATTTACAATAGAATTACTCATTCTATGGCAAAGAAGGTTGCCTGCTAGAAAAGCTGGTTGGGCTTCTTTACACATTGTATCATTTCAAGAATATTCTCAAGTACCTCCTTGCCCAGTTGGACTCAGCAGTTCAGTCAAGCTTCCTTAAGTTCTTTTTGGTCCAAAACCAAATAAGGACAAACCATAGTTCAAAAAATTATATATATATCAAGTATTTCCATATACCACCTTGATATATCATAATAGCTACTCTTTATCATTTCCTAACCAAATAAGTAGATTCAGCTCTGTGCTTTTGTCCAACTTTAAACTGAAATACAACAGGCTCCCGTCCAATTCAGTAAAAACATTTTATAAATAAAGGAATGTTCATTTTATTAATAAAATTGAAAAGCTTTAAAACTTTAAAATACAGTAGTCAGAACCATTTCTCCATGTTTTAAAGGTATAGGATAAATAAAAATTTAAGTCCTCACAGGAGACAAAAGAAACTTTCTTAAGAACCTGACAGTATATAAAGTTCTGTTTTGCTGGAACTCAGTGGCTACATTTAATCTGGAATGAACCACTGGACTTGGCAAAGGAAGACAAGAAAGACACATTTCATTTTTCCTCTTCCAAGTTTTTACCATTCTTGGTCAATTAAGTTTTCCCAAAGCAGAGTAAGAAAACAAGCTGTTTCCCTTAACCTGGTAAGCACTACAGTAAGAAAATCCCACACATATTGGGATGTTTCTCCTGTATATATACTTTGAAGAGTTTACCCCATCACATTGAAAGATACATCAAAAGATCATGCAGTTGCACCTACTCTTTAACATTAGAGCAAGTTTGCTTAATTTGGTGTTAAAATCGTATCAGAAAAGATCATACAACCTCTTTGGCTAACTATTCTATTCAAGTTTTCCCCTTGTTGCCATCTGGCTTCCAACTCTCTTTGCATATCACTGAACAAATGGATCTATTTTACAACTGTCCGCAAAAGAACTAATTTCTGTTCCAACATCTTCTTGAGTTCTGCTATAATTCAAAGCACTCAAATCACGAATTTTCAGTTCCGCATACACCACCTTGCATCTCTAATAGGACCATATCCATTCCACAGAAGCAGGGGTCTGCTAACAAGACATTGTTCCCCCTTCATTATCAAGCACAGACAAGCCAATAAAATTAAGCCAAACTTCTCAAAGCAGAAGTTTTGTGTTACCCAGCTAACATCCTCTGTTTCTGGAAGTCAAGCTTCACACCACACCTCTCTTTATTTTCACAGTCAGGATGTGCCAGGCATGATCTGCTGTGGCATGACAAGTTCTACAAAATACGTGGAAAACCCCAGACCTCACAAAACCAACACAGAACACAGCTGTTCCTGAAGGGGAATTCCATCCAGTTTTCCCCTAAGCATCAGTAACCCTATCGGCTCCCTCATGAAATCTCAGCAACACAATCCTCCGATAAGGAATTGAGGATTCACATGACTAAAATGGGAAATGAATCCAGGCAGCTGGGCTTATAAAAGCCATCAGATTCCAATCACATGTTCCGTGATTCTAAAAACTAAGAAACATTAAATATCCAGGAGTTTTCACTCCAAGCAAAAAATCATGCTACTGCATTTCTATTTCCTGGAGGTGTGTGCAAAAACTGTACCACAATAAAAAGCACCTGCAGCCTAATGTGCCTTAGCAGGAGGTGACTGATCCCAAGGCTCACCAAGGGCACTGCAGTAAGTTTTCATTCTTCTGAAAGGGAACAGAAAAATACTGAGAATACATAGAATAAATGCGGGAAATCTTTCATTTTGGGTTGAAAAAGATTTTTCTATACTAGCGTACTAAAAGACAAACACATTTAAATCAATAATTTCATAATTTCAGTATTTGGCAAAGCTCACACCCAGAAGGAACTTGAAATCAACAATCTGTAACTAGCATTTTAGATTTTCCTCAAAGTAACAGTTATCTTCAACAAAAGTTTATAATAGGTTTAATACTCAATGGGGTTTTTTTTTCTTTATTTTTCTGTAAGCATACTTGTGCTGATTCAGGGCAGGTGGAAGCAGTAGGAAGCACTAACAGCATGGACACTGAATATTGCACACCATATTTAGGGGAGATTGGTTGGTCGGAAGCCTCCAACCACTGTACCCAAGACATTATTCACATCTGGAGTTTAGCACTTCAGATGTGAGGAAAACTTGCTGATACAAGTGGTTGACAGTTTTTTGGAAAATAAGTACTTTAGCTTCAATTCCTAAGAGTTACCACTAACACTTGCTAAAACTGAAAGCTTTCTTTATCGTTTTTAGAGGCTTTCTGGCTACTAATCCTTTACAGCTGGTACACTTTGCTAAAGGTTGGATTCTGAAACATAACTCTGATTTCCCTGAACTGTTTTGTAGACAGTAACTGTATCTCTGTGACCTGTCAAAAGGGAATATTTTTACAGCAATCTTAGGATTGTGCATAAACCTAGATGGTTATGCCTGAATAACAGTAGTATCAAACTTGTGGGCAAACGTCATCTTTGATTTTGATTCCACCCATTCATTCAACATGACCTGAATACAACAGGCTCCAGACAACAGCTCCTGTTAACAGCCTCACACACCTTTTCCTGAAAGGGCAAATGGATGGAATCAGGATTTTACAAGGGTATATAGCATCCAACAAAGGTTTTACTTATTAATTTGTGTACAGGCTCTACCTGTTCGTGCATTGGACGTGTACTGTTAAACAGCTTTGAAGTTTTACCTCTATAGAACAAGTTCATAGTGTTCCAAACTTTCAAATGTTGCTATCTAATTTAAATGACTATAGTTTGCATAAAGTTCTGGAATCGCTTGCTTTGGCAGCTGGCAGGTTTGGGTGATGTCAGCTCTTACTGAAGGTAGCAAGAGATCTTCAGGCTGTGGGTCATGGAATTAAATGTTCCATGTGCCTTGGAAGAACACTGCTAGCACACCAATGAAAAAGAAATAAAAGAAATAGCCAATGAAAAACACCTTTAACAGAACCATCTTACTGTCAGTTTTATGTGCTTAGTAGTTTACATCTTATTGTTCCTCTTACAGGCAGCTGAAGTCAGGGGACAGCTAATTTCCTTGACCTGCAGTTTAATCAGATTATAGCTGTAGATCAAAGCCACAGAAACAAGTATTTCATCACCAGTAAAAAAAACCCCAAAACTACATTTCTGCAAGCAGATATTAAAGCAAAGCACCACCTGAATACAAACCTCCTCCACAGGGAATCCTGCTTTATTCCTTTTTTGTTCTCACCATAGCTGAGAAGGATGTTGAGAGATGGGGACACAGAACAGTTTTTCTTAATCTCATCTTCCCTCCTTCTCTACTAGAAGCAAGTCATAATAGTCATCCTCAAAAGACAACCACCAAAAGCAACTCTTTCCCAGTTTGATCAGAGCTGACAATCCTCCTCCTTGGATAAGGGTAGAAGTACCCTTGCAGTCAGCTTCATTCAAACTCATTTTCTTTGCCCAGTTTCAGGGAAGTCAGCTTCTTTGTCCCCAGATTTTAAAATTATGTGCCCCAAAGGTAAAAACACTCCTAAGGGAAGTTAATGTGTTCTTAATCTCTGATTTAATCTACAGAGAGGGAAATACAAACCTCCTACACTGCTCGGGCTTCTGACATTCCACTGCCTCCACTGGACACTCCCCTCTCCTTCTCCTTACAACCTGGAGTCAGAATGTGAGCTAAATGCCTCAGAATTAGGGTCCAGCCACTCAGGATCAGCAATATGCCTGGATCTGTTCCATAGAACTCCAAAATTTAAGCCTGAAAACTATATACCAAACAACCTGTATTTTCCAATTCAAGCAAGAATAGCTGGCAATAAATATACAGTGTTAGGACTAGCTCAGGAAAGCTCAGCTGTATTTCCACAGCAATTTTTTTAAAAATACTGACTATGCTGTTCTTTAACTCATCATATTGGCCTACTAGTTATGTGGAATTTTACTACAGCCATCAAGGATAAAAATAACCTCTGAATGGATGCTGCCCAACAAGGAAAAGCACAAAAACTCCAGTCACCTTTACCTTTTTTACCTTCCAGGACATGACAGTATAGCTCCATAGGTAACCTGACACTATTTTCAGTATAGAAAAATTCTCGTTTAGTAACAATAAGAATTTATTAGCTATAAAAAAATGCATGCTCAGAAAATAATAAACAGATACTTAATATGTGTGGCGATTCAAGACACTGCTATATTTTTGAAGGAATACTTTCAAAAGAAAATTTCTAATAGCAAACAGTAAAAAAGTAATACTTTTTTGGAATACCATTATGGAACATCCATACAGTACCGCATTTACTGCACTGGCTGACTATATGTCAGCTTTGCAGCTGACCTGGGAACAAGTGAAAGGCAAAACATTTAAGATCAAATATATAATCCATCTGTATATCCCCTCCAATCTTTACACCATCCCTTGGACAAGCAGATTTTTGAAAACTAAGGCAATCTTAAAGATACAAGTGCACAAAAACTTCAAGACTGCTCTCTAATCCTCTCAGCCATTGACAGCCCCTCTCCCTTAAAGGAAGATTGACACCAAACGAAGCTCTGCTCTCTCACTACCCACAATAAGGAGCTATGGGGAAGCACACAGAAGGATTACCAATTCTTAGGACTACAGCCCTAAGAGGAATGTGAGAGGTTTACAGCTGAACTTGCCATGGTAATTCCCACAAGGTTTTGAGACTGAGCAAGGAGAAGCAACAGAGTTATTTTCTGAACAACAACAAAAGCCCCCTGAACTATGCCCTTGTAATAAATGGATAGTGTGATGTTGGCTCTCACAAATATTTAATGTACAAGGTTAAAATAAGTTCTGTTAAGATCACATGTTTTTTTTTATATAAATTTTGTGATGCTGGAAGTTGATCTCTGACAATTGGGAAAGTCAAAGCAGGAAGGACTGCACAGACTCCAAGAGGTGGGACAAAGGAGGAGCTGGGTCAGAAGAGTGCCATGTGCACATGTGGGAAGGGTTGTCTCGCCGGGGTTGGCACCTATAAGGATTGTTACACGTGTGGGTGGTGTGCCTCTGGCTGCAGCTAAGCACCTAGCACTGTCCCTCTTTTCTTATTCAATCCCATTTTGTGGTTCAATAAACCTTATAAAATTTTAAGAAGTGAGGTGCTATTTCTCACACCCTTTTTTTCTCTTTCAAACTCACCCTGATGAAAGCATACACTATCAGGTGTCAGTGGTGATAAATGTATAGTAACAGCAGCAGTAATTTGTATTTTACAGTTCTTGACTTGGTAAAACGTTCACTTTTTAAGTGAAAGGGGGGCTGGAAACTGCAGGCAACGGATGTTAGGACAAGTGAACGTTACTTTACTTCTTTTAACAGCTTTTCCACAATGAAAACCATTTCAAGAATTATGGAAAATGCAGACATCTGAGCACTGAAATCAGTTTCAGATGGGTATCATCAAATCAGCTTCAGAAAGTTCTGCTCTTCAAGTCAGCCCTGCAGAAGCCTAATGAGGTCACGCAGCAGATACCAGCCCTCCCTGGACACTGCATGGGATATCCCAGACAAGCATAGAGAATCCATTTCAAAGGAAGGAAGTCACAATCAGTTCAGTGCCACACTTGCAATGCAGACAAAATGTGCCCTCTCACCTGCCTGCAGAGCTGGAGAACAGTGACACACATTTCCCTCTGGGAAGGCCACTACACTTTGCATCGAGAGGGCAACAACTGCAGCATCTAAATTCTGACTTTCAGTTTTACAAGTTTCCTGCTGCCTCCAACCTCTACTAACAGCATAGGATATAAAACTCATAACTCTTGCTCATTTTTGGTGTTCCCTAGAGAACCCCTTCCTCTCAATTCCTGCCTCAAATTACCCCCTGCACAGTGGCAAATGCTGACCTTTATGCTCAGTAAGGCTGGAATGACTCCACCACAGAGGAAATGATCATTTAAGAGGAGTCAGTTACTGGGAATTTGAGATACTGTCCTCATTGCTAAGCAACAGATGGATAAAGAGCAAATTCATTAGACAGTACCATCAGAGGTGACAGAAATAAAGCACAAGTAATCCCTCATACTGTGTTTATAGCAAGCTAGCTATGACAGATACAGTGGAGTTCAGTGTTTTCAACATGTGCTCTCCAAATCCTAATACAAAGATCTGTGCCCAGACAGTCAAGCCTTAAAGCAAAATTATTGATATTTAAATATTGTGGTCATTCAGTAATTGTAAAATGTTTTTTGACAATCCCATTCATTTTATGAACTCCCAATCATATGAATGTCACACAAAACACACATATATGCACAAACATGACATGCCCAAAAGTTTTAAACAGCTTTTCATTATTAAGAGGTTTGAAAGGACATCACATGGTACAGACAAGCCTTGACAAAAACACTCAAATTACATGTGGGTATGATCCTAATTTCAAGCTGCATCTTAGAAATTATTTTCAAGTCTTCATCTTGAAATTACATGCAAACCATGCTCTGAAAGCACAGCGACAGCAGAAGGCTGAACACCAGTGAGGGAGAATTAGATCCTCCATTTACAATAATTAAATGGGTATTCAGTACATCACTGTCAATCATTTACAGGAGTCTCATTAGCTGCTCCCCATTCTCTATCAGAAATACACAGGCAATACTGTTCTGAGATAAACTTACTTTCCCACTAGAGAATACTTTAATATTTTCTGGCTTAGCAACACACAACTCTCCCGCAATCCTCTGCTGTTGGTTCTCCCTCTGTTCAGGACAGGTTCATCCAGAAGGGCTGTTGACTACAATACCCAAGTCCATCACCAAAACACATGGTACTCCTGGAATATGGGAAGTGACTCTGTTCTGTGTTCAGCTGAAGGAGAAACCTATGACCAATCCAACCAGCTCAGATCTAGCAAATGTTACTAGCACAGAAGAAGGGAAGCAGACGGATACACTACTACAAGAACTGTCCTCTCCAGGAAAGGTGCAGCTTGAAGTCCTGAGGCCCATCAAACACCAACAGGTCTCGAGGAAATCCAGCCAGAGATGCAGAAGAGATGCATCTCCTTGGCCCAAGTCCAGCTGACCTATGCAGCTCTGCTCCAGCAGGCCCAAACTGCCTCCAGACAGATCTGCCACCATTGCCGCACTGAGCACTCCAAGGTACTCCCAGTTAACCAGTAACCTCTCCCATTTTGAAGACTATGCATTGGTTAGGAGCAAGCATCTGAGTAAATTTATAACTCTCAAGATTAAATCTACTTGTGAGGCCTAAATATTTTTATTTTATAAAAAACCAGTTTGATTTCAAATTTAAATCTCAATACCTAAAGACAGTCCTTTCTAGTTCTGTGTCAGAAAAGTCAACATGACATTTAGCTGACTACAAATCAGTATCTGCTTCATGAATCATATACGGAAAAATGTGGTGGTTTAGCAGACCTTTACTAAACATAAACTGTAGAAAAGAATAATGTGAATGCAGTTTTCCAGACTGCAGTCTCCCTTTCTGTAGTCAGACCAGACCTCACTACCTGCTGCAAAGGCTGAGGAAAAGGCTCTGTATCAATGGAAGACCAATCGTGAGCCTAGAAAGGAACTCAAAAGGTTATGTAGCCTTTTCACGCTACATTTTGATACATTTTATACCCAAAGCAGCATCCTGGACACCCTGACAAACCATTCCCACACTGCATTACGTCTTGCCTTCAGGAATTGCTGTAAACCTTGGGTTCACCCACCCCAGCTCCCTCCTCCCACCAAATCCTGCAGCAAAAATCAACAGCCTTGCTCAACCCATTGCTACTTTTTGAAGGTGGGGAAGGGTAGTGACTGTCCTCACTCAGAGAAGACATTTTCTGAATCTTTGAGGTATGTTAAACAAGAATGCCATCAAAAGCTTTGACATGTGACTACACAGTTACCAGTTATTAACATTTGTGTGTTTCTCAGGCTGCACAAGCCAATGCACCCCCTACATTCCACTCTGCAAACAACTATAGGCTGGATTTCATAGTCCTTTGTTTCATGTAGTATACCAGTATGTCCAAAAGAAGTTTGAAAATAGAATAATTTTGGCACTATGCTTCAGCATTTGACAATAAAGCAGAGAAACCAGGTGAATCATGCTACTTTACTACAAAATCTGAAATCTGTATGTTCAACAGCATTTCCTACTACACACAAAAAAATTCCTGCACCTGAGTCCTTAAAGGCTCAAAGATCTTCATGTCTTTTGGATCTGTCCTTCCTGAAGACAAAATATTCTTGACCCACATCACCGAATGCTCCAGCATAGCTGCTCTCAAAGAATTATTTCAGGAATTAACAAAATCAGTTATGCAGGACAGAAGATACATTTTTGTAACCATCTTTAATCAAAGAGTACAGAATTTTAACTGATCTTGAATGAGTATCCCAAATTCGTACCATGTAAAGTAATGTTACAGGCAGACACACCACTTTTTTTAGTTCTGACTTCTGACTGGCCACCTATGATGGAAGCAACCAAAATAGTCTGTAGTTGCACAAGCAGCATCAGCAAGCAGTTGACATCTTCATTAGAAACACACTGGAAATATTTTTCTGGGTACTTTCAAGCATTAGATTATTTCAGTCTTTGGTATCAAAACCAGAAAATGAGTACTTCAGCTGAAATCAGAGCAAGATACAATCCCCTACAGATGTCTTTGCCCCAAGCTTCGTATCTCCTACCATTTACCTCAAAACAAAATAAATCTCTAAATTAAATAGTCACGGTATGTTCAAGCTGGGTGGAAAACATGCCAGACATTCATGCCCTGGCAAAATCTAGCTGACATGCTCATAAATTAAGGCCTGCTGTAATAATTCAAATGCATGTCAACAATGCATATTAAGGATTTTATCACTTCTTTCCTAGTTAAAGATTTCACATATATGTTCAACATTACATCTATCAATGGTATTAAGACAAACTGAAACACCTTCTACATTTTTACTGCAAGTTTACTCTGCATATTTTAATAATTTAATTTGCAATCATTAAATAATTTAATTACAATCATTAATCAGAATATAGAAATCTAACCTTTTTCTTAAAATTGAAATAATATTGCCTTTATTTCACTAGTAACTGAAGCAGCATGTTTGAGCTCTAAGAGCTGCTACAATTTTCATGTCTTTATATACTTTTGTTGGTTCTGGGTCTTTCTTTAATACTTATAAATGTGGCTTAAATCCTTTGAACACTATTCTTACCAACAGATTGGCTTTTTCCTGAGAATATCTGGCTGGATAAAGTCTCTGTGCTCAGAAGTTTGGTCATGGCATTGTCATCAACAAGTATTTACACTACTTCAAGACAGTCAACTTCAACAGCCAGAAGTCTTGTCCTATCCTTCCTTCTCCATAGGTATAGAGGATTAGCATTTCCATTTTCAGTTATTGTTAGGCTAGTTTGGAAAATCTGCCTGAAAGAGCCCTCATAACAGCTCAAGTATACCATGAATTAAGAGCAGGAATGTCCAAAGGCCCTGCCAAAACCAGTACTGTCTGGAGAAAGAACCAAAGCTATTCGAAGGCTGTTTGGATTAAAAAAATATTATCACACAGTCACAGCTGTTAGACACATAGCAATATCCACGTTCTTTCCTCATATCATGAGGAGACCAACAAAGGACATGGCAAATCAAATACCAGGAAAATTTCACTGCAACAGACAGTAGCACAATTTACAGGACTATCATAAAAGAAAGGAAGAAAATGGTCTTCCCAACAGATTTATCAAAAATACATTCATTCTTCAAGTGTAGGGAAGTTAAGATGTGGTAAATAACATAGCACAGACGACAGGGGGGTCCAGGGGGCTCAAAACACGCAGGCCCCAAACAAACTGCCCCTTGCTGTAGCCTGACCAAATAGGAACAACTCTCAAAGCTTCATTAAATCAAGGCATCATGAAACACCAAAGTCTGAAATAAAAATGCTTAATGCCCAAAAGGTCTGTTTTTTTATTTTCCAAACAAAAAAGTAGTTTCCTTTAAGTAGGTCAAGAAATGTTCCCCTAATTATTTTGGCAGAATCAGTCTCAAGACTTTAAAGGTTCCACACTCAGAATAAATTTCTCATTTTCTAACAGCTAGAGAGTAGCTCTCAGATAATTTCGCTGTACAACAAGCAAAGCCCACAGACTCAAAATAGACAATGTTTCAGAGGAGAAAAGGGGAAGAAATAAAATAAAAATCATCTTTACCCATACCACCATTAGATGAAGCAGAAAACTGTTCAATCAAGCTGAGCACTAGAGGACAATTTCATCACCAAAAACAGTGAAATTAAAATATAAGAAATAGACTGCTGATGTATTCAGGACATCGTAAGTACTTTCACAAACATTATCCTTCTTTTCCCTGAAGATGGAAGAGAATATTAACTCCAGCAGGACTCCTAAGTACCTCAAGGGTATCTCTGATTTGAGTTTCATCAGTGAAATTCAGTCTGTCACCTACAGCTCTGTAACAGTCTCAAGAGATTCAAAGACTCATCAGCCTTCTGGTTCTTGATGATAATCCCTTGAGTGTAGAAGCCAGTGTGAATAATCCAAGAGAAGTCCGACTGGAATACAGAAAGAAGAGAAAGCAAGCCTAATGTCACTCAAAAAAGTTTATTCCACCCCAGCTCACAGGACTACATTGATCTGAACCTGCTAATTTAACTCAGAGGAATTTAAATACTCAGCTTCAGAACACTGTTTAAGCCATTCCCCCCTCATTTGGTTATCTGGGAAGTCCCCAAGTTTGCAATCAAAAGTTTGTCTTAAGTTCAAATGGGAAGAGCAGTAGCAGGCAGACAAGTCTAGAAACATGGCCCAAAAGCAGGACTAGGAGGAGGGCTGCACAAGTGGCAGGTGGTGATGATTCCAGTACAGCTGCAACGCTTCCAGCAATACCTTGTCCAATGCAACAACTCGAGTGGCTCAGCAGGCACAAATAAACCAAGCCACCAGCCCTCCACCCTGTATGGAATCATGAGAAATGATGGCCCAGAGTCCTCATGCCACTTCACAACAAACAATCTGTTATTCCTCTATGCTGTCCACAGCAGAAAGATGGAGAAATAAGATACCATATCCCTCCCTGAGCACAGGAAAACCTATGTTTTCCAGAACACCACTGAAATTTATGACCTCCCTCATAATACATTAAAAAGTACAGAATCAAAGTATGCATCTCTGCTAGTGATTTTAAGGAAAAAAAATCTGTGGGTTTGTTCCCCTCCTGCCTGACAGCAGCTGTGCAGTTTTTCCAGTAAGATGAGGACAATCCTCAGGTTCAAAGTAATGAAAGCAATAACTAATGTCCTCCCACATATATTCCTTGCAAATTATAGCTGCATTCTTTAACTGCTCTTCTACCAGCCTGCTGCTATGAGTGAATCTCTGCTGCTGTTGTGAAGATCTAACAGCAGTGATGAAGAACCCTTAAACCTCTACAATCTCCAGCAGATCCTCATCCAACGAAATCAGATCCTACAGCAAATTATCCTCTCTTCCCTCCCCAGCCACCACGTACTTGAACTGCAATTACTCCTCTTCATTCCTACACTCATTTCTGCTGGCTGAGTAGGGCAAGGAAGATGCCAAGGCATTTATCCATCAAGTCACTGTCTTCTCCCATCAACCCAACCTTTCTTTCTCCTCCAATAGGAAGCACCAAGACATCTGAGAATGCCCACAACAGCAGGGCAGCTTCAGTTTCCATATAGATTGATTTAAGCACAGCTTTAAGTTGCTTAATCTAAAAGTTTGTGATACAATTCTGTGCCCAGATCAGCTTATTTACAGGCCAAAATCACCTCACTGAACCAAACTATGGTTACTTGTTACAATTTCTTAGGATAGAAGAAACAGATTTCAGAAGTAGCCAGAATAACACAGTATACTTCACACTAATACTTAAATAAAACAGCTAATTCACCAAGAAAATGTACCTTCTTACCATGCACTGAAATGAAGAAACAGGAAAAAAAACCCTCCAACACCCTATACTCTGGGATGGGGGCAGGCTTCTCAAAATGCTTTGGTGCACTCCCTCATTAAAATTTCAGACAAGTATCACCTGGTTTTACTGCCGCAATAGAACTTTCTCCTTTCCAATAAAGATCAAGCTACATAGGAATATGCAGGTTAGAACAAGAACTAATTGCTACAGGAATCATCCCTGCCATAATAAATAAATAAATACATACATACAGCCGTAATTTTACTTACACTAACCTGCACTTCTAGGTCACTGGAACACTGTTGTACAAGTAACCTCATAGCACAGCACAAAGAAAGTGCAGTAACAGCACTCAAAATAAGCTGTGTTCTGCAGCAAGAGGAGATTCTCAGTCCAGACTGTAAAGAGGGGTATGGTTTGTTGACAGTGATACCAGGTACATTCTATAAGAATTATATTCTATTTATAGCTACAGCCACATTCTAGGAAACAGGACACTATTTACTAGGGTTCTGGGTCAGTGAGCGCCTTAATGATAACGACCTCTATCACTCCAAGCAGCAGTCCCACCCTGCTTTTAGCCATTAGTGCCTCAATCCTGCTGCACACAGCTTTACCATTTCATCAGCACATCTGTATTAACAATGAATGGGATCAGGAAACCAACTCGGACCAAACCCCACAGATAAAAAACATAACTAAAGCAGTTTCAACCTAGTGAGGTTCCCCAGTTCAGCTTACTTTAGAATTGGCCATAAATGTATGCTATCACATCAGGGTTGAGGGTGAGGGACAGGGAGAAACTTCTGTTCAAGTTTAAAAACCACCCTAAGTCCGTATGGTCAAGCTTTTGCCAAATGCTAAGCAAGTCACGTTCTCTGGTTACTGCAGCCCTCTTCTCTGGGACATATTCACCATCCTGCCAGTCCCTCCAGCAGGAAAATATGCCCAGCATCTGCTAACCTGCACAGGCACTCCCATCTCTGCTGTTACCTCCCTACGGAGGAGCATGCTCAAAGCCCAGCACAGAAACAAAGTGCTGCTTTACCCCAGTTGGGCTCTGTCTGCTTCTCTCTCACCAGTGCACTCATTTGGATCACCCAAACATGATCACCTAACCAGATAACTTTCACTAAGTTATAATGGCAGCAACCAACTTCAGCACACTTGAACAAGCCTTGTTTCCTTGGGAATCTAGGTTTGAAAAACCAAAAAGTATCACAGGTTTGACAGTGACTTTAGCACAAGTTGTCCCGGGGTGACAGGAGGATGCGCAGTAATTTGGAAGCCCATGATAGGAAAACAGGAATAAGAAATTGCTGCCCAGACACCTGAGGAGTACGGTATGCGTCTTGGGGCTCTCAGCAAGATGTCTGTCCGTCAGCAGAAAGCTCAGTGGGGAATTGCTCGATACATTTTTTACTGTGATTCTTTTTACTTCATAGGTCACCACAAAAAGCTTGTTGATCCTAAGTAAATAGTAGCCATCATCAATCTTTGCCTTTTTAAAAATCATTACTCTTACCCTCAAAGAAGAATAAGAAGTGTTGCTCATATTAAATATTGGCAGAAATTCTAGTTATCAAATGGTGGAAACATCTTGTATGGAGGAAAAAAAAAAAAAAGACAAAACTAGAAGGGAGACTCTATGTTCCCCCAAAGAAAATATCAGGTGATGTTTTGAGGTGTCTCTCCTGGAAGGCCAAAGCAGGCCCCACTACGTCTCCCGTTTAAAATTCAAGAGTAAACACCATATGAAAGTAGCATTAAGCATATCAGAAAACAAAAAGCTGGACAGAGTACTTTTCAAGACCGACTTGGTCCTGTTCAGATACCAAGACAAATCAAGAAAGCTGTGAAACAACTGGAGCAAGGCCTCCAGAGAAGTCAGAGCTGAAGCACTTGCATTTAGGACTGGAAAAGAGGCTGTGAGAGACAGGCTAGGTCAGCCTGAGGTAAGGAAGGCTCCAGGGCACTCACTGCTGCCACATGCTTCCAGGGAAGGGATTGAGAAGATGGATCCAGGTTCTCCATGTGGTGGGAGGACAAGAGACAACAGGCATTAAGTTAAAACAGGAAAGGTTCCAATGGGATGTACAGAAAATCTTTTCCAGCACGAAGACATTCAAACTGCCCCAAAAGGCTGAGATGTCTCCATCCCTGGAGGTTTTCAAGCCCTGGGCACTTGGTCTGACCCCAGAGTTGTCCCTGCTGTGAGCAGGACGCTGGACAGGAGACTCCTGAGGCCTCTCCTCCAGCCTTGTGATCTTGCCAACTCCAGGAAGCCCACTGCAGGGACACAGGCTTCTCTATTAAGAGGTTACATTCACAAACTTTTTCCTTCATATACTCTCAAGATAATTAAGTAACTAACTTAGTCTTGCTGAGACTCATTCAAACAGTATTCTGGTTGCTGTCTTGCCAGCACAGACAAGCATCATCTCTCCATCATCCTGACTAGGAATCAGTACCAGAACATGCTCACACAGAGACTGCAATTACCTCTGCTCTACCCTCCTCCTTTTAACAGTGAAGAAACACTGCAACAGATACGTCACGGGCCGGCAGACAGCAAAGGAGCAACAATGAAGAGACACAGCAGAGGCAGAAGTTAATGGAGCTACTGATGAGTCTTTGAAAAGACACCCACAATTTGAATTATTAAAGCAGCCAAACCTTTAATAAAGTTGGTTATAGCCTCATCATAAGGCTACAGAAAACTACCTACTGGTTCATCAGCACTGGAATTTCCAAGCAGTGTTCAAGCCCTGTAATTCAAGCACTTTTTATTCTACATTTGTGCTTGTGCTAAGAGCCAGCTTACCAGAGAATGTCACATTTAACTGGTAACTGAGCTCACATGTTTTTGAAATGCAATTGAGACAGGCATATGTCAAACTGCTAAACTTCTGAATCCTAGTTAACTCCATTTTGAACACATGTAAGATTGGCATTGAAGATAATTTCTCTAAAGTGAACAAATATGGACTAAAGCTCAACACTGGCTTATAAAATGGATGTGCTCTGAAGTTTCTGTGCTATTGTGTCAGAAATCCTATCAGTGATAGTTTGCTTTAAAGTAACTTCTTTTATATCTAGCAGGATACACAAAATGCCTACTTTCAAGGAGACAAGTGCCCTGTGAGATTAATTTGATTTATGGGGAGTACTTGTAGATTCCCCAAGTAGCACAAATAGCATGGATACAAATTTTCAGACAGATGCAATGAACAGATTCACCTGAACAGGGAGACTTAACAGTGCCCATTTCTTAAAATATCATTTAGGATCTTATCTCTCAAAAGAACCCCCTGAAAGGTCTACTCACCTTACCAGATGCAGTGCAAATTTTTGAGAAGTGACTCAAACAATGATTCCAGAGAGAAATGTAGGAAACTAGATGGGAAAGAATACACTCCAATACTCTTGACAGGTGACTTTGAAAAGGATAAGACTGGGAAAGCAAAAATCCCCAAAATCTATTGCAACATAGAAAGATGACTTAAAAACAGACTCTCTTGCAACTTTTCAAAGACTCAGTACATGAAGCCTGACCTTATTTGCTCTTCCTGGAAGACTTCTGTAGGAGGCTCATGTGTTCCTCAGTTCTCACAGGTTGATTAAAGGGGCACAGTTCTTCAAGGACAGCATTTTAAAATAGCTTATTCACACACATACAGAAAGCAAGAACCTAGAAGTGGAAGAGTTAAAGAAGTCCAGCTAAAAGTCCCTTCTTCCCTGCTCACCTTTTCAGTAGCTCAATTCTTGCAGAGTCATTATTTCACTAGATATTCAACCATTACATGTTCACCTTAGAAATCTGTCTCACTTCTGTCTAAAATTCAAATATACAGAAAAATGATTTCTTGCAGAAATTTTCTATCCATCCTTAGTGTTAAGACAATGAAGAACAGGAGAGACTAATTGCCTCATGTCTTCATTTGGTACAATGTTTTATGAAGCTGCCCTCTCACCTTGTTACACTTTGGTCTATTCCTTCTTCATTTTAGTCGGATTGAACCTGTCCTGCCACAGTAAAAAGGAGGACTTTGGTCTATTCCTTCTTCATTTTAGTCGGATTGAACCTGTCCTGCCACAGTAAAAAGGAGGATGCCCTATTACTTAAGACAGAGGACTAACAGAACTGGCTCTGAGAGTCTAAGGCTTTATTCCCAGTTCCCTTTATGAGCTTGGGCTGCAGTAACTTGCACCTGCATTTCTGCCCTATGCAAATCGAACAGTTCAAATGTATGTTCTGTGGCTGTAAAAAGCATTTCACAGCTTTTCAAGCAAATCTCTCCCAACCATACCTTCTACACAGAGAACAAACCTAAACGGTCTTTAGAGGCAGAAAGAAGATGATGGACTACAGAGAGCTTAAAAAGTTTAGGAGGACTGTCCTGCTGTTTTAGGACAAGAAGATTCTTGGTGACAGAGACACTGCCTGTTACACAGGCACGCTTCAGTCCTGTTGCTTTAGCACAATATAAACAAAGCAGTCAGGAAAATGCAAGAACAGCCCAGGATGAGCTGAAGTGTGGGAGGAACAAAGAGAGGAGAAACAGGTGATTCTTGCCCACAGATTGCAGGCAGGATTTCCAGCTTGGCGCAGCAAAATGCTAATGAAGAGCCTGGTGGTGCAGGAGGGTTACAGGAGCAGGGACATGTGTGACTTCAATGGTACAGTGTCCCACAATCCAAAGCAGTCAAAGGACATGTGCAGTCACAAAAAGGAACAGGGAGCCAGAGGTTACAACATTATTAAGACGCATCCTAGAATAGAAAAGCAAGTCTTTTACTGGTAGAAGATTGCTAATAAAAAAGCATTTAAGCATCTGTCATAATATAAGAGGAAAGAAAGAATGAAGTTTTATGATAGCATAGGTCTACTCACCTGGAAGAGAAAAAGGCTCATAAACTCACTATTAGATAAAACGATTACTTTTTTTTTTCTTTTTTGAAGATATAAACTTGAGGTAGGATCTGGGATAATACGAGGAAGCAGAAATAAATGACAAGACAAGGAAGAAGGGAAGAATTTGGAGAAACAGCAAGGAGAGACCAATGAAGTGTTTCAGAACTTTGTATAGAAAGTGCTTTCAAAATGTAAAATCCTCAATGAATTCACTCCTTCTAAATCCTTCCCAAGCCCTGAACTCCTCAGAAGGAATGTGCATGCCCTTTTTGCATACCTACTTCTTTTCCATGAGGTGTTCTCAAAGAGTCAGGGGTGACACAACACAATCAACCAGAACGTTTAGTACTTTACAGCTACTGAAAAGCCATTTGTAGACGCTGTTTTCCAAAACCACTAGAGAACAAGCATTTGGGTATAAGTTCACCCCAAAGCCTATCAAAGTTCTGCTCGTATCAATGTGAGCTATCTCCTGCTCTCGACTTGAGGGACGCGGGAATGGTTCTGTCTCAAAGCACAGCCCTGGCAGCCTCACTGCCCTCCCAACCCCTCAGCTGACCGTCACCAGCACCGACGGCCTGTGTCAGCCGTGACTGAGGACTTCCAGCTGATGGCGAGGGCTGAGACACGAGTCCTGCTACTCCCGTTCTCCCAGAGCACCTCCCGGGGCTGCGAGCACTGGTCCCGCTCCACAGCCGGCCTCAAACTTCGCGGTCGCTCCGCAGCGGCGGGTTACCCTTCCACTTCCTTGGGAAGCAATAGAGAATTCCGGCAGGGAAGACGGTGGACTCTCCTACCATCCCCGCAGCTCCAAGGTACCGGCGTGACCTTGCTGGGGAGCCCTGAGCCATGCGGCAGCCAAGCCCACCCGCCCGCAGGGCTCGGGAGCGCGGAGGCTGGGTCCCCCACACCGCCCCGGGCAGGGCCCGCTCACCGCCCAGCAGCCCTCATTGCCGCTGCGAGGCCTTAGGGCTCGAAGTCCGCCCGCTCCCCGCCGTCCCCGGACCGTCCGGCCGCGGCCTCGCCTGCTCGCCGCGCTACGGAGATACTCACCGGAGATACTGCGCGCACAGCAGGCTCATCCTCCGCCGCTCGCCTGCCGTCCCGCCGCGGCTCTCACAGCCCGGGCCGGCCCGCCGCCCCCGCGCCACCGCCGCCGCCACCTCCCGCCGCCGCCGCCATCTTCCCGTGCAAGGCCCGCGGGGAGGAAGGGGCGGGGTGTCTCCGCTCTGCGCACAGGTCGGGCAGGACAGTCCGCGCCCCGCCGGTCCGGCCTCTTGGTGGCCCAGGCAGCCCCGGCTTCGCTGCTCCGGCACCGGCAGCGTCTGCTCGCCGCTCTCCCGCCCCGCTGAGGTGCCGAGGCCCTCCCGCCGCGCCGGCTGCGCTTCCGGGCCGGACCCCGCCCCCGCCGGCACTTCCGGCGGCGCCACCGGCAAACCCTTCCCCCGCCCACTGCTACGGCAACCGAGGGGGCGGTGGAGCGTCCCCATGGTAACCCCGCCGCATCCCCGGACCTGCATCCGCGTCCTGACCCGCGCGAACCCGCGCAGCGACAGCAGTCTTTATCACATTTCCCCTCTCGGCCCCCTCGGAGGGGCGGCTTGCCGAGAGGCCCATGGCGCTGGCGGGAGCCCCAGTCACAGAAACACAGAACAGGGCAGGTTGGAAGGGACTACAGTGGGTCACCAGGTCCCACCTCCCTGCTCAAGCAGGGTCATCCCAGAGCACATGGCACAGGATTGTGTCCAGGCAGGTCTGGGGTATCCCCGGTGAGAAAGACTCCACACCCTCTCTCATCTCTGTTCCAGTGCTCGGTCATTGCACAGGAAAGAAGTTCATCACGTTCAGATGGAAATTCCTGGGCATCCATTCTGCCCATGGTCTCTTGTTGGGCATTGCTGGGCCCCGGGGAGCAGAGCCTGGTCCCTGTTCTGAACCCTCACTGCAAACAGGGACAGAGAGGGATGAGGGCCCCTCTCAGCTGTGTCTCCTCTCGAGGCTAAACAGCTGCAGATCCCTCAACTTTTCCTTGTGAGAGAGCTGCTTCATGCCCTTCCTCATCTGCACAGCATCCACTAGACCTGCTCCAGGAGCTCCAAGTCTCTCTTGTCCTGAGGAGCCCAGACCTGGACACAGCACTCTAGATACACCTCACTGGGGCTGAGCAGAGGGGCAGGAACACCTCTCTAACCACCAGGAATGCTCTTCCTGATGCACTCCAGGATTGTTTGCCTTCTTGGCCAATAAGGGCACACTGCTGGCTCAGGCCCTCAGTGCAAGCGTGGTAGTGGCCTTGCAATTTTGTGACAAGAAAAGTTTCAGCAGAAAAAGTGCATGTAGGCTTCGACTTCCCACACAGAATCATAGAACTGTCAGCCTTGGAAGAGGCCTTTAAGGTCATCAAGTCAGTCATGAACACTGTTGCTAAAGCACACACCAAATGAGGGGGGGGAAAGTAAGGAAACTTGTTTTTATTAAGGCCATTATCACTAACTGATTCTTATTCTTCATAATTTACAAGCTGAAGTTAACATTGCAAAGAGAATGGGAGCAAAAATACGTTGGTAAGGAATAAAGGCATGAATGGGAATCACACTCATTTTGCAATTATAGAATAGAAGCATGAAGGTTAGAAGAGACTTTTAGGATCAAGTCCAACCGTCAACCCAGCACTGCCATGTTAACCCCTACACCACTAAACACATCACCCAGTGCCACATCCAGATGCCTCTTGAACACCTCCAGAGATGGTGTCTCAATCACCTCCTTAGGCAAGAGAAGAAAATAAGAGGGAGTCACAAACCAGACCTCAGACAGAGGAAAATTTGGGATCAGATGAGCACAAGGTGGGTGCCTAATACATGTTGTCATTTGAGTCTGTAAGTGACCTGAGGACAAAATGAAAGATCATGTTTCAAAAATAAATCCCCTGCATTTTTTCAGGTTGAAAAAAGGAATGTGTTTAAGGAAATAATTTTCAGGGCCCCAAGTGTTCAAATGGGAGCCTTGCAAGGCTGCAGAATGGTTTTCCTGGTTTCAGTGCAACCAGGGCTGGGAAGCAAGCCATGGGCAAACCTCCCATGGAATCCTGTGCAGCCCCTCAGGCAGGTGCTGTAGCAGGGCCTGGGACTCAGCTCCATCCTTCCAGCCTCTCAGCTGAAGAGCAGAAGCAAACTGGTTCAGCACTGGGAAAACTGGGGCTACTCCTGCCTGCCTGGAGTCTGTCCTGTGCTAAACCAGGCTGAGTTTGTACTCTGGGATTTTATGTCCTGGGTCAATGTACAAATGCAGCTCTTAGAAAATGCATCTCTCAGGGCACATTGTCCAGGACTCTCCCCAGACCATTCACACTGTCTGTGTGATTTGGAGCTTTATCCTTCTGCTCCTGATCCAGCATGCTCAGGGCATCTTGTACCTGATTGTGGCCTTCCAGTACCTGAAGGGGCCAACAGGAAAGATGGAGAGGGGTCCTGGACAAGGGCCTGGAGTGACAGGGGGGATGGCTTCAAACTGCTAGAGCTCACCTCATTCCAACCCCCCTGCCATGGGCAGTGACACCTTCCACTATTCCATTTTGCTCCAAGTCCCATCCAGCATGGCCTGGAACACTTCTGGGGATGGGGAAGCCACAACCTCTGTGGGAAACCTGCACCAGTGTCACACCACCCTCACAGGAAAGAATTTCTTCCCCATAGCCCATCTAACATCTGTCAGCATGAATAAAGGCATTCCCCCTTGCCCTGTTGCTCCAGACCCCTGTCCAAAGTCCCTCTCCATCTTTCCAGTCAGTTCCCTTCAGCTACTGGGAGGTCACAATTAGGTCACCCCAAAACCTTCTCTTCTCCAGGTGAAGAATTCCAATTCCTGTATCTGTTCTTGATGAGCACAGTTCTCATCCAGGAGACCACAAAGCTGCCTCCCTGGAGGCATCACACTCATGCTGCGTCAGGCACAAAGAAAGAGTGGAAGCATTAACTCAGTGGCTGTCTTGTTTAGTCTTGTCTGAGTCCAACCACTTCAGAGCCGCCTCAAAAGACCAGAGAGGTTCCCATGGGGCAGAACTGACTCCTGAGTCTTGGGCAGTAGGGAACAGGCAGCCCTGGATATTTTCAAGAGAATCTGTTGGTTGAGACAATCTGGTCATTGCCAGTGCTATTGAACTTGCTTAATGCCAGTATAAGTTGCCAAGCAGAGCCACACCTAAGGGCAGCTGCATGAGGAAACCTGTGGTCCATCAGGACAACCTGTCCAGTCGCAAAGTCTCCCTTCACCTTTTCTCACTATTCTTTAATATCTTCCAGACAAAGAAGCAAAGAATGTCACAATATTTGCAGACTTTTCCTTGTTTTTAAAGCTTTTTCTTCTGGATTCTGGGGTCTTTTGCTTCCCTCTGAGTTTCTGCACTGTTGAAATAGATCTGTCCACTGGAACAGTGTGTACATGAGTTTCTCTCCCACACCTTCTCTTCTTGACTCTCAGAAGGCTCTTTCACAATTTCAGATTTGTTGTCAGATTGTCCCACATAACATTTTTGAGGGCTTGACATTGCTGCTGATTGCTCTGCTCTATTTCTTACGAAATTCTAATTCAAACCTTTTGTTGCACACAGCAAGGGGATAATTTCCTTCTATTTAAGGGGGATCCAGAAGTCAATCTCCCCTTAGTTTTGTTCCAAGAGATTTGTGATAAAAGAAAGAGATTTCTCATAGAGGTCAACTTGTATTATCGTCTTTGTTATCTACGGGTCAATAACTATAGCTTATAATTTTATTAATATCACAGCATGGGAAAGAATTTGGTCCTGTGGTAGGTTTTAGCGCTAGCTAAAATCACCAGGGTACTTAATCATTTCTTGCTGTGAGATACGGATTATGATAAGGGCAAAACAGGCTCAAAACTTAAAAGGAATAAAGAAACTTTATTAACAGGACTACCAGAATAAGAAACCAGAATAAAACCACCAGAAACCTTTCCTCCCTCTACCCAACTTTTTCCTTTCCCAACTGACAACTAGAGACAAAACCTGGGATGTTAAAACAGTACCAACTATACAACAGTCTTTTCATCAGTCCTTGTAGGGAGATGAGTTTTCTCTTGCCATGCCATGGAGACTTCTCCACAAGAAACAGTTTCCTCTTGGCTTTTCATTTCTATGAATAGCGGCCACCTGGGCAAAAATTCTGCCATTATGACATTTCCTCCCATTTTCACAGCACTCCTAGAGGTGTGTCCATGGGCTATGAAGTCATGGGGTATTATTTTAAGGATGAGTTATTCAAAGGCAAAGGTTCTCTCCATCTGTCTCTGTCATCACGTCTGGGAACAGAGGTTTTCTTCTTCTCTCCCTGGGGGCAAAGGGTCTTCATCACTCTCATCTCTCTGTCTCTCTCTGTTCAAGCATCTCATGGGATCACAGCTACTCCAATATCTGCTTGGCTTCATCAATGGATGCCTCTGCTCAGATCTACAGCTTGAACACTTCATCCCACCAATACTCTTTCATTAATTAAAGGAGATTCATTGGTCATCTCCATAGCCCTATCAAAAGAATATTTCAGCCTCATCCAGCATCTCCTTATCCCTCTTTCATCTGAGGTTTGACTCTTTCTTTTACTGACCTCGATGTTTTTATGTTGTCTCTCTACGTGTCACTCCGTCCTTTTTTTCCCTGGAGAGAGGGACATGGTCTGCAGGTCCCATCTGTGTAGTGAAAGGGTTAAATATTCCCGGGCCTGTGGATGCTCACGCGGTCTCTGCCAGGGCCTGTTTACGATGGAGGATTTTCGGTGGCTGCACTGGGGAAGGACAGCCAGGATCTCAGCAAGCAGCCTAACACTCAAAGGCAGCACGGTCGATCGCTTCCCCTCCCCCTGCCCGGCAGTTCCCGGTGAAACTCAGCCGCAGCAGAATTTCAGCTGAGCCAGGGACCGGCCTGGCCCGGCGGTGCCACTGCCAAGGGCTCGGGGAGCTCCCCGGGATGGGCTCGCCCCCATGGGAAGGGGCCCTGGCAGAACAGCACCAGAACAGGACCCGGCAGACTTCCCGGGAGGGGCCAGCACCGCAGCAGGCCGCGCGGGCCAGGCGGGCAGACGGCCCACAGTTAACTGTTCAAGGCCAGAAGCTAAGAAACAGAAGTTCCCGGGCTTGTGGTTTTTAAAAGGTGGTATTCACAGAGGTGGGCCTAATTTTCAATGATGCAAAATGCTGACAGTTCTCGGAACTGGCCAGCCATTGGCCTGTCTCAGACCCAGAGGAAGCTCCCAGCAGCTCCCAGAGAAATCACTTCCGTGAGTGTTTCCCACTTCTTTCCCTAAATGCCAAACCACCACCGGTCCTCAGAGAAGGAGGGTAGACCACAGACACTGTGAACCCATTGCAAAAACCCAGCCCTCAGCCACAATGCAGCAAAAATGCCCAGGAGTGAAGCTGCTCTGCTCTCCAGAGGGAAAGCCTTGTAATTCCAAAAGTGAATAAATTTAACGTTTTCAACTGCCTCTGTCACAGTACCAGCTCAGCATTTCACAGATCTTGGATGTGTTTATCCTCAAAACACGCTCTAAGAGGTAAGCAAAGACCACCCCCACTTAACAGATAGGGGAACAGAAGAGATTTTGTCAAGGTCATTTAAAACAACAATGGAGAGGTGGGCCGTGTGGATCCTGCTTCCATCTTCCTTCATTAACATCAACATCTTTAATTGTCCTGTGAGACTCACTGAGTCCAAAGTCTGTCCTTTGTGTGCAGATATTATGAACCTGTTTTCATGCACAGATGTGGCACTGGACAGGCCTCTGTCTCTGTGCCAAACTTCGGCTTTTATATCTTTGAGACATCACATTCTTTTGCTGCTTGGGATGAAAACCTGTGATCAAGGAAAGATGAGTGAACAACTCAACACCTGAATGATGAAACATCAAATTCTCTGCAGGTTTGGCGATTATTTTAATCTAAATGTTGTGATGTGGGAAATTAGCCCTCAACAGCATTTGAAGGAAGAAACAAAGAATGAAGATACCTAAACAATCCTAATTTTGTCCTCTATTCTTCCTGATCAGTAATTATGTTATCATAATTAAAGTGTATTTGTTGTCATCCCAGATTATCCTACTTAGATTTTGAATTGTTTGTGACAAAAGCCTCATCTTACCCTAATAATAGCCTCCTTCCCCCAAATATAGCCTGTATGCAAAACTTCAGGAATTTCAACTGAGTAGGGTTTTGTTAAGCCTTCATTATTCCCTTGCAAATATCACCCAGAAGAAAAAATTATAAAATAGGCCTCATTTCTTAGAGAAATTTCTCCCAATCCTTGTAATTTGTAAAGTAATGGATTTCCTTTTAATTTTTTGAGATTAAGTGCTGTGCATTCTGGGCAGAAGTGTCCTTTCACACTAACTAAAAGCTAACTCACTTTTGGAAGGGAGAGAGCAAGCAGCCATTCCTGGGGATCCATGCTGCGTGCCTCAGCTTCACTCCCCATCCAAGGAGCCCAGCTACAATCCTGCCAGTGCAAATCAAATCAAGCTGTAACCTCAGAAACAGAGACTTTAAATAGGCTGCCAGGCTAATTGCATCTGTGGCCAGTGTTCAGCTGGTCTTACTGAATGTGGGCAAGAGAGAAATTGGTTCCCAGACTGACCTTCCCCAGGAGATTGCCTCAAATGTCAGTCCAGTGCCCCAGGAACACTGCACAGCACTTGGGGTCAGTTCAGAGACCACAACCAGGGTGTTAAGTCCTCAACCTCGATAGATATCCAGCTTTATCTCATGGCACCCTTTGGTATCTTCTCCCAGTGCATGATGAACCAAGCTCTGAGAAGAGCTCCCCAGGCTACTCATAGATTTTCAAACCTCAGTTATAAGTCATATCTTTCACTGAAGGCTTTTCAGTCTTCCTTGTTTGAATGTCTCCTCCTACAACGGGTCATTCAAAATGGAAGATTTCTCCCTTTGAGCCAGGCTGTCCCACCCAATGTGGCCTCAGACCTGGTTGCCATGGGTTTGGCAGCTCCCTCCATCTCAACTGGGCTCCCACCATAGCTGCTGCTGCCGAGTGCTTCCATTTATTGTCCTATGCCATTCCATGAGCATGTGGTTCAGCTTGGCCTGTCTAGCCTGCCCCAATCTGCCAGTTCAGTCTGGCTTCCTTATATTTGCAAATCCTTCCCCTCCCATGGGCTAGGTTTGCAAGCCTGAGCTTTGGCAAGATAAATTCAGATTGTATCTCAAAAACTGGTGTAAATTTAAAACCTGCTTTTGTGGGAGCCAGGGGTTTTATTCCAACTGGGCCACCAAGTGATCAACTCCCTTATTCAAGATCTTTTGCTTGTTAATTCTCGAGGAAAGGCCTCTTTTTTTTTTTTTTTTCTTTTTTTTTTTCTTTTTTTTTTTTTTTTTTTCTTTTAAAGTGCATTGTTGCATTAAAAAAATTTCTTAGAGTCATAGGGCTGGCATATGTGGAGCAGAACTGAATCTGCTTCTTAGCCCTTGTCAGAAAAGGCTCCAAAATGTGCCAGGATGGATTCACAAATGGTTTAAGCCCTTTTAATTGTCCTTTCCTCTGATAAATTTGGGTTCTTTTGAAGAGTTTGCAGACTGTCAGCTTAAAAGCCTAAAGCTGGAAGATTTCTCTTCCTCCTCCCGAGCCCAAGATGAGGGACAAGGTGAGAGGCAGTGCTGGGAGAACTAAGGGTCCCCATCCCTCACCCCAGAGAACACAGCCATGATCTTCCTGCCTTCTTGCTGCATGGTCCCCTGCTCTCAGGGCCTGTCTGTGAAGATGGTGTAGAGCTGGACAAATCCATGTGCAGAAATACCCTTGGTGTGAGCCACAGGCCATGTTTAAGGTGTGCTTGACAGGTCTCAAGTCCCACTGGCAACGATTTTGCAGTGCTGATATGAGCTGCCTGTGTAGGCAGATCCCTGTGTTTCTCCATGCTGCTTTCTTCCTCAGAGAATAAACCACAGCTAATCATCCTTCTGTTCTCTCTGTGCCCTGCTGTACCAGCTCTGCAGGTGGCAGATGGCTGCTTGCCACCATGGGCTGGGTTGGACCTCAAATCTGCTGGGGGTCTTGGGGTGCTCTAGTGCTGCACAACAATCACAGGGAGGGCTGGCAGAGAGCATCTGGATCCTGCAGCTGGGGCTGTTGGCTGAACCCACATATTCAGGAAAAGCAGCAAGTAAAAGAAAATACATGCTGGGTTGGAAAACACTGAGGGGAAAAAAGGTGAAATAACCACTGCACAGCCTTGCAGGCATCACTCTTGCACCAAAACCTGCTGCCGCTCCCCAGCCAGCAGCGTTGCTAAGTGACAGATGATTTACCACATCACTCACCATCCAGCAGGCAGCAGGAAAGCCAGGGGAGAGCTACAGACAGGGCTGCCCAGATCTTATCCTCACGATGACCTGGCAGTTCTGGCCAGACCTTGACCCCACCATGGCCAGACAGTGCATAACCTATATCTGGACAAGTGATCTTGATATTTCACTGGTGTTTAAGGTGAAACCCTGGTATGAAACAAAGCAGGCAGAGCATCATCTGGATGGCAGAAGCTGTCAGGACCAGCGGGATGTGTTTGGTATCACCAGGCAGTGGGAGAACTAGGCCAAAGGCAGTTTCATTCATTTGTGCCCTCTGCAGCAGCAGCACTTAATGCTCCTACAGCTGCAGGTTGTATAAGCTGCAGAAGGGTAAACTGCCAAGATGCTTCTTCTCCTAAGGTTGTGAGTCTCTCCTTATCAGGGTAAGCTTGGAGGAGCAGCACAGGAAAAAGCCCAACACAACCCCAAAATCTAATCCCACTGAATCATCATATGTCCATACAGAGCCAGTCAGAAGATAGAGCAGGGAACAAGGGACAGAGCACACCACCTGTCTCAGCATCTCTCCCTCAACACCAGCTTAGTCCAAATTAAAAATCAGGATAGAAATATAACCCTGGAGGTTACCACACCCCTAGCCAGTGAGACAGACCACCCCTTGCTATCAGTGTTTCTCCTGAGAGTGCAGCCAGGGCCTCCACAACAAGCATTTAAGGGTTCCCTGAACAAACATATTCAGCATCGTCTTGGGTTCATTCCCTAGTGATCTTGCTCCTTCATATCACTCAGGCTGATGAATATCCCAGCACCTGGCTGAGCTGTGAGGGAAAAGGTTTTCAAGCAAAGGACTGTGAATAATTAATCTTAGCAGGACAAGGAGAAACATGGCACACTGCTAGGGTAGGGCTAAAAACCTCTGCATAAGAAGGCAGAAATGAGTGTCTAGGGAGTATCCTCTTAAGGACAGAGGAGGAAGACAGATGAAGGTAGCAAGGGAGACCTGTTGGTGGCAAATAACTCCCTGCTGAGAGGAAAGTCTGTGTGTGGGAGCCAGAGATAAGGCCAGGACAGCCATTGGGAAGGGGCTGAAGGGATCTGCATGCAGCTCCTCTTCAGTGGCTGTAAGCAGAGAGGGCTCTGCTGGCCCTTGTTCAGGTCAAGGAGCATCTTTAGTGGAGAACAGCAATGCTGCAGTCCTAAAAATGAGAAATTTAGAAAATTAGACAGTTGGGTAGTCTGGTAGTCTGCAAGTTTACCTTGCAGTAAAGGCTGGTTTTTGGTAAATGCATAGCATCTATCTGATGTTGGTCTCTTTCAGGCAATGTGTGTGTTGGGTGAAGCTGAAGTTATTTTCCCCATAGAACCCCAGGTGCTGCAGCAATATTGTGCTGGCACTGGAGGAGCTGGGATACCTATGCAGGTCCTAGGCTGGGACCACCTGAGCAGCACAGGGGAAACACACATAGCTGCCCATGAGCACTGAGTTGTGCAGATTACAAAATTGGTTAGGCTGGAAAAGACCTCTGAGGTCATCAAGTCCAATCTATGACTGATTACCACCTTGCCGACTACATCGTGGCATAAAGTGTCACATCTAGTCTTTCCTTAAACACCTCCAGGGACGGTGACTCCACTGCCTCTCTGGACAGCCCATTCCAATGTCTAATCACCCTTTCTGTGAAGAAATTTCTCCTGAAGTCTCTCCTAAGACTATGTCTCCTTGTCCTTTTGCTGTTTGCCTGGGAGAAAATACTGTGCCCCCACCTGGTTACAGCCTCCTTTCAGAGAGTTATAGGGCATAATAAGGTTATTCTTCAGCCTCCTCATGTGCAGATTAAACCTCCTGTTACATCTTCTCAGTGCTGGAGATGCCAGTGTGTCTCTGCTGCACCTCTATGAGTATGAGTGTACATAGAGCAGATGCGGCTGTGTGCCCATCTGTGTGTGTGCATGGGCACATCTGTGCCAGGGCGTGTGCCCCTCTCCATGACGCGGGGATGGATGTGTACCCGTGGGTGTGCACATGAATGTACACACACACGCGTGTGTAGGACTCCACGGAGGCCGCGCCCCGGGCCGTGCTGGAGAGGGGCGGCCCCGGCCCGGCTCCCGCAGCCGCGGCGCCACCCCCGCTCCCGCCCGGCCCCGCTCCATCCCTCCGCCCTCCTCTCTCCCGCAGCCGCACCGAGCCACAGACCGCGGTGGGGCCGGGCAGGGCCGCACCATGACCGAGACCACCAAGACCCACGTTATCCTGCTGGCCTGCGGCAGCTTCAACCCCATCACCAAGGGGCACATCCAGATGTTCGGTCAGTGTCCGCGGCAGAGGGGCGGGCCGGGGGAGAGGGGGGGAGCCCTGGGAGGGCTCCTGGGGCTGCACCCCGGGGTGGGGACGTTCGGGGAGTGTTTAGGGGCGCCGCTCCGCTATCGGGGACCGCGGCGGGGCCGGACGCTGTCCCCGGCGAGTGGTGCTGAAGGCGCCGCGGGCGGAGACCGCCCGGGCCTCCCGAACCTGTTCCCCATCCCTGGCAGCTGTCCCCAGTCCTTTAGGGCTGTCCCCCTCGGATGGCTGGGTTCCCCGCTCTGCACTCACGTTCTCGTGCTCCCGCCCCCGCAGTCTCCGGGGTTGGTCCTGGCGCTGTTTGTCCGCTGGTATTCGTCCTCGGTCTGCGAGACTGCAGCCGCTGCAGCACTTCCATTTCCTCTAGCCAGGGAGGAGATAGAGCCAAGCAGCCACAGACAGGTACAAAAGTCAACAAAAATACAGACACTTAATGGAGATATTGGAGTAGTCAACCATTAGATTGATACTAGGTCGAAGGAATGGGAAACGTTTGTGTGAGATGATGCATATTACCAAACATCCCTGTGATACGGATGCTGGGGATGCTAAAATCACTTCTACAGCCTGCTTAGGCAAGACAAGAGGGAGGGAAGGAGGGAGAGAGAAAGGGAAGTCTCCATCAAAGGCAGTCTGACATGCCATAAATACTGTTTGGGTAAAGCTCAAAATGCCTGGAAAATCCCTATGCAAACAGTGTCTCACTTGGCTGGGGAGGAGTCCTGTGAGGGTGAAATGTCCACTGCAGACCACCTTGGAGTGCAGAGACAGGATTCATTCTTTATGTCTGATAGGAGATTTAAGGCTGGGAAGCAGATACTGAAGGTTTTGTGCTACCAGTGGAGAACCATTCCTGGGGTTTCTAAAAGCTGTATATAAGTTTCTAAATACATAAACTATATAAAATAATTGAAATCAGCTTGGGGTATTTCTGCATCAGACCTTGTTTTTGTAGAACATAATGAATTGCACATCAGGTTAGAAAATTACAGTTTTCTAGATGCAAAGGATCACATTGTTATTCCATTTCATAAATGCCAACAAAATGTAGGCCTGGATATCAATATGCTGGAAATAAAAAAAAATAAAAAAAATCCTATTCCCTAAGTAAAAAGATCTTGCCAACAAGGATCAAGATGAACTATTTAAAAATAAAAACAATTCTTAAATTAAATTACAGAGACTTTATTGATGGAAGCAACCACTGATGAAAAATATTTCTGTAATTCACATTTAGTCTGATTTTGATTAAGTAACAGTAAAGATATCCATGCAGCCCATATTCAGTGGACTAACAACAAGTAACAAAATATATTTTAGAAAATAAGGATCACTGAGCTATTAGTATGCAGTGTGTGTTCTTATAGACTCTCAATAAGATTTTCTTTTTGCTCAGTATTCTTCAGTATCTTTA